>NW_026562468.1:0-667500 GCF_027474105.1 Poeciliopsis prolifica | reverse complement strand
TTAGTTGTCAGACTGAGGCAAGAATGTTTGAGCTTAATGTGAGAACATCCCATTGATCTCACATAAAAATGTTGATAAAACATATCTTAGCATATTATACTGAAATGTCTAAACTTTCTTTATTAATATTTTAAATAATTATTTCCATCTAAGTGGTAATAAATACCATATCTGATCGATGGATTCCATTCCATTCTGACATTGTTCCTTCAAAACTGCTGCATCATCCACTACTGCTCTGAAAATGATCACAAAGCAAAAAAACTTGCATCAGACCGATTCAGCCAGACCTCCCTGATGGATCTGCAGTACTGCCTGTTCTGTCGAGACAAACAGAGAAGTTGTTTGGGTGAACTAATGTAACATGAGTACAGACAAACGGCTGCCATGGCGCTATATGTAGCGTTGAAGCGAATACAAACAGAATGCATATTTGTCTTCTAGAAGTCATTGATGTTCTGTTTAACATTCATTTCAAGAAACATAAGTTTGTTGAAACATTTGCCTTCTCTAACAGTTCAAACTGCACATTTTGCTGCTGGACGTGGTTTTGCATTCTGCACATGGTTGCTTCTTAAGCAACTTGGTTTAGGACAAGAACACTGCTGTTAATTAAGAGAGGGATCACAACGTCCTGTAAGAGCAACTTTTTCAGGCACAATTTTGGAATTTATATTTTTCAGCAAGATATAGCTGATTAACTGGCTTAAAGTCTGGAACAATGAAATTTAAGATCAGAGGCTGGAAAACATCCCAGATCTCAGTGCTCCTGAGAACATGGTGGGTTCTGAAAAAAGTGGTGGATCAGCAGAAACAAACCAACTGTAGTGTGGTTGAAGCATATAAAAGAAAATAATGGTTGTCCATCAATCTGGATTGATCTGTATGTTGACATTCAAGATGCCAGATGAAAGTTATAAAGAAGAAGAATTAGCACTTAAAAAATTACTTAAATACAGTCAATATATTTACTCAAATATATCTGCGTGTTGTCACAGCTAGTTATTGTGTTCCTCGGAACAACGCCAGCCTGTTCTTTGGCAAAAATGTCAAAATGCTGTGTGCACTGGCTTCAAAAAAATACAAAAGGTTAAAAAAGAAATCGATCTAACAAATGTACTGATTTTAATTGGTGAATGAAAGAATGGCCCATATATGTGTATGTGTGAGACTATTTTGGTGTGTGTGTTGCTACACCTTCAGACACCAACAATGTTCAAAATGTTAGCATTTTTGGCATTGGAAAAATGGAAAACCCATTTTTTTGACTCCTGGGAAAGAAGCAGTGTGTCACCAATAATCTTCTTGCATTCAACAAATATTGAGAGAAATTTTCTGATGTGAAAGCTAAGTGGTAGGAAGCAAAAATATAATCACTTTAAATACAGACAGTAGACCCCAGTTGTCCACAGGTTTTAACTTTCAAGTCATGAACTATTACAGTATAAATACAATTTTACTGAACAAAGCTCCCCAGGGGAACAATATATTTAATTTTTTTACAATAAAAAACTCCAAATGCACTGTTCCAAATTATTATGCACAGCAAATTTTCTAAACATTTTATGGATTATAAAGAACTGCAAATGGTCATTCTTTGATTGTGCAGCATTAACTGGTCACATGTACTAAAATCAAAAACATCTTAACAGACAGAGTTACATGTTGACATTGGACCTTCTTTGATATCACCTGCACAATTCTTGATCCATTGAACTTGTGAGTTTGTCGAAAGTTTCTGCTTGAATTTCTTTGCAGGATGTCAGAATAACTTCCCAGAGCTGCTGTTTGATAGGAACTGCATCAACCCTCAGATCTTCTGCTTGAGGAAACTCCAAAGGTTCTCCATAGGGTCAGAGGTCAGAGGAGGATGGTGACACACCATGAGTTTCTCCCCTTTTATGCCCATGGCAGCCAATGACACAGTGGTATTCCTTGCAACATGAGATGGTGCATTGTTATGTATGAAGATGATTTTGCACCTGAAGGAATCGATGGATCTTCTTCTTGAACCATGGAAGAAAGAACTATTTCCTGTTTTGTAAGGACATTTTAACAGCTGCTCTCTTAATCCCACAAATTTGTCTAACAGAAACCTTCCTCATTATCTGTACAAAAATCCAAACCTATTTCAATCTTTGTCTTGAATCGGCCACAAATCTCTTCACAGTACGATGATAACGCTTCAGTTTTCGTTATGTATTTAATGTTTTTATATCTTGCCATACAGCACTACACTATCTGATGATTTTCATCAGCAGAGATTCTTTTCTCTTTCCCATATTGCTTGAAACCTGTGGCCCGCTTAATAATGTGGAACATCCTTCTTTAGTAGAATTCCTTTAATGGAGCTCAGACAAACTAATCAACCAGCTCCCTGAAATTACAGTGATTCAAGACACACAATACCATCTATAAATTTAATAGCACAACATAAAATGTAATCTTTATGACACTTTAATCCAATTTGCATAATAATGTGGAACATGGTGTACATTGGGGGAGGATATTGCTTTGTATTTTGCATACATACAATGGAGAGAAACATGTTGCTTTTGATTTGTGTTGCTAACAGCATCAGTGCTTTATCAGAACCTCACTTAAAATCTTTTTACACACATGAGAGGTATCAATGAGAATCCAGAGGCAACCAGAGGACAGGTTACTTTGACAGTTTTATTTGTGAAAAACTACAAGCAAAATTCATAAATAGACATTTCTATCTGAAACGGAGGAAAAATTATCAGGTTAGCCTAGAAGCGCAAAGTCGTGCACATGCCAGAAAGATGTATTAGTTAACATCATTAGCTAGACAAGGAGCCATGATCTGCTGAAAATGCTGCGTACATTTCCATACCAGGAACATAAGGTGACCATTTCACAAGAAAACAATGACACATCAGCTGGAAGTCAAAAAAAAGGGAAGAAAACAACAAAAAACTGTACTAAACAAAGAATGGGTACTTTTACTGTCCCTAAAAGTTTCTCTCCTTTTCCTTAAACCAAGCAATAACTTTAAAAGTATTGTACAAGACATTGTTACAGGAAGAAAAATTAGTTTTGTATAATACACTTAATTGGAAGTTCACGTTTAAGGTTATACAGTAAATAAAACAAGCATTCTATATTTGGGTCTCTGAACAAACAAAGCTAAAATATGTAACCATCTTTACACAGTAAATTAAGGTTACTGGTTGCACACAAGAACAGAACTGCTTGCGCGGGAGAGGAAAAAAACCTGGAAAACTAAAAACAGAAAAAAGGACCTCAGCTTAGTTACTCATAGTGTTTGCCTTTGCACCTTTTTAAAATTCTATTTACAAGCAATAATTCATATACCCAGCAAAATGGTCATCTGCTAATTTAACAATGAATGCCGTGAGTACTCCATTGTTGTGAATGTGGTTACAGCTGAGGCAGGTGAGAGAAAGCAGCTTTTCCAGACCTTATCGGTTCAGATTGTGTTTAATTCTCCCTCCTTCTCAGCCTCATTTTTACAGTTCCATTTCTGCTCAACACTGATTCTGACTGCAATAAAGCACAAAACTGTAGCTGTAGCTTCAATGCAAGGGTGGTTAAAAAAAAAGTTAAATCCTGGACTTGTTGGAACAAGATTCTTTAGTGAGAATCTGCAGAGCAGATTTCATCCTCCCCTCTACGGTTCCTGGGAGTTTCTATTGCTCTGTTGGTGACCTGTAGGGGGAGCTACGTGTTGCTGCACTGCGTGAAGCTAGCTTCATACTTAACGCGTTAACCTGGGCGAGACGGTTTACTGTCAACGCGTTGGCCTCGCTCGCGCGTGTTGTGGTTGTGAGCCTCTGAATCTTCGTTCACACAAACTAGAGTTCTGGACGGTTCCGGTCCCACCACACTGGCGTTTACGTAAAGCCTCCATGAAGGCTCATTTTAGGTGAATACAGCTGCGATGTGCGCGTCAACTATAAACGCAGTACCAAAAGGCTCGTCTCGCGCGCGCTCAACACAAACTTTCAAAAGCTTTCAGTCAAGAACGAAGCTTTTGTTTTTTTCTTATTCCACTAAGGCAAAAGTCTCGAGTACAGCAGCCCGTTCCTCCCTCTGCTCCCACTCAGGGTTAGCCACACAGAGACACCGAGTGTACAATAAGAACACCATTTACATGGATTATATTAGTCTTTATTTAAATTGTTATTCATCTCACACATTAGATAATTGCATTTCAAATTGTTATTCATCTGTTTATGTATCATGTCATTATGAAATTCCTTTGGTCCTTCAATAAATAAAACTAAGATATCATATACACATTTATTCTTTATACAATTTCTTACAGATTAAAGGAAATTATGTTGGTCTATTCTCAGCTAAGGTGTAAAGTTCTTTAAAATCCTTATATTAAGCCTCGTTGCGATAAAATTTTATTCGCATTCCAATAAGTACTGTCATGTTTTTTGCCTTCAGTGACAGGAGTCTTAAATTAATACACATAAAAAGACAAGTCAATTGAATTGTCAAATTTGAATTTTTTTTCCACTTTTGTAGCATGCACTTTCCGTGTGAAGAAGATGAAGATCCAAACATTGTCTTCGGGACCACAACAACAAAAATAATTAAAATGATAAATTTTTGACACCATTAGGTCTCCTTTTACAGTGTGACTTGGTTTCACCAAGAACTGCATCCTTCAGTCAAAGAAACCAGGAAGCGTGGCCACTCCAAACTCTGTCCTTCAGCCACGAAACTCAACGTGTGAAGCATGGAATGCAGAAAATATCAACAGCTTTTAGTGTTTTACACAACAGCCTACACTGTACAGTGAGAGGACAGAAGGTATTGTACAATCTGCGAGAGCATACTAAATGGGAGTCAAGCCGGTTAGAGAATAAAAAAAATATATATCGCAGAGGTTTCCACAGTGGAGAAACATGGAGGACAGTTTGATTCAAAAGCACTTTCTCACATTAAGGAAAAAATGGGGACTCCCAGATCTGTAGAATCACTTCACAGTGTATCTAGCACCTGTGTGTGTGTGTAATCCTAACATTTTTAATGTAGTGAAAACACTGATCAACCAGCAGAGCTACGCAGCAAAAGCCTGAATGTAAAAATCAGAAAATATCAAAGCATATAGGTGCAACAGGTAATAAATAAGGGTAATAATAGTTATTCAAATGGTGGTGGTTATTGTGCCCAGCGGAGATTTCTTCTTTACAAAAACAGAACAAACAAAAAAAAAAAGACTTGGCCTCACATCCACGTACAAATATAAAACAATACAGACAAGTATTTGGATGCTACCAGAAGGAGGGGAGTGGGGTTAATCCCTGCAGCCAGGATGACACAGGTAAGTTTGTTTCCCCTTAAAAGGCGCCACACACCATCTCTCATCCAGCCGGCTCCGCTCAGCATCCAGGGGGAAATCATGGAATGGAGGGCAGGGCAGCAATGGGAAATGGTGACAACTCCCTCTTCACTCCCCCACCTTCAAAGGGATCCATAGTGTCCAGATGTATGGGCGAAGACTCCAGGGGGAGTGAAGCACTGGGAGGCAATGGGGATACACAAAAAATAGAGAAGCAGGCGCTCAGAATGACTCGTCGTGCCCCACAGACAGGTCCCCTTTGGGGGTGGAGGCACGCGACGAGCCCTTGTCCATGCTTTCGGAGCCAGAGCTCTGATGCTGCTGTTCAGAGCCTGCACTGGACGTGATGGTGGATGAAGATGTGGATGAGGAGCGAGTCTTCTCCTTAAAGTCCGTTATGATCACCGTCACGTTGCCTACGGTGATGGCCAGCTGCTGGGCAGTGCTCCGATCAATGTTCTTCAGCTTGGGCCTGACGGCGCACACAAACAGAAACACTTTATAAAAAAATACATTTACAGTCTCACAGAGGGAAAAAACATAAGACTGATGAGCAGAATTAGACCGCCAGTCCTGATCTGTCATCTTTTAGATTGTGCCGACAACAGATGCAACAA
The DNA here is from genome assembly GCF_027474105.1 of Poeciliopsis prolifica. Lineage (NCBI taxonomy): Eukaryota > Metazoa > Chordata > Actinopteri > Cyprinodontiformes > Poeciliidae > Poeciliopsis > Poeciliopsis prolifica. The sequence goes on along the minus strand of NW_026562468.1, from coordinate 661,542 downwards.
CCTGATAGTAATATCTGTATCAGTCCTGATATTTTAAAAAAAATCTAGATTTGGTATTGGTTACAATGTGCCCAACTCATAAGAACAGACCTGTTGAGTCTAATTCTATGCACTGTGCTCTGAACGATGTCATGCTTTATTATTTATTTTACATTACATACAAAATTCATAATTGCACTTTCTGAACCATTACATACTCCTAATTGGACTGACTGAACAAATTTAAGTTGTGTTGGTTTTACATGTTTGACCAAGCTTGCGAAGCCATTGGTGGATTTTGTACTGGTGCAGTAATCAAATAAATTTGGACTTTCTTTTTAAAACAAGAAACATTTTCAGTCAATTCAACACTGTTTTTCATCAGTATCATAGCCACATTGGCTGATTCTAAATCTCAGATATTGGTATCAGATGTGAAAAAAAGTATATTGGTGCATCCCTAGTGATAACACTCTTCAGTGGGGAAGTTGAAAAAGAGTTAGTTGGCTATTCTTCCAATCACTGAGGAGGCATCCTGACCAGATGCCTGAGCCACCTCCTCTGGCTCCTCTCGATGTGAAGGAGCAGCGGCTCTACTCTGAGTCACTCCCGGATGACTTATCTTCTCACCCCATCTCTAAGGGAGAGCCCAGCCACTCTATGGAGAAAACCCATTTCGGCCGCTTGTATCTAGTGACCTCCTTCTTTCGGTCATTTCCCAAAGCTCATGACCATAGAAGAGGGTGGGAACATAGATCGACTGGTAAATCGAGAGCTTCGCTTTTTGGCTCAGCTCTCTCGTCACCACGACGGACCGGTACAGCGCCCGCTTCACGGGAGACGCTGCGCCAATCCGTCTGTCGATCTCCCTCTCCCTTCTTCCCTCATTCATGAACAAGATCCCGAGATACTTGAACTCCTCCACTTGTGTTACGGTACATGATCTTTCTGCTCAAATGAAATGCTTAAACAAAACAGTTATCACTGGACTTTCTGTAAGGAGGCTCGTCTCCTGAAAGTTAATTATAACTTTAGTACGAAACTGTGCAGTGTGAATATTAAGCACTTTCAAACACTTCATCCAAAAATCAAGAAATTTCCAAAGCTTTAAAACACTTTTCTTAAACTCAAAAAATTTCAAGGATTTCAAGCACCAATGCAAATCCTATAGGTCTGTATTTTATGAACTCTGAACTAAATGCATCTTTCTGACCGGGAGCTGTTGAAGACTTGTGGACCGGACGCTTTGGAGCGTCTGGTTCAGAGGCGCATTGCAAACTTGGAATAAAGAAAAACAAAGAGTGTTCAATGTTGTGTTAATCCATTTATAGTCTAAACAGAGGAGCCGGCAGTTTATCTTGAGGAAATAAATAAAGGTGCAGAAGTTAATAAGAATGCAACATGTGCAGTGTGCTGCAAAACCAATGCTGCAAAGAAATAAACTTAACTCATCCAGGGGATTTAGCAAATGGAGCTAACCACAAGGAGACCGGCGCTCAGGAGGAGCACGGCAGACGTAACATCTGTCCATTTCGGGAAAGTGAAACCATGCAAAAAAATTGTTAAATTCTTCTAAAAGTCCAAGCCTGGATCGTACACAGGATAACTGATCAGTTTGGATCAGACAGAACCAACTGTCTGATGAACCAGCGCAGATTTTTCTGCAGGTGTGAAACAGGAGGAATTTGTGAGGCGTTGTCCGTTCAGACCCCAGCAGGTAAAATGTTGGTAATTTATTTTGAGTCGTTTAATTTCAGTTATTGGAGCCACAGTCAGTGGTTTTTGTCACTATGGAGAAAAAGTTCAACTAGGTGAATATGAACTAAAATCACATAAAAATCCAGCTGAATAGCTTAATGTTAATATGATTATAATTTGAAAGGTAAAAATAGAACATTGGCAAATTTCTAAATGTTTTCGGTCAAAATGAAAGTACAAAAATGTCTAGTGTGACCTCTGGGTCTGTTGATTCTCTGGTCTCATGGATTGTGAGGGTGCTTATCAGCATCATGCAGGTGGTTACTAGATTACTGAACTCACTGGGTGACACATGAAGAGTCAGAACAAGTGCATGAAAAACAGAGTGGGTGTTTAGTATAAGAGATCAACTGTGAATCACTTCACGTTTGCACACCTCTTTACTGGATGAGTTTCATTAACCAAAAGTGCAGTGAGTTGTGGGCTGAGCCATAGAAGGCTTACTGCTCACCTGGAAATGTGAGAGTTCTTGTTGGACTTTGTTGCCGATTTCCCAGACTGTATGCTCTGTTTGTCACTCGGAGAACTCTGATTGTTGTCCGATTTGGGTCTGTGGGGAAAAAAACCATGAGGTGAGGAGTTATGGAAAACTGCCATCCACAAGTAAAGTTTATGTGTAGTCTAGTTCAGCAAAAAAAAAGGGAGCTCAAAGTGTTTTACATCATACAAAAATCATACTGTCACCAATTATGAAATAAGCAATAAACATTACATTTTGTCAAATGTCATCATCCAAATCATCAAGCAAATACACAAATATCTTTAGCAATGTTCCAGTTATTACTAAACAGTTGAGTTTTAAGTATAGAGTTAAAGGAACTCAGTGTTTTGGTTGTTTTTAAGTTTTCTGGAAGTTTGTTTCAGATTTGCAGGCAAAGAAGCTGAATTCTGCTTGTTTGGTTCTGCAAAGCAGACCAGAATCAGAAGGCCAGAGTGTTCTGAAAATTGATACAACAGATCTTTAATGTATTTTGGTGCTAAGCCGTTCAGTGATTTATAAACTTACAACCGTATTTTAAAGTCTATTCTCTGAGCTCCAGGGAGCCAGTGGCAGGACTTTAGAACTGGGGTGGATGTGCTCTGTCTGTTGAGATAATCAATGCGAGAGAAGATGTACACCTGAATGTTTTTCTCTAATGCATGGACAATAATTTCAGTTTTGTTTCTGTTCAGCTGAAGAAAGTTATGACTCATAGACAAATTGATTATGCCCAAGTGACAACCCGGCATACTAACTCTGATACTGACTTGGTCTTTTTGCTGCTGGGCTTCTTTGTGACAGCTGGGGTGATGTCCTTCTCCCTATCAGGTTTGTCTTTGACAGGCTGCTCTATCTCGCTCTTGTCCTTCTCTGTGATGTCCCCCTCTGGTGCAACGCTTTCAGGGCGCTCTCCCTCGGGGAGTCCTTCCCCACCGGCCCGCTCTCCTTCGCTGTGAGGACGCTCCTTGTCTGTGCGCTCGCTTCTCTCTCTCCGGTCCTTCTTGGGCGGGGGAGGCATGGTGTATTGCTGAGCTGCCTGCTGAGCGACCAGCTGGGAGTTTATCCGGGGTTTCCTGTGGAGAAAATCCGAGGCACAAACATGGATTACAATCGTAGTGGAACTGTAAGCTGACCCTGGTCATGCAGCAACATGGTCACACTGCAGCAGACAGGGGTGAACAAACACAGTTATCTAGTCCTAGCTAGTAGAATTGCTTATTAGCATTGCACCTCTGTTTTGAAGGCAATCTCATTAACTCAGGCCCGTAATAAAACAAATGCACGGGATCACAAGGTGGAAAGTTGGCACAATGTCGCAAATATTCTCTAATCTGATTACTGCGGGGCTGGCCCTGTTTGTCACAGACTGAGAATTAGTCGGTCATGGTGTTTGCTTTCTAGCAACCACAGAGCACTCCTAAACTCTAATCACACTACTCTGTTGACGCATTTAGAATGTCCACACATAGGAACTATGAGCTCTCCCTCATTCTGCTCAGCAAAAATCAATTGGGAAGTACAACATCTTGCAAAATTGTTTGTACCATTTTCGGTATATTTAGGGTGATAGTGGTAGGAGATCCCCCTGCAATCAGTGGATCGATCTCTGGTTCAATTCCTGGTCCGCCTACTTCACCCACCTTGCCTGCTGGTGTGGGTCAGAAGGGCTAAAGGCACAAAAAACTGGAGCCTCACTTCTATCAGCCTGCCCTGGGGCTACTGGATTATAGATACAGCTGGAGAGCAACTGTAGCTACAATCCAGTAGCTTGTCATCAACGGTATGTGAATGAGCCCTTTCAGATTTCAAATGGAGATATAAAAGGGTTTATAAATAAAATTCATTATTATTATTCTACTTGGACTTTATGTTATAAATCAACTCAAAGTAGTTTATAATTGTGAATTAGAAGGAAAATGATGCATGGTTTTCAAAATTGTCAAAATTGTTTAAAAACTAAAAATTCGACAAGCGTTTGTTTTCAGATCAAATTTGTCAGTTCTTCACAGAAACATTTTGGGCACCAATTGCAGTTTTTTAGCTGATCACCAAACTTTAAAAAGTCCAACCTGCCAATGCCAATTTTGGCCGATACCATTTCTTTTTGTCTGATTAGTCGCCAAATACAGCCACAACGTTGGTGAGTTGCTAACGAGGGAAATATTGTTATCCACCGACATGCATCCTGTGGGCTGGTCTGTAAGTCATCCATCTCTTGTCACAGAGCAAAAATGGACAGTGGCTGATTTTCAGACCTTTCCTGGGTTAGATACTATTGCTGATTTTATATATAGATATATCTCTATATATTGTTAAGAATTAAAAAGAGGAACAACCTGATTTAGCTCGTTAACTTATTCCTCCTGTCCTAGATTTCTGCGTCTGTATACATGTGGAGGGAGAAAAACCAATCATACAACGTGAGATTTCAGATATCCAGAGCTTTATCCAAAAGTGAATACAAATACATACAGAATAACAGACCACCATTTACACCCAGGTCATCATGAAGTCAACACCCAATGACAAAAAAGAATATTACCTGATTCAAAAATGCATTTTTGGGAACCACTCACTCAGCACCAAGCGATTCGAACTACTGCTGTGAAACAAACCATTTTATGAGAATGTGTATTCTCCTCATTTGAATATATGCATTAGGAGGTGTGGTCTTTTCCTTTGTGTGGGCTGTCTTAAATGTTCATTTTATTACCTCTGAGACCCACTGAAACACCCAGCTCTTCTCCTACCAGCCTCCTTCTTAGATGATCTGATTTATGGCGTGTGTCTGGAACGTTATCTCTGCCTCAAAATGCTTCAACAAGTAACCAGTTGGTGTTTTTAATCAAGCTTGCACAAAAAATGTAATGCTAAATAATGACTATAAGTTTGGATCTAAGAAGTAACTAATTCAAAACATGCTTAAAGAAATATAGTTAATTCTAATATAGATAAAATTATTTATAAAAAGTTTTAAGATCCTAGTGAACTTTTGAACCATGCTAAGGAATTTGTTAATTGCCTGGCAGACAGACTCCCTGTCTAAAGAGATTTAAGGAGTCTAGGCCTGTCTTTTCTGTAGAATCCTCCCTAAGAATTTATATAAGTTCAGAGAGTCAGCAGTTGTTTTAGTTTGGATCTTTATCTAAATTTATATGAACATAGAGTGTACTTTAACTTGATATGTTATATTTCATATGTATCAAAACTATCCTGTGCAGTATTGTGCTAATTTAAAATGTTATTTCAACAATATATAGATATATATAGAGATATATCTAGAGATGAAAATGTGGATCTGTTGGAATGCTACTACTCAATTAACCCTAGTCAGAGAGGTTACATGCAAAGACTGGGGAAGGAATGGTTACTTCGACATCCCCAGTCAACACTAAGTGCTAAACAACTAGTAGCTCAGTGATCCATCCGCAAACGGCAACTGCTATCACAACTTGAGATTGACGAGATACAACACAAATGCTACGGCAAAAGGGAGGAACCTGGATGTCAGAACTGTGGGGTTCCGCAAAAGGGAGGAACCTGGATGTCAGAACTGTGGGGAACTGTGGGACAGAACTACAAGTCCCCACCCAGTGAGGGGATACACGGCCCCAATGAGCGAAACAGAGCTGAACGAGACAGCTGCTGACCTGAGAGAGAGAATCATGACCCGAATGACAACCAGACCTCCAATTACAACGGCTGAGTGACGTACCATCAGAAAGTCTCATTGAAAATGTGAATGCAGCATTGAGAACGATCCCTACCAACACCATAACAGAAACCAATGAGCTGATCTACAACTCAGCATCAGTGATCCTTGAGATACTTGGCTATAAGAGCAACCATGAGACCCAATACCCACCATGGAAAAGACGGTTAGAGGCTAAAATCAAGGTAACAAGGAGGGAAGTGAGCCAACTGTCAGAGCTCCACAAGGGTACAATGAAAAGACTAGTACCCAGAAAGTACAGGCAGATGCCCATACCTGAAGCACTTGAAAGTGCTAAACAGAGGCTCCAAGCCTTGGCCAGCCGCCTAAAGAGATACACAAGGGAGAATGAATCCAGAAGGATTAACCGGCTCTTCTCCACTCAACAAGCTAAGGTGTACTCTCAATGGCAGGGTAATAACAGAGCAGACCCACCAAGGCTGGAGACGGATCAATATTGGAAAGGCATATGGGAAAGGGAGGCGTCCCACAACAGCTTTGCACAGTGGCTGATCTCTCTACAAGAGGACCACAGCAACCTCCCTAAACAAGCCCCGGTAACCATCACTGTGACAGTGACAGTACCAAGAAAGAGTCTCAGGTATGAAAAACTGGACAGCACCAGGGCCTGACATGATCCATGCCTACTGGCTAAAGAAACTCACTGCTCTCCATGAGCGACTGACAGCCCAAACGAACCAGCTGCTACAAAGTGGGACTCACCCTGAATGGTTAACTGAAGGATGGACAATCCTAATCCAGAAGGATCCATCAAAGGGTCCAGTCCCACCCAACTACCAACCAATAACCTGCCTCTCCACAACCTGGAAGCTCATGTCAGGCATCATAGCGGCCAAGATAAGCAAACACATGGATACACACATGAGCACGGCACAGAAGGGTATCAGTGTAAATAGCAGAGGAGCCAAACACCAACTCCTCGTAGACCGCACAGTTGCCCGAGACTGCAAAACCCGACACACCAACCTGTGCCTGGCTTGGATTGATTACAAGAAAGCCTATGACTCAATGCCGCATACTTGGATCATTGAATGCCTAGAGATGTATAACATCAACAGGATTCTGAGAGCCTTCATTACAAACTCGATGAGGCTGTGGAAAACCACCCTTAAAGCCAACTGCAAACCACTTGCACAAGTGTTCATCAAATGTGGCATATACCAAGGAGATGCTCTGTCCCCTCTACTGTTTCTGCATAGGCCTGAACCCCCTCAGCCAAATTATCAACAAGACTGGCTACGGATACCGACTCAAAAATGGGGCCAACATCAGTCACCTTCTATACATGGATGACATCAAGCTGTATGCCAAGAGTGAGCGAGACATAGACTCACTGATCCACACCACCAGGATCTACAGCACGGACATTGGGATGTCATTCGGACTAGAGAAGTGTGGTCGGCTGATCACAAAGAGGGGGAAGGTCATCCGCACAGAAGGAGTCTCACTCCCACAAGGAACGATAGCAGACATAGAGGACAGCTACAAGTACCTAGGTATGCCACAAGCAAATGGCAACCTCGATGAGGCCACAAGGAAAGGAGCCACAGCTAAATACCTCCAACGAATAAGGCAAGTCCTGAGAAGCCAGCTCAATGGCAAGAACAAAATCTGTGCGATAAACAGCTATGCCCTGCCAGTAATCAGATACCCTGCTGGAATAATTAGCTGGCCAAAGGAGGAGATAAAAGCCACAGATATTAAGACTAGAAAGCTACTAACCATGCATGGAGGGTTCCATCCCAAATCCAGCACCCTGAGACTGTACACGAGCCGCAAGGAAGGAGGCAGAGGACTAGTGAGTGTGAGAACCACTGTCCTGGACGAAACAACTAAAATCCATAAATACATCAGGGACAAAGCCTCAACAGACAATGTGCTCAGTGAATGTCTCAGACAACAGGGAACGGAGGTTGAGGTGCCAGAGATAACATCATGGGAAGACAAACCCCTACATGGGATGTACCACCAGCAAATAACCCAAGAGGCTGATATCAGTAAATCCTATCAATGGCTGGAAAAAGCTGGACTCAAGGACAGCAGAGAGGCCCTCATCCTGGCAGCCCAGGAACAGGCCCTAAACACCAGAGCAATAGAGGCCCAGATCTACCACACCAGACAAGACCCAAGGTGTAGGTTGTGCAAGGAGGCCCCTGAGACAGTCCAGCACATCACAGCAGGGTGCAAGATACTGGCAGGAAAGCGTACATGGAATGACATAACCAAGTGGCAGGCATAGTGTACAGAAACATCTGTGCAGAATATGGACTGGAAACCCCGAGATCAAAGTGGGAAACACCCCCAAAGGTGATGGAGAACACCAGAGCTAAGATCCTGTGGGACTTCCAGATCTAGACAGACAAAATGGTAATGGCGAACCAACCAGACATTGTCGTAGTGGATAAACAACAGAGGAAAGCTGTTGTGGTAGATGTAGCAATACCAAGTGATTGCAACATCAGAAAAAAGGAGAAACTGGAGAAATACCAGGGCCTCAGGGAGGAACTGGAGAGGGCCTGGAAGGTGAAGACCACAGTGGTGCATGTGGTCATCGGGGCCCTCGGGGCAGTAACCCCCAAACTGGATCAATGGCTACAACAGATCCCAGGAACAACATCAGACATCTCAGTCCAGAAATGTGCAGCAGTCCTTGGCACAGCCAAGATACTGCGCAGACAAGACCCAAAGTGTAGGTTGTGCAAGGAGGCCCCTGAGACAGTCCAGCACAAGCCACCTCAAGCTCCGAGGCCTCTGGTAGAGGACCCGAGCTCAGAGGATAAGAACCACCCTCGTTGGGTGAGAAGGGAATTTTTTTTAGATATATATATATATATATATATAGATCTCTCTCTCTCTCTCTCTCTCTCTCTCTCTCTCTCTCTCTCTCTCTCTCTCTCTCTCTATCTATGCTACGGTAGGAAAATCTAAAGAGATAGAACACTGAAAGACCTAAACGTGTATTTGTTTCCTCAGATATCTGACTACATGTGATCTAGACCTTAGTTATCATCCAACACATCATGTTTTGCATGCAAGCCATAAAATTTCATTTTGGTCTTATTTGGTAAGATAATCACTGAGTATGAACACTTCTGCACTATTCCAGACATCTGGGCTTAGACACACTCATATACACACACCTGCAACATAATGGACACCAGCTGGCAACATCTGTGGAGACCCCTCAAGGGAGAGAAGAGGCTGACTGCACAGCCCAAACTGCAGCCAGCAACTAGGAACCCATGGAGAGAAGGGAACCACTACTGTGTTCCGGCATCAAACCAACACCTGGGGGCTGCTGAAGTAGCTAGCCTCTTATCGGGAGAATCAAATGTATACCAAACCCTTTCAATTCTAGCTTAGACACACATGCTAGCTGTGAAAAGATGAAAGAAGCTAGAAAATCAGCAAGTATTTTTTCCATATCCCAGAGTCCTTGCTCTTTTCATCTCCAGTTTACTTGCAAACCTGCAGTCAAATGAAGAGAGAAATAAAGAGTTGAAGAAACTTGTCTGATTTGAGCACCACTCCAGATAAACAAGAGCTGCTGCTCATTTATATTAGAACTTGACGTTTTGTTTTAAGTTGCTTTCTGCTGAGAGTGCCTTTCATACAGCTGTGCAAGTGGTTAGCCTCAGTGTTTCGATTTGATGACAGTCTGGTTACTCAATTCTGCTCTCAAAACATTCTCAGGTTCTTTCACTAACTGACTCGCTCCACTCTGCACATCTCTCTGTTTCTCGGAGGAGGACTTTGATCCTCTGCATTTGTTTAGAAATTTCTCAGTGCGTTTCTTGGAAAACCCTCCCCAAGAGCTGATACATACTCGAGAAGAACCTCCTTAGAGAGGAGGAGGGGACACATGGCTCATCAGAAGGCGATCGATTACGGTACAATAAAGCATCATGTTGTAGCATTTGTACTACACACTAAACAATAATGCGAGCTGCAGTGAGTACTGATGAGTGTTTGGCAGTTGATCCATCAGATGCAGAACCCTGGGTTTTTTCTACCTGTTGCTCTGTGTGAAACCTCCATGGTAGGGATTAAGAGCGTGGGAGTGAAATATTCTTCTATAGTCATTATTCCCATCAAATAATGATCAGAATCATTATTGTCATCATTATGAAAATAACCACAATCGCAATTTGTTAACAAATTATTACAGTCTTTTTAGTAGCTTGTTGAACTGCCTTCCACCTAAGGATTCTAAAAAAGTGCCCTTATTAAATACCTAATGATTACAGACTTTAACCACCTCACAAAATATGTATAAGTCTCTTGAACGTCTCAAACTTTTTTTTGCCACATTTCTACCACAAAACTTCCATATAGTCTCATTTTATGTTATAGACCAGCACAATGTAACAAATAATTGTGAAAAGATGAAAGAAAATGACATTATATCCCACATTTTCTCCCTTCAACAAATTGCATTTGTACATGGATTTCCTTTATGTAAAATTAAAGTAGCATCGATCGATCGGCCACTGATTATAATCAGCCGATTTCCGTGAAAAAGCGTACGATCGGTGATCGCCGATCACCAAAACCCATCACATTTATCTCACTTCGCAGCCTGCGTGTGCAGCTTATCTCCTCTTTCTTTCACACTGCACAGCAACAAATCCTGTTGTGTGAAACTATAACATTCGGAGAGTGAATGGGGACGCTTGCGTGTTGTGGTGGAAAAATTACCTTGGGGGTGAAGCACGTCAAAAGACGTCAACGTAACGAGTCTAATATGGTATTTTAAAAACAAACACTTGCAGGAACCTCGATATAGGTTCAATGCAGGAAAAAAGGACAGCCAGAGAAGCCAGATAGAACAACTACAACACTCACCAAGATTAGCATCATCATCAGAAAGCTAAACAAATAACCCGAAAAATAATTCAAGTCTTCGAGCTGGCGGTGTAAGACGCTGGTTCTGCTCTGGCTCTTGAACTGCCGCTATGCGCTACTGGTAGTAATATTTCACAGACGTAGCGCCGCTCATCCTCCATCGGACAGTGAACACTCACACCGAACACCTTTACATGCTGCACCCTAACACGCTGCTTAAAGGTATAGCATATAACTTTAAAAGAAAAAAGATCTTAGATATGCATTAAAATATGTCTATTATGTCCAAATTAGGTGAATTCATATATTTTTTCCATTTTGCAAGATGACATATTTATTCCTAAAGTAAAAAATTAACAGCCATTCCAGGCGATGGGCAAGGATGGGTGTTCGGCCTCAGATTCAGCAGCAAAAAACCCAATGGGAGCATCCCTCAATTATAGGGATCAGAGTTTAGTTGGAGAACATTAGTGAACATATAAAACAATAAACATTTCACAATGTAGCACACATCAGAGAGAAGGTTCTAGAGGTTTTTAAACGATTCATGATAAGCTCTGGAGGAGCTGCAGCTTCCACAGCTCAGTTTGTGGATAACTGCAACATCTGCAGCAATTAAGAATCTGCAGGTATTAAGAATGTGGCAACAAGTAAAAAGGTTGTAAGGAAGCCATAATAAGTACCATTTGCCTCAAGCCATATTGGGAAAACAGCAACCACGAGACAGACGGAGCTCTGGTTAAACATGATCAGAACTTTATGCAAAGCACTAAAACAGGAGAAAAACTAACTCACTCTCTCATTGGGTGCCTTCCAAAAATCTGCAGAGTAACTTGTGCGGCAGTAGTTTCATGTTTAGCCATCATGCCTCATAACTGCTTAAAAATAAAAAACAAAAGCATGGAATGAAGGGAAAAAAATTTACCACAGCTGGAGAGGAAACTGTGGACAAAACAAGAAAGTTACACCACCAGTTTGGAAGCATTTCAGATATCAAAAAAAAAAAAAAAAAAAAAAAAAAAAAAAATCAATCCATCAATTATCAATAAACTGCTACAAAACCCTTTTGTCATGATATATTGTTCAGTCATATTATGTAGCCCTAATAAAACACATTATCAAAATGCAAAAAGCTTAATGATACAAATACGTATTCAAGGCACATTAAACCATACTCAAGTGACTCATGATATTTAGCCAGACCCCTTTCAAGGTCTTATTTTGAATTGAACTGAAAATACATCTAAATATCAAAGTTTGCATTATAAGCTATTAAGAAAAGCTTTCAGAGGTTACTAGAGCAAAACGTTCCAACACCATGGATCTCGAGAGAAAAATATGTTTCTCAAAAGAAAAACAAACAAAAAAACCCAGACAGCTGTGAATATGTGTATGTCAGCCCACAGGAGCAGCAATAACTGTCTGGCAGAAGGAGTGGTTAGTTAAAGAGGCTGTGTGTAATTGAGTGATTGATAACCAGAAGCCAAGTCAGAGCTTTAGATTTGTGTCAGCAGGAGGGGTGCATGGTGCAGGGATTCGTTGTTTGCCGTCCTGTGATTCAGAGCCAAGTCAACCACAAGTTGCATCTCCCATGGAACAAATTGCATTTCCATGATAAAGCCACCAACTGACCACAGCTAATGACTTGGCACAGTACTGGCCTGAGAGTCATGGCCACATGCTTGAGCATCCTGCCCTGTGTGTGTTCCACTTTATCTTTATTAAGCTGTGGTGCTCTCGACTTTAAAATAGTCCTAGCTAATATATAAATAACTCAATGTATAGCAAAGCATGTGCCAATTAGATTACAGGTTAACTGAAACTGTGAAAAACATCAGAGAAAGCAAATAGGAGCCATCTAAAGAGCACAAGAAGAGCTGAAAATGATACAGCAGCACAAGTGAACCCCAGGTGCAGAAATTGTTTCAACCTCCTACAGCTGCCAAAATATTGCTGGAGAATGTATGCGTCTATGTGCGTGTGTGTGTAGAATCATTTCCCATTGAGGGCTACAGTATATTAGCTCTACCTTTGCAAAACAATAGAGCAATGATTGACAACTCTTCCAAAGTTCACTCCATCTAGAGGGGTGAGAGGAGTGGGGGAGTCTCCCTCGGCAGGGTGCCCCTGAAATGACTACCATCATGCTGATGGTAGTCATTTCAGGGTGTCAGTTTGATCATGCATCAAACTGACACCCGTGTTTAGCACCCCGCTCCGTGTCTGGGCTGTGACTGAGACAGACGCTCATCCGTTCAGCTGCACGGCTTCGGGGAGAAGAGCTCAAGCTGCTGTTTCAGAGCTAGAATCCAAAACAATGAGCTCAAGTACGGAGGCACATTTGTCTCATTATTATTCAAACAAAAACTTGTTTCAATACAGAAAATAAATAGTGATCGAAATAATTGTAAGGAAATATTTTTTGTAATGACACAAATTTACCTTCATATCATTAAGGTGTTATGGAGACACATTAACTGAGGTAATTTTAGTATTAGTCAATCATCTAAAAAACTATTTAGATTTTTTTCTTTAATTGTGTTAAAATGGTTAAAATTGTCATGAGCTCGTGGAATGAGAAATTTATTGTGAAGGGATATTTGTTATTATCATTCAAGTCAAACAAAGTCAAATTCCAATCAAAAAAATAAATTGTGATCAAAACATCTCAAATCAAAAAGAGAGCATCAAAAGCAAAAAAAATGAGAATTCCAAACAAAGATTTCTGTTAAAAATAAATTTGTTTTCCCAGTATCAAAAGACAAAACCTTTTGCTGAAAAATAAAATATTCCATTACAAAACTTTAAATTAGTTTTTGTCTGATTGTAAATGGATGTAAACTTGTCTCATTATTACAAAAAATATTTCATTTCAATTCAAAACATTTTGATATTTTTTAAAAATTGGAATTAGGTTCAGTTTGATTGAATAATAATGATAAATGTTCCTCCATACTCAAGTGTTTTGTGGAGAAATGCAGTTAAGATGTGAGAGTGAGTGATGAAGAGTGTGATATAAAGGGAGCGTAAGAGGCAAAGGAAAGCCCTCTTTTATTTCAAGTGCTGTATGGAGGACGAGTAATTATTTCCTGCTGGGCTGAATGAATGCAGCCGCAGACTGCGGAGCAAAGGGAGTGGGAGACAATGTTCTCTACACCAAGAACAGCCCGGGAAGCATTGGAAAAAAATCTTCTTATCCAGATTCTGGAAATGGGCACAAAAAGAAGATGTGAGAAGAAAAATTATAATAAAAAAAACCCCACTTGTCTGGAAAAACCAGCACATCCATCTGCATACATCTAAAGGAATCCGCTTTGTGCCAGTCAAAGACAACGCAGCCTCAGCCTGGAGTGCATGTCTCTACTATCTAACAATGCCGCAGGGTTTCAGTTTGATTGCAGCAGTTTGCTGTGACGCTCTGGCAACCCTCTAGATGACTATTAACATGCATTCATCTGTGTCAACACTTGCTTTACGCCTTGGTCCATATGTAGAAACACATGTTGCCTTCCCCTCCAACAGCGAGAAAGATCATGGGAGCCGAGCCCAGAGTTGCCCATCTCTGTTCAGATATGAAGCTGATCATTTTTGTTTTAGGAGCTTAACATTTTAAATGGTAACTATATTTATGTAAAACAAAAAAAAAATACATAGCTAATTATTTAAAAACATCTAGTGAACTAATAAAACATTCAAAAGTGAAAGACTGAATATTTATTTGATAATATATGTTAACTGATCTGTATAGGCATGAGCCTTTAAAAAAAAAAAAAAAAAATATATATATATATATATATATATATATATATATATATATATTATAATAACCAATAAATTAGACCCCAGTTCATTAATTTTTGGAGATTGACAGTTAAATACCTACATGTGAAACTGATCTTATCTATTGCCGCAAAGCCATTGTCATTGTCCCTTTTATTTCCCATGAGAGAATCGCTATATTTAGCAACTTTTCAGACAAAAATAAATAAATAATAATAATAAATCTGTATTCCCAAAATTGGAAACAGTAATTGAAAAGGCTGAACTGTTGATCAGTGCAACATATACATCATCAACAATCCAAAACTCAAATTTAGCAATGAAAGCACCAAACCCTACAAACTGTGATGTTGCCCACTAATAAACTATTTCTTTAGTTTCATTTCTACATCTGAATTTATCACAACTTTATTAATAAAAGAAAATGTCAATAAGCGTCATATGAATGTATCGCTGTGGGGCATCAGTTGTCAGAGAGGTCACAGCACGGAGCATTGCCAGTTCCAACCATGTATGGGGAAGGTGAGCGAGTCCCAGGGAGCCCGGCTGAGAACAGCACCTAAAGAGCTGCCCCGGGCTATAAGCTCTTTTCAATCATTCAACTTGCCCAGAGGCATTAGACACTGCTCCCTTCATCTGCCCCTTGCAGGCTGGATTAATATTTCTGTCACTTCTCAACCTCGTTCCCTAAACGTTTAACAAGAAGTGAGAAATATTACTGATATAATGGTAGCTACTAAATTATTTAGCTGTTTTGAGAAAATTAGATCACAATAGGAAAGCAAACTAATTTGACCTGTTCAATCAGTGGTCCCTGTTGGGTATTAACTATGACTTTACACTTAATTTAAAACAAATAATTCCTGTGTGGTTTTCCTTCTTGCTTACTAACCTCAACTTTATGTATTTACTGATCAACTTTAAAATGACAAACTAGAAAAGGGGAAGATGGGAGAGTAAGGCACATTTACTGAACACACCAGATAGAGCAAATATATTTGAGCAGATAAGGTCTTTGAAAAATATGCCAGCTTTTATGCTATTACTGTAAGAGCTGTTCAACATGCTGGTTGCTAGGATCATTATCTGTACTTCACCGGAGGAGAGACTGAGGCAGACTGATTGATTTCAGAGTGATGTCTGGATAATCAGTGATGAAGCAAACATTTGACTTCCATAGGTAGACCGGTCCGCATCGCTCGTCTACATGTTTGCACACTTAGTTTTCATTCACCATTTCTCTCATTAACTCTACTGTCCCACATATTCCTACTCTTCACTCCATCCTGCTGCTTGGTTCACATGATCTGTAAAAGAGGCAACTGCACTGTTTTATTTTGCTCTACAGTCATACTACCATTTGTTCAATAAAAATGCTTTTGGAATTTGTTTAAAAAACAAAACCAAACAAACAGCCGTTTAAACAAGAATGCTTCCTGGAAACGTCGCTATTTTCAGATATTGATTAGGGAAAAGTTCCAAATCCACTGAGACAAGTAGGGTCAGCTGTAGTTGTCTGATGTCTGGCCCAAAATATGGCGCAGTGATTTTTTTAAAATAAAAATTTTCTAGAGATTTTTTGCTATAAAAATACAATCTTGTATCAGTCTGAACAACTTTTCTTTGTAGTTATTTCATGACAGTAAATATTCTTTCTCATATTAGATAAATAAAAAACATAAAAAGTTAAAGTAACCAACATAGCAGCTAAAACACAGCTTCTCAAAACAGGGGTATTTGAGCAATTGCATACAGGTTGGATATAATTATATACATAGCACACTGCAAGTTCCAACAAATCAAAAATCAAACAACTCCTCTGACAAGTGTAAGTCCTTAAATCCTCTCAAAAACACATTGTTTTGTTTTTCTAATACATACTATTCTTCCTAGTGGCAAATTAGATGACATCTGCTTTAACTACAGCATTAGGTCTGTTGAAAAATTTCCAAGCCAAGGTGATAAATGTTTTTGCAGATAAGCTTATGCCTATAAAAGTACGTTCTAATTTGCCAAAGTTAGGTGCAGTGATTCTAGCATGATTTTGAAGGTTCATGCGCTTTTGACCGCTAGCTTCCACCACATACTAAACAGTAAGGAGTACCCAATGAAAGAATATAGCTCATGTAACATTTAGCCATGTTGCATGATATTGTTTCCATCTGGAAATTTCATGCATGCCGACAACACTTGAGGGCAAAAAGACAATTCCTTTACTCCATCCATAGACACAGTGATGCTGTAAAACACTTCTGTTACCAAATGAAGCCTGGAGATGTAGAAATTATTAATTTAGTGCATTGCTCCACAGAAAATGGAAAAAAAAACCTTGTAAGAACTCAAAACTTTTTCTTTCTTCCTCATTCTGAAAGCATTACGCTACACACAGTCAGTTGCAACAGCAACTGAGGGACAACAGCTCCAGAGTTTGTGTGTTAAAAAACACACAAATATTCCCCACACAAAGAACAGAACATTCAGTCTGCTATATTTTCAGGGTTTACCTTTATCTATCTAATATTATTACTAATAATATCACTTAAGTGATAGACTGACCACAGTGGTGGTTGATTCGCTAATTTAAACACCTGCTCTACTGGTGATCTGTTAGAGAGTTGGTGAGTGGCTTTTTTCCTTTTTAACTGATCCACCAAATTCCACAGCAGAGCCACAGATTAAGATTATCAAAGTCAAGCTAACATAATTGACCTACTTATGTTTCTCATTAAGGCTGTAAAATTCCACAAGTGATTCGAGTAACTTTATTAAAATTCCTCAAGGTAAATTAATCTGCCTCGAAGTTTCGTTAAGTTACGTCTCATTATATAGTGCACTGTGTCGGGTGATTATTTGAGTTCCACAGCACTCTCACTTCCACCTCTGAGTTGTTGACAAAAGTTGAATGTTAGCAGGATAAGGTCCAATTTTCAAGTTCAGTCTGGGAGGATTTTATTGAGGGATGATAATGCCTGATTTTTATTTTTCGGGGGACCAATGGCCATCCTTAAAATGGCTGGTGCAAAGCCTTGAGTACGACAGCCTGTTTCCTTTCGCAACTGGTGCCTTTATCAGAATGAATGGTGGGGAAGAGGACTGCATTTGTATTTATACAGGTGAGCAAATAGACTGAACATGAAGGCGGCTGCACTGTAGTGAATTCTTAATGTAAGTGTATCTTTATGGACGAACCAGAAAACAAATTTCAGATCATCCCGGCCTTAATAAACGTCTTGGCGGTACGTAGCTGGTAGACGTGTTTCTACGTGTGACGAATGAAGGTGTGAAATCCCGTCGCTGACATAAACACAACAGCTATAAATGGCCGGGCAAATTGAGAGTTCATCTATTAGATTGCCTGAAGCTAAATACATAGACTTAAAAGCTGTTTCATATTAAATTGAATATAATTTCAGATTTTTGTATCACTTTACTTTAGATTAACTTAGAAAGTGAGCTAAAACTGTTACAGGTTAGTTTTATAAACTACAGAAAATTAATTGTTATGGATGCTCAACTATGAAAAATTGGGACTGATTTTGATATTCAATAGTAAGACTGCTTTTATGTTAGATTTTCCAATATTTTCATCCATCCATTTTCTTCCCCTTATTCGGGGTCAGGTCGCGGGGTTAGCAGCTGCAGAAGGGAGGCCCACACTTCCCTCTCTCCGGCTACTTCTTCCAGCTCCTCCGGGGGAATGTAGTCCCTCCAGCTTGTCAAAATTTTTTGATCCGACTACTCAATGAATCGTTAGAATAATTGATGATATATTAGTTTACAACAGCCCAATTGTTTTATTAAAACTATTTACTGACCTGTGAAATGTGATACTTTCTACCTTATATCAAGCTGTAATGTTAACTATTAGTATTAAATCACTGCATCCCTTTTTCTTTGATATATCACACATAAATTTAAGATTTAGTGCGATATGTTGACAATTACAACCAACAGTAGTCATCACCAGTGTTGCAACGTATTCATATGTTTCGTATTAGAAGTTACATTAACTGAACAAATTAAGTAACACAACAAAGCAAAATTCTGTCTGCAATCGTTTGTTATTTGTCGGTGCATGTGCACAATAAACGCAACAGCTGGCCATTAACAGCTGTGCGCTTTCACACCTGTGGAGTACTTCACACCTCTGTGGGGGGTGTTACAAAGAAGTTCTACTTTGACACCTGATTTCAAAAATTGACAGCGCCAGAGACTCCAGTCACTAGTGTCCTGTAAACAAGCGTCTGGATTGCAACAAAATTATGGTTTACCTGAAGATGTGAGGAGAAACCTGAATCCATTAACTGAAATGCTGGCTACTCCTGGCTACTAAATGCATCAAAAAGGATTCCTTGGTAGCACTGAACCTAACTGTAGATCTTTGCCTCTCATCTGGAGCATTTGACATGCCAAACCTATTCTGGTTCCCAATGGCTAGTTTGTGGTGTAAATACAAAAAAGCCATCCAGTCTGTTGATGATGTCCTCTGTTTTAGCTCCCCTGGGGAACTCTTGGTTGAGTGAACACTGCATCTCTTCTTCTCACTTTAACCTAACGCCTCTCCCTGTTCCCATCACTTTCCTGCTTTCCTTCTTTTGTTTTCATCCAACAGTCTTCAACCCACATTTGAAAACACTCCCCATTCTCTTTCTTGTCCTCATGTGTCTTCCTCTGTGCTTTATGAAGACTCCCCCCTTTCCCTTCTCTGCCTGTCACACTTATTCGCTCGTCTTTCTCATTGTTTTGTCAGATCGCCAAATTGGCTATTGTATTTAATCACTCACACACAGTCAAATCCTATGAAGTAATTAGGAACGTTTAAAGCTAGCAATTAGCACGTAAAGATTAAGCCAACCCGGACTTCAGCACAGATGCTGATGATGCTGGATTTTTTTCATCCATATTAATCTTGGGGGCTGCCGTCTGCAAAGGCGGTGTGGTGTAGAGACCTGCATTTAGAAATTGAGTGCCGGCGTGTTACTCTTATGCAATTCCATTATCCCAGACAATTTGCCATAATGTGACAGTGGTGGAATCCACAGATTATTAGAATGAGTCTAATCCATCATTGGAAAAGACGGACAAACCTGCACACACACAGTATGTGTTCATACTTTAGCTATTCAGCCTGTACTCATCCTTATTCCTTCCGTATAAAGCATGATGGTGCTGAGAGAAGCAAATGAAAGGAAATAATCCTTACATTATAAAGAATGTGGAAGAATAGAGAAAGTTAAGGCAATCTACTTATGTCTACCATCTGGATCAATGAGATTTAATATCCAGGTAACATATCCAGGTAGCTCTCTTGTTTTGAATTTAAGCTACTAATTAATAAAGTCTCATTCATACATAGATGCAACAAAGCTTCAAGGTATATAAGGTAATAACTTCTCAATTCACATCCCTGCCTTCACCTACTACTGCCAAGACAAGTATTGTGATTTGAGCTTCAAAGTGCAACTTCTCTCTGCTAATCATCATATAGCCCTGTCATCATCATCATCGAACCCCATGCTGGTGTTTTAATAACTCTAGTGAATGGGAAGAGATGGAAATATTCACCTGAAAATGAATGTAACCAAAAAGACAGCTTGGTAAACTCAGGATTACAGAGTGTGATCGCCGATGACTGCAGCCTGTTGTAGCGAATACTGGTCAGCAAGAGATGGAGGTGAATGAATTATTATGCCTTTCATGGTAAGACATAAATCAATTAACTATGTGACAAATCATTTCCATGTGGACAACAGCTGTTAAAGAGATGCTGTTTTAATCCAGAAAATTTGCACTTTTATTTATTTTTTACAAAAGTACTATCCTCCACTTTTGCCTGTTTTCCCTGTCTAAGCTAAACATTTTTTTTTCTTTTTAATACAATTTTGATTACAGATGCTTCAGTGCCCATTTTAATATTGTTTCATTTATTTATTTTGACTTTTTAAAATGTTGTCTAGTTCCATGTTGTTAAATCTTCAGAAATTAGGGTGAACTGATAAATCCCAATGCAAGTTCTTATTTTTGGGAGATCTGTGATCGACTAATACTAGCATATGAAGTCGATCCTATCCACCTCAATAAAGATCTGAAAATCAACCACTGTTCTGCTGTGAGAGAGATATGACTGACAGACCCACACACCAGGTCATGTCCCCACATTTGCTGTCAACAATAGTTACTTTCTTGCTGTATTTGACAACGTTTAAAACCAAATAATTAGCATAGGTCAAAATTGTAATCGACAGGCCAGGTTTTTAAAGGTCAGTAATCGGTGATTGGCCAGAAAACTAATATCATTGCAGCCACAGAAGAAATTCAAGTTTGTTTTTGTTTTTTTTACCTTTGAGAGAGCAATCTTGTATTAATAAACCATTATTATTATTATTATTATTATTATTATTATTATTATATTAATTGAAAATGGTCTCAGAACAATATTAATTGTTAGAGCAATAACTTCTTGGAAATTGTGCCCGTCCAGTCATTGAAACTGGGCACACTTCAGCAACAACTCTCGTTTTTAATCCTTTTGGTTCCCTCCTACCAGGACACAAAAGACCACTCTTCATTTTAACATCATGTGCAACTGACAGAAAAACTAGCAAGAAAACTTCCTAAAATTCTGGTTCTGTTGGTCACAATTAAGCCTGTCACAATAAGCAACATATCAGTTAATCGCATGATAAATTTCCATCTGCAAGACTTTTTGGTTTTCTCTTTCTCCAATCAATCTGGTTCAACCAGCCTTCCCTCTTCCCCAAGGACGATTTTGTTTACAGAGACTTAATAGTTAATTTTATTTGTTGTTTCGATTATTTATTTTGGATGTTTGAAATATCTTACAGATGTTACAATGTTCATTAGAATTTAAAGTTCATTCAACTCTTGCATAATTGCGCAACTACCATAAAATTATTTGAAAAAGGTCTCAAAGCAGCAATGGAATCATTTATCACAGTGACATTTGGGACAATTTATTGTCCAGCAAATGTTTTTATTATAACAGTCATTTTTCTGATAACGTGAAACTAGCAAACACTTGTGACTTAATACATGAATTTATACTCGGATAAAAATGGTGGTCAAAATATCCACAGAGCCTTAAAATGTGAAGCATTTAGCTAAGAGCATCTTGTTTAGTCTGAACACATCAAATGGAGAAGAAAAGCTGGCTAATTAGTTCTTAGAAAAAGAGGCAGCCCTACTATGACACAGCCATATTAATCAAAGGTTAACACTTCGGATCAAACAGGAGTTTGTGAAAAGCGCTGCAGTGACGTCAAGTGCTCCCCTGTTCCCCAGAAAACAAGAGAAATAGCCCAGTGCCAAAACACAGCGACCGAGATATGCAAGCTTCCTGCTTTTCTGCGAGTGTGCTCAGCCAGCGTTGAACTCCATCAACTGCGTTCACCATGTAGCAGTAACGTGGGTCGCTCTCCTGTTTTGTGTAATGTCAGTCAAGCCACTTATTGTAAAAACCACAGCTAAAAAAGAAAAGGTTAGAGAAGAGGGACTTGTGAACTAAACCACACATGACTCATCTATCTCTATCAACATGCAACTGGTAATGTGAGTGAGCTGAGGCACAGGCGTCTCATCACCAGAAAACATTCCCCAGAGCAGGAGTAGGTGTTGCCATACGCAAGAAGCAAAAGGGAACCCCGTTGCGACACACCTGTGTTTTTGAAGCTCAGTTTCCCATGAGAGAAAGCGTTTTGTGCTGACATTGCAAAGTCCTACTATGCATCAGGTTCAGGGGGGAAAACGCCTGGCACCTTTAAGCTGAGTTAAGAATGGAGATAAAGCGTTGACTGAGTGTAATTCTGGGAATTAGACAGGTTTCTCAGTGAAAAAGAAACTATGAGGGGATAAAAGTAAGAAAAATCCTAGCAAAACAAGCAGTTCAAAACTTATTGGCATTCAAAATGAGAGGTCTGGTTCTGTAATTTCTGTTGTGATATCATAAAAGAGAAATTTTATTTTTATAGTTGTATGTGTCTTTGTACAGAAATGTGGTGCAGTTTCAACTTGTTTTTAAATGTGCTATACAAGTAAACTAATATTTATTACCTCAACCTTTTCTTGAACCTTTGAACCTTCATCGCACTAAATACTCCCTAAATCAAAATGTCCAACTTGGTAATGAAGAAAAATCTCCAGACAAATCCACCAGCATGGCTGCCATTCAGCTCAAACTGACAGCTGCAGAAAAAAAAAACTAAATATAAATTTTCAACAACTTCAAACTCAAATATCTCATACACACAATTGTGTGAAACTTCTTTCAGTGAGCCTATTGCACACAGTTTGACAGCAGTACAAGCAATAATAGCAAAAAGGTAATAAGCTTGACCTTTTGGCCAAAAACAGGAACCCAGCTGTTCTGGAAACCATTACAAGATCAAAGTATAGCTAAATTACTCTTTTGTACTTCCATCAAAGTAATAAATCACACTTGCTGCACCTTTATAATAACCTCCTGTAATCCTACAGGTACCTGTAATGTTTCACACCATGACGATAAGTACAGCCTTCACCACTGTATTCATCCAGCTATTATGAAGTATGGAGGATCATACTCAGCTGTAAAAACAATCCAATCCATTCAGCCTACCTAGACGGATGCATCACGAGGTTTCCCTCGCCTTCAAAAATCAAAAAACATGATCCGAACAACGGCCACGATCAACAAGTATCCGCTCATAGATAGAAACAGGCAGTCGATCAAAGTTATCATTCCAATGAAGTGCGATGCAAAGCAGCAGCAGCAGCTGCTACAAGGAGAGTAGGAGGAGGAGAGAGAAAGAGACACTCAGACAGAACATAAGAGGTAGAGACGAAGAGGGGAGACTACGTTACCTTGTGGATGTGCCCTTCCTCACATCGCAGATGCTGCATTTGAAAGCCTCGGCGGTGTTCTTGAAGGTGCACACGCTACAGTCCCAGTAGCCGTCGTCCGCTGTCTGTTTGGCTTGTCTTTTTGGCCTTATAAAAAAGGAGAATAATAATAATAATTAAATAAATAAAAAAAAACAGAAAAGAAAATATTAAGGATCGTGTTGGGTTAACAAATGCCACCAACACATTTCATTAATTAACAACAGAACAGAAGAAGACTGTGACACACGGGGAGCCCGCTGCTCTGTATCTGAGCTGCTCAAAACGGGCACAAATGTACAGCGGTGTTGTCATTATCACCCCGGGTTCGAGTTCCGGCCATGGAGAGCTTCTTTGGGTTATACGTATCCACACAAAAACGGGCGACTATCCACAGCGTCCAACTGTATCGTCAGCTAGGCTAACAGTGGGGCTGAGAAGCGCTGCTAAATAAAAAAAATTCGGTACCGAAGCTTAGTGGGTCGGCACGCGAAACCGATCCCAAACAAAGCCAATTTCGACATTGACCCTCCAAAAGGCTTCGTCGAAACAGAGTAGCGTTACATGGAATGTCCGGCGTCTCCTCGTAAAAATTTCTCTTTGTCTGTTAAGTGACTGGCTCGCAGGGAACGAGAAGCCGCCATAGTGACTGCACTATTCTAGCTAGCTGTGGCATACCCAACTGAAAAGGGGGAGAAACGATCTCTGCGTGAGAGAAACGCATCCAAATCTCGATCCCAGAAAGCACAAACTCGGTCATATAAGGATTGAGGGTGGTCACATTACCTGGTAGGGCTCTTTTTGTCGCCCATGGTGACGAATAATCCTCGAAAATGAGAAGAAAGGGGGGCCTTCCTTTAATTGTCAGTGAGTGAAGTAGAATCCAGATAGAGCCGCTGCTGAAGCTGTTGGCAGACAGGCTCCACTCAGAGCTGGCTCGAGGCACCGCACAGCGACTGACTGCACATGGTCATGTGACCAGGTGCTGGCCAATCAGCGGCCGCAGAGGTTTAAAAGTCTGGATGGATATTTAGTATCTATTTTAATAACTACTAGAGACATTTGACACTTCTCTCCCCAACTCACGCGCTTATCGCCAGCAGACATCGAGCTGCAATTTAGATATAGTTCATAATCCTTGTTGGTAAATCAAATGTTTGTCACAACTGAATAGAGGGGATTTAAAAGTCCAAAGAAGGAGACGAGACCATTAAAATTAAGCAAAAATAACAGGTAACATACAGAAAGGTAAAGAAAGTTTATGTCAAAAGGGCAACTGTAAAACAGACATATCACTCAAACTGAAGCAGGTGCACCAGGAAAAGCTACATGTAAATAATACATTACCCTTTGGGTCTCTGACCTGAGCTGCTAAATGTCACTTCTCTCTCTGCCACTTGTTGAAACTGACAGATTTCAAATTCCCCCACAATGCATCTTCAGAACATGATGATGTTTGTCATCATACAATTACAAAGTGATTGCAGATAATTTGGTACATTATGTTTTACTTTCCTACTCTGTTTAAAGGGAGCTTTCAACTATTTTAACCACATTTTTAAGTGTTTTAAGAACTTCAGCTTTTTTCATAAATTTACATCCATTTAACTTTTTCACGTGTTGCAACTACAAACCTCAAAGGACTTTGTGGAGATTTAATGTAATAAACTAAGTCAAACTGATGCATTGTTGTTATAAGTAAAAGGTAAATGATGTGACATTTCACATTTTTGCAAAGTAGTTATATAAGTATGGTGTGCATTTGTATTCATCCTCCTATTCTGAATACAATCAGTTGCAACCAGCTGATCATTTACTCAAGGTGGCAAGAACAAAGGACAGAGCTACTGAAATGGAGTTACAAGGCAACATTTTTTTTGCTTTTTCTTCACATTTCTTGTCAGTCTTTCTGGAGTTATCGAACATCACACAATAAAAATAGTGATGTTTCGACAACTAGTTGCAGAAACTCACAAACCAGAGTTGAAGGAAAACAATAAGCTCCTTCTCTAAGAAAGATAAATTTTTCAGTTTTTTTGGAGTATATTACTTTACTCTGGATGAGCTGCAGAGATCCACATGAAGTCATTCAGAATGTGTAGCAATATTATATTTTTACTGATCCTCTATCTGGTCTGAATGAAAGAGCTTTCTCTAATTTTGTGAAGAAAAATGAGCAGAAATGTCTTCAAAACTGTGAACTGTTCAAAGAGTATGACTGGTTGCACTATAGCTGCATGTTGCAGTGCAACTCCACTTCCCTTCCAGGACTTTACAGAACATCTTTAATTTCTTTGAAAAACCTAATGGCTCTATTGTTCTCTGCTTGCTCACAGAAAGACAGTTTTATTCAGCAGTATGCAGAAGACTTCAATTCACCCTGCATTAATAGCTCTTCTTCTCCCCCCAATCTGCCTTGTACCCTCTGGCCTCTGACAGGCAGCGTCATGGAATGTGTTGGCCCAAACACACCTTTCTCGCTCCTCCACTCTGCATAGGACTTTGCTCCCTGTGGCGGGAGACGGAGAGTGAATCATCTAGGCTCATTAACTACTCTCCACGACCCCAGGTTCCCTCTGTGAATCCCTTGATTTCCCCCTGTTTGGTGTGAATGTAACCCCTCTCATCCCACTTTTCATTTTCTCTCCAACCAGAGATTTGCCTTTTGCTCAGCCCTTTGCATGCTGCTTTAATTGAGCTTATTGATCACTTTAATTCAGTCAAAACAACATAAGGTTCATCTCACTAGTTCTGTTCTGAAGAAATGAGCTCCAATGCTCATTTTTTGTTAGTTTTTTTTTTTTTTAAACATGGAAGCCTTAGTAATTTAGCCTGACCTTTACCTTCCTGCGCAATTCTGCTTAAGTATAATCTCTCTTTATGGCATAATCTAGGTTTTTTCCCATTGACTTGAATTTCTCTGGTAGAGTTTCAACCCGGTCACTGTTTTAGAATTATAGTCTGCCTGTAGTTTTAGCAATGGGAGCAGAGAAAATAAACAAGGTCATTCAGTCCATGTTGGTCACTCTTCCAAAAATGTAACTAACATTAACAGCCATCTTGTTCACCTCAGCAGTGGCAGCAGTATTTTCCTGTAAGCTAATTAGCGTCGAACTGGTGCATTACTTAAGCCATGGCCAAATATTAGCATTAGGTAAAACCTTAAATTTCAACAGACTCCACACCTCCAGGAGAGAATCATTTCTCAATAGTCAAGACCCCAGATCATTTGTATGAAGTAAATACGGTAGAGCAAAAGGCTAGTTTTTAACCAGGCTAACAATAAGTACCAGATGAAGTTAATTTGTATTCACTGGAAAAGCTCTTGAAGCTGCATATTTTGTTTGTTTTTTTCAAAAAAGAACAACTAATCTGAGTAGATTGTTTAAATCAAAGGTGCAAAGGGGAAAAAAGGTGTGTAGTAAAAGAGACATTTAGAAACATTTATTGAGAGCAGCTGGTCCAAAGGTGAAATAAGTGCAGATACATTGTTCCCTCACTGACTGCAGTCTCTGAGCATGGGGCTTACATTACTTGGAAACAACTTTACAAGGCAAACAGTTAGTCCTCATTTATTATTTATAAGAGGTGTGAAGCTCCAGCAACACAATAAAACAAGGTGCTTGTGGTCTGCTCTGAAAGAACTTTAAAGACTTTTTTTTGTCATGGAAAAGTGCAAAATTGAATTCCCTTGAGAAGCTGCTAGTCACTGTTAGGATGTTGGTTAATCTAAAATTCAGTACCCCTGATTCTGTCTGTCACTCATCTTGAGCAGAGGCTTTGTTTGAAGTACAAAGCGAACCTCAATTCCAGTTCTTACAAAGAATTGTTGCAGAAGAGTCTGGCCAATGAAGATCGAGGTGATACCACTTATGGGCATGTAACATGTCTCTAAAATCCTGGGAGGTGGAGGTTGGGCCTCTGTTGCAGTCTAAGCACCAATCAAACATCAGTATCGCTGCATTGTAAGTCAACTCACTTCACACACATATCAGCTTAAGTGACAGAAAATAGTTTCAGTATTTGTGTGTGTATAATATTAAAATAGATTTGTAATCTGTGTAAGCATCTTTGTGAGCACTTATGTAATTTTAAGATAAACAGAAAAGCAGCTAATATTCCAATAATTTTGAAAAAACAAAATTTAGCAATTGCGTTGTTTCCGTTATGTACATAATGCAATCAAAATCACACGTTAATAAGTTTGTTCACGCAATAAGTCACTAAAAAAAACATGCAGCGCCATGACAGTCCAACCATTTCTTATTGTCTTTCCTGGCCCCCTGGCCTGACGAGGGACCAGAAACTCAAGTATTTGGGGGCCCTGCTCCCACTTGACATATATTTACATAATTTGACATTTCTAAAATAAATTTCCTTAATGTGAAATCTCAATAGAGAATTCTGGCAGTAGGATGCCGTGGTTTTCTTTGCCAGATCAAAATGGGTTTTTCGCACCACATAAGAGATATGATCAACAACCGGATCTTGCTACTAACACAAACCATGAACAAGAAGATGACAGGAAGTGGTTGGAAAATCATGGTGCTGCATGTTTTTTTTTTGAATGACTTATTGTGTGAACAAACTTATTAATGTGTAATTTTAATTTCATTTCTTCTGTGATGGAAACAAAGCAAATGCAAAATTGTGTTTTTTCAACATTATTGGAATATTAGTTGCTTTTTCATTTACCTTTAAATTACATAAAGTGGAAATACAGAAATTTGTTTGCTCAATGGAAATTAGTTGATTTTGACAAAACATGCATTTTTCAATACATTTTTTCATGAAGATGGGGAGGTTTTCTGGGTTGTATTGAAATTAGTTTATTTTGTAAAATTGCAATGGAAACACTTTTGAATCACATGAGTCATCTAATCAACTATGGATATTGCCAGTGGCTAAAATTACAAAGAAGAAGATGACAGGAAGTAGTTGGAGGACGATTGGTGCAGCTGGAGGACGATTGGTGCAGCATGTTTTTTTAATTATTTAAAGCGTGAACTAACTTATTCATGTGTGATTTTAGTTGAGTTTCTTACTTAATGGAAACATTGCAATTGCGAAATTGTGTTTTTTCGACATTAACAGTGTATTGGCAATGATTTGTGCACATTTGTCATGGAAACAAACCTTGGAGGTCCAGCATTATTGATTTCAATTGACAAGAATTCACTGATCTTGAAGCCAATTCTTTCACAAGTCCAAAATTTCATACATCTGTGCCAATTGATGTGACTGAAACACTCAAACTCAATTATTTGGATGGGTGAGTGAATTCGTTGGGAATTTTAGTGTATCTGTAGAATTGAACAGCTCTGCAGCCTCATTTTGTGGTTATCTCCTATTTCTGCTGGTATTACAGTGCAGTCTGAACACATTTAGAGGGCAGAGCAGAATTGGTATGATGTGTTTTCTGATCTCAGCTGGAATGCGTATACACTTGTTGCCATCTCTTCATTTCTACAAATAAGTACTGGTACCAAAATTTGGAGTGGCAACACTTCCAACCATTGGCTCAGTTCATATCTCACCCCAGTTTGGACCAGATGTAGATGTTTGAACAGCAGAGTCAAGGGGTGGCAAAGGTGCTTTTCAACTAGTCGGCAAACACTTCTATTTTCCCAGCGCAAAAGACACAAAAAAACAAAACAAAGTCTTTATATGGACCCAAAAACTTCATCATAGTCGGTATCTCAATACTCTTCATCATCCATGGCTGGGGGAGTCCAGTCCTCATCATAATCCTCATGATCTTCTAGCTGATCTTGAACACATTGTCAGGTTGATGACTTTTCAGAGTATTTTCTTTGTTTCTCTTTTTCCTTTACTCTTTTTTCTAAATCTAAAATATACATAAATAACGAGTCAATGTACTATAAGGACTATGGTTTTAGTCCTTATAGATATGACATTTAATGACTTTTGAGTAAAAGAAGTTTGTGGCTGGTATGGCATAGACCACTTCATAAAAATATTACATTTCTTTTCATTACATTAATTGACTGAACAGGTCACAGCCTATTAAGTGATAAACCACCTTAAATACCTGAAGTACCAGATATGATACACACATTTCAACATGATTTAAATGTAATATAACAAATACATTTCTGAGTAATTGTGCATTATTTCAAAGACATTCCTTGAAAACATGTACGACTAACCTCATGTGAGTAGAGATTTTAAAAAGAGAAATAAAAACGGTTTTTCTGCCCACAGTGCAATGATAATTCAATAGTTTACAAAATACAAGTCCTAAAATATATACAACAGGTTGTTTGGGTAAATATTGATTATGGTGGACAAAAAGAGGCCACAGAAACTCATATATTAAATCTGATAAAAAGAGTTAATTTCTTAGCACAAAATAAACCAAATGAGAACTAACCAGCAATCAGTGTCTTTGTTCTCGTGTAATTTCATCAGCATATGACTAATAGTCAGTACTCACTTAATTTGAATATGTTATGTCACATTGAAGCATTTAAATGGAGAGCACTGTGTGGAAATAGTATTTTATGTGTGCTAAAATGGAATATTAAGAGATTTAATATTAATGAATATTGAGAACTCACATGAATTTAACTATAATATAAACTTATTTACTATAGTAAAAAGAAAAAAAACATCGACATGCAAAGATTACATTCACAGAATAATTTTTATTTTATTAATACAATCAAAATTGTATTTTATTGTCGGATCAGTATATACATGCCAGATTCCTGTTCTTGATCCTGTTCCTGATTCTGACTCTGATCCTGTCTGTTGCCAAGCTGAACAAACTGGCGAGTAAACCAGACCAAGAGAACTGTCACATCCCCTCTACTCCTTCCTGTGTGGTAGAAGGTGTTCAAGACTACAACCACATCCATATTCTCGTTCTCTCTCTGGACTGAACAGAATTGGATCCCTTTCCATCATCCTTCTTCCTTCTGAAAAGGAGCTGAACTGTCGCCTTGGATAAGGAAACGGTATTGAACATTCACTTCACTGTATTTTGCATATATATACACACACACACACTATATTTTATGTTCACAAAGTTCCACTTCTCTCCAGCAGTCAAATCAAGAATCTTCTGGGGCCTCCGTGGTGCTTTTAAGTCGGCGTGTATAAAAATGAACTTTACATCAAAGTTTGCGTAAATATAGGAACAGTCTTTCCCTGCGTGAAAATGCGCTGCAGCCACGCAAACTTTTTCTGTGGACAATATCAAACTACAAAAAGTTAAAACTCACCTAAATGCACTAAAATCTGATGACATTCATTTATTTAGACCAAAAAGCATCAAACCTAATGTTTTTTCATGATTTTAATATTTTATTGTTTAAATTTAAATGATGAAACTGAACTGCATTTATCCTCAGACAATAACATAACACGCACACAAAATAAAGAAAATAAAAATAAAAGGATGTGAAAACCTCACTGGACTCTAGATAGTACTTTTCCTCAGCTTTTATCTCATAAAGATGCAACGAATTGGTCTGTGCGTCGAAGCGGATGGAATGCATTATGGGGTTTTTTCATTCTCACTAAAAAAAGAAAACAGGGTTGGATCAGCCGAGTGAGTCCAAACAGGTCAGATTTGAATATTTTTAAGGTGATCAAGGTGTGCATACAATCACACGTATATAAGTAGCTGCCCAAAGAGAAGCCATATAATTGTGAATCGCTTTAGCTCTGATGGAGAACATCACCAATGAAAGGATTCAGAGCCATCGTTTGTTCAGAGACCACATTGATCTGTTGGGAAAATGTTGATGATGGTTATTGGTGTTTAGATTGCCCTGACTGATCATCCTGGAGCTCTGAGTAAAACTTACAGAAGGAGCCGTGCGGTACCGGTGCCGGTGTAACGGCAGGCATCTTTCGGTCTTGCCAGGCCCGCTTTGTGAATGTGCATTAATGGACAGAAAGCATCTCTGTTCTGTAAATGTACAACTTATGCACATGAGTTCTCTATTTAGAATAAATTTCCACTCTCCCCACTCAAATTACTTTCTGACACGCAGTCTGTCTTTAAACCCGGCTGAGCGCACTACTGTTCCAATAGGCATTAATACGTTATTATAAATACTTATTCTGCTACAAACAAGGACGTTACCATGGTTATTGCTTCTCGTGGTGGCAGACTTCCGGTATTTATACTAATTTACATTTGTATTTATGGGTGGCAACAGGGCGGATCAGCAGCTGCTCCGTTTCCCACAAATTGGGATTTACAAAGGAAAGGTGCGCAGCTGCGTGTGCACAGCTTTATACATTCTGATATTTTGTGCGCTGTACTTTTCTAAATTTGTCCATACGCCAAGTATTGCTGTGAAAACTGCGTGCTCTTTTTTTGCATGAGGCCCCTGGTGATTGAAACTTACCCGGTCAATTTCAATGGGATTCTGGATATGATTTGACTTGATCCGGACCATTCACTGTAGCTTTGGGTGAATGAAACCTTTTCCTCAGTCTCAAGCTTTTTGAAGCCTCTGGTTTGTTGAAACCTTAGATCTACATGCGGATACATTCAAACATCATGGAATATTTCATATTTGATTGGAAAATAACATACTGAATCTTATTATTACTCCCAGGAAACTATGGTTTCCTGGTAGTAGTTTCTGAGAAAGTGAAGGAGAGTTTGAGAAAGAAAAGGTGAGTGTGATGGTGAGTGAAGGTGTGTGTTTGATGTATTTGGTACTGGGTAGATATATTTTTAATTACTTAGGTATTATTTAGGTAGACTTACTTGGATATTAATGTTTGCTTGGCCCAGGGAATGCTGATGTTCTCAGGTTGCTGCAGCTGGATATTCCCAGACTGGCAAGCATGGCTGATGATGTGATCTCAGAGTAAGACTCTTTGGTCAGGTTATGTCAAGTTTATTTGGATAGCATGTTTCAGAAACAAGTCAGTTCAAAGTCAACTATGCCATTGCCTTCCTATACAGTTCCATTCAATTTTAATCAGACTAGGCTTCCTCCTATTCACCTGGAAACATTTATGATAATGTATACAGGTCCCATCAGCAAACAGAAGGGCAAGCTGTCAACAATGACATTGATTTTTCTGCACTATTTTAGAATTGTAGTCTGCCTGTAGTTTTGTCAGAGGAGGAAGTGAACAAAGCCATTCAGTCAGTGTTGACCACACTTAAGCCAAATGAGGTGACTCTCAATGTCAATTCAACATTTTTGACGCTTCTTTCTTTATAGTAGAAGATGGTTGTTTACAGCGCAGACAATTTCCGACAAGCTTCATAATGTAGAACTTGCACATTACATACACTCCCGGCCGCTTTATTAGGTACACCGGGCTGTACCCTCTTTTGTCTTCAGGATGGCCTCAATCTAGAGATTCAACAAAACATTCCTCAGAGTCTGGTCCATATTGTCATGACAGCATCACACAGTTGCTCCAGTTTTGTCAGCTGAACATCTATGATTCAAATCTCCTGTTCCAACACATCCCAAAGGTTCTCTATTGACTGAGATCTAGTGACTGTGGAGGCCATCCAAGTTCAGTGTTGTGTTCAATTAGTACTTATGCGCCCAAAGTGTGCCAGGAAAATATCCCCCACAACATTTCACCACCACCTGCCTGAACCATGGATATAAGGCAGGATGGATCCATGCCTTCATGTTATTGATGCCAAATTCTCACCCTACCATCCGAATGTCGCAGCAGAAATTGAGACACATCAGAACAAGCAACGTTTTTCCAATCTTCTATTGTCCAATTTTGGTGAGTCTGTGTGAATTGTAGCCTCAGTTTCCTGTTCTTAGCTGACAGGTGTGGCACCTGGTGTGGTTTTCTGCTGCTGTAGCCCATCTGCCTCAAGGTTTGATGTGTTGTGCATTCAGAGATCCTCTTCTGCATACCTTGGTTGTGGTTATTTGAGTTACTGTTGGCTATTCTCTTCTGACCTCAACAAGGAATTTGCGGCACAGAACAGCCATTCACTGGATATTTTCTCTTTTTCGCACCATTGTCTGTAAACCCTAGAGATGATTGCATGAAAATCCCAGTAGATCAGCAGTTTCTGAAATACTCAGACCAGCCCATCTGGCATTTGCCATAATTAGCAGTTGGACAGGTGTACCTAATAAAACACCTGATGAGTGTATGTTATGGCCAAACATGAGCTTTTGAGTAAAGTTTAAAACTTCGACCTCCAGGAAGAAATTGTTTCTTAACAGCTAAGAGTCCATACCCTTGATACCGGGCCCTTGATCTACGCTTTGAAGCAAAGCGTAGATCAAGGGCCCGTTTTTTACCAAAATAGAGCAATAAAAATATTATACAGCAACCAAGTGGTTCTCGGTCATAGCCTGAAGTTATAATTTCCACAAAGGAGTCTTCAGAGAGGACTCGAGGAAAGACTCAATTTGGTTCCTAAGAAGATAATGACATGAAGGACATAGAGAGCAGGAGAAGAGGATTACCACGCCCGCTGATTATGTAGTGATGAACGAGTATCATGTCTTGAGTGGGTGAATTGATGAGATGACTCTCAGTTGTGAAGCAGAAGCCAGTAGGAGAACCTCAGACACACCTTCCAAGCAGGAAGGAAAGAAAGTCACAACAACCCAAGAACTGAGACTCTTTCATCCAGGTTCACTCTGTATTTAGTTCTTTCAGTTTTCCACCAACTCTGACCCTGATAAAAAAAATAGAAAGCCATTCCTACAGCATGAATGTTGCCACGGCTGTATTTTACCATGCGAATTAGTGTGATCAAGGTGGTTTTTCCACCCACACAGTGTTTTGCGTGTACTTCTTTGCTTGTGTCCACAATATGAGCTGTGGCAAACTGGAAATGGGACGTCTTATGGCTTTCTTTCAACAATTGCTATCTTCTTTCTCCTGCTCTATAAAGTCACGGTCTGGAGAGTGCATAACGAACAGTTCAGCCTAAAGTCTTTCTCACTTGGAACCGAACATTTAATGCCAAATGGTTGCAGGGTGTTTATATTCACACACACCATTCACACGTGGCGTTAAGTTTTATGAAACTGTCGCAAAGAGTGTGCCACACCTTCTTGCAGGCAGCCTCCTATGTGGACAACATCTGTGCAATTTCCATTTAAGGCTTTGTAGTTATTTAACAATCTTTGTAGGCATTTGGTGAAGAATTTCACAAATGTAAGCTATTCTTTACAGCATATGATATACTCCATTCAAAAGTGTTCATGTTGCTGTGAATGCAAAAACTGAGTAGTGGAAATGAAATATCAACATTACTGCATAAGACATGGCCACAAAATTTGACCAATCACACAAAACATTGCAGAGAGCGTTGCGTGAAATAGTTTAATCTGGATCTGGTGTAGAGAATAGGAGGTGGGCGACTCCCTACAAACAAGATGATGCAGTTTTAGTTACACGACTTCGTCATTACAAATATGTGCAAAACTTTGTCAATATTATGCTAAAAATATAATTTTACAATTGTGGTGTATCCATTAAATGAGAGATGCCATAAGTGTTTAAAAGACATGTTGTGCCACGATCCTCCTTCTACTTCCTGTTGTTTTCTTCATGGTTTGCTCCAGTATCAACCTCCAGTTAATGTTCATGTGATGAGAAAAACAGTGTTTCCACACTGAAACTTATCACCATAAATTTAAGGGAAATAAATTAAATTGTACCAAGTTCAGTTATTGGAGATGACGAGATTTGATAGTAAGAAAAAAACTTTAAAAACAGCAAAGAAAAAAAAGAACATTCTCCAGAACTACATTTTTATAAGCTTGAGTGATGTATTCCTGAAGGACGTCTGCTTCTGACTGTTTTAAAAGTCTTTTTTCCCCCAAATCTCTGCACAGAACATTACATGGCCAGATCCGAAAAGTTAGTTTTAGTCAATTGTATTCATATAGGTTTTCATAAGCTAACCACAGCAAGAAACAAAAAATCTGCACAAGGACATTATCACTTTCGCTCAAGCAGCAAACAGTCTGGCAATTACATTTAATAAAGCGAAGTCTGTTCCATTTTCTAAAGGCCCTCTTTTCTGAAGTACTTGAGCAGTGAGCAATTTAAACAGAGAAGCACGCTGTGTAATTTCAATATGCTGCTGAATCATTTATGTGGGAGCTCGGAAAGATGCTGTGGCATGTCATAGTCTGGATAAAGCTGCCAAACCCGGGAAAAATAGAGGAAAAATAGTTTTTTCCTCATCTCAGCCTGGTCTCTCTTCCCTCAGCTTCCCGAAATCATCCAACTAAAGAGATAAGTTGAATGAGTAGAAAATTAGAACACTAAAAAATGCAGAAGACTAGTGAAGACATCTTGCTCTACCTTTATCTATTTGGCACTCTTTGAAAGAAAGCAAGTTGTTATTAAACACCTTTCACAGAACTCCCTGACGCATTTTCGGCCGAATCTTGCATACCAGGAGAGAAACCCGCAGACTGACATGATTTTAAAGCCCTATGTTGGAGCATGTATGCTGACATGAAACCAAGTGTTTGTTTATTTTGATGCAGTTGGCATTATTGTGACAGCATCCAGAGTCCGCTATGTTTCCATGTATATCTACATGACCTCCCTCTTTCAACCGCCAGAAACCATCCACGGGATGCCACTTCTGTCTGCTTTGGGAATTGTTGCCTTCATATAATTAGCTCACTGTTTTTCTGCTCATGTTCCATTTTCATCCACACCTGCTGTCTGGTTTCAGAGAGCAATCTCATGTGACATTAAACAAATTGACTCTCCAAACAGATCCTCAAATGGCTCTTTGCTCGCTTTGAACGGCCATTTCTGACTTGGATTTCCATACAATCTCATACAGTTTGACCAAGTTCTCCAATAGCTTAAAGAATAGTACGAGTACGGTGAACAAGCACACTATTGATGCTGGTAGTTTTTAAATTCTCTGCAAGAAAAACATTCCCTTTTGAAAGCATATACTGTGTTTGCCTTGAACTTTTCTATATTTTATCAAGTTAGAAATACAAACATACCATTTCAAAATCCCTTCAATAATGACATCACAATTGGCGAACACTGTCCCTCACCTAGCAAGTAGGCTCTGCCTACTTCAAGTTTTTCAAAGCATGAAAGTGAACTGCACCAGCTGAAAATGTAACAAATGTTTAAATTTTGGTCCCAAATCAAACAATTTTCTAGACAAGCCCTGGCTTAGAGTCCTAGACACATACTCTGCTTCATACCATTACTTCTCACCTCCAACCTGCTCTTCAGGTAGACCAACATCCATCTTTATCTCTATGCTCATTCATTGCTGTGCCCTGTCTTGCCACGGTGAAACTCCAGGAGGAGCAGTGTGAGACATGCGGACATGTCTGGAGAGACACTGTGGGGGGGACAAGTAGCCAGATGAGGAAGGAACGGTGGACATTTGAGGACATAGTTTCCTTCAGCGTTGGAATGTTTTCATGTGTGTTCCTGTTTGGAGAGGCCGTTCACTGCTACCAGAAGCTGACAGGAAACCGCAAACTCCTTACTGATAAGAAGGGGTGAGAGGAGGAGAAGATGGGAGGGGTGCTTTTGCAAACCTTCAGGAAGGTAGATTATCCCACAAAATGCTGGCAGAGCTTGAGCCTTTGTGCATGTGCTGTATATGTGTATGTTTGCGTGTGTATGTGTGCGTATGTGCGTGTGTGTGCGTGCAAAGCAGCAGCTCCTTCAACTCAATAAGCAGCAGCGAGTTTCTAAAAGGCAGACTCCACAATGAGCTTCCGCACAAAAGGCCTGCAAGCTGAAAAAGCGCAGCATATAAATGCACAACCCAATCTCATGCTTTAACTTTTAAACATAACATAAACATAATAAAGACCAAAACAGTCATGCCTTGTTTGTCAATTACAAGCCTGTTGATTCAAAATCTGACAATGTCACTACCTCAGTTTTAAGTTTGCACATGAAAGCTGGTACATGTGTAATGGAAGCTATACAATGGATGCAGTCTTTTAAGGCCCAATAATATGCCCAATTTATTTCCTTGAGTTTCACATCATGTTATATTATTCCCTTATCAAAAGCATACTTTGATTCTTTCATGCATGTTTGAGAAATCTTTTAATCTCTGTAACAACCATTCAGCGGTGCAATGCCTGGGGTGGACCTACCTTTGAGCACGAAGCTCCTCCATGGAGCTGCAGTTTCCAAGCTTCTGCCTCACAGAGCATCCCTCCCACACTCAGCTCCTTCAGACTAGCTAGCAGCAATTAGCAAACACCTGGTAGAACTATGCATCTGCTGAGTTCTTCTCACTGAAACACTGGCAAAAACATTGTTAAAGGGTTAATAGAGCTTTGGAACATGACGTCACTGCTCTTGGCATAGGGATATGAGCGCCATCTTATATGGCCATAAATACTGTCTCACAAATCTTTTGAATTTTAATGTAAGTTACTTAAAATAATTTAGCAATGGTACAAACTTGCTGCGCTATTGGGTGATCACATGACCGAAACGGTAAAAAGATGGAAAATGGACTTTAGTTTCACTGTTTTCCTGCCTGTAAACAACGCGAGGGGGCTAAGCTATGAAAAGGAGACGAATGTCCTGGGTATCAGTGGTGAGACGTCCTGATGTCGCGTTCTCAAACATTCTGAGATACCTAAAAGTTTGCTCCAGACATTTCCATTCTGTTGAGTGTCTACATTTGCTTTGTTGGTGTTGTGTCATCATCATTTGGAAGCTATTGAAGAAATCATATTATTTAATGTTAAAATTATTTATCTTCCCATTTTCTTATACCAGGTCTGTCAAAGTCCAGTTCTCAAGGGCCGGTGTCCTGCAACTTTTAGATGTGCCTCTGCTGCACCACACCTGAATAGAATAATTAGGTCATTAGCAAGGCTCTGAATGAATGATCTAGACAAGAAGAGGTAATAAAGCCATTACATTCCAGTGTTTTGTACCTGTGACACATCTAAAACCTGCAGGAAAGTGGCCCTTGAAGACTGGAGTTTGACACCTGTGTCTTACACCCTTGTCCTCAGTGGGGTCAGGAGGTGCTGGTGCCTATCTGCAGCTAACCTTCTGGGCAAGAGGCGGGGTGCTCCCTTGATAGGTTGCCACTTAAACTTTTAATAGAGGATAGTGTGCCTTGTGTAATAGCATGAATTGCCACTTTTTGTATCAGTTGGTCATAATGCAAGGCATTTATTTACAGGACTGTTTAGTTCGAAAATGGACGGTCCCTATGTGAACGTCCGAGCGCTTGAGGCGGGAGCGGTAGAGAACAGCTGGCCGGAATTACCATTCATAAATAGGACCAACCTTGAGCTAAATGCCCCTTACTCCGCTGAGCGCGGATATCCAACATCCAATTTGAAAACAACTTCACTTCAGTCAGTAACACAATGAAAACACCGGAAAAAGTTTGTTTGTACGTTCAAGATGGTGTCGAGCAACGTAAACGTCACACGCAGTGACGTCAGTTCCGAAGCTCTATAGAGAAGTAATGTTGTGATGACTTCCTTGAGGTGGAGTTTCAGAAAAAGCAGGAGTTTCTTAAAGTCACAGAGGCCCTTAGGGTGCTCTGGTGCACAGTGATAAAGCACAGCTGATGTACGGAGGCCTTAGTCCTCAACACGGACGTCACAGATTCAAGTCCCGGCCTGATGGCCTTTGCCGCACGCCTTCCCTCTCTTTCATTACTTACTATCTAAACACTCTGAAATAAAGGCTGCCTGAGCCAAAGAAAACATAGAGGCCCAGTTTTAAGGCATTAAATTACAAATTAAAATTTATTTTGTCATATAATATATGAAGCATTTTGAAAACATGTTCCATGTTATATGAAGCATGTTTAAGATAACATACTTATCTAAAGTGGTATAAAATGGCACTCTTAAGAAAAATTAGATTTATTTACCTTGCATCACATTGAGAAGATTAAAGTAGGAGCCTTCTCTGAAAAGAAGAAAATCTTGCTAATATAAAAATATGAGTGAAAGTTAACAGCAATTAGCAAACACCCAGTGAACCTGCATATCTGCTGACCTCATTATAGAAGCTACTTCTCAGGGAAATGGCAATAAAAAAGATAAAGGTTTAATAGTTGTAATAACTTTCTGAAGGAGAAGTTTCAGAAAGTGTATGATATTTTAAAGAAGCATGTGCCCAAGTTCAAGGCATAAAATTATGCAGTCAAGTCTCTTTTCAATCATACTTGATATATGCAGCATTTTTATAACAACTGGAGGTAGTCAGGTTACTTGATTGTGCTTTAAAATGGCATCATGTGCCTGGAAAACACATAATACTGGCCCTTTGAGGTTTTACTGCAGACTTAATTTGTGCTTCTTCTATTTGGCCAATAATTCTTGCCTTTTACTCTTGGAGAATTATGGTCAAATGAGTCGGTCACAAAAAGCATTATAGGTTCATGAAACCACATCCAAACTTGTATCTATCGGATTTCTGGTCAGCCAAAGCACTTGGTTTGTTTTTGGATCACTATTAATGCTGACATCATGCAGCTGCAGACAGCCACAATCTCATGAGAGTAAGGTGGCTGCAGTTTTTACAAGCAGGCGTCTCAGTTACTCTGTTACTCTGCAACAGCATTTCCACACAGTGACAGGAACCTCCTGGTGCTCTTTCTATGAGCCGACATCTGACTGGCTTAAATGTTGGCCTGAATATTATGAAACGTCATACAATATTTGATTGTAGATTGCTGAAGTTTAAAGTTTGATCTGCTTATTATCCTTAGAAACAGGGCATGAACTTTATTGACAGTGCCTTTAAATAGCAATCTTTAAGACTTGCCACATGTTGTCAAGCAGATTTAAGTCATAATTTTGACAGGGACATTATAACATATGGATACACATTGATCTGAACCATTCCCTTGTAGCTCTGGTTGTATATTTAGGGTTGTTGTCATGCTTCATGCTTGAAGGTGAATCTCAGACAATCTCTTACACAGAGAAGCTGTACATGAATACAAGAGACAAGGAGGGCGATGTAGACTTACTATTGTGATAATGACCAAAGTGACAAGAAATATTTGATATCTTTTTTTAGTAACTGCAAGACTGTGTCACAGTAATTAAAACCTGACAAACACAAATGCTGCTCTTGAAAAGCAATCCATTTGTAATGCTCTTCTTTAAAACAGCCGTCTCATAAAGAAGTGTGGTTTGTATCACTAAACTGCACACAGTGTGTATTTTAAAATGTATTTATCTTTATTAATGCTTTATATTAACAAACAGGGAGAAAATCAAAATTAGTTCATTCAGGCTTTTTTTGTCCTGATAGTGCTGCCAAAAAACTTGTTGCAAAATATTAGATCA
This sequence comes from Poeciliopsis prolifica, assembly GCF_027474105.1. Taxonomy (NCBI): domain Eukaryota; kingdom Metazoa; phylum Chordata; class Actinopteri; order Cyprinodontiformes; family Poeciliidae; genus Poeciliopsis; species Poeciliopsis prolifica. The sequence goes on along the minus strand of NW_026562468.1, from coordinate 620,801 downwards.
AGGATTCCCATTCCCTGTTGTCTGCCTGCTGACTGCTTGTGAAAACTGCAGAAAATTAGATTTTTCTTGCAATGTACACTGAGTTTGAGATGGACACGCTGATAAAAAGCTGTGAATGTCTAGTTTCTTGTGGAGTTGACTGCACTTTCCAGAGGTAAAGTGGTCAATAATCCAGTCAGTTGGGTTTCTCACAGCTGCCAACATCACAGTGACTGCTCAATTGTGTTGGACGAGTCGCAGAAATCAAAACATGTGATCTGTACATCACTGCCAACATTTCTCCAAATGCAAGCTACATTGACTTCATGAAGGCTCTTAATTGATTACCTGTAAGGTGAGCCAGCAGCAGTCTCTGCAACAAGATGTAACAAGATGGCGGCGCCCTGCTCGGCTGCGGCTACTTCGGGTCCGGTTAGCATTGTAAACCTTATGCCACATTCGGCAGCTAAAACAGAGTTTTCCGTACTGACAACGCAGCGTCGTAGTGTACGAACAGTGTACACTCGTAACAATATCGTTAGACTCAGGAAATCAGGGCTTTTAGACTCCATCTGCACGGAAACGCGAACCGTACTCGTTAGCCTCGGACTGCTTCTCCGAGCGGCTAGCGAAACAGGGGTCCCTCCAACAACCACAGGACGCCCATGGAAACGTCGTAGACGGCGCGATAGGAAGCAGAAGCGTGGCTGTCGCGGAGGACTAACAGCTAAGCTAAAAGCTAACCCGTACAGATCGCCGCTTCCTTCACTGCTGCTCACCAACGTACGCTCCCTGGAAAACAAAATGGACTATCTCAAGCTGGAGCTACACTCAAAGCTGGAAACAAGAAACTGCTGTGCCATTGTCCTCACTGAAACATGGCTCAGTGCATCGGTCCCAGATAGCGCAGTTAGCCTGGACGGGCTAACAACATTCAGAGCCGACAGAAGCGGTGCTCTCACAGGTAAAACCCGAGGGGGTGGCGTTTGCATCTACACGAAGAACAGCTGGTGTAACAACGCTTCCAGGGTCTCCAGTCACTGCTCTATAGACATTGAACTCCTGACTGTGAGATGTCGACCCTTTTATCTGCCACGTGAATTCACCAGCGTCACCATTGTTGCTGTTTACATCCCACCCAGCGCCAACACGAGCAAGCCTCAGTGTTCTCTACAACAACATCACGGACATGCAAGCCACACAACCGGAAGGTGTTTTTTATTGTTGCTGGCGACTTCAACCAGGCCAACATGAAGACCGTGCTTCCAAACTTTCACCAACATGTGGACTTTGCTACTAGAGGGGAGAACACTCTGGACCTTGTCTACACCAACATAAAGAAGGCCTACAGAGCAGCACCCCGCCCCCACCTGGGCTCCTCAGACCATCTCTCTGTCATGCTAATTCCTGCATACCATCAGAGAGAGACCTGCAGTGAAGAAGGTGAGAGTATGGCCTGAGGGCGCCATGTCTGCACTGCAGGACTGTTTTGAGTGCACTGAATGGGGCATCTTCAAGGAAGCAGCTACACACAACCAGCACACCAACTTGGAGGAGTACGCTGCATCTGTATCCGACTATATCAGTGGTGCATGGAAAAAGAGACAGCAACAAAAACAATAGTCACTCGGGCAAACCAGAAACCTTGGATGACCAAGGAGGTGGGAACGAAGCTGAGAGAACGCAATGCTGCTTTCAGATCTGGATGATGCTGCGGCTCTCAGGTCTGCGAGGGTCAACCTGAACCGGACCATCAGAGACGCTAGCGAGCCCACAGCCGGAAAAATCCAGGGTCTCTTCCAGGACTCCAACAACACCAGGAACTGTGGCAGGCATCCGTCTATCACAGACTACAAACCCACACCTCCATCCTGCCAGACCGACACTGCTTCCTCAACGAGCTCAACAACTTCTTCGGAAGATTTGAGGAGCTGAACAACAATCCTGCGAGGAAAGCGACGCCACTCCCCCGATGAACAGGCGCTCAGACTAGAAACATCAGCAGTGCGGAAGGTTCTGAGGAAGGTCAACGCGCGGAAAGCTGCAGGTCCGGACAACATTCCAGGTCTGCTAATCAAGGAATGCTCGGACCAGCTGGCCACGTGCTCACGGACATCTTCAACACGTCCCTGGACCAGGCTGTCGTCCCACGGTGCTTCAAGTCTGCCACTGTCGTTCCGGTCCCGAAGTCAACCACCATCACATGCCTTAACGACTTCCGCCCCGTCGCACTGACATCCACCATCATGAAGCTTCGAAAGACTTGTTAAGGACCACATCATCTCCACGCTCCCCCCATCACACGACCCTTTCCAGTTTGCATACCAGTCCAAGCGCAGTGCTGAGGATGCAGTCTCCACTGCTCTCCACCTGAGCCTGGAGCATCTGGAGGAGAAGAACACCCACGTGCGGATGCTGTTCCTGGACTTCAGCTCAGCGTTCAACATCATCACCCCCAAGACCTGGTGGGCAAACTGGGCCCCTTAGGAATTAACACCCCCCTCTGCAACTGGCTGCTGGACTTCCTCACTGACAGAACCCAGTCTGTCAGAATGAAGAACAACACCTCCGATGTCATCACCCTGAACACCGGCACCCCTCAGGGCTGTGTCCTGAGCCCCTGCTGTTCACCCTGATGACCCACGACTGCCGTCCACACTTCAGATCCAACCACATCCTGAAGTACGCGGACGACACCACAGTGGGCCTCATCCGGGACAACAACGAGACGACCTATAGGAGGAGGTGCGGCATCTGGTGGACCGGTGCAGAGGAAACAACCTGATCCTGAATGTCAACAAGACCAAGGAGATCATCGTAGACTTCAGGAAATCCAGACCCACCCACAGACCACTCCTCATCAACGACTCAGCTGTGGAGGTCGTCAGCAGCACCAAGTTCCTGGGGGTGCACATCAACGACAACCTCAGCTGGTCTCCCCACATCTCCTCATGGTGAAGAAGGGCCAGCAGCGCATGCACTTCCTGCGTGGGATGAAGACAGCATCCCTCCCACCCCCCATCCTTCAGACTTTCTACAGAGAGACCATCGAGAGCCAACTGACCAGCTACATCTCCATCTGGTCTGGGAGCTGCAGGGCCTCTGACTGGAAGTCTCTACAGAGGTGGTGAGGACAGGGGAGAAGATCACGGGGGCTCTGCTCCCCTGCATCAAGGACATCGCAGAGAGGCGCTGCCTATCTCGCGCTCACCAGATCCTCTCCGACCCCACCCACCCCAACCATGGACTGTTTTGCCCCCTGGCGTCTGGAAGAAGGTTCCGCAGCATCTTGTGCAGAACAACCAGACTACTGAACAGTTTCTTCCCCCGGGCCATCAGACTGCTTAACGCCACGTAACACCCCTCCACACACTCACAAACCAAATGACCCCCCATGGACATGGTCAATACATGCACTTTAGTTTAGTTTTGTTCACAACACTGAACCTGTGTATTCTATGGCACTTGTATTGTATTTATTTATTATTGGGTAGTTTAAGGTTTTAGCTCTGCTACACTGGTAGCCAAGTAACGACATTTCGTTGTCAAGATTCACCTTGTGTTTTTTTTTGTACAATGACAATAAAGGAAGTCTAAGTCTAAGCCTAAGTCTCTCTGCAGGGCAAAGTGCTGGGGCTGAAGACTTCAGCTTTTGAAAATGACAGATTGTCACAGCGCAGCGGCTTTATCAGGCCAAGGCAAAACGACACACCAGTATGGTTTCAGCATCCCGAGGCTGCTACTTAATCAAATCTAGTCAGTGAGGGTCAGGGTTTAAACAGCACCTTTTGACCTATTCCTGTCCATTCATATGTGTAAGTAGCAGCATCACTGCATTAGCTGTCACTCCAGCTAATGCAGTGATGTGAGATAAAACTGCAAACCAGTCTTCCTCAAATATTCTTATTTGCTGTCCAAACATGTGGAGTCTTTATAAAGATGTAAGGCTGGTTCAAAGTACTGTCGTGAAAAAAAACTATTTCCAAGCACTGTTCAAGTAAAATCACCCAATCAGGTTTATTCATGAATTGTGCACAACTCAGAGAGCTCATGAGACAATCAATAATCAAGCCAGTCTGGATGCAAAGCTCTGCCAGGCAGAGACAACATGAGCTTTATGCAAAGATAAGGGATAGCAGCTGTGGAAAACAAACTTCCAACCTTGTACATGTAACCCAAATAGTTCTTTTGGTGAGAGTTTACAAACATTTTATATGACATGACTAGCAGATGTGACCTAATTGTAATCTTTTCCATCACAGTACTATTGATAATAACTTTATGAAAATGCTGCTAATGATCTGAACTTGTTTGCTTTTTCTTTCTTAACTAATGGTTAAGTTTTTGTTTTGTTTTTTTAAATCTCCAGGCATAAAAAAATGCAGACATAATGAGAGTTAAGACACAAAAAAATAAAGTTTCTATAATATTTATGATTACCTCTTAACATAAAGTTCAGTAAAGCAATGAAAATTATGAAATAAAAACTAATTTACTCAAGAAAAGTCACAAAAAAGCTGACAACTGAGATTAAATCAAAGATTCAGATTAGCTTTATTTTGGTGAATTCACATTAAAAAAGGTATACAAAATAAAACACTATTTTAGAACCAATGATTTACCAAAGAAGGAAGAAGCTGAAGCCCAGGCAGCTCTATGGCTTCATCAGTTTACAATAATGAATGAAATCTATTATGCAAATAAATACATACACATGTACACACAGACAAACCAAGCAAAGTGACACGGAGTCCCAGGTCTGTTTAAGAGTAGGTCTCTCTTTTTCTTGCATTGCAGCTGCGTGAATGCGTTTTGCTCCTCGTGTTTAAACCACAGTCTGTGTTATTTCCCACACGTAGGCTGAAATGCCAGATCTCAGGGATTATAAATCACAGATTCTCTGGAAAGCTTCCAGCTTGACTGAGACCAATGTGTTTGGTTTCTGTGAGTGAATCCAGCTGTTTGGATCCACGCGATGCAAACAGCTGCATCCAAATTGAGTAGATTGCTGTATTGACAGATGGTGGACCATTACTCCTGTAATCAATATTCTTTATTTTAGGTCTCTCAAATGAGAATTGTGCACCATTTTGACCTCAGTTTTTTTCTACCTGGTGTCCTTTTAATTTCTACTTTTAAATGCCTTTTTAAAAAATGTATACGTCTTGAACTGAACATATTTTGTTACTTTCAGCACAAATCAATGTTTTTTCATATTGGGACAGCAACAGAGAAATGCTTTTAAATTTAAAAGTGATTTAACAGATACTAGTTTCAGCATTTTTTTTCAATACAATGAAGTAATTGTCCCATTTTTAGCTGCACCGCTTTTCGATATGGGAAGTTTCCCAGGCTGACGTCGGATAGGGGAGGCGGAGGAGGTGTGTGTGATTTAGGTACTGAAGAGTCGGGGTGAGAAGGGTGTTCAAGCACCAGAAAAAAAACAAACAACTTATCTGTCCCTTGATTAACTTTTCTATTGCTTTCATGAAAAGTTTATTCCCCTGTAGGTTGTTGAAAATAAGGGGACTATTTGGTAGGCTAGGAACTATATTCATTTCCCAAATCTACCAAATAGGTAATAAAAGAAATATTGTGCCAATGTCATTAGATCATTAAAAGCTTAGCTAAATAAATATTTTCCCACAGAAAAGGATGAGGACTACAGAAAAAATATACATTTTGTTTTAGAAGATTTGTCTATTGACAATGCAACAAAGTACATTTGCCATTTTTATGCAGTGTGTAAAATACAATATTAACAAAAAAAAAAACATTTTTACATTCAAAAAACCCTTCATAACACACAGACCTCAGGCCTCTGGTCCAGCAGATAAATATTTCCCATATTCTCAAGTCCAAAACTTGACAAGTATGGGCTGAAGGCGGATCTCAAGAGCGATCTATCACAGCAAAAGAGCAAGAGTGAATTTAAGCAATTGTGAATGGAGGACCCTGGGCATGCGCTCTCGCTCTCTCTTTCTCTCTCTCTTTTTCTCTCTCTCTTTTTCTCTCTCTCTCGCTTGTTTCTCTCCACAGGAGAAGAAAACCAGCCTGTGAATGGGTTCAGCACTTCCACCCCTCACCCACTCTTCTCTCTCACATGCTCGCTTTCTCTATGTCTTCTGCTGAGAGGAATAAAAAATAACATGCATTCACAGAAGAGCACTCTCAAATGAAAGCATGCTTCACAGGAATTTGCCGTCACACAATTTCTGTTTTGATGCTTCAAAGGGGAAGAAGACCAAGTTAATAAAAAAATAATATGAAAAAAACACTGCTGCTGAGTTTTTATGGACAATATTCTCCGTTTGTTTTCACGTTTTAATAGAATGTGTTTTCTTCCTTTCTCCTCCTCCGTACATCAAGAGGAGGCTGCAGCTCCAGCGATGCATGGAGGATCACCTGGGAGATTATTTGAGAAACACCACCTGCGGGGTTTTGAGTGGCATCATTAACAAAGGTCAGATGTGCTCACTGTGAAATTATACACACACGAATTTCTCATTGACTTGTTAATGGACCTAATTTCCTTTGCGTTGGGTGACAATTTGGCCTTTTCTGTCTGTTGTGGGAACATTTAGACAAGAGTGCAACAATGCATTTGATTTAATTAAGAGGCTCCTTCTAACACTTTGCACTTGGATCTAAGCAGCCATGTAAATACTGCTACTGCCAGTAATGAAGCAGGCAGCAAGACAAATCAATGTAGAGTCTGAGAGAGAGCATGGTGGACTGTAGTAGCTCAATCCGTAGCTGATGGATATAAAAGTGAAGGACTACTCTGTTCTGGTGTTGTTGTTTTTAAATATGTTGAGTATTTAAATATGCTGAACTATTAATCCAATTAAAAAACTGACAAAAAAGTGTCCTGGTACATGTAGCTGATAGCTGTTTGAATAAGGTCTCCAGTAAAAAATGTGAGAATCTGTTTAGCATTTAGGAAATTATGATTAATGAAACACGCTGACACTTTATTGTGCCTGCCAAACATAACGCTGAGGGGAGCGGTTGACCGCTACAAGATGTCGGCCCTGTACTCGTCAGCAACATTAGGCAAGAATGCTCCATGAGGCATCTATTCTTTATAATGTCTATGATTAAAACTGTTAGTGTTGTTGGTTTTCAAGTAAATTAACACCGCCATATGGAGAGGACTCACTTCTCCACTTTCTACAAGAAAACTTGGCATTCCCATGGTCCCAGTCTGCTGCTACTGATTTAATAAGGGCCATCATAAACTATTTACACAATGCTCCATATAACACAGATGCTTAAATCTTATCTCCTGGGAGGTCAAAGAGGCAGATAAGTGTGCAGCTGTTTTAATGGCCCGAACAACGTGAACACGTTGCAGTCGTAACACTGGGACGAGGTCTGTCTTGCAAAGAAACACACCGTTAAGAGTCAAGCAGCTGTGTAAGATTCACTGCTCTGTCATGTAGGAAGATTGCAGCTTGCTCTTGTCAACTGAAGAGAGCGCTTGCTTGGTGGAAATGGATGCAAGAAGACTGATGTGTGTTGTGCTCATTCATGCAGCTGAAACATATGAAACACTTCACAGTGCCTGTATTTTCTCTGCCCCAGGAGTAAGCGTTAAACGCAGAGGCTCATGCAGCTCAGATGTAATCACCACAGTGTGATGAAATCAGGACACACACTACAGGGATGGCATGTTATCGCCACAAAGCACAGTTTGAGCACATGAAACATTCTTTGTTGAGTAGATAGAGTGGAGAATGTTTCCACAAGATGTAAAATCTTTTTTATAATAGGAATTCAAAGCTTTACAAAACATGTGTAAGTTGATTGTAAGGTATGCTTAAGTAATGTGGGATCTTATTAAACCCTTGTGTCTTAAAGTCCACATAAGTAGGAGTTTAGGTCATGTTTGGTTTCATCAATGCGAGGATTAAAATTGTTCATCTAAACTGATCTATTTTAAACCCAGCAGAAAATGTTGAGGTTTCAATGTATTGTATTTCTAAGCTACTCGGTTTCATTTAGCTGCAAGTTTTCTGTGAACAAAAAAATGTGATGATCAACAAAGAAAACAGAACAATGACTGACATGGTTCTGCCGTGTTTTCAGTGTGTTCGCACTGGTGGAAAATTCCAAAGTGGTGTCACATTTGTGTAGACTAGCGCATCATGTGTAGACTGGATGTAGCTTTAGTTTAAAGGTTAATTTGACACCAAAACAGTCAGTGTGAAACTCTATTGGGTTTGTCAAATAGAGTCACTGTTCAAAGTCTGTATATAGTCAGGATACACCATACACCATACTGGGCTCATTACAGTCAGTTGTGGAGTTCCTTATGGTTCTGTACTGGAACCTATTTTGTTTTTATTATATTATCTTCCTTCCTTAATTCAGCACTTCATTGATGTTTCTTGTCATCTTTTTGGATGATCATCTCTTTGATTATCTGATTAATAAACATAGAACAGTAGTTAAGGACAGCTTTTTGCAGCTTAATCCAGACAAAACTGAAAACCCCATACAGGGGGGCATTTTTTGGGGAACTGACCAAAAAAAAAAAGCCACAAAAAACAGCAACCATCCTGCACTTGGCCTGACTTGGTCAGATAGCACTTGGTGAGACTATTTTGCATAGCAGCATCTATCATTCCTTCAACTCTGGCCAGCAACATGCATCCATTTTCTTACTAACTCCGACCAACATCCCTGTCTCTGCTCAGTTCTTATGGCGTACTTTTCAGAAATGCATTCTTTAAACACATTTTCAGTTGTGTTTCATTTGTCGTACGCTTTTCAAATTATGAGCACCTTTGTGTAAAATCAAAATAAATTTGTTCAAAATGGCATAAAATACCTTTTAAAGAAATTATAGCTTGTCTACAATTTGTCTGACAGCACCTACACTGGTGCTGTCATTAAACATACCATACATCAAATATGTTGATCAATGTTCTAGTTATTAATCAAATGGAACTGTAAACAGGTGGGGCTTTAGCTTTGATTTAAAGAAACTCAGTGTTTCAACTGTTTTGCAGTTTTCTGGAAGTTTGATCCAGATTTGTGGAGCATAAAAACTAAAAGTTGTTTCCCCATGATTGGTTTTGATTCTGGGGATGCAGAGTAGTGGAGAATCCAAAGACCTGAGTGGATTAGAAGGTTGATACAACAACAACAAGATCTTTAATGTTTGTCAGTGACTTATAACCTAACAAAAGTATTTTAAGACAACCATTTAGACCTCAGACAAATCAGCGCCATGAAGTGGTATAGCGCTGAATGAGTGCAAAGGTCTCTCAACTGAAGAGTCAGCATAACTCTGAGACAGTAGGAGATTAGAGAAAGACCTCTCCACACTGGCTGCCTCTCTATCCACTCATAGATCAAACTCTCCCCATATTAAATAAATAGTTTTGATTGATAGGGTACAGGCAGGGTTCGAGGTAAATAGGAGTGGGGAGGGAAAGGCACAGTCCACTAGAGCAAATGACACGTGAGCTCTCACACACTTGTGCTTTCTCCAGGTTGAGTTTCACCTATGGACAGAGTAAAACCATACAAGCTGTTTCCACCTGCCTCTGGTTGTGCTCGGCTTAAACTGCCTGTCATCCACTGAGGAGGGTGCGGCATTCTCTGAATGCCATCAAAGCAGTTAGGATAAGTGTGTTGACAAAAGGATTTGCTCTTCATTCATCATTATTTGCACAAGTGGCTTTGCTCCTGTGATTTTGGTGGTTTCATGGCTGCGATGTTGGCTATTGTTCACTTCTCACATGAGAAAAGGTTGTCTTACTGCAGCACCAACTAAAACAAATGAGTGTTTGTAGTCATCTCCACAGGCGAAAGGGACATATCATCTCGTATTTGTATGCTCTTGAAGAAGGTCATGTTGTCTCCTGATAAAGATTCATAATAGAGCAGTCAGTGTGCCCCGATGTCAAACCGCAGGGTTAGGAGAGAGGGGTGCATGTGTGTGTGTGAGTATGATTGCAGTGTGTCTGTTGACACACTTTTGAATCCACAAGTGGTCCTAACATGCTACAGATGTGTAAAGGCTCAATTCTCCTGAGGTAGGTTGTGTGTGGACAGGCGCCTTATTGATTTCCATGCTTCAAAGATTAGCACACATTAGCGCTGCTCGCAGAGAAACATATATTTTAAAACTAACTACAATTCTTTCACTTGTGTTAAGAAGCAAACCTCAGACAATAACATAACACGCATGCAAAATAAAGAAAGCAAAGCTAAAAGGATGCAAAAACTTCACTAGAATGTAAAAAATACATTTCCTCAGTTTTTGTCTCATAAAGATGTAACGCAGTGTCTGCATTTCATTTGCATCTTATTCCATAGATGCAAATGAAATGCATCTGTGGAATAATTTCATTCTCACAAAAAAATAAAAATAAAATATGGTTGGATCAGCAAATTAACTCCAAACAGGTTTGATTATTTTTTTAAGGTGATGAAGGTGTGTAGACAACGAAACGTATTTGAGAAGCAGCGTAACTGTGGAGCGCTTTGATAACCGTCTTTTAGACTGCATGGCTTGGGTTAAACCACTCTGGCTTCCTTCCACAAACTTCTGATTGATGTTTGTGCTAACTAGAGTCAGACCTGCTCATGTATATTTAGTTCTACACCTTAAACAAACAGCTTCTTAATTTGAACAAATAGAAATAATTTCAGTAATTCTAATTCACTGAAAATGAGAAGTTTGGTCTGATTTAACTGGTCAGAAAAATGTGTGGTCTTTTTATTTTTATGTTAAGTAAATTGTACTTTATTCGTGTAAATAAAAGAAAAATGAATAGCTTATTATTATTATTATCTCATTTTGTTGATGCAAATTCAAAGACCCATCAATTCTCATTTTTCAGTGCACCTGGTTAGACTTGCTTTTCAAACAATATAATGAAACATTTTGTTGTGTAACGATGGCACTTGACAATTGTTGACTGTGTTCTTTCTATAAATGTACTTTTTGTGTGTTTTTATTAAGTAAAGCACTTTGAACTGCTATGTTGCTGAAATGTGCTAAACAAATAAACTTGGTTGATTGATAGATTGATTTAGAAGCATGGCCAACACAGACTGAACAACTCTGTTCAATTCCTTGCTGACGTTGCTGAAATGACATGCAGACAACAATTTTAGAACAGTGGTGGCAGTTACTTTAAAAAGTAACTTTTAATTGTTTACCAAGTAACTTAGTTAAATAACCGATTATCTGATTTGGTAAGTAATTAAGTTACATTAAAAGTAACTTTAGTTTAGTTACTTTCACCAGCTGCTATAACAACGCTCTGCCACTTGCGAAAATTTCATTGAGCTTTGCAAATACTTAATTGCAAGTTATTTTATAATGAAACCATCAGCTATGTGTCTCTACTTATAAGGTTGAACCATTAACCCTTATAAGTGGAGACACTCATACTGTTATAAGTTATACTGTTTTGTACTGTTTTTGTAACAGTACAAAAAAAAAGTTAGTAATTTAGTCATTTCTGTGTGTTCTTGTGCAGTTCACTATTGTCTGCAAAACTCTAAATGGGATTTCAGAGCCTCCTCCCGAACCCCTAACCTCCAGGTTCTGTGTTACGGCTCTGCATTTGCTGTCAGTGTCCAGTGCACAGCAATTCTCCTGTAGATCCACCTTTACAGACACGTTCATTCGTGGCTGTTTTCACGTTTATTGCGCTGTTCATATTAGTCTCGATGTTTGCAGTTTTCTGGAGGGCAATGTGAAGCTCGACGTCGCTCACAGCAAATATATTAACTTGACATTAACAGAGACAAAGCGGGACGGATCGTTCGGGAAATGATGAACAGGGAGAGCCTGACTATCCTTAATGTCAGACAAATTCTGACATTAAGATAGCCAGGGGTTTACTATGTGGCTCTGTTTACTTCCAAGCCCAAATAAGTAACTTTACACTCAAAAACAAATTTGAGGAGTCATGACTCCTCAAATTTGCAAGTGAATTTAGAACAAAAAAACAAGTCCAAAACTTCTTATAATAATCAGATTTGGGGACAGAAACTCAAAATAATTTTCCAGCAACAAAACGAGCCAGGACCATTCCTGACGCTGGTGATAACTGTTGCATAGAAATGGCGGTCGCTCCCCAAGACGCACAATAAAATTAATAATTACAAACAAAAATAGTAATGCACAGTGATTTGGATAAGTAACTTTAATCTGATTTCTGGATTTGAAATCGTAACGCGTTACTGACGTAATTGATTATTGTTCACAAGTTCTTCTGTCTGCTGATTGGCCCAGTTGAAAATCTACTGGAGGAATCCAAGTGAATGGGAGAAAGCTTAGACTGTGCTGTTAAGTGAGGTTTAAATTCAGTGGATTAACATACGAAGGCTAAGTTAGGTTTGCTAGGATTGCCGTCTCAGTTTGCTGGCAATCCTAGCAAAAAAGACTCATCCTGGGTTTGGATGAGTCTTAGTTAGATTACTTTTATTGACAGCTTCTTTGCCACGGCTTTCTGGCCAAACTGTGTGAAGGAGACAGGTTGATGGGTGAGTGGTAGAGAAAATGAAAGTATTGCATAATCTGGAATTGTATCCCCTTGTATGATAGTTCCACTACCATGTTTTACACTGGGGATGCTGAATTCAGTGTGTGTGCGATTTTAGCTTTCCACTCCATGTAGAATTTTATTACACAAATATGTTACATGACCATCTCCAAATTTGCTACCTTGCTCCACATAACTTGTGCCAACAGGATTTCATTGCTTTCTTTCAGCAATAACTTTGTTCTTGTCATTTTTATCAAAAAGTCCAGATTTTTAAGTTCATAACTAGTAATGTCATGTGAACAGATTTTACCACCTGAGCTGTGGTGTTCAAAGGTCTGAAAGATCTTGTAAAAGTAATGAGAAAAAAATGCTTACAAATTGAAGAAGCAACACTAATTTTCTCTTTCCTTTTGTAAGACTGTGGAAAAGCTTGGGCGAGATATGTGGGTAACCTTAAATACATTTAACAACATTCCTCTGCCCTTTTCAACAAAATGTGGCAACAATTTTTCTTAGCCAAGCTTATGCTCGATTAGTCAGATAACTGAGACACCCATGCAACGTCTTCAGCTTCTGCTTGATTAATTCTTCAGCAGTTTCAAAGTGATCAAAGTCCACACTCAGTGAGAGCTCGCTCTCCATTATCATCCTGCGCTGTAAGAACCAGCAAAAGGTCAGAAAAGGAACAACAAACAGCCACTTTTCAAAGGTTCAAAAGTCACCAGTGTCCTTGTGTACAAGTAAGTGGATCCAAGTAGAAATGTGCTTTCTGACTCTTCTCCTGTGTTCTCGGGTGCTGAGTCACCCAGTTCTGTCTGCCTGCAGATAACGCTATCCAAATGATCGTTTCTTATCTGATTTGACACCCTTCTCAGCTTTGTCATTGCATTAATATATGACATGCATATTTAGTTGCTCTGATGTCAAGACGATTCAATGAGCTGTCACTCGTGTGAAGCAGACGCAGGAACCCGGTTCCCACTTTCTGCAAACCTGACAAAACTTTTTGCAGGCCCTTTCTGACGATGTTAACATACTTTCTGGACGGTTTCGTCCTTTGATTGGGTTCTTTGATGAAGACATTTAAAGAAAGCATCTGTGGGAATTTCAGACAGCCACCTTTCTTTGAAGTCATGCTGTGATTTTGCTCTGCTCTTTCTCTTTAAAATGATTTCCCCTCACGGCTCCCCTCACTCCTTCCATAACCCCCATGATTCTCTCTGCTGACGCTTGCTGGGAGGCACAGCACTGTAACATGTAGATGTAATCTCCACCTCAGTGTGCCAAAAAGCTGCAATTGAATCACGTTGAGCAGTTGATCTGTGACGTGCTGACAGGGCCGGTGAAGTGACACATGGATGTTTGCTTTCAGGAGGAGGCAGGGAGTTTTCTGATATGGATCAGAGGTGTTGGAGACACAGATATGGGAGACACACTTTCAAGGACATAAGATTAAGAAAGTGTTTCTCAATTCGAGTCCTCATGCATAGCAGGGGGGTTGAGGACTATAATTGAGAAGCACAGGATTGAGAAGAATGCGGATTTAAGTTTTGTGGCATTATAACTGGAGAGAACAGGGGAGGCATTCTGAAAGGAAACAGGATAGTCAAACAGCCAATGATGGTTTGGGTTGGGCAGCGTATATGTTCGTCTTGTTTGTGAGAATGAATGAATAGCAAGAAAAAAAGGGAAATAAAGTTCTCACATACATACTCATACACCAATAGTAGGCAACTTAGGGTTAAATGCTCAGGGGCGCAGCAACATGTGGCAGGAAGCTAGAATTGCTAGCTTCAGATTATTTCAAATTTCAGGGGCTATTCTTTCCATTGAGTCACAGTCTCCCACATTGGCCAATAGGCCTTAAAAAATTACTTGTGGAGCTCTTATGAAGGGTTTGTTACTCTCGCAACTGTGTCTTGCCTGTGCATTTTTTTTTACAGTGCGAATGGTAAATTGATTTACATTTCTGTCAGTATTCCTGGGGATGACTGACAAATCTTTATTTACATTCATCCAGAAGATTCTTTTCTCTATATCCTTGCAAGCAGCTGCAAGCCAACTTTAAAAAGTTCTTATTCTGATGTGTGGAACTGAACACCTGAGCCCCAGATAGAGTTTCTCATTGTGAAAACCAGATAGAGTAATTCTGATGTACACACTGGAGTGATCTAAGTCTGCATTCACACCAGCCCTGTTTAGTTTGCTTTAACCAAACTGTAGTTTGTTTGTCTAGGAAGTCCTGTTTGTTTTGGGGAGGTGTGACAGCACAATCAAATTCTGATGTACAACAAAAAAGCAAACTCTTGTCTGCCTTAAAACGGTAGGTCTCAGTTCGAGTGAACTGCTCTAAAAGCTGGAAGTGAAATATAGCACAGGGAAATCTGGGTAGATGTAACCAAAATAAACATGAGAGTTTAGTACGAGATGGAGAAATAGTTTATGGTCGTTTTCCAAAGACAAAAGAACAATCATACGACTGCTAAAACCTGAAGCTACTCCATTTTTGTTTACTTTTTGCGACAAAGGAAGTTGTGCTCAGTGCCCTCTTTGTTGAACAGGTTATTCAAATGGTTTGGTACATATAACAGTGCAGTGGGACAGTGAACCACACCAACTGAAAATAAATCAAATATTGCAAATTTTGTCCTCAATCAAACCGAGTCTACTAGATTATCAGGTGTGAAAATACCCTAAGCTTCTGCAACTTATCTGTATTTATATACTTCTGACCCAGTGTAGTTTTCACTCTGGCTATAAAAGCAGGTCTGCAAAGAGGAAACTCCAGAGAAGAGGGAGAACTGAAGGAAGCTACAGTGTTGGTTTGTTGTTGGCTGCTCCCTTAGCACTTGGATGTTCCCTCCAGCACAGTTTCTCAGTGAAATATTAATCATGTCTGACAGCTCTCCTGGTTGAGGATAGACATAGGACTGGAGCTTTGTGCCAAAGTACTGAAACATATGACGGAACATGGACTGGCTCAAATAGAAACAACTGTTGTAGACAAAAAACGCATCACAACTCATGACAGCACAACATGGATCATGCTCATTAAGAATGTACTGTTGTAGAGTGTGAAGTGATGACAAGCTGCCATGCAAAAGGGGGAAGAGATGAATACTGTTATGCACTAAGAAGAGGAGGATGTAGTTTAAAGTACTTATGCCTTCAGATTACAACCACAAATGTCTGTTAGGATTTTTTGTGAAATACCCAGACAAACTGGAGCACAAGGATGTCATGAGGAATACTCAGGGCACACATTCATTTTCAGCCTCTGATTGTGTATTTCTCTACTTGCTTGCACACCCAGAAACTGACATTTTCAAATATGTTCCTTTAGCATTTTCTCTCAGTTAAAAAGAACAAAAAAGGCACAGCATGGGGCCAACTCTGTCGAAACCCCTGCTAGTTCCAGATTAAAGCAAAAAAGTCAAAAAAAGAACCGACTGCAAAAGAAAGAAGTGAAAACAGGACAACTGGTCCTACTGTGCCAAAATCATAATGGTTACATGCACGTATTTCGACAGGACACATTGCAGTGGTGGTGGAACAAGTGGAAGCAAAAGTCAGGTCTACACAAGGGTCCCCCTAAAAATGAATAAAGTTTGCTAGTGTGACAAATTGGAACTTGTCAGTTGTACTGTACCTTAACTCAGACTTTAGACTTTAGCCCCTCTTGGCTACTCTTCCAGCAAACGGTCTTCCGCCTTAACACTCGAACAATATCTCTACAACCGCAGCCCACCTAACACGTTCCTAGTGATCCAGCAGCACATTCTACCACAGCTCAAGCAGCTTGGTGAAGGCAATTTGTATCATTAAGATGCCGTACAGCTCAAGTCCACTGAGAGCTAGGGAGTGACTTAATGGCCATTGCTCACACCCATTACAGTGAATCAAGCAGACTTTAGTGCTGACGACGTTAGTGAATGCTGCCACTGTCAACACTCAGCTGTACACATGAGCAAATACTCCCAAACACTGCCAAAGAGGGTGCTTTTCACTGTTTCTTTTGTGATTAAGGGCATGAAAATAGTCCAGTTAGATAATCCCTCCCTCTCAACACCGTCAGTCCCACGCACTCCCACATTATCATATGCCACTCACCTCAAGAATTTACAAAGACAAAGCCCAAAGGCTGTGCTGAAGGATGCCGCCACCTGCTTCACTTGTTGCAAGAATCTGAGCCACCCAAACCTGAAGCAACGTGACGCAGAACATAGGCCACAAAGACAAGAGCTGCGTCGTGCCATGCAGCAGCGAATCAGCCAAGGCAACAGAGATGGAACGCAAAGGGGATTTCCATTTGCATGCCCATTGAGGAGTCAGGCCCTGAAGAGCATCTGATTCATTTTTTGTTCTAGAGGGCTATTAATCTTTTCAAGCACCAGAATTACTTTGCCTCTCAGGAATGGCCAGGAGATTGAGTTTTCTATTACAATCAAGCAGAGGCTGAGTGCAGCGTGCCGGTGGCATGCTGGAGGGTGTCTATGGAGGCACTGTCCTTGGAGCTACCTTTCCCATTTAAACAAAAACAAGAGGGAGGATCCATTATTGCATGGTGACAAGCCTGTAAAATTTCTATTCAGAGCAAGATGAGGAAGGTCACAAACACATATTCTGGTGTTATGGGTCATTTGTGAAATAAAGACGGTTAAAAATCTCAAATTGGTCCATGTGTCCTTGATCGGTCTCCATCGTTTATCAAACTTATCTGCAGAGGCATTGTCGACCTTATTGCTGGGTTTCAGAAGACTTCCTGTCCTCTCACCCAGTGCAGATGGAGGGCAGGAAGTAAATGCAGCCCGTTTACTTCTGTTGATCCAGCATCAAAATGTCTAAAGTCTGTGTCCTGTACGGTTGTTCCAACTGTTCTAGTAGAGAGAAATATAAATGTTATTTTTGTGTTTCGAAGATCTGCAGGTTGCAGTAAGGTAGTTCATTAAGAAAACAACAACAAAAAAAAAGTACCGAAAAAAGAGGAAAAAAGTGGATCAACGATCTACAGCTAAAAACAGGAGAGGAGACCAACAATGGCAGAGTTTGCAGCGCCACTTTCTAACACATAATGATCAGATCATTTAAATTGTGTTTTCAGATATTTTATTGGATGTACTTAGAAGGACATTCATTCATGTGTAAGGTAAAATAAAACAGCTTGGTAGTACTAATGTTAACTCTTTGCAGAGTCACAGACAGATGTAATGTTCATTCAGTGAAATTTTAATGTTAAAAAAAGCTAAATAAATTAAATGTAAATCATTCACTCTAAAGTGTAAACTAGTTTAAATGTTATTTTTTGTTTTTTTCAACAACTTGAAATGTGCTTGGTGAGTATTGCTCTGTTTTGTTTCTTTTAGTCTAGACACACAAAATGTGTATGAAAATGGTGTCAATGTCTCATCCTGTCTAGAGCTCAAGCCTTAAAAGACTTCCATTTATTACTGTTAAACATCTGCTGAAATAAATTGGCTTGTTAAAAAAAATGAGCCAGATCAGTCTTAACACGGTTTCCTAGACCCTCCAGGGTCAATAGGGGACACTTACTACACTGGCAACAAGTTGATTAATCAAATTATAGTCAATTGTCTTGTATAATCTGTCAATGCTGTTCATTAAAGCAGAGGCTATAGCCTCTTTGTAAATGTCTGTCGGTAAAGGAAATTAATTGCAAAAGCAATCCTCTGATTCTGTGAAACTGGCCACAGACGATGAGTCAGGGTCCCACACTGACAGCAGAGGAATATGGAAGCTACTCGGAAAATGAAAAACGACGACAGACACTTCTGTCACTTAATCAATGTGAAACCCCAGCAGGAAGAGCGAGCCACCTCCGGTGGGGGTGCGGAGTGCCAGGACTCATGTCCCAGGAACAAAAGGCGGTTTTAAATGGGCCTACATTGACAACGTAACTCATCTCAGTCACAGCGAGGATGGCGCCGGTGCCTGAGGAGGTGTCGACTGCAGGCTGCGTCTTCTTGGGTGGCGCTTAACAACAGCATCCATCTCTGTAACACCATGCAGCAGAAACAAGAAATCTTCATCACTGCTGGGTTGACTCCGGCATTCCTCCTGAAAAAAGCTGGAGGGTGGAAACGATGCTGTTGAACATAACTGGCTGCATTTCCATTACAAACGTGTGTAAATCTTTTTCTATGTTCCGCTAATGTCGAAAACACCATTTCACAATTGCAGTGTTTCCATTAAAGAGATTAAATAAAAAACAAAAAGTGTTTCCATTGCAGCTTTGCAAAATACATCTTTTTCCATATGGCTGAAAAGCAATCCTGCAACAGACTGCTGACCTGTCCGCGGTGACTCCGCCTCTCACCCGGAACGTAGCTGGAGATGGGCACCAGCACCTGCCGACCCCAATAGGGGCAAAGGTGAACAGAAAATGGATGGATGGATAAAAAACCATCCCAGTGTAAAAACTGTTTTATTGAAAAACTTGAGTTTTTGTTAAATTGCAGTGTTTCCATTCATTCCAATTGTACAAATTGAAATTACAAAACTGCTATATAGTGGGTGGATAATGGTGCTGCATGTTTTTTAATAACTTACACTGTGAACAAACTTTTTCAATTGTGTTTGTTCAATAGAAACAACATTATTGTGAAATTCTAGTATTTTCAACATTTGCGGATCATCAAGTTTTGTGTACATTTGTAATGGAAATGTAGCTACTCCCTCAGCCAGTTTCAACTCTTCAATTCTAAGCATTTCTGCTCATTTGGCTCTTTAGGTTTTCTTTAAAAATGAGGAAATATAAAAGGTAAGACAGAAACATCCATGCTTGAGCTGGTCAGTGTGTCTGAGGGCCGTCCGTTACCCTATCTGGCAGCTGCCTTCACCCCCGGGTGCTCTTATCTCTCAGACAAACGCCTTGCTCGCGGCTCTCATCTATCTGCCTGACATGTGCTTCCATGTTTGTTTTCTCTCGCCTGTTAGACACGGCCAATGATATTGAGCTGTGTCAGCGGCGCTTCTCCATTCGTGCCAGATGAATCAATCCCCCGGGGTGCTCCGCTCCCCTGTTTAGTGCAGACAGAGTCTTTGCCACTTCAGTCACTGCTTTAGGAAAGGGTTTGTGCTTTTCTCACTATTTATTAGGTAAAGAATGGCTCCTAAAAATGGCTCTGTCTTCTGCACATTCAGAGTGCTGAGCGGCATGGACGAATGAGTAAAGCTAAGTGTGTGTAAAGCCATCTGCAGCAGCTTCTTTTGTTTATTCAAAAAACCTGGAGATGCAGCTTGCATGGTGAACTAAAACACATATTCGCAGGATGGGGCCTAATTAAGCATGTCGTATGAACATCGTACAGTTGCCGTAGCTAACTTTGAAGGACCCAAAGTTCAAGGTTTTGGTATCTTTGAGGCGTTTAGAAATGATCCCGGATTTAAAAAATCTGTCTGATATTTGGCTAAGAGATTGCTTTCCTACATGGTAAAATGAGCAGTGTCAAAACACTAAGAGAGTCAATTTCAACACTGAGCCCAGGAGCATGTGCTTCCACCCTGTACAGTGTTAAAGTTACACTGCTCTCGGTGTTACTTTTCGAGTGTTATTCTAAAACATATCCAATAGTGTAGGACAAAGACCCAACACCAGCAGGAAAAGTGGAAGTCTTGCACGAGAGCAGCCAGACCAGGAATCAAACCTGCAACACACTGATTGCAGGACCAACTCCTGACGCAGTCATCCCCTGAAAAACAAACCGTTTCTGTGCTGAACTTATTTCTGTGAAATTATGTGCGAAGCCTCATAAATTGATGAGATATGGAAGATGTTAATAGTCTTTAAAATAGAGGTGCAACTTTAGCTGTATATCTGAGAAATATTTAAAGTAAAGATTTACTTTTACTTTTTTAGGGGAAAGCAGGTGGGCGTTGACCCAGCTGAAGGTGAGGAAGCCAGTGTAGTGAGTGTCCGCTCACTACATTACAAAGTTGATTTGTTTTTATGTTTTCAGCAAAAATTGTCTGTAGTCAAACAAACCTTTACAACAAACAGTGACTGGTGATTTAAAGTCAGCCGCAAAGTTCTGATTAGTGCATCTCTACTTCTAACCAAATTAAGTCAGTCAATGCATAATTTTTTTTTAATTTCTTTTATGTAACCAGGTAAATCCTGTTGAGATCTGGATCTCATTTTCAAGAGGGACCTGGGCAGAGAAGTCTGCAATAAGGATTTATTTCAAATGACTTATAAATGAAATGACAACTATGCTTAATACTTTCACAGTGAAATATAACCCTCTTTTATGAATTATTGCATAAAATCTAAACTATAACAAAAAATATATAGGAATTTCAAATTCTAAAGTTCTGTATTAGTAGAGTCCAAAATTCATCAAGTCTGACATAACTTTGCATGAAGCTGATGAAGGTCTAGATTGGATATATTTGGTATTTGCAGGATAAAGCTTTACAAACAACACATCAAATGTAAGTCATTATGAATTTCTTGTTTGACATATATACAGTGTGAAGTATGTCCTTACATTTTTACTGCATTAAATCAAGTATGCATAGCAATAAAATATGAAAGAATTTAAGAAAAATAACAGAACTAATTCATGAAGATGTGAAGCTGCATATGGTTTTGTATCTATCTATTGAAGCCTTGGCGCATCTGAATGATTAGCAGTGAGGTTTTGCAAGGACTCTCCTCTAACAGTCCCACTACTACAGCTGCTGCTGCACCCAGGTGGTTCCTCTGCCTCCGCTGCAGCGAATGTCTCTCCTGCTCCAAAGGAGTAGGAATCTGCAGAGATCCTCAGCTCCTCCACCATCTGTCTGCCCAGCTCCTGGATCAGCTGCCTGCAGCCCTGTGAGTCTGAACTCACAGCACCCGCTTTCCTGTTTACCGAGGGGGAGAGTGCACTGGAGGATAAGTGGGGGATGGGAGAGGAGGGGGAGGAGTTAGGCTGCGAGGGGCAGTCTTTACATGTTTCTCCTCCTCCCTGCTTGGAGTCAGAGCAGCCCTGTTCTTCAGCTTCAGACTCGTCGCTCTCGCTGGATGAATCACTGCTGCTGCTCTCTGTAGAAGCTTGTTTTTCTTCCTCCACCACCATCCTTGCCGCACTCTCAAGTTCATCAAGCTCCAGCTCCAAATCTTTCTTCTGAAGCGGGGTGTGTTGCAGAATAGTGGCCAACTCCAACATCTTCTTGGAACTGAGATTGCCAAGAAAAAGACAGAAAACGTTTTAAAAGGAGAGTTTCTGCATTGATAAATCAGTTTGAGAAGAAAAAGAGACATCAAACTACAAACTGATCGGTATTACCACCTCATTTGGAAAGAGGCATGGCGGCTGACTTATCAACCGGCTTGACGCACTAAAGACATAGCCACAGGATAACAATCTACAAATCTAATACTCATTAAGCAAATCCCATTCTTGTATGAATGCTAAGTAGCCTGTGATTTGCGGAGGCGGCGGGAGCTCAATGAAATATGGAATTATGAATGTTTAATAATGTAAGAAGATGAGCTCTGCTGATACAAGGAGGCTCGGGACCTTTTGTTCCCCAAACCGCTGCTTTCTCGGCAAGAGGTGAGAAGAGACTGCAAGGGATTACACAGAGAGGCAGATCAACCCTGCCCCCAACTCATCCTGCTCTGAAAGACACATACACACATGTACCTCTGAGTACGGGGAGATTAAAGCAGATTTTTGGGGCTGTGAACAGAAAGAGACGGAACCAATCAGACTGCCGTTATGGAGGCTGATGGAATCACTTCATATTTTACAAGTTACAATTCCCATATTTCAAAGTTTGGTGTTTGAGACAGTATTCACACAACTTGGACTGTTCAACATTTTTCTCACAAGTGGTGGTGTATTTTATTTGTATTTTTGTCAGAGCAAAATCGCACCTCGACAAAGGAACGAGACTTTTTAGGCAAATGAGACTGATTACAGAAGACTACACAGAGCTGGTGTGAATAAACCCTAATCAATCAAAGAAGAGCTTGTTGCAGTGTGTGCTTTCTGAAATACAGCTGGGATTGAGGAACAGAGATGTGGCTTAGAACTCACTGGATGCACATGTATGAGATTCATCTGTGGGAGATTTCCTCTTCATCTGACAATACAACTGGTTCTTTAAATACAAGGAGAACTGTTGTGTGCCATTGTCAGCATGTGTCTACATCACATTGCTGATTGATGTCTTTCTCAGATCAAATACATAAGAGTTTTCTATCCAATGGAAAATTGGGTCCTATAATGTAATCAGCAACTGCAACACATTAAAGTTAATGGGGTCTCGTAAATGATTCCCTGAGACTGCATATGTCAGACCAAGAGATACCTGGGGTCATACATGCATCAATTTTCATGGTTGTATTTACAAAAAACATTTTAAAGCAAAATCAACTTAACATCCACTTTCCAATAATGACATCTATCACACAGAATACCAACAAAACACATCGAAGCTTATGGTTGTGAGTGTGTGAAAACCTTGTGGAAGATCTATCACTGGCTCTTCTGAGTGTGTAACGTGTGGCAGATAGAAAAAGATAAACCAACCATGATCAAAACAAGCCATTAGTCTGAATAGATCCTGAGGAATGAAAGTTGGAAATCAGTTGAAAAGACTGCAGTAAAGTCCAGTCTGACTGCAGTCCAGATAATAAAAGTCCAGACCACGAGTGACTCCACGCTTCGGCCCTGCTTCCCCAGAGTTTAGGATTGCCATCATTAGGTAGTACATTAAACAGGATTATTGTCCTGCCACTTTGACTTTACAGTGGTGTCGCTGTGAACGACGTAGCAGACCGTTCAGGTGTTAGACATTGTGCTGCTGATGATTGTCCTCCTGCAAAGGCCCTCTTTTTGTAAAGGCATTACCTTTGTGTGGAGAACCCCGCCTACACATTATCTATGCTGGGAAAGTCCACTGAGCTGCCAAAACCTAAAGTGATTGCAATTTGTCCCCTGGTGCAGTTAGCACATATGTGCCGCCCCCATTGCCGTGGTGATTACTGAATTGGAGACCTCTGTGGATCACCACCATTCAGGATGTGTCCATTCAAGATTGGAGAAAGTGTGCGAGAGCAGAGCTGGAGTGTGTGTGTGTGTGTGTGTGTGTGGGAGTGTGTGTGGAGGGGCCACTGTTCTGTCATTCATATGCAAACACACTCTACCCCTCTTGCCCTCTCTGGGCAAATTAAACCACTGTCGAGCGCTGGGGTGGCTCCTCATTGTGAGGCAGTCCTAATGAGAGCCCTGTTCTGGTGAATGGAGTTTGTGGAGGCTGCACATTCATTTAAGACCCAAGAAGGGGCTGTGTAAGCAGATCTTATTCTACCTCTGTACCTATTGCACACACATTCCATTTTGAATTGAGAGAAAGGAGAAGAAAACAAACAGGCAATGGGGGCCGAGACACTCTTTGTTCTTGCACACACTAACAATTTGCAGAAAATGTGTCAGAAAAATCTGAAGACAATTTGAATGTGTAGAAGCTCATAACAGACTTCTAGAAGAGTATTTGAGCCATTCCAATTTCTATTGCTGTATATGCAGATGATATGTGCAAGATTTCAGGCCTCAGGCGTAATTCATTCCATTCAGTCCATGTGTCCAGACTTGTAGCAGATGTCTGCTGGACAGGTCTGAGCAGAGATACATTTTTATGACTGCATCCACAACAAACTGACAAGAAAAAGTGTTGACATTGAACACTTTTATATGCAACACCAAGGTAATAATGTTACAGCAGGAGCAACCAATTATAAGAATGTGCAGCATGACTACCCTTCTGTGCTGCACTAACAGGTGTGTGCTGGCTAACCTGCTGGAGAAGAAATGGGGCCAGGCCCCCAACTAGCTCATCAAACTTTCTAGAATCCATTTAGATTGTTGGGAATTTGTCATGAGAATTGTAGGAAATTAGTTCACACAAAAATTTTATCTCAACCGTGACAGTGCGCATGGAATCTACACAGCTCACAGAATTCACACAGTACACTTGAGTCACATTGTCAAACATCACACAAAAAGTCTGAAATGTACTCAAATTGGAAAACACTGATTAGAATACAATAATTGTTGGAAAATATATTCCGAGTGTCTTGAACTTGCATTTTCCATGCTAATGTAACTTTTTTCTTTAAAGATTTTGTTCTCTTGTGGCCTTTATTTGAAAGTAGTTTGACAGGAAACAGGGTAATGAGAGAGGGGGAAGACATGAGGCAAATGTCACCAGGCTGGGAATCGAGCCTGCGACCTGTGCCACCACAGCACCCCCATGCAGATATAACTTTTAGCTAGTTGCATAGCTTCACAGTAGCAGATCTTCACCGAAATGACACTGTCCAAAATACTAAAGGTCACAGAGTGATGGAAGAACAGGTGAGAGAGAGGTAAGGATTTTGTTGCCATAACATTTACTAATAGTATCGCCATGACAAGATTTTGCCATATTATGCAAGCCCTACTCTTAGTAGGACTAAGAGTAGGGCCGGAACACTTTTATGTATTCTTTTAATGTTACTTCATGACATATATTTGTAAATTTTTAATATAATCTTCATAGTCGGTCAAAGATGGCTCCTAAAATCTTAGACTGCTGCTTTCTGTTTACTCTGAACTCGTCTGACATGCATTGAAAACTCATTTGAAACTGATGCCCATAAAACAGGTTTCCCTCGTCTTTTCAAGTCAAAATGTCAGTTTTTAAAATTCAAATTATAATTGTCTTTTGGAAGACTGAATCCTGATTCAACAATCAGGATTCAGTGCAAAATATACCAAAAAAAAATAAATAAATAAATTAAAAAATTCAAGGAATAGAAGAATTGATAAACAGAGCAACATATGGATGTCATATAGACAAACAGGTGGATGGATAGGAGAACAATAGAAACCTGTAAAATTCATTTGCAACTTTCCTGCCCACCATATCTGAAATTTCCTACACAACCTGGGTATCAACTCATAAAAACACCAGGAATGCCAACAGTAGGACAGGAAAACGCTCCACGTCCAGTTCCTTAGCTGAGTGAAGAACTGATTCACAACATGTGTCAACAAAAATTCCTCCATTCTCTGGAGACGGAGAAAATCCCTGCATCCGCGAATCTTAAACACCTGTCGTTAGGATTGTGTTTTCAAAGAGCCAACAGGAGGGAGAGGGTACACTGATACATAACGGTAACCTTTGCTGATAAGGAAGACAAGTGAGGGAGCCAATAAAATTTCTGTTTAGGTACCTGACACTAAAAAGCCTTTGTGGGAGCATCCTGCAGTGACGCTGGGCCAGAGGGGCCTCCTGCAGTAGAGCCACTTCAGTCACGGCCCTGTATTCTCTTTCCCCCCATGGGAAGTCATTATTGAGATAGCAATGGAGAAGGGGGGTGCTTTTTTTTCGCTTCCCTCCCTCACTCTGTGGTAGGAGAAGCTCTGTTTGCAGTGCATACAAACGCTCCATCCGGAGGGAGGGATAATGTTGTACACAATCCGGCCATTACCACACTGCTGTTGTGGCTTTCCTTCATTAAACTGTGGAAGGGAGACTTTTTTTTATTTCGCCAAGGTTGAAAAGCTTCTGCTGAAACAAAGATGCCTCCATTTGCAAAGTATTTGGCGAGAACGGGCAGAGAGCGTCTCTGCGTATGTGCACCGCCTGTGTCTGTGAAGCCAAGTTAAATTACAGTTTCGGGTTTCTCTCATCCAGCTCATGTTTGCTCAAAGAGTGGCTCATTCAGTGAGCCTATGGACTTTAAAAACATGTCAGATAAAGCTTGTCCTCAGATGTAGAAATCTGGGTAAGAGAAGTACTGGAATCCCTTGGAGAGTCTTGTGGAGGCTTCATTCACTAGCTCAAGGAAGTCGGGAAGGAGGTGGAGATAAACAACTAGGAGATGCAATTCTTCAGTGTGACTAAACACTGGAATAGCCCCACAGACGCTGATAAGTATTGCAAATATAAGAAACACAGATGACTTTATCCCATAAGACATTGTTCAAGCTTGGTCTCACAGCAGCCTAATAAAGGCTTTACTGTAGCTTTGAGACAATGAGAAGGGGATCAATCAACTGTCTGAAGCCAGTCTGAGATGGTGTTAAATGGAAGGATAACAGATTTGACTTTGGGAATCATTCTTGTTAAAAATAATTTTAAAGCTTGACATGTTTTTTAAATATCAGTAATGTAAACTAAAGACACTGTTTGATCTACCCACTTCCATTCACAAGCAAATGTGAGAAGATTTCTTTGTTTTTATATAGTCACATACAATAGGGATGGATAGATAGATCAATGGTTGAATGGATAAATGAATGGATGAGTGAATGGATGATAGGGATGATCCAGTCCATCATAGGGACTGGACTATCATTCCAGCCCTATGATGGATGGATGGGCAGACAGCAAAGGGGTGATAGAAACCAGACAGAGATTGATGGATGGATAGAGGGGCATCAGACAGAAATTCTATGTGTGATAATGTGATGCCACCATTAAGATCTTGGAGGAGACTAGGTTTCCACACAAATGTTTTCTTGTACAAAAAATACTAAAGAAAAAACACATGCCAGCTAGCCCTGTGTAGAACTAAACTGACTGCAGGGAAGGAAATGTTTACACATCATGTCTGGTTTACCAAACAACAATAATACACCACACCAGCTGTTCTGGTATGAGTTAGCAGAGTACACAGCAAACTTCTCAAGTGACACAACTCTTCCTATTGTTTAATGACGGCCAAATTTAAAGGTACCCTTGGTTTAAATGAATTCACTATTTATTGCAGTGGGATAATCTCACACTGAAAGATTCAAACTTCTCTTTGAGAATACTTACTTTATGAGTGGACACTACCAAGTTACGAAACAATCTTTTTATCTAAACCAAAATCAGCACTGGCACCGCCGATTGAAGTACTACTACTCACACAAAGTACTACTGTGCTACTACTCAACCTATCAACACGATGGTGCCTACTCTTCTCCTAAAACAGTCTCTCAAACAGTGGTCCCCTGACCAGTAGAGGTCTGTGGGTGCCCCCTAGTGGTCCGCAAGATGCTGCATGTAAACAACCGTTTATGTGCCATGAGATGAGCTCAAAGTGCGATTCTACAGGGTTGTATTAAAAGTAATGATGGAAAACTCGCTTAAAACCAAATCACTCTAAAGAAAATCTGCAGATACCGATGGAAAGAAAATAACTCCAGGAAAATAACTCAGAGCTGATGCGTCATTCACTTGCGATTGGATTCCTTTGAATATTTTGGGAGTTTTCCCAAGATGCTGCTCTTTGCTGTGATAGAAACTATCATATCCATTCCATGTGTGTCCTGCAGATGGATTGAATAAAAACCGGTCATTGTCTGACATAGCATGTAATGACAAAAATTGGTGTACAGTTTTTAAAAAAAAAAAAAAAGCCAATTTGGGGAGTAGGTGTGTGGAGGGATGATGTAAGCAAAACTTCATCACAACCAATACTGCTTAGGTCACTAGTAAATTATAACATCAAATCTAAATTGGTGCTTGAGAGTTGTAGTCTTCAAATTATTGCATAATTTGAATTGAATTTAGCACATTAACTTCCATGAAACAAGACTTACTTATTTTATTGTTGTTGCACAAAGACATGACAGAAATGTCACTGTTTGTTCACCGGAGCACACAAAGGGAATATATATGTACTACTGTATTTGTGCTAACTATAACTTTGCATTTTCAGGCAGTAAATACCATAACACAACAAACACTGTGTTGATGTATTTGTATGCATTAGGTGAAATAATGTTTATCATTCCCATCCATTTTTTAACACTTAATTTTTGTATTATACTGATATTTAATTCAAACATTGTAAAGATTTGGCTCTTTTCAGTTTCAAGCCTTTCATTTCTCTATGCTTCAGAAATCCTTGAGATTCCTGAAGCATAGAGGGCTCCATCTCAAGACATCAGCCTGTGAAGCTGTAATGACAAGAAAAAAACAACACACATAATCAGTTGTATTAACTGGAGTGCTCTTCAAACATGAGAGGAACAAATTATGCAGGCACAGTTGTCTGTTTAAAATAAGCATGTGTATTCAAGACAAAATCTGGAGTGGTCCCATGCTGAGAGGAAATCTGCACTACTTATCCCAGTGGGATTAGTGACATTTGTGCCTTTGTTCTTCCCAGCAGGACCCATCAGGATCTCCATCACTGCTGAGATAGAGCAGTTCCTTTATCTCCTTTATTTTTAAGCATCTAGGATGACCATTTGACAGCTGAGTGATGCAGCCCAGAGCTGCTCACTTTTAACAAAGATCTTGATGTCACGCTACGCATGACTCCTGGGCCAAATCCCACTCTTCAAAGGAGGATTTAATTTCTTGGCTGAACCTTACAGGATAAGCCCCAAACACAACATCTGTATTGTTCAGGTTTTACAAGAAATACTATACTAAAAATATTCACACCCCACTGAATATTTTAGCTATTTCATCATGTTACAAGCATTAACTAAAAACTTGACCTCATAGAAAAGTAGCAATCATTTTACCAGAACCATAGATAGTTGAAACCAGAAATTAACATACAAGTAACAATAAGAAAAATAAAAAGACTCATACACCTTTTTCTGTCACAGTCCGAAGTTCAAACTTTCATAGTCTTCAAAATCAAAAGTTTACTTAAATTTCTACTGCATTTGGTATCATTACCTTTGAACTGAATGACTCAGGTCAAATGTTTTGGGTTTTCTTCCAAAGGTTTCTCACAACACATTGCTGGAGTTCTGGCCCATTCCTCTGGATTTCTCACAATACATTGGAACTATATAAAAATCTGGTTTCAAACTGTGA
Organism: Poeciliopsis prolifica; assembly: GCF_027474105.1. Taxonomy (NCBI): domain Eukaryota; kingdom Metazoa; phylum Chordata; class Actinopteri; order Cyprinodontiformes; family Poeciliidae; genus Poeciliopsis; species Poeciliopsis prolifica. Next base: position 591,480 of record NW_026562468.1, on the reverse strand, counting down.
TGTCTGATCCAATAGACTGAACAGACTGATCTTATTTTTGGCAATTAATTTGATTACATTAATTTGATCCGCCTATAAATAGGCTGGGTTTCGATGTGTGTGGGACATCTGCCGTTCCACTACCACCACCGGGGATGTGGTCCTGACGCGATGGGTGCATGTTTCCAGTAGCTGTATGCTGTAGCTGACGTCTCCAGCTGGTCTATTAGCCTTTGTTTGTTTGCTTTTTTGTTGTGATTTTGGCATGGTGGGACCAGTTGTTCTGTTTTTGATCTTTCTTTTGCACTAGATTCTTTTTGCTTTAGTCCGGTAGTAGTAGGGGCTTTCACGGCAATGTATAGGGTTGGTTCTCTGCTGCACCATTTTGTTCTTTTTGATCGGCTCACCAGGTCCAACTTTTGGGATTTAGTTTTTTTCCTCTCAGTTTTGGGACAAGGGGGACTGATGGTATTTAACTCTCTCGCTTTTTTCCTCATCACAGAAAATCAAAGCAGCTGAACCAAAAGAAAAGAGAGTTTTAATTTTCGAACCCTCATTCTTCTCTCTGTGTCCTCAAATATGTTGTGCCCTCTTTGGATGTAACAGTATGATCAAACAAGCTCATCAGCAGGAAGTATGAAGGGAAACTGAGGTCTGGAGCTACAAAAAAAGAAGGCAAATTGAACAGCAAAAATCAGAGTTAGTGTGCAACGTAATTTGCTAGAAGGTCACACAGTCAAACTCTGCTCTCACTCGCTGTGTAAGGATAAGAAGATCCCATGCACTGCGGTCTTAAATCATGGTGAATTCTTTGGAAGGCAGTAAATCTGAGACAGACATCCTGGCAGTCAGTGGAACTTTAGAAGGAGAAGTGCCCATGGGATGGCTGGGAGATTAGATAAATCAAGCTGCCCCTACAGTGAGCGTACATCAATTAATCGCATATCCATCATGCGAAGATGATAACTTCTGCTTTGTTGGCGACAAGCAATGACAGGATAGAGGCGTCATATGGCCGGGAATCCATTACGTCTCATCTTGCCACGAAGCACAGGTGAGGACTGATCTCTCAAGGGAATAAGTCGCGATGCAGGAAACAATGCCAACAGCCAACATGATCCATCATCGAACCAAGATCCACTGAAGGAAATGACAGGAAAGCCTCTGAAGAAGACACTGGGGGTAACTTCATTCTTCCTTCCAGCAAATGGAAGAAGGAAATGGCCAAGAAACATGGCAGAGTGAGGGGATGAGCAGAGGGATGGGTGTATCATCAGGATGAAAGAAACATTCATCAATTTACTCACTTTGTTGCTATGTTTATTGATTTTTCAATTCCGCTAGTGACTTTTTTTCAAAACAATAATAATAAATTTTGCTTATTCTGTGTTGTGTAATGCATGTACATTGTGTGAAATATGAACACAGCAAGAAAAGCATTAGCTCTAAGCTTCTAGATTATTTATTTAAGTCGACATAAACAAAATCAGAAGTGCTATGGCACTAACAACTGCCATAGAAATTGTCATGACAGCTGCGTACAAACACCAACTATGGACATATAATAGAACAAGTACTGTGTATGCACTTTTAGCAATATATTTCATGTTGTTGGAGAGTTTTATTGGGACAGTGCTCTGCAGCTGGACTGCAGCCTGTTTGTCCTAAGCAGCATCGAAAGTGGCGATGAGCTGCTATTAGCTTCTCCTGCTTCTTCAGCACTGCAACCAGTTTGACACAGTCATTCGTTCAACATCAAACCTTCACAGCAGAGCAGACTAATTTCACTCGGTGTTCACATTGCAAATAAATCACATATGTAAAGCTGAGTTCCACTATGGATCAATGCTCGCCAGTTGCTGTGACAACCTGTGCTACTTCAATTTCTGACTGTGGCGGGGGGAGCAAAGGAGGGGAAGCAAATATGTTCACTTTTAATACTTTAAGTATTTTAAAAAGACAGTAATGAATTACATTTACTCAAGTAAGAATGGTAATGTGGTACTTTAACTTTTACTCGAGTACATTTGTTTGTTTGCACTTTTACTCAAGTGCATTGTTTGCGTACTTCCTCCACCATTGCATTTTGGAGTGATTTCCGATAGGCTTGGTGTTCACATATGCTTTTGAACTGCGCTAGAATTCACTTTAGTCAAACTAAATGTAGGTTTTTAGGCAGATCAGCGTTAGCTTTTTTTGCCCATATCACACTGCATTCACATTGAAGCAGACTAAACAGGGTTGGTATGAATACGCCCTTAAACATTATGAAATCTCCATTGAGTGTGAGCCAAAATATACATCCTACGAGAGAAAAAGAGGCAGTCAGGCTTACTGTCTCTCTCAAGTGGCTGAAGATGACAAAAGCTTTGTAGCCTGGATGTCTTTTTCCCAATGTGACGGCCTGTAAGGGCTGATAATAAAAAACGCATCTCGATCAAAAGGAGATGTAACAATAGAATCTGCGCTTGGGGCTGCCACAGAAAGAGCTAATCCATTTAATAATCGATGTAGAGCATAGCTGGAATCACCCCGTCAAGCTGACATTAAGTTCCAGAGTGCAATGAGGAGGAGCAGCAGCGCTCCAGTCGGTGCCCCTCAGCAGATAAGAGACTGATTGACTTTTCCTGTGAGCTGACAGAGCTTAAGCAGGTCCAGGGACTCGTACAGCAGCTCTGTGTGTGTCAAAATGAGAGAAAAACAGGAGGCATGGTCTTATGGCAGAATCATTATGAGGTTGTTAAATGAATGTTCATGAATGATTTCAAGATATAAATAAATCAAGCTCAGCGGCTGAGTGAAACAAAATCTCAGAAATTCAATACCAGTGTTAGTGTGGAGAAGATTTAGATTCTTATATCAGCAAAAATTCTAAGTGTTTTTATGAGAAAAGAAGTAAGTGAACTAATCTTTAACTTATTTTTCATCTGCTCCTGTAAGTAAGCACTGGACCAACAGAAGCACTGTTCCTGAACCCTTGTGACAGTGTAATGGCTAGTGATAATGCTAAACAACAAAAGCTTTCTAATTCAACCAGGAGAACGAATAGCCTAGCTAGCAAAATAGCATCAACAGCTGTGGCATCCTCCAACATGGAACCACTTGGCAAAAGTAAATGCAGAGATCTTGCTTCCATGTCCCAACTGATCACAGAATTATCTAAGCAGAGGAACAACTTTAAATTCTCTCTGCCTATGAGTGGGGGTACTGGTTCTGACAGTTTGAGATTATGCACCAAACAACAGATTGGATTACCCTTTTAGGAGTCCTTGGAGTGGGAACTGGAGAATCCCCTTCCTGGGTACTCCCTTGTTCTGCTGGGGGACTTCAACATTCACATAGGAAATGACAGATAGACCTGGAGGGGTGTGGTTGATAGGAACGGCCCCTCTGATCTCCTCTGATCTCAACCTGAGTGGTGTTCTGTTGTTGGACTTCTGTGCTGGTCATGGACTGTCTATAATAAACACCATGTTCAAGCACAAGGGTGTCCATATGTTCTCTTGGGACCAGTACACCCCATGTGTACTGGTCCCTGGGACTTTATTGGATAAATTCAGATTCGTATTCCATGTTTCAGATTTGTAAAACTGGATTTTCAATCTCAGTTTTACTCCATTTAAATGTTCCTCTCATGTTTGAAGAGCACTCCAGTTAATACTGGGACCAGTACACCCCAGTACACCCCATGTCACCAAAGTTTGATGATCGACTTTATTGTCTCACTGAATTTGAAGCTGTATGTCTTGGACACTCCAGTGAAGAGAGGTGCGGAGCTGTCCACTGACCACTACTTGATGGAGAGTTGGCTCCTGTGGTGGGAGAAGATGCTGATCAGACCTGGCAGGCCCAAATGTATTATGAGGGTCTACTGGCAGAGACTCCCGTGAGATGGAGCTTTAACTCCCACCTTCTCCCAGAAGACTCTGAACACGTTTTGGGGGAAATGGTGGACATTGAATCTGAGTGGACTATTTTCTGTGTCTCCATTGTCGAGGCAGCTTATCAGAGCTGTGGCTGCAAGATTGTCAGTGCATGCCAAGCCAGCAATCCTCGAGCCCGCTGGTGGACTTTGGTGAGGAATGCTGTGAGGCAGAAGAAGGAATCCTATCTGGCCTTTTAGGCCTTTGGAACCCCAAAAGCAGCTGATCAGTACTGCAGCTTGGTGGTTGCTGAGGCAAAAACTTGAGCGTGTTAGGAGTTCAGCGAGGCCATGAAGAAAGACTACTGTCATGGAAAAAAATTACAATAAGGTCACATCTGCAAGTCATGTCTTATGAAATGTTTATGAACTCTCACCAAAATAACTATTTGGGGTACATGTATGAGGTTGGAAGGTTGATTTCCACAGCTGCATCAGGACCAGACCGTCTTGCCCCTTGTTTTCATTCCTTATCATTGTATAAATCTTACATGTTGTCTCTGCCTGGCAGAGCTTTGCATCCAGACTGGCTTGTCTCATGAGCTCTCTGAGTTGTGGACAATTCATGAATAAGCCTGATTGAGTGATTTTATCTGAACAGTGCTTGGAAATACTTTTTTTCGACGACACTACCGCACGGCTTTGAAGTGATTCTCACCATCCAGCATCTTAGGACAGGACAGCACCAACACTGTTTATAGTGGGGATGGTGTGCTGCTGACCTCAACTTGTGACGTTGTGGCAGGTGGGCAGAATACTGTAAAGACTTCTTCAATCCTACCAACATGCCTTCCATTGAGGAAGCAGAGCCCGGGGACTCTGGGTCGAGTCCCCAGAGTTCTACAATCTCTGGGAATGAGGTCGCTAAGCTGGGTCAAGAGCGGCAAGGCCCCGGGGCTGGATGAGATTCGCCCAGAGTTCCTTAAGACTGTGGATTTTGTAGTGTTGTGTTTTTGATGCGACAGGGCAATAGTGCATGGAACACTGAACCAACTCCACACCTACATAATTAATTAATGAAAATAAACATGTTAAAGTTCTGGACCTTTCCATGACATACTTGCTGTGCAATATCTATACTCTGCTGACTGGAAATTGAGCAATTAGCGTGTCATAAAACTGATACAGCAACAGTCTTCCGTCAGAGACCTTTTTAAATTAAATGACATCAGACTTACATAGCAGACATTGAAAGACACTTTTCATCTTTCATTCCTATTCAGACACAGATTCACACACTGATGATGGCAAGCTATTTGATTAGACTTAGACTTAGCCAGAGATCCAACCATTCTGAACACACTTGGACGACACGAGTTACGACAACATTAAGTTTCTCTTTGAGAATTTTTTTTTAATTAACTTTAAACAACGTACTTGTTTCATCTTTTACTTATGTGTATATGCAACTTTTCTACACACGCAAAAATTGTCTTCAGCTCATTTATATGTAGGGAATTCTCAGGCAGATACTCTTTTACAGGGTTTGGAAAGACCCTGTAAAAGTATTTTCTAAGACAGTGTGTTTTTTTAAGTCTTTGAAAATATTCACAAATATTATGTCCCAATCCTACAGTCCAGATGACTCTTCAATTGAGGACATAACACAAGCCATCAAACTTAAACCCTGCAGCTCATTGCTTGCATTTCAGCATTTGAACTGTTCTCAGAGCAGAACTTCAGATTTGGAACTGACGTAGGTGGACGGGTGGTGGGGTTACACTAAATCCCTGCGGACCTGTTTTGTATACATCTGGGCACCGAGCCTACAACATCAGGCACACATTTTTCAACTGGGCTTTTTTCTGGATGAGTACATCACTCAGCTGAACTTTTGCCAAGAGTAAAACAGAGTTCATTACTGAGAAAAGTGCTTGCAGGCTCACCTTTAACGTATGTGAGTAAATTTTACATATGAACTAGGAGGAGGAGAAAATGCAGGACCTGAATCTTCTGAAGAATAAAGCACAGATTCTCGATGTTAAGAGCTACAGTGACTTGCACACCCTGGACTTTTTTGTCACATTACAACCCCTAACTTGAATATACATTAGCACAGCACTGTAAAGTGGATGGAAAATGATGCCATATGAAAATGCATGGTGTGCAGTTGTATTCTTTCCCTCTAAGTGAATTTATTGTAGGAGCTCATAATTTTTTCAAAAATGGTCTAATTTGTAGAACGTGTCTGTATTTAGTCTAAGTGTTTCAGGAACTCTCAATTACGCTTGTCACAATGACAAATTTTGCTGGCCAATTAACTGTCCCAGAATCTGCTGTGATAAACGATAATATTGTCATTCAGAGACCATGCTTAGTGTTGTCTACATAAATTGTCTATTGAGTTTAAGAAAATGTATGATAATAACAATTTTATAACTCAGTTTTGCTAGTTCTGCTTGAAAAGTAGCTGAAAAGTAGCAGGAAAGTAGCGAGAAATAACCGACTGAACTATTTGCACTCTTGAATTGTCCCTACTGAGACAAATCATTCGGCTGGACCTCTCATCTAAATTACTAATGTTCTGCAAGAGCTGAGTGGCACTTCCCATGGCTCTGAAGGTAATTCCCTCAAGATGGTAGTGTATGAAGCTGAGCACAGATTTGTGTGCCTGGATGAACTTACCTGACCCTCTGGATCCAGATGCAGTAATCTGTGATGTACAAGTCGTTCATTATGTAGGCTGGGTCATTCTCTCTGAAGATTTTGTGAATATTCAGCAGGCATTTGAGGACACAGGCTTTCCCTTGGCACGGGAACACAGCGTGGCAGGCAAATGGAAAAACAGTGTTATTTGAAGTCTGTACAGAGGATGAGAATGCGCTGTGGCTGCTGGCAGATGCAGCATCCATTTTAAGGCTCACAGTCTTTGTTCCATACATAAAAGCCAAGGTATGAGATGAGAGGGAAATCCTAGCATGCTGCAGGGTAATTTGATCCATATGTTTCAAGAAGAGTTCCTGGGAAAGAAGGGACTCATTTGAGTCATAGGAGACAAAGAACCTGACTGTGTGTTTAACAACCTTGACACTAGAAACCTATATCGGATTCCTTTTGCATTCTATTTAATGCTGGTTCTATCTATAGTGTGTAACTTTATTATTGAGGCTGCATAATGCTGGTGTTTGTTGTGCAATGAGTTGTAAGAAAGGATTGCACAGTTATAAAAATTTGGCCCAATATCAAAATCCAATATTTTCACTGCAGCTGGGCCAATATTTACCAATATTGCACTTATATATACTTCCCAATCCTTTCTACACCTTGAAAGAAAACAATCATAGTGCTGAGTTCTCTGCTTCAGTTTAACTCCTGACAATAATGCAATGCATTCGCAACTTGACAGCACTTAGGAGGTGATTCAGCTATTGGATTCAAATGGGTTGGACCAGGGAGATATCTCAGAGTTGCAGGACACCAGCCCTTGAGGACCAGGATTGCCCACCCCTGATCCAAGCCAGGATCAAGGGTGCTTTACCATCATGTGATGTAAAGCATCAGATGCAGTGGTGTAGAACACGTGGCCTCTGAACTCTAGAGCAGTGGAAGCACGTCCTCTGGAATGACACATTGCACTTCTCCATTTGATAGACGAGTCTAGGTTGCTAGGACAACGGTACTTTTCTGACTACATTGGAGTGTGGAGATGTTTTTCTGGAGGTTCATAAAGACATGGAGGGCAGAGTCTGGTGTGGGTGAACTTGGCTGGCCTGAATAGAGTCCTGACTTCAACCCAATAGAACACCTTTGGGAATTTTTTTTTTTTTTAGTTTTTTCTAACACTTAGCTCTACACACATTTCTAATGATTCAGATTTGATTAAGTTCAGGAAGATATTTAATTTTATGCTGTCGGGAGATACAATCCAATTAACTCACATGACTTTCATACTTTATAATTACAAAATATCCTCACCCCACAGCTCAGGAGTTGGCATAAAGGCCTGTTAAAACATATCCAGCTGGACAGATACTTGAATGGAAGACACTTGACATATAGGAGCCTACCAAATATTCCATCCAAGTCTTTGATGAGAATAATGATTTCCATACAACTACACTGCAATATCAACTATGATTCAATAAGTTATGCAGTTCTAATTCAACTCATTGTCTGACTGCATTGTGCCACAGGTACAAGAGCTGCTTCTAACAGCTGCTCCATCCTGACATTTGATCAATGTGGCTGTTAGTTCTAGAGGAAACTAAAACACACTCAAAAGTATTCAGTCATCTGCCTCTACACACCTAGGTCACGTAAGCATTTGGAACACAAAAAATCAATGAGGTGAGTGAATGCCAATTTGGATGAAATATTAGTAATATTTTGGCTCATCACATATTTCGACATGGTCTTAGTAAATCTGTGGAAAAACCTTGCAGGAAAGTGTTGTAAATGTCACATGTTGCTTCATAGATGACATTTAACAATTAGTGGTTCAGCTGTTTACAAAATTGATCATTAGGTCAACAACATAATGTAGACGCTCTGTACAGTTCTGCAAGCTGTGCACACCAAATTAGGCCATCATTTTTCAAGGTTAGCAACGCAAAACGAGGATGCATGACATGGTTGGGCTGCTGTTGACTTATAATCACAGTCAGAAGACCCACAACAGGTGACAGGAGTTCATCTCTGATATATGTCAAGTGCAATGAATTGTGAACTGGATTCTGTTTTGTGACATTACATAAAGGTTTTGAAATGGCTCACTTTCTAGACACCCAAAAATATTGTCATTGTATGCTCTTTTTAGAAGCCTTAATAATCTTTTATTATTTTGTTAAAATAGCAAAAAATAAAGGTAGTTTTTTTAAGTGCTTGGGTTGTTTTCAGAAGCAGAAGAGACCCAAATGGAAGTATAAAACAGGTAAATTATGAATTTTGCATAACATGTTATTTCGTGTGCAAACATTTTAACTGAACAAAATTAACTAAAGTTTAAAAAGTAAGTATGACAAAAGATTTTGCATTAAAATGTATAAACTACAAAAGGCATTTGCTGTAAGTGCAAAATTCACCTGCCACACTGCATATGTGATTTGAAATGGTTTGGGTTTCCACATCGGGTTTGCAGAACAACAAAAAATCTACTCCTATCATTCTGAAATATGGTCAGAATGGTAGTATGTATAGTATGTATTTCCCAAAATTATCCACCAAAACGAACTGCTCCAGCCTCCCTTTCAATCAACCATTTAAAAAGCCTAATAGTGTGGCCATCAACTCCATTAGGGCCAGAGAATCACCTTTTCTTAACCTCCACTGAGCTGGTTGGCATTGTCTACTGGCATTCCCGACCAATCCAAATAAACAGCACACGAACAGTGAGGAAAAGCTTAAACTAACATTTGGTTCTCATTTAAAACATGGGGTTATACATGGGGAGCTGTGTCCTAAGAAGAATTTGGATCATATGAGGCAAAAGCACATATGCTTGCAAGACTTGGCCTTTTTTTTTCTCGACAGGAAGACTATCATTTTCTCAGCTTGTGGAAAACTAGAGCAAAGGTTACACTTTGATTCAAGCTAAATAGAAGCAATCAAACTTTTTAAATTAGTAAAGGTCAGGTAAGCTAAATCTCTCTACCAGCTTTGCAGATTTACAAGCATATTTGCCTATTTTTATTTGCAGAATTGAAAAACATCTGTCTGGCACTTTAAGTTGACTGAGCCACTCTAACACAACCCAATGGCTTGGTCCAAATGGTTTTCCATGTGGATCCGCTTCCTTTGAGGATGTCTTCAACTGGCACTCACTGAGAGTGTCTGTAATCAGAACTGTGACGATGGTGATGATGATAATAATAATAATAATAATAATGGAGGAACTGGGTTCCTGTCTAAGAAAGAAATTCAAATAATTTACTTTTTTATCTTTGGCAGGATGTTTTGGTGCTTTTGTCTGCCCATAGGTGAACCTCTACACAAGTCTCAAGTGTTCTGCTGCCTCTAATATGTTTTCTTGAGGACTCTTCTCCAACAACCAAAAGCCTAACACAATGTTTCCTAACCCAAGGTCCTCAAGGCACACTGCTCTGAATGTTTTAGATGTTTCCTTCCTTCAGCCCATGTCATAAGTTTTCTGATTGACCAAAAATTCATCCTGAGAAATCCAGCTCTACGACACAAAACCCAGATGGAGAACTGAATGGTGATGACAATTGATCAGAATTGTCATCACCATCAGGCTTCCAGGCTTGAGGAGTGCATGAATAAGAGATGTGCTGTTGATAGTCTCATACTGCAGCAAAATTTTCACAGCAGTCTTAAGTATTAGAGAAAAGTGATGTTTTAAAGTTGATCTCACTTTGGTCAGGGCAGATTCAGTTTGTGGCCTTAACAGTTTGTTGAGATTTTGAAGTGAAAAATCATTGGATCAGCGAACATATAACCTTAATTTTTCTTTGCAAGAGCTTCAGTGATGAAATATTATTTCAAATGAACACGATGTTTCTATACCCTTTAGTAAAGGGTATAGAAAGTTCACTCCCTTGGATGCTTTAACTCTTTTTTTATTGTTTTTACAAATCCGTCATGATCAACAAAGTAAAAAAAAAAAAACAAACAAAAAAAAAAAAACTAAGAGCAGTAGCAGGTTTTGTAAACCAAACAAACCTGTAGAAAGTGTTTTGCGTTTGTAAGGTTTTTTCCAGTAATAATGAATGCTTGGAAGATTGAGAGCCACAGCTTCCACCATGTCAGGAGCATTTAATCTGTGACGGGACTATTGGTAAAAACCAATAAAAGAAAATCACTACCCTGAACGTACTCAGACTCGGTTGTACACTTTTTTGACTTTTCAATTACTATTATAGTAGTAGTATAATATAGGTCAGAGTTGTTTAACTTCTCTCTGATCAGATGCCTCAGCTTTCCCAGCCTTCTCAACATTCAGGAGACTACAGCATCTTCTATAAAGTATCTGGATGCATGAACAAAGACATCTGTCGACTAGATCCTGTTGCAGGTAGCATATAGCTTTCCTGTCATGTTTGTAAAAGAATGACATTATCCTCATGCTGGCCTCCATACCTCCTAACTCCAGTGTCTCCTACACTCCCTGCTCCTCCCTGCATTTCTGATAGCTCCTGAGTTACACTTCTGATGCAGGTGGAGGGCCTTTTTGGGAATACTTAACATCATGCCTAAGGGCTGCTTAAATATTTACCACTGGATAGCATTTCCTCTGCAGCCCTAACCTGTCTACCACTGTGGAAAGGTTTGTTTTGCTAATACCTATGAGTGATTGTTTAAGCAGCCTTGTGAATGGAATGGCTTAAAATGGGACTGTGCATTAGTTTCCCTCACTATGACAAATTAATGAAGATGCAGTGTGCTGTTACAGATTATTAGGGGAGAGCCACATTACTCATTTGAGCATAATGTTTGAACTATGAAGGAGTACAGCAAGAAACATGAATGAACAGGGTTCTTACACATTTCTATGTTGACTGAAAAGTTAGCTTGCTTGTTTGTGCGTTGCCTGGGTGGTTTATGGATGGACAGATCAGCAGGTCGGTGAATGGATCCAAGAGCTAGACTTTTATTTGTACCAAAAGTTGCAACAATTTAACAATGAAAATTAATAAATTCAAAAAGTATTTCTGCAAACTTGTTCCTTTTATTCAATTTCCAAGCTTTACAAGGAACTCAGAACAAAGCAGTAACTCCTACCAAAAGCTGGGCTTGAGTATTAGATTTTGTGAACTAAAAAAATATATTAGGTTGAAAATGGAAGTAGATGTTCGAACATATGAGAAAGACAGTGTGGGGAAAGAGTGACAAACTGTCTTTTCTCTCAGTCTTGAATACTAATCTTCGTACTCGGTGAGTTGACGAAATGCTAATCAGGGCTTAAAAGGCCTAATTTGCTCTCATTTACCAGTGTTAGAATTGTCACCAGCAGGATAATCTCAGCCTTTAGATGTACCAAGTGTGTTTACATTGTTGACTATTCACAGTCTGCAGGGGCGTCTTCCTTGTCAGACTAATCATGAGTATACTTTAAGTTCATTTAGGATTAGTTAACTTGAAGTGTGTCATTTTAGAACAACTAATTTTGTGCTAATTGTATTTTAATAGTAATTAAGTTGTAGAAAAGAACAATTCAAAGTGTACTAAGTGTACTATCAGATGCTGTTTGGAACAACTAAAGTTATACTTTGTATACAGGTTTTTATGTAACATTAACATGCTTGAATAGTATATTTTAATTACAAATTTAAATTAAATTTTTTTTTAAATTGCCATGTTTCATTAAGCAAATCTTTTTGTAATTTCAAATTTCACAATTACATGAAATTCCAATTACAATGGATGTCCAGTGGCATGCCATGGGGTTTCAGTCAGGGACTTCAGTAGGCGTCAACTATATCTGAACAATACACACATTGTGAAGGACAATGCAAAAACTATTCACTACACCAAGCTCCAGCCATCTAATAATATGCAAGTAAATAAAAATACTCCAAGTTCAGCAAATATATATATAACAAAATATACACGCAACACATAATTGGTCAGCAATTTACCGAAATCTTTCTATGTTTACCGAAATCTTTCTATGTTCCCCAAATAAGATCGATGTTAATCTAAACTGCTCAAATAGCACATGTGAACAATTAAAAGTAATAATGTTCTGTAACGTGTGTATGGGAATGTAATACAAAAGTAACACTCACTCATTACTTGTAAATAAAATCCATGCGTCTGTCCTAGTTGTTAGCCACTCATAGCGCTCATAGTTAGTTTTTAAAACACCTTAAGAAGTTCATGAAAGTATATAAACTTTGATTGGCTGATAATTTTGTCAGTAGTGCCAACTATGGCATATTTCATGGTCTTTTTGTCAAAAGGGTAGCTGAATTTGTACAGCAGGTCCTGAGGCAGAGCAGCTTGCCAGATGTGCCAAGGGCACATTTTTAAATAGGAAATGAAAGGAAATATTCAATAATACCAATAAGTAACATGTTTGCAAAATAAAAAATGAAGTTACAGATACAATTTACACTTTTTCTTTCCAAATTTCTAGGACTAGCAGAGCTGGCTCTGACATCCCATTACTGATGGACACATAAATACTTATTGCTACTGGCTTTCTGAAGGTAACAGGTGCATTACTAGTCCCTTTTAAACTTTTATGTTGTGTGGTGCTCTTTGGTGACTCACCTGACTGTAAAATTTTAGCCGTGTCACAAATTGACGAGGCCAATAAAGCAAAGTGTCTGTAGAGGGGGTAGCACAAAACCCTCCGCCCAAAGGACACCAGGACGTCTCGTGAGCAGCTGTAGGTCTGCATAAAACAGAACATGACTTTGTGAAATGTATCCCACCTTAAAGTTAATATGTACTAGGAATTCAATTGACAATTGGAATCAGAGTTGGCATCCTGAAGGAAGAGGACTTAAACATGAAGTTAGATCTCAATGTCCAAAGTGAAGTCACCGGTATTTCCTTTGTGTAACATTTTTTTTAAACTGTTTGAATGAATTGTTTTAATAACATATTTCACAAGTTTCTTTCATTTGTTTATCATCATTTGTTTATCAGACCCAAATTATTGCAGTTCTGTCAGAGGACAGTTGGGATATAAAACCCATCGTTGGGTGTGTTTGGCTCATTCATCTACACTTTGCCACATAAAGTTAGCCCTTCTTACTTCAGTTTAAACTTGAAGTCATAGGGGCTTTTGAAAAAGGTAACTATTGTCTATATATTCAGACAAGTCTGTGGTTCATCTAGTCTATGAAAGAGCAAAAGAGATCAATTATTTTATCAAATACTACAAAGGACTTATCGTTTTTTACATTCCCAAGTTCCTCGGATTAAATATGAAGCTCTAATTATTCCTCACAACTACTCCTTTATAGAGTGAACCAAAAAGGGGACTCGTAGTTCTTAAACACTTCTGCGACCCTGGTCTCTTAATCGTTGCCTCTCGTTAATCACTGCATGCTGTCTCTACTTTAAAGTTATTTATCCAGGCTTCCCGCTCCCTTCTCCTCTTGTAAAGGATGCACTGTTAGGTTGTGGAACGTATGTCGGGGGTGGGAGGGATCGTACCCTTCCCAGGGGCTTGTTTAGCAGAAGTGTAAATAAGGTTTGTTGCTGCTGCTCGCCAGGGGACTCGGGAACACCAGCTCAGTCAAATGAGGACAAGCAAACACGAAGTATACCATTGTAGATGAAGGAGAGTCTGAGGCACCAAGTAAGACCTAAAAAACAGATATGGGAGTGAGAAAATGGTGATGGTGACTCGTAAACGGGCTGCCAGTCGAAGACAGAGCTGGTTATTGTTGAGATTAAGGAGGGAGGCGAAGATGGAGCTGGCGGGGGATGGAGGAGATGCTATGCTGATGGAGGCAGACAGCCCTGCTGACTGCCTGATGAGCATTAAAAGGGCTGCCAGGCAGGCGAAGACCATTCTCTCCCTCAATGCCGCCGCTACCGACATAAACAAAAAAGTCCACCTCTCAATCTGTAATCACAGTCTCCTCCAGGAACTCTCGTCCGATCACATGAGCATATCCAACACCCATTAAAATATTCAAATAGGCTCTGGGAGGCAGCCTCTGACACAACTCCCTGGTGTTAATGACAAGATGAGCCATGTCATAGACATAGACGGACTATTGTCATTCAACTGTACATTTAAAATGTGCATATTGTGCAAAATGTCTTTGCAAAGCTCCAATAGTAATACAATAAATAAGTAAATAAATGAAAGTAAATAAATAAGTAAAGATGATAAGCAGTGGACAGTGGACGTGTCGACTGTTAGTTCAGAAGAAACCAGACTTTTTTTTATATCACTATAGTGATATCAATAAAAGTACTCTGCAGTTGCTTTTCAAGTGGTTCTAAACTGTTTTATGCCCACTGTCTCAACCGGCATACGAACACTCATAAAAATCAAGACAATCAGAAAGGAAACACCATCTATCCAAGATGCTGGACTCAGACAATGCAGCTAGATCTCCAGATACTAGGATTCAATCTATGATGGACAGACTGAGAAATTCCATCTTTACTAAAGTGGATATTGTTGCTGAAGGTTTACACTCTGAGGTCACATCTGTTAGAGGGGAACTAATGCCCCTTTTCCACTGGTTCTATGGAACCACGCACCACTCTACTCGGTTTGCTTTCCGGCTCCCACTGGCATTTTTTCAAGGCCAATCCTTGCTTTTTCAGTCTGCTTTGGAGTAGGGCCAGCTCCTGTTCACTGATTGGCCGTGGGCGTGGTCAGATGTAGCAGTAAAGACAGAAGAAAAACAAACTGATTGGCGCAAAATTTCAAACTCTCTGCAACGCGAAAGCGATGGAGTCCTTTTCAGCTAATCTTTACCATTTACCATCATCAATCATAACTACACATTTCATAAATGTGTCTGCCCAACTTATAATTATGAGACACAAAGTCATAACTATGGGATAGAAAGTCAAATTTTGACTTTCAAAGTCATATTTATGAAATATAAAGTCTTAATCTGAGTTTAAAAAAGTTAACTCAAGTAAGAGAAGCATTACTTCAACATATTTTTACTCAAGTAGAAGTAAAAAATAGCCATCCAAAAAATTACTCAAGAGGAGTAGAAAGAAGTATTTGATAAAAGGTTCAACTACTGAGTAACTTATCAAATTATTAATTATCTAATATATAAAAATTACATCACCAGACAGACCAGTTGAGTAGAAATTTGGGTATTTTAAAGACAAGCTACAAAAACAAGATCAGGCAGAAGAACATTTTTCCAAATCAGATTTTGTTTAATAAAAAAACTTAAGAAACTTCATCAAAAACTGCAGGTCCAAGTCTGCATCTGGTGAATATTTGGCTAAAATACATTTGTTTTTCACTTCTTGTGTATCGAATTCCGAAGTTTTTCTTAAGAGTCGTGATACTTCATAATAAAATTGCTGAAGCAAAAGTGAAAAGTACAGCATATTAAAATACTCCTGAAAGTAATTGTTTTCAAAAGAAGTTACTCTAGTAATTGTAATACAGTAAATGTAACTAGTTACTACCCAACTTTAGTCATACTTATGAAATTCAAAGTCCTATTTTTGAGATAAAAAGTCATAATTTGAACTTGAGATATAAATCTATAAGTATGAAATTCAAAATCACAATCTTGAGATAGGAGATATGATTGACTATTATTTATAATTTAGATTTTCTACATCATAAATATGAGATTCAAAGTCATGATTATGAAATATGGGCTTCCAGAAGATTGAGCACCCATAATCTTATGGGTGACTATGTGACTTTCCATTTCATAATTATGACTTAGAACATCAAAATTAGGCCTTTTTCTTGTAATTCTGAGTTCCTCCTTGACTTTTTTTTTTTCTTTTATAGCTGAAATGAGAACCAAATACGGCATCTTGAAGCGCCAATAGTTATTTATCTGCCAATAAATAAATAACATTAAAATTAAGCTTGGGAACATGAATGCATATGAACTGGAACATTTATTCAAAATTATTTTTTGCAGTCATCTTAAATATAATTGTTCAGTATTTTAAAAAAATGTAGCCTCACCTCTAGCCAACACAGAGTACCGCTGAGTTTTCTAATAGTCCATGGTGACTCTACCTGCCGGGGAGAAATGAACAATTCTGTGACACTTTAAAAACAGAGGAGGAACATTTAGAGGAGGAGTTTTGATACAGTCTGTCTCTATTGTACAATTTCCCAAACAGAAAGTAAATTAATCTATTAGTGGTGTACCAATTTATCAACCAACGATTTATCTGTGCCTACTTACTTTATTTTGGGAGATTGGCCAATACTTGCACGTGAAGCTGATCTTATTCCTTGATCTTATTAATCTCAGCAGAGGTTATTCCTTGATCTTATTAATCTCAGCAGAGGTTTAAAAATCAACCATCGCTTTCTTCTGCTATACAGCGACAGAGATTTGACTGACAACCCTCCCATCAGTTCATGCTTGCAGTAATCACCCCGCTGATGCCAGTGGGGCGTCAAATAGGATTGTTTTATCCCAACTCTTGGATCGTTTGAAATCTCAGAGCTTCCAGAAAGAATGGAAATTGTTATTTGGGTAATTCTAACTGACCAAAAGAGAAGTTTGGTCTGATTTCACTTCAGACAGGAGTATGTGTCTTCATCTGGTGTATGTAAACTAACAGTTTGGTAACATGAATGCATGAATGCATATAAACTGGAACAATCTGTTACATACACCAGATTTTTCATCTGGTGTATGTAACAGTTTACATACACCAGATGAACAATTGGAACTGTTGCTCAACAGTGCAGTTGGTAGCACTGTTGCCTTGCAGCAAGAAGGTCCTGGGTTTGATTCCTGGACTCTGCATGTTTTCTCTGTGCATGCATGGGTTCTCTCAGGCTTCATCACACAATCCAAAAACATGACTGTTAGGTAAATTAGTCTCTCTAAATTCTCCTTAGGTGTGAGTGTGCATGATTGTTTGTCCTGTCTGTCTCTGTGTTACCCTGTAATGGGTGACCCTCCTTCCTGTTGATCTCTTGATATAGGCACCAGCATCCCTCGCCACCCCACTAAGGATAACATGTAAGATAATCAATGGATGGATGCTGCTCATCAGGAGTTGCCTTCACACTTACATTGTGTTCCCCCTCTGTACAACGCACTTCATAGGAGTACGCCAGCAGGATGTCAAGAAGGCTGAGCCATGCTTGGCAACGAGATGTCTTGTCCAGCAGGAAGGAGCGGTTTGTGAATTTTCTCAGCTGCTCTTTCTCTTCATCACTAAAAGAGACGGCTTCAGAAAAAAAAGGGATATAAACATAAAACTGACTCTAAATGTTGTGCACACATTACTAGGTATGAAAATAAGTTTTACCTCTGCTTTACTGTTCCAAACCAAAAAATAATGTGTGTTTCAGTGTATTCACAACCTTGGACTTTCTCAAAGTCCTTATAAGCTTAATTTTTTATGTACTTCAGAGTTTTTATGCAACAAATCAAAACAAAAAAATTTCTTAAGAGCAATTTTGGGAGGTCAGCCAAGTCACAGTGAAATGTAACGTAAAATGCGGTTTAAAAATGTGTTCAAGCTGCAGGAACAAAAATTGTTCTCAAATAAATTATTGAGACCTATAGAAGTAAAATGTTTAGGACATGGTTCAGTTTGGTTCAATGTCACTGATGTAATCTGCTATACCTTTAACAAATTCAAGACTGAATAAAAGTTTTAATGAGTCACTCCACTTTATAAAATTCCTCATAAATATTGATTTATTGTAGTAGCTCTCAATACAATGCATTATTATTATGTATTATTTAATGATAACCTAAGTTTTTTTTATTTTGAAACCTTTATTGGACTTGCCATGTCCTGAATGACTGAGTACAAGAAGGTAAAAATAACAAATATCTGGGAAATATAACTTAACATAAGTCTCAAAGAACCAGGGTTTTATTAGAAAAATATTCATATTTTATTTTGTGGATTTAAAGGTGGTAAGAAGCAAAGACATACTTTCTTCGAGGTTTGACCTCAATTTATCTCTGCTTATCTTCCCATAAATAAGCTGGTTTATCTTCTTCTGAAAAAATATGATGCATCCCCACAACATGACACACCCACCAGTATGTTTCACTATGGTGATGGTGTGGTCAGGGTGATGCGTGCAGGTAGTTTACCACCAATAATATTGGCCCAAAAGTTCCAATTTTGATCTCTGAGCAGAGTTCATATGTTTCTGTGTTCTGTGTTCCCAACATCCTTATTGTCCCTTTCCTTCAACAATGGCTTTCAATAGCCTCCATATGTAGTCAGAACTGGGATAATTGTAAAAATGCCCCCAAAAGTCAGACTACCCCTCAAGAAGTGAGGCAAAGTCCAACTTCTCACAGTTATGACTTACAAGACTGACTTTGGGTTTCAATGTGGCCACTTCTCCCAACAATAGTAAGACGTGGTGGGATCATGTTTATTTTACAAGACATGTTTGCAAGAGTCCATCTAAAACTAATGCGTCATGCATTGCTTTTAATTCTTAACTGAACAAATTAAAAGTGGGTTTTGTGTTGGAAAGTAAAATTTAAGACAGCATTCATAAAAGGTGTTCCAAGTAATGGCCACTCTGGGGTTCACATGTTGAGAACCTGACATTTCAGTCAATATCAAACCTGCTGCCTTGGTTTCATTAAGTGGTTTGTTCTTTAATGTTTTTAGGATATTGTTTTCCTTCCACTTAATAATCAGCAACTCTATGTTCGCCTTTCACATATAATTCTAATGAAATACACAGAAGTTTGTAGTTGTTACCAGGTCGGTAACACTTTATTTGAAAGAGTGTTCATAAGACTGATATGACACTGTCATAAATATGACAACACCTATCATGAACATGAAGTCTTTATGAATGTTAATGACCGTTATCACAATGTGTCATTTGGTAAATTGTGACACTTTAATGCAAAGTTGGCTCTTTTAATATACTTTTAATGCAACTTTTAAAGCAATTTTGCATTAAAAGTGACACTTTGACATCAGTCACAAATATTTATTAAGTATTCTTCATGTTCATAACAGGTGTTATGTCATGTCAGTCTTATGCACACCCCTTCAAATAAAGTGTTACCTGTGACCAGCATGTATCAAGGTAATAGGACCTGATGTATTGCTGTAGGAACAAACAGCTTAATCAAAGCAGATCTAGTGTATTAAGTCAATGTCTATATTGAGTTGAATAAATACGAGATGCATACCATTTTGCTAACTTTATGTTCAAGTTTGATTAAACAAAATTAAGTTTTCTTTACAGAAAGCGGTGCAGAGATCATTGGGGCTAAACTGCTCTTTCTCAGGCGACCTGCAGCATTGCACTATTTCTGTGCTTGAAACACATTCAGTGTACCAGTAGGTGCCAAACACAATATAATTAAAATGAAAAGTAAAAGATTACTTACCACACTTTGGTTTTCAGTTGAGAAAAAATGTATATCAACAAATGTCAAATGTGTATTTTTGTCACTGAAACTGAAAGTTATATTATATAGTCATACAGTAGAGCGAACTACTTAAAGTCTATTTCTGGTCATTTTGATGATGATTGCTTACAGATAAAAACCCAGGAATGAATGTCTCAGAAAATAAAAATATTGTGATGGAAACTCATAGTAGTTAACTTGAAATATTTTCAACTGTTTCTGAGCTTCTAATTGGTCTCTCAAGCTGTTTCCAAAACAAATGTGCACAAAACTTTGCTGATATTTCGATAATGTAAAAAAAATTAAATAAATCACAATTGCATTGTTTTCATTAAGAAAAAGTGAAACAGTTTGTTCATGAAATGTCATTAAAAAAACATTGCATGCCATCATCCTCCTCTCATTTCTTCGTCTTTTCTGCCAGTAGTAACATCTGATTGCTGATCAGGTCTTGTGATGTGAAAAAAAGTGTTTTTATTGCAGTTTTGCAAAACAAATTAATTTTAATGCAGTCGATAAACCACCTCAAGTCTTTCACAATTGCCATGTTTCCATTAAGGAAATTAACTTTTGTAATTCAAATTTGTGTAATTTTGAAGTCAATGAAAATGCAGTCAATATTTGAGTTATGGATCCATCGATTTTCTAACACCTTTCTCCCTCGTGGGGAGAAAGGTGCCAATCTCCAGCTAACATTCCAGGTGAGAGGCGGGGTACACCCTGGCAGGTCGCTGGTCTGTCGCAGGGCAACACAAAATTTGAGTCAATCGGATACAATCCTGGAGAACACTGTTAATTGAACAGATGTTAAGAAAACAGTCATTGAGACTCTCCACAAGGAGGGGAAGCTACAAAAGGTCATTGCTACAGAACCTTGTTGTTCAAAGAGTTGTGGGAGCACACAAGAGAGACGGGTGAGGAAAATCTGGATTCATCCCAACTGATGTGGTGATCACAGTATTTGTTAATAGTGACAATTTATATTTATGGAAATGCTATTTTATCACTATTTAACAATAGTGACAATTTTCTGATATTGTTCAGGCCTCATTTGAGTGTGTATTCACACCAAGAAAGTCCTCTGATCGATTTGTTTGGTCCAGACCAAAAGAGGAGTCTTTTTTTCCATTTGGTGCGGTTTCTATTACATTGTGTTTTCTTTTTTACATTTTACATGTAAAAAATGTATAATACACAACTACAATTTGTAGTAGTTGTGCATTACAATTTGTAATGTGCTTTACTACAATTTGTAAGTAAAGCCACGTGGGTGTCGATCATTACTCCCAGTGGGCAGAAATGACAAACTTCAGAAGTCCTGCTTGCCACATGTGTACTGCTACTACAACTGCGGCTCCATTTGGAATGTCAAGACCAGGTCATAAAACTTAATGTGATATTTTAAATTTTTGAACAACATTGGCAAATGCTGAATGAGATGAGACATTCTGCATGTCTTAACCCACAACATGCTACCAGCAACATTACTAAGCAGAAGGCATCGAATCAAGTACAATTTCTGTCTAATCAGTACACGTAGTAAAAGCGTTAGCAATACTGAATGCCTCATTTTAATCACAATGCCAAGCAATGGTAACTTGTAAAGTTCAGAAAGATATGCAGTTACTTTAGTTGGTCTAGATCAGGGATGGCCAGCATGCGGCTCCTTGACCGGTTCCATGCGGCTCTTATGTTCATAAAGTCGCATTCTGCCAGACGTGCAATAATGACGAGAAGTAGTCAAATGAACTGTCATTTATTGACAACAGCAGCACGCTATTCCTGTTGTCCGTAACCATGCCAAAACAACAAAAACAAAAAACAGTCTTTGTTTCACTTGCAGCTTTACTCTTTTCAGTCGTTCTGCTCTCACGCAAACCTCCGCTCACCCCTCACTCTCACTCCCCCTTCCCCTCGCTCTCTCATCCATCCTGATGCATTCGCGGACAATAGGAAATCATACACTCTAATTTAAATCTCTAAACAGCGTAACATCCAGTAACTTTTAGCACATACAGTAGGGTCGCTATAATATCCAAGTTTTGCTTTGCTTGAGTTCAACACGGTATCTTTGTCAAATGAGCATGTGCGCAGTTTTTCAGTAAGAGTAAAATCATGAGTAAACCTTTCGCGCTCAAAATGGCAGGGACAAAATACACAGGAAAACGAAAATATGAAGATGAACACAAGACGTTTGACAGAGTGGGAGAATTTATATTTTTTTGTTGAACGTAGTGGAAAGCCATTCTGTTTCATATGTCAGGTGTCCTTGTCGCATTTTAAGACTTCAAACCTTCAGCGCCACTTCAGCTCACTCCATAAAATAGCACATGTAATGCACATAATAAAAGGAAAAATGAATTGTAAAGTGTTCTATTTTTGTTTGTTTATTTGGTTAAACAGTGTTTGTTTGCATGAGAAAGTGCACACAGTTCATTGTTGAAAATGTCTGGCCTGTGGTCTTTGTAGTGTTAAAATAGTGTGAAATTTACAATAAATCTGGCTGAGCAAAAGTATGAGTATGAGGAAGGGATGGGTTGATGTTCATGTGTGCCCATGCATATGATGTGGCTCGTTGCGGTAACTTGGTAAAAAATGTGGCTCTTGGTCTTTGTCTAGTTGGCCACCCCGGTCTAGATGGAAGCTGGACTATATTCACACCAGAGGTGAACTGTACCAGAGTTTGTTTGAGTGTACTCACACATGAACGTAACGTCTGGACCATTTCTTCCGTTATATCTGGTTTGACACCTTAAGAATATTATTAAGTCTGTAGGCATTATGCCTGTATGAGATGGCTGAAAAATGTATCATGATATAAGCATTCAATAACAGCCAATATCAATGCATATTGATTAGCGTTTTGGTTCAAGTAACTGAAAAACTGCCAAAATGGTGACACGACCCTTCTAGTTTTATCCACAGTTTTCACTCCATGCTGTCAATTTTTATTTTTAAGTAGTCATGGGGCACAATGACAAAACCAGATAGTGCTGCTGTGCCATTTACTCAATAGGTTGTTGGTAGGTCACCAAAGAGTGAGTGAGTTAGTGGATGCTGGCCTGGCTGTAGGACGTTGAGCAGTTAAAGCCTACATCTCACCAGAATACTGTGCAGTTCTCGATCAGAGTGAAGTTATTGAAAATTCTAATGGATGTATTTTCTCTTTGTATTTATGTGTTACGCCTCTATAAAGGGGAGTAATGAAAACACAGACACAATGTTACTCTTTGCATATCCGGTGTTATAATTTCAAAACAGTTTCAGACATTACTCTGTTACATTGAACATTACACACATTCTAGTTATGCCGGCACAGTAAAACAAATCGAACACACACAGTAGCCTACGCCGTTAACCAGGAAGCTAAGTATAGCATAGCAGCTCTTAAACTAGTTATCAAAATCACCGCAGCGCTCTCTGTTAATTAAACAAACATCGCTATAACAATCACCACAACATTCTCTGTTCATTAAACAACTATCGTGTTAGAGCAATTTCTTATGAGTTCGAACTTTACCTATAAAGAGGAGTAATGAAAACACGGACACAATGTTACTCTTTGCATGTCCGGTGTTATAATGGAGCATAACCGTTACGTCCCCCTACATTCCAACAGACAAAACAATCGAGCCCCGAACGACCAACAAACTCTCAAAACATTCGATTCAAAAGGTTAGACTTTTCAAGAACCACAAACAAACATAGGCGGAAAAGCAACAAAGAAAAGTAACAGTAATAAAAAGTACATTTCTTTTAACTTCTTTAAGCTTAGGCTACCTTTTGTCGTATCTGTACCGTTTATCTGCCTGTAGTGCTGAACTTGAGAGACCAGAATAATCGATCGCAGATCATTAGATCTTGTTTTCCTTTTTCGTTGTTTGAAATAGTTTTATAACCACTACACACTCTCCTTCAACAGAAATGTCGTCCTCGACATTCAATAAGGAAAGGAGTAAGATGACAACCATAATCCATAAAACCATAGCGAGATCACTCGGTCCATACACAGGCACATGACCTAATCAAAGTCTTTAAGTGCCAATATCAAATCTAAAAAGGTGGATCAGCAATACACAAACATAGGATCATAGGTGGACATCTGAACTGGCCCTGGCCATATAGGCCTTGCTTGAAAGGGTCCATAATAGTGCACTGGATCAAGGCAATATGTGGACCTTGGTGGAAGTCCCAAACTATAACAAGAAGGATGACCAAATTCATCATAGGTGAATCGCTGTGGTGGTCGCCGTTCTCTCTGAGGCCTATCTTGTACTTGCTCATCTCCACTGTGGTTCCCGCATGCAGGAGGTGACATGGATGGTAATAGGGCTGGCTCCACCATTTTCCAGGTGTTCAGGTGCTCCATCTTGCTCCACTAGCAGGTCAGGCATCGCTTGAGCTTCCTCCAGGTTTAACACCGTCTCTTGTACCTCTTCTGGCCTCGTGCCTGCCCTTACTGCTGTGGGCTCAGGGCCTGCCGACACATTGTTGTGCTCCTCAGTAGTGGGACCTGTTCGGTTGTGTGGTTCAGGGCATGGGTAGTAAAACCATTCATCCTCTGAATCCTCATCACTGATGTCTTTTTGTTGACTGTCAAGTTCACTGTCACATGTCTGTTTTGAACCTTTTCTCCGTGATCTGGCAACTTTTAGGGGAACTTCCAGAGGTAGGTGGTCACAGGGAAGTAAGAGGTTGCGGTGTAGTATCCTACTATCTCTCCCCTTTCCTTGTTCAGGTACCACCTCATATACAGGAGCATCCTTGTTTAGGGTTAGGGTTAGGGTGGACATCAACCTTGTGGATGATGTCCTCCCAATGGTTGCGGAGTCCCACCTCTTGGGGTCAAATTCCTAACCAGGACACGGTCTCCGGGTTCCAACTCTGAGCTCTTTACTTTGCAATCGTGGTGTCTTGTTTCTTTCAGCTGATGTTCTTGCATTGTTCCTCGTTATCTCATAAGCTTGTTGCATTCCTTCTCGCCATTTTCTCATGTACTCCCTGTGATCAGGTGTACCTGTTTCTGGTGTCAAGCGGAAGAGTACATCAATTGGCAGTCTTGGAGTCCTTCCAAACAGAAGAAAGAAGGGGGAAAAGCCAGTGACTTCACATTTTGTGCAATTGTATGCAAAAACCAATCTGTTCAGTGAGTCTTTCCAGTTGGACTTCTCTTTCTCTGTAAGGGTCCTCAGCATTTGTATGAGCGTAGGGTTAAACCTTTCAACTTGACCGTTGCCTTCAGGATGATATGGTGTTGTTCGCGAGCCCAAAACTCCAGAGGTTCTTTTTAGTTGTGACATGAGCTGGGTTTCGAATTCACCACCTTGGTCGTGATGAATACGTAGGGGAAATCCAAATTTTAATGCATAATCATTAAAAAGTTTATCAGCCACAGTTTTTGCTGACTTAGATGTTGTGGCATAAGCCTGGGCGAATCTGGAGAAATGATCAATTATGACCAATATGTAATCATATCCACCAGCTGACTTGTCAACATGCAAGAAATCGAGAGACACCAACTCAAAAGGCTGGGTTGTAACAATATTAGTAAGAGGTGCTCTAGTCTCTCGGCTTGGTTTTCTCTGTTTTATACATGTGCAGCTCTGAGCCACATAGTGATGAATGTCCTGTTGCATGTATGGCCAGAAGAAGCGTTCTCTCACCAATGAAGTGGTTCGATCAACCCCTTGATGTCCCATGCCATCATGTAGTTCCTTCATAACGGTTGCTTTGTACTTTTCAGGCAAAACAAGTTGTGTTCGGTTGGCTGTTTTTCGACGCAGGATGTTGTCATCATCCAAGGTCAGTTTTTCCCATTCGTGTAGTAGTCTTTTACTCTCTGTGCTGAGTGATCTTAGCTGGTTTCTGTCAGGTTTTTTATTTAACTGACGATATTCAATCACTGGGCCAATATTTTTATCTTCCCTTTGAGCTTGACAAATCTCTTCCAATGAAAGAGGTGTTTGGTGTGAAGTGCCGATTTCTTTGCATTGAGCAGAAAGTGCCATGGACCACACTGCATGGGAACTTACGTTCTCAACTGACTGTACAACTGCTTGAACTGAACGGGATGACATTTCCTCAGTACAGTGTTCCATCATGATTTTAATATCCACTGGCAGCCTTGACAGAAAGTCTGCATCAATGTTTTCTTTCCCTGGTCGGTATCGAATGGTAAGGTGAAAATCCGCTAATTCAGCCACCCACCGACACCCGGTTGCATTCAGCTTTGCTGTAGACAAGACGTAAGTGAGTGGATTATTGTCTGTATATACAGTGCATGACGAGCCAATCAAATAGTCTCTGAATTTTTCACAGACGGCCCATTTTAAGGCAAGAAATTCCAATTTTTCAGAGTGGAAATGGTAGTTTTTTTCAGATTTGGTGAGTGTCCGTGAGGCATATGCTATTACACGCATTTTTCCTTCCTGTTCCTGGTACAAAACTGCCCCCAGACCCAGATTGGAAGCATCTGTGTGTAGTACAAAGGGTTTACTAAAATCAGGAAAGGCGAGGATTGGTGGTTCCACCAGGTGGTCTAACAGTTCCTCAAGCAAGTGCTGATGTTTTTCTGTCCAAACAATGGGAAGGTTGGAGGGGATCCCAGTTTTTCTTTTATTCTGTCTCTGCCTTGTAACATGTTTGTCATTTTGATTTGAATCTGTGGGAGCTCTCATGAGATCATAGAGAGGGGCAGCTATTTGAGAAAAATCTCGAATATACTGACGGTAATAACTCAGGAGGCCCATAATGGCTCTTAGTTCTCCCACAGTAGCTGGCCGTTTGTCTTTCAGGGCCCTGACAGCAATGGTATCAGCAGGGTCAATTTTACTGCCCTCTGATGAAACAATGCGCCCAAGATAGCGAACCTCATGCCGAAATATTTCACATTTGGCTGGCTTCAATTTGATGCCATACATTCTCAACCGTCTAAGCACAGTTCTGACATGTTCAACATGGCTTTTGAATGACTTACTGAAAACAAGGATGTCATCAAGGTATGGAATGCAAATATCATCCCTGAGTCCCTCGAGACATTCTTCCATGCACCGCTGGAAAGCAGCTGGTGCGTTCATTAAACCAAATGGTATTCGAATCCATTCATATAAACCCCAAGGGATCACAAAAGCAGTGAGGGGCTGACTGTGTTCCGCCATAAAACCCTGATGGTAAGCTTTACCTTGATCTAACAGCGAAAACCATGAGTTGCCTCCCAGGCCATCCATAATGTCCTGTACCCTGGGAATGGGCTGGCGGTCTGGTACAGTCTTATGGTTCAACTCACGGTAATCGATACAAAGGCGTAAGCTCCCATCTTTTTTCCGAACACACACCACTGGAGAAGAATAGGGTGAATTTGATTTGCGCACCCAACCTTGTGTGATCAGATCATGTAGATAGCTCTTCATCTCTTGATATAATGGTTTTGGAACTGAGAGGTAAGTTTTAGCCACGGGTTCTGTGTCTTTCAGTGAGATGGACAGTCGCAGGTTCTCGATGCATCCAATATCCTCATCCGAACAGGAAAAGGAACCTGACTCCTCTCTTAACATCTGTTTAACCAGATCTCTTTCAGGGGGACTGAGATGATCCAAATCAACTGGGGGATCCCAGTCACAATCAGAAGTTTGATGTTTCTTCATCTCCACATTAGCTACTGTTAATGGGGAAATGGAGCAGGACTGTTCAAAGATTGTCGTCGGGTAAACTGCTTGGACTGGCTGTGCTGTCCCAATAACAGTCTTTCCAGAGAGTATTATGTCATGGTCCATTGGATTTTGCACATCCACAGTCATGAATGATTTTGTACCTTTCTCTAGTTTTATGAGAGTGTCAGTGAACTCTAGACCTTCCGACCACTGTGGGTTGACACTAGGTTCGAAAATCAGAGTGGTCTCCTGTAGAGGGGTCATCATAACACGGCACTCTACTTTTACTGATGTATGTTTTGGGACATGTACTTGTCCTCTGGTGGTCTTAACATCATACTCCAAAAATTGCTGTTCAGCAGCAACTCTAGCCACAAACACTTCAGCATCATCCATTTCAAAGTTGGCAAAAGCTGCTTGGACAGCTTTGATTAACTGCTGTTTATTGGTGTCTTTGCTTTGCTGCAGCTCAGTATCCACTATCAGGCCAATGACATTTGAACCAATAATAGGGCAAGCAAGACTATTGCCTTTAATTACTAATGAAGGGACAACAACTTCTGTTGTTGGAACTCCATCTGCAGCTAGTTTGAATGTGACTTCTATCCATCCCAAGTATGGCATGTTTTGGCCATTGGCTGCAATGAGATTCAAAGTATCACTGTTTTCAATTATCTCAGAAATGTCTTTCAAAGTCACATGTGGCAGGTGTTTCTGCTTTCCATTGTTCACTGACTACAGTCACTTGTGTGAGCCAGAGTCCCACAATGCTCTAATTTGCTGACCTTGGATATAGCAGTCAACCAGATATTTTTTTCCAACTAGTGGAGCAAATTTAATTTGCTTTTCCTTTCGTGGTGTGGCTCGGACAGTACTACAGGAAGTTGTTGAGCATTGATTTTTATGTACAACCCAGTGTTCATATTGACATCCCTCTGAGCAATATAACACACTCTTACAAGATGAACATTGTCTCAGTCTCACCTTTAACCCGCTTGCACCACAGTGTGCACAGTGTTGGGGCACTGCTGATGACATGGTCACTCCCTGCCCCGCTGGGGTAACCCTTGCTCGTTTAAAGCACTCCCTCTGAATTGGCCGGATCTCCTCATTCTGCAGCCAGCTGAGAAGTGTTCACTGCTGCCACACCTGAAGCAGTGAATGCAATCCTCCAGATTTTCCTGTTGGCAGGCGTAGCACCTCCTCCTCGGCCGTGGTGAAGTGGTGGAGAGGGGGCGTTGATTTCCATATCTCTGATTGGGTGGGAGATGTTGCCCTTGGGGTGGTGGTAAATAATTGTCATGTGTTGAATGGGGTTGCAAGTAGCTGTATTGCACTGGAGTAGCTTGATGGTAACCATGATGCACTGCAGGCTGGTGTGTCTGTGATGAGTTGTGGTAAACTGGTGCTGATTGAGCTGGTGTGCAATCTGGTCCTGATACTGGGTTTGGGTGCTGCCTCTGCAGATAAGAGGACTGCTGCATAGACTCTTTAATAGAAGACACTTCAGCTTTCAGATCTTTAAGCAGAGTCATGTTTGCTTTCATCTCCTGCAGTTCTGAGAGAATATCTGTTTGGCTCTTGCTGTGACTCGACTGACTTATTTTGTCCCTCTTCTCAGTGGTGGTGTGGTCAGACTGTGAACAGTGACAGATCGCTGTGGTGCATGCATTTTTTTTTCTCCTGCCTCTCACTTTCATAGGCACATGCAATATTTAATTTTTCGAATAAAAGTTAATCAGTAACATCAGCTTGTTCTAGAGATGGCTGAAGGTCACGTTTTATGTTATCATTCAACAAACCAGTCATAACTGCATGGAGAAACATGTTCTGCAATAGCACTGGATCATAACGTAAGCCTGACTCTGACTCTTGAGATGCAAACAGAATCTTCTGTCGTAGATCTAGAGTGCGGATGAGAAAACTCTGAGGGGTCTCCTTAATGCTCTGTGCTTCTGATGACAGTTGTTTATATAATTCTGTTGCACTTTTTTCCTGATAATGGCAGCGCAGTATTCTTCTCAGAGTGGGGAGTGTAAGGTTGTTTTTTCCCTCTAGGTAGCTCCGTAATTGCATCCCTGGGACAATGGCCCTTATGACAGCATCAACAATCTCAGTCTCTGGAAAGCCTTTGAGAAGGCCATGTTCAATTTGTCGTGCGAGACTGGAAAATGTGAGGCGATCCTTTTGTCCTGGGTCTCCAATTTGTCCAGATATTTTGAATTCTTTGTGCCATACAGCAGGGGTCTGATGTAGGACTGAAGCTGGAATTTCAAGGCTGGACATTGGAACTTTATGTACATCCTCCTCGTGAGCATGTTTTAATTGGAAGGGTACATGAGACTGAGAGGGTCTGGTTTCTGTTGATATACTGCCCAGTGTCTCATCATATTCATTCTGTTGTTCGTGTCGTGTTACTTTAAGTTCCTTTACTTGGATAGCTGCAGCCTGAACTTGGAGTTCAGTTATCTTATCTTTCAAGCAGAGAATCTCTGACATTCCCAAATCCTCTAACTTTTGGAACTCATCACTCTGTAGATGATTACTAATCATTAAGATGAGCGATGTTCTATTCTTTCCTGTCACATGTTCAAATTTTGACCCAGCAATGGTGAGAAAATCACACAGTTCTGTTAGGCTTTCTGCTGGCAGTGTGCACAAAAGTCCTATTATCTCCGGCTGTAATGCCTCTACCTCGGTTGACCCCATCTTCGTTATGGTAGCTGATCAGTGTTCTGTTGTAGCAGTATTTTTCTGCTAAACCTTGGTTGCAGCACTCCTGGCACCTTAGGTTAACCTCAGATTACTTTTGCCCTCGGTTGCAGAAACTCAGACTGCCACACAGTTGTCCAGCAGATGTCGTCGGCATGGGTAAGTAAGTTAAAAGGGAACTGAATGAGAGCTGGAGATGTCTGGTCCTAGCAGAAGTCAAACTTTGCCTCACTCAATCCCAGAGGTGCCTCCAAAATGTTACGCCTCTATAAAGGGGAGTAATGAAAACATAGACACAATGTTACTCTTTGCATGTCCGGTGTTATAATTTCAAAACAGTTTCAGACATTACTCTGTTACATTGAACATTACACACATTCTAGTTATGCCGACACAGTAAAACAAATCAAACACACACAGTAGCCTACGCCGTTAACCAGGAAGCTAAGTATAGCATAGCAGCTCTTAAACTAGTTATCAAAATCACCGCAGCGCTCTCTGTTAATTAAACAAACATCGCTATAACAATCACCACAACATTCTCTGTTCATTAAACAACTATCGTGTTAGAGCAATTTCTTATGAGTTCGAACTTTACCTATAAAGAGGAGTAATGAAACACGGACACAATGTTACTCTTTGCATGTCCGGTGTTATAATGGAGCATAACCGTTACGTCCCCCTACATTCCAACAGACAAAACAATCGAGCCCCGAACGACCAACAAACTCTCAAAACATTCGATTCAAAAGGTTAGACTTTTCAAGAACCACAAACAAACATAGGCGGAAAAGCAACAAAGAAAAGTAACAGTAATAAAAGTACATTTCTTTTAACTTCTTTAAGCTTAGGCTACCTTTTGTCGTATCTGTACCGTTTATCTGCCTGTAGTGCTGAACTTGAGAGACCAGAATAATCGATCGCAGATCATTAGATCTTGTTTTCCTTTTTCGTTGTTTGAAATAGTTTTATAACCACTACACATGCACTATATACCATTAATGATTTATTACCCTGACCAAGTAGGTATAATTTTAATCTCTTTGAATTAGATAAAATATTGACAGTAAATTCACACTTGCAAGTCAAATCAATTTGAGGAAGACTCAAGATATAATATTTCTATTCATGCCCATGATAAGTGCACGTAAGCATGCTAAATGGGTCAGTTCATGTAAATGGAATAGCCACAAGGTTGAAGGTTTCATTGGATACCTCAACAAAATTACCTCAACAAAACTCATAATCAAGCTAATACTGCTGGCATGTACTGATTTAGCTTTCAAGGATGATGTGACTCCATGAGTCTTTCAAGAGGTGGAGAACCAAAACCGACTCACTATGAAGATTATCCTCCACCTCCTTATCAAGAAGTTCAGCAGAAAAGTCAATTCTAAGCGCCGCAAGCACAGCTG
Source organism: Poeciliopsis prolifica (assembly GCF_027474105.1). Lineage (NCBI taxonomy): Eukaryota > Metazoa > Chordata > Actinopteri > Cyprinodontiformes > Poeciliidae > Poeciliopsis > Poeciliopsis prolifica. The sequence goes on along the minus strand of NW_026562468.1, from coordinate 559,847 downwards.
ACAAAGCCCCAGTGTATTTAGACAGGTAAAGCGAGGATGTCCAAGTGTAAACATTCTACACATCCTTCAGATCTAGGAAGGTTTTGCTCCAACATACAGCATCAGACAACAGGTTAGACAGGAGGAAAATGCACTCAAATTTCTTACATCGCCGCATATGTTTCATAATGTTTTTGTGATGCCTTTTTGCAGTGGGGTTAGAAAAACAAGTAGAGGTTAAAATTATTTTCACACATTAACAGTTTATGGGTCAAAATGGTGTGCCTTTTTCTTCGCCTCGTTACGTCAGATTAATAAAAACCTGACAAATTTACACAACGCGAAACCGGCAACCTACAGTAAGTCTGTCTGCTGCAGCTGTTGACTGAGTTTGTGGCTGCAGTGCAAGAAAATTGAATTAGACTGAGTAAAATGTGCAATATCCATATGTTTGATAGCTCAGCCTGGAGAAAAATATAGGGGTTTTGCATGTGACAGTGTTTTTGAAGACTTCTGAAAATTAATTAACCAGTTCCTTTTGAAAGAAATCTCTGCTTAATGGGGATCTGCACCAAGTCTAATGGGGCGATGCAAACAGACTTCAATACCATTTTAGCAACCTAAGATGGAATTGAAGCCTTTCAGCGCTTTTGCTTAGTGCTGAAAGACACGCTGGATGTCTGCGGCGGCAGTGAGCTCCCAGTTTGCCCTGCTCTTTATTCCTCTCCCAGCTCCGTAGGAAACAGCTGAAAGCAATTCCTTACTCTGCGTGAGGATGAAGAGTCCCTGCTCTCAATCTCTGATGTGTATACTGTGTTGCCTAAAGCAAACAGACAAACACACACACAATATCTCTCTGGCTGCACTGGGAACTTGGCTCTGCTGCAAAAGAGATTCCTGCTGCTTTACGTCAATTCTCTGCAGACGTTACCTGAGTCTCTCGTCAGTGCAGCCACAAAGGGGAGAGCACAGCCAAGTGGACATAAAAGCCCACATGGAGAACATGCACTGAAGTTGGGCTCAAGATGCAAATGAAAAAAAACAAACAAAAAAAAAACAAGAAGTGACTGGAAACAGTTAGTTGACACAGGTTGAATGCATATCAGCAGCACAAATTTCAGCATAATTAGGAAGTTTATGATTGAAATGATACAATGCCTTGCAAACGTGGAAATAGCGTTTAATCTAATCCTGCTTCTCTTGAAATCAACAATCATCTACTTTCTTTTGTTCACAGTTAAGATAAGATGATGGTTCCAACACCATGACACAAAGCAGTCCACCAGCTCTCTGTCTTCTTGTCCATCACTGATAAACCCAACAACTGCAGAGTCATCTGAGTATTTCTGGAGATGACAAAAGTCAGACTTGTGCTGGAAGTCTGAAGTGTAAAGAGAGAAAAGGAATGGTGAGAGTACAGTGCCCTGTGATACTCCTTGTTCGACACACAGTTTTTCACTCTTACAAGCTGTTTGTTTAACAACTTCTGGTCTCGCTCCACCCTCGCCAGATTAATTTCCCACTAGAAGATCAGGGTTCTGTCCAGGTGTTCTCAGATTTTTGTATCTACTTCAGGGGTAGTATTAGCAGCACTGATCAGGGTACAGCAACGAAACAATTTGATTGACAGCTGACTGTATTCATTGATTAGATTGTGATTCACGCTGCTGAAAACTGCAAACAGCACTTAGCTTTTAGGAGTTAACGTTCAGCTGTGGAGCATAAGGGGCAGTTTAATGAGGAGTAGCGACAGGAACACATGCGGTAACTTTTGCAGCAGAATGACCGTGAATTAGCAGAACATGGATAATAAAGAAGAGAGAAATGGTGCACCTGTGATCAGCTTTCTGACAAAGCTGTTATTTTGCATTGACAGTGTAAAACACCAGAACCACATATTAACTTGTGATTTGAATTTTATTTTTCATTTGGATTAAAAAATAATAAGAAAGCTTATGAGTGGCTATTGATTTACATCTTTTGATGTAAAAAGATGTGAACCTAAGTCCAAAAGGTTGCACATGTTAAAAGACAAAGTGCCAGAATATAATTACATGTACAGCAAAATAATCAGCTGACAGAAGCTTTAACTATTTGGGCCAGCAATAGATTTCTATAAAGCACAATGAAATATCTGGGTTTACTTTGGTCTATCAGAACCAGAACCTTAAGGTTCTCCACTACGAGTGTCGCTCCAAACATCAGTGGAGTTAGCCACAACTTTGGTGGCCCTGAGGTGCAAACCACTTCCAAAACTGACATAGCACAATTACAAATACACAGCAACATTAACGAAGCACTACAACATTAACAAAACGGAAAGGATATGTCTCACTTGAAGACCTGAGAGATCGCTGAGTGGACAGCAGTGCGTTTGAACTGGAAGTTATCGCTTGAGCGGGTCGGCCCGTTGTTGCGATACGTTATAGTGTCTGCCATAGTGAAGGTGGCTAATTTGCCAGCAAGCTAACACAAATAAATGGACCGAACTTCGTAAAGTGACGTTCTGCAAAGTATTTTAAATTAATGAATGTTACTGACACAATCTCTCACACACTTATATATAGGAATAAAAAAAATAAATAACATTAAAAAAAAAAAAAAAATAAGGATGTTTCAAACTTAATTGTTTTGGGGCACAATTACATTGGATACAGCTGATTCTGATAAATCATTTTTATTGATGAACACACAAACACACACCTTTACAGTGTGTATTCATGAACAAATTAACACAATTCCATAATTCAATATGTATTTTCTATTTCAAAACACGAATAAAAACATAACTTCATTTAAATTTTTAGGCATTTTATTGTAAAGACAAACTTTGATAATGGTTGTCAAACTTTAGCTACGTATTTTTACTTTAAAAAATATTTATTACATTGTAATATGTCAACTGTGCAATAGAAAAGTGTGAACAAAATCTAACAGTTGAAATTATTTTTAATTTCTTTACATAAACTGTCATAATTACCTAACACTTCAAGTTGAGATATTACACTTAAAAAAACACAAAAAGTGAAAGAAAAAAAAGTGTACAGTACATTACAATTTTTTTTTATATCACACTGGCAACACAGAGACAGGCTGGGGTTCAGTCTGCTGTTCAAGCTGGGAACAGTTTGGTGACTGGGACTTCTGAGACATCTGGCTAGCCACAGGTTAAAGCGAGTGATAAAAATGATCTAACAGTGAAGTAGACAATACCTCCCTGATTCATTCACATTCAGGAAAAAAAAAACATATCTTCACCATATGGGGGCATTGACTTAGCATCTAAACACAGACAATGCGGAGATGAGCTGTGAAACATAAGTAAACAGCTCCAGATCTGATCTTTATGGACCTGTCCTGATAAAATCCCTCAGTCTTCACGCTGCTCTCTGGATTAATGTACTTTCAGTCCATTTCAGGTTCGCTGTTACATCAAACAAATTATTGTAACCTACATAAACTATAAGAAACATCTTACAAACTGACATGCCTTAATGTAACCATGTTTGACAACAGACAAACAGCGACCTGTCCTGCGAACCAAGACAACAATAAATAAATGACTAAGGCGCCTGTTTCTCATTGCCTCTCCCTCTTTAGAAAAACAATGCAGTATGAAAAAAGCTAGCTAGGCTAAAAAATAATCAGAGTAGTTAACTGGGCCAATTTAGTTACAAAGGAAACATTTCTTGGTTGTTTAGAAGTTTGTTTCACCATGGAAATGCACAGTACTGGCCACAAGTCAAGAAATTCTGCTTGTACATTTACATTATTATTAAGTTTACTGCTTACCTGTGAAAGGTTAAGGCACTTTGTACTGTAAAACCGTTGAAACGAGTCCACGCAGCATGTTTCCTCCACTGCTACTTTCAAGATGGCGGTGACGTAAGTAGGAGTCAGCGTATACTTATCATGCCTATTGTCCAATCAGCGATTTCTCAGGTCTCCAAATGGGACATACTCTTTCCATTTCGTTTATGTTGTAGTGCTTCGTTAATGTTATGTTTTCGAATTTGTTGAAGTGGCTTGCACCTCAGGGCCACCATACACGACTGCTGGTGGTCCTGATTTCTTACTGAGACGTGGACCAGCACAAGTCTCTCCAAGACTTTCATGATGTGGATTGTCAGGGCAACAGATTTATAGTTTCTGATAGTTTTCTTCTGTACTGGAACCAAGCAGGATATCTTCCATAACAGAACCTTCTCTTGGGTCAAGCTAAGCTTTAAGAGATGTTGCTCTGCAGCTTCAGAACTTCAGGACTCTGGAGCTGACACCATCTGCAGCCTTGTACTGGTTCTGCCTCTCCAGCTGCGGTGCAAATCTAGAAGTAATTACGTTTTTTAGAGAGAGAAGCTTGTTTTTTTCTTAGCTTATCTATCTCATTTTATACTGTCGGGACATAGTGACACTTTAGTTTTTTTGTGTTTTTTCTGTGTACTCCAGTAGCCAATAAGTGATATTTTGTTGCCAAATTCACTGTTGTGTCTTTGTGCAATGACAATAAATTAAGTCCAGGTCTAATTTATTGAATGGGTCTGTAAAACCCAATGACGTTTGGAGCTCAAAATGTAAAAGTTCACTGGGTGTGAATACATTTGCATTAATTGCATTGATTTCACCAAATACAAGCATGGATTTTGCGGAGTGATGATGCTCCACCACAACTCTTAAAAACCTAATACCTAAATCCACACAGTAGCAATATGAAGCCGAATGATTTTCTATCGGTTCTGCAGAGCCAGTATTCCTCACCGCTATGGTCATTCATCATTACCATGAAGCCTGTCAATTCTATTGGGCATTAACCATGAATGCATTTTGGAGAGCAGAATTATTGAAAATTAATTTCTGACCTAATTCCTCTAGTTGGAAATGGCAGCCTGGCTCGTCGCTGCTCTCTCCAATTCCAGATGGCGTGACGGCATGAATCAAAATATGCTTCAAAAAATGCTGTTGTGAGTTGGAAAGCTCTCCTGGGCTTAACTCTAAAAGCCAGAGGTCAAAATGCCACTTGATCTGGGCCCTATGATTGAGTCCAGTATCAAATCAAAGGGGGCGTGTGACAAAGGGACTCTAAACACTGGAGCTCTGTGTCAACATATGGCCCATTCCCTAATCTGATCCCTGGTTAGGGATCAGATTTGTTTACACATCCAAAAGGAAAGTGGAAGAGATACAAAGAGTCTGAGCTGTCAGGACCACTTATATCAGATTGGTGTGTAAATACAGACTCCCCTGCCCCCCGGAAGACAGCTGTGTCATTGGGCTGGACAGGACAGCACAAAGAAGCTGCTTTCTACTTCATTAGCACCAGGGATGTGCAGTGAGGTTCATTGCTGGTGAAGCACCGACTTAATCAGAATCAAATTTACAAATATACGGAGATTTCGTGCATGTGGACAACGCTGGATGGCAAAAAGAGTTACATTCTTTTATATGTCATCCATAGCCACGCTGCTGCCTAGAATAATTTTGTTAACTCAATGAAACTTAAAAATGTAGGTATTATTAATTTAGTGTTATGCTACACAGTAAACGGAAAACCCTTGGAAGTACAACTCGAAACCACTTCTTTCTAGCTCTCTCTAGCAGCCATAGCAACTGACACCAACGCAACTTTATGTTTCAGGAATTAACACCAAAAACACTCAAATATTTCCAACATAAAGAACAGAACATTCAGTGCATTGTAGTAGATTGTTTTTAGACTTAAATTTTATTTTGCAATTATTAATAAGTGATTGCTTTGGTAGATTATAGTTACTGTTGCTATAAGCTAATCTAACAGCGGTATGCAGGTAATGTTTCTTTTCTGCATTTCTGCACTCTCGGCAAAACGCACTTTTCATCAAAAAACTTTAAAAAAAAACATTTATTGCCATCTTACTTTTACTTATATAAAGTCCACGTGCTGCTCATTCTGTACAAAAATATCAGTTCATCCAAAACCAAGTCTACCCTTGAAACAAGTGGAGAAAAGATGGCAAAGAAAACAGAAAAGGCAGTTCGAGCAGAACATCCATAAAGTCTGTCTTTTCTTGTATACCACTTTGTTTGAAAAGAGCAGCTACCCTTCTGTCTTGTCGTTTGAAGTAAACCTTTCAGCTCTGCCACTCCTGACTACAAGTCACCGATCAGCACCCATGTCCACAACCATCTGTCAGGTTACATATATATCAGATTTAGCAGACAGTAAGAAAGGAGGTTGTGGAGAAAAAAATAAAACTCACAGACAAGACTTCCAACTCTTCAATTGAAATATCAATTGGCTAACTGGTAAAATCATATGCACGATATTTACGATTTGATGGCGAGCCACTTAAACCTTCTGACTGATGCCATTCTTCAGACTCAGCCAAGACTAATGCTATTCAATCTGTCAGACAAGCCATTAAATTTAATTTGGCCCATTTATCTACCCCTGCGCTCTAGACTGAGGTGCTCTGTCTCAGAAAGCAGATCAAGGAGAAGAGTAGGACGAGGGGGAAAAAAAGCCTGAAACTCGACCAATCAAAAAGAAAAAGAAAAAAAAAAGAGTGTGGCAGTGGAACCAGGGTAAAGAGAGAGAATCATATACTGAGACTTTAGCTTTAGTACTCAACTGTTACTGGTTCAAGTCCTGGCCAGATTATCTTTGTTCCCCCGCCCTCTCACATGTCTGACCACTGTCACATAAAAGCCCCAAAATGCTTTTTTTTTTTTTTTTTTTTTAAATGACCAGTCCCCTGCTGTGGCACAGAGGTGGAGCGTGCCACCCACAGACAGAGGTCTTGATCCTTGACAAGGCTGTCGAGGGTTCGAGTCCTGGCTGTTGACCTTTGTCACAACCCACTTTTTTCCCGACTCGCTATCAAATGGATGCTACAAGAACCAATAAAATCCTTTCAAAAATAATCAAATAAACATGACCAACAGCCTATTCCTCCTGCAAAACTGTGCAATATGTTTCATCTAAATCTGCTCTTAATCTAATGACATTGGAGTTCTGCACTTCTGCTGTAGCAGTAAACACCATGCCAGCTTAAACAAAGGATGTGCAGGAAATAGCAGCCCATTATTAAACACCCTGGCAGGAGCAAGAGTTCACAAGCTATCACCTTAGTGTGGAGAAAATGCTACAATGGCCTATTGGCACTACAGAAATTAAGCAGAGATTTGATAAGAATGGGAAGTGACTTCAAAAAGAGAAGCTGAATTAAAAGCAGAATGAAGATGGTGGGCGAAGACAAGCTGCGTTCCAACTTGCCACTCGCTGCACCATGAATGCTGGTGTTTAAACTGGCTGAGAGACATAGCTGAGATGAAGCGATTAGAGAAGGTCCAAGTTCAATCCCTGATAATGGTAAGTGTCTTTTCTGCTAAAGAGCCCTGAGACATTAACAAAGAATGCAGCTCACTAACAAATGAGTTGATGTCTCACTCTCCCAGAGGAGGACAGCAGGGTAAAAAAAGCTCAAGTGTCCTTGTAAGAGCCATATGATTGAAATAAGCAATTAATGTTGTGGCAGGAGCACACGGCTTTCAGACTTGGGTGGTGGGTGTGACTTGGGTGGTGGGTGTGGAGGTATGAATGGGAGCCTTACTGGCATGCTGGCTTTGTATGTATAGGGAAACGGGTGCGCAGGTGGTGGTCATAATTTTTGTTGACCGTGCTATAATGTCGCTTTATTGTTGGCATCATTGTATGGTTTAGCTTGGTCAGTATGTGTCAGTCCTGTAAAGTCTGAAGTTATGGCAGTCAAAGTGGAATAAATCGATGACTGCAACAACAAAGAAGCGGCCTGGAGTGTATTGAAGCACGAGTCTGACAGTTTGAAATTCACCGAGTTAACCCAGTGCGGCCCTCTACAACACTGTTAGTTTGCCACACAATTAGTCCTTCTGAGTATCAATGTGTTGTTAGACAATCATGATGGTGTCTGGCACATACAATAGCCAACTATATGATTTCTGTTTACAGCTCTACATATGGACTATTTTAAGTGTGTCCACAGAAGATTTCAAGTGGTAGTCCTGGCAACAAAAAAATGGTGAAAACACCCAAGGGCAACTGTGGCTCTGTGGGTAGTCATCTTCCTCCTGTCACATGTCGATGTGCCACTGGGCAAGGCACTTAATCCTTTAACTTGCCTACCGATCTGCGTATTTGTGGACAAATGTGTGTGCATTTGGGAGTGCGAATGTGAATGTGACTCCAGTGTGAAGTGTTTTGAGTGGTCAAAATTATTGGAAAAGCGCCTTATACGTTCAATCCATTCACTTCTTTTAGTTTTTCCAACTGTATGACAAAAATCTGTCTAGATCTTGCAAAAAAAAGAAAAAAAACTCAGCTGATAAAATAGTTTTCCTACTGCTGTCTGATAGGGGCATTTGGGGATATAAAAGCAAAATGTACATTTAGATGAAGCTTGGATTGCTTGCAAAATTCTGCACAAAGCAAACTTGGGCTCTGCATCCTAGGTGAATTAAGGAGGATTATCAAACTCCTTCCTTTCAGCAGGTGTTAGACACAACAACCAAGGTTTCCCCTGGTATACTGGAAGCCCAGTGAAGCCCCACAAGGCTAAAACTTTCTTGATTTTTTTAAAATTGTTTAAAACTGCTTTTTTTTTAATACACCAGTAACCCTGGACAGCAGAGCAGAATCATTCCGCAAAGGCAGGTTTATAGTTGTTGCACTGAACACGGCATGAAGCTGGTCGTGTGTAGAAATCACACCATTGCATCTTGGCTGTTGTTGCAGCTGGCTCTGAAATTTATCTCAGTGTGGTTAACGACCTATTTCTCACTCAAACTGGACAATTTGCAAGGCGTTCTTTTAGAGAAGCTTCACCTACATTTATATTCACCCCCTGTGAGACAACATGTTTCTTTGGAGAGTACGGTAGGAGTCAAGTTCAAAAGCCATCTCATTTGATCTGCTTGTGCAAATCACAAATATAACCTATACCTAATCTTGTACTTTCAGGGGTGCGCATTGTGCATGCCATGCAGTGAAGATATATATTTCTGAACAAAAAATTATGTGTGGCATGTATTTTGATACCTCACACACGCTGCCCAGTGCGTGGCTCTGTGTCTGCGGTGCAGCTTGATAAATGTTTATTCATGTGTTCCCGGTCAGACAGTGCGTTAGTGAGCGACGGTTCAGCCCATGGAGGAGCTGTCGTGCTCTCCTCAAAGTCACGCAGAATGCTGGGGTTTTTGTGTGCATGTTTTGTTTTTTGCAGTGCCGTATAATGCTTCAAACTGCGCCATATCAAATGTTGTTCCAGTCAGACTCAGTTGCTACACATAGCCGCACAGAGTACAGAGGAATTTAGCCCGTAATGCCATGACTACCAAAACAAATGTTCTCTGTTTGTTAACATTTTAACTGCCAAATTTAACAAAAAACTCTACAGACACAAAATGGAACAGTTTGGTCTCTACTAGTGCAACATAAATTAAATCTCCTTATTTGTGTTTCTGTATCCAGAAGAGAGATGTGCAGTGCAGCAGGTCTAGCTAGTCTGGCAGGGCCAGTCCAATGTCGTATGAGGACAGAATTTGATTTACGGATCCCTGTTGCTAAGAACATCAGCACCACTTACTGCGTTTCACCATAGATTTAATAGAATCTGGGAGAGGGAGTCTTGTTTAATTTGTCGAGTCTAAAAGCAATCAGTGATAATTGTACTTTACTGAGATATATCTGTGAGCAAACAGAGCTCAGACTCAGAGCTTAAACTCACATTATCAGACTGTTGCTATGGTAATAAGCACAAAAAAAATCTATGAAAATTGTTCTTGCCAGATCTTCAAAATATTAAATTTAAATGTTATACAATTCAAAATATTTTTATTTATTTATGCTGAAACCATTAAATCAAATTTAACAGCATTGATATTCTCTCTATTCTCTCCACTCACCCTGCACACACACTCTTCTCTCTCCTGCCCTCTGGGAGGCGTTACAGAAGCTTACGGACCAGAACCACCAGGCACCGGAACAGCTTCTTCCCCACAGCTGTCACGCTCCTGAACGCCTCCTGACACAAACTATAAGGTCTGTACCCCCCATCCCCGGACTGTTCCCCTCACATACATGATCTGTATACAATCTTTATATAATCTGTAAATCTAATCTGCCATTACTTATCCTGTATTATAAAACAACTAATATATATATATATATATACAATCCATTTTTCATATTCCTGTATATTCTGTATAATCTGTGTAATTTGTATAATATGTACATAGTTCTCATATTGGTTTATATTGTACAAAACATTTATAGCACGTCATTATTCTCTGTTTATATCTTGTACAACTGTTTATAAATATTTATATCCTGTTTTATATTATTTCTTAGATGCAAACTACATTTCGTTGCTTTGTACATGTGACAGTGCAATGACAATAAAGTTGAATTCCAATTCTATTCTAAATGTTAACTTTCTATACATGTGGTGTGTGTTAAAAAAATAGCTTTTATGTGGCCCCTGAAGGCCTGGGGTGCTTTAAGCAGGTGCTGAATTAATTTGGATTTAACAAAACTGCAAATAATTGAATTTAATTAATTTTTATTTTAATTGCACTTTTTATTTGCTGGTTTTCAGGCTATTGTGTGTTTAAATAGCATTTCACTGACAAACTTTCATCACATAATTACCCAGTAATGTTTTTATATTTCTTGTCAACATATTTTAATATTAAAACGTTTTTTTTTTCATGCAGAAAAAAGTGCTCTTAGTGTACAGTGTTATTCTTACTTTTAGTTTGTATTTGTGTTTGTTTTGTACATTCTTTTACTTGCCAGTTACTTTGCTGCTGGTACACCTGAATTTTGTCACTAAGGAAAAATAAAGGTCTATTCTATTTCAGCACAAGTTTCAATGTCCAACAAAGGTTTCTCAAGATTCTGAATAACCTATTGTGAGAGCCCTTTTTTTTTACAACACCCAGCAAAAATGTAGCAAGCTCCAGTGTCCAAATAATTTTCAGTTATCCAGAAAACATAAAAGATGGAAAATCTGCCTTTGCTCCACCACTAAAATACACAGAATCTCCAATAATTGAAATTTGCATTGTTCTTGCGATTAAGCAATGAATTATTCAAGCTCAACTCTCCTGACACCCAAATAACAGGAGCATGGATAAAATTTTGATCGAAAATAACTGTAACTTGTGTAGATTTCTTCTTTGTTTATTTTCAAGAGAATTGCATACAGAGAGCTAAATCCAGGTTAAAATTATTACAACATGGCACACTGGTGTGTATCCCATATGGCGCTGACTAGGGGTTGTAAATAATGATGATGTTTCCTTCTCCACAACAAGGAGGTGCAGAAGCCTTCTACATCTGATTATATTTGTCGTACAGATAGATGTCACCACAAAGTCAACTAAGCAATTACGGGAAATAATGCTCATAAAACAACCATATTTAATGCCCTTTTCAGGAGAATAAGTAGCTCTTTTTATTTACTTTTAATAAAGTATGTCTACTGTTAGTCCTAACTCTACATAAGATAAAATAAGTAAACTCACCAGATTCCCCTTTCTGTTCCGTAGAAGGACTCAGCTTCGACCACCATGGTGTAAACTTCAGCAAGCGATTTATCTCATCATCTTCAAACAAGTCAGCTCTGAAAAGACAGAGATGTTAGCAGTCCCAAACAACAGAGAAAATAAGGTTGGGATTAATAATCTTTACTCACAAATAATGGTCAGAAGAGAAAGCCAATGTCTCTGCCTCCAGCCGAGCTCGACGTCTCTCAGATGCCATTGTTTCCTCTGGGTTCTTGACATCAATCACGTCACTGAGTTCCTCCTTCAGGATATTCAGCATCACAGAAATATATTTGTATAAAACCTCCAAATGTAAAATTTGGCAATGTTTCTCCGCGAAACCAACCTGTAATCGCGCAAACACTCCAGACCTTTGATTAGCAAAGCCGTATTTCTGCATGGCTCCCAGCTTCTCTTCAGATTGATCTGTGTAAACTTCCTGTTCCAGCTGCCAGTCAAACTCTTCTTCATCCTCCTCCTCACCATCTCCTGTGGTTTCACTGCCTGTTTCCAGAGATCAAGGAGTCCAGTTCAATCCCTCAACAGTTAAATGTTGCAGCATTTACCTAAATTCAAAGTGACTCACCAGCACTCAAATCTTCCACCAGAGGTTTTGCTGATCGGGAACCTTTTGGTGCAAGGAGACTAGTGAGCATTTGAAGCCCTCCAAAGTGCTCCCCTCTTGTTTCCTTAGGAATCTTCAGTGTGAAAACACCTACAGCCAGGAAGGTAAATTATAACCCTTTCAGAACTCAAAAGAAATAAGATTCAAACATCCAGGATACATTTATGTAAGCACACTTCCAGGAAGATTGCTTGTAAATTAAATATAGCATAAAATGATTTTGATGTCTTGGTAGAGATACGAGGTGACGTTATTAAACAGAGGATTTCCAGCTTGACAATATAAAGTGCAGCGAAGTTGCCCTCCCACCAACACTCTTTGGTGTGGATGCAATTACTGAAGGAACACAATATATTTCAGTTTCTACAAAGTGTTTGGAAAATGAGAGCAGAGGAAGCATAGGTATGTAGGGATCTGCTTACTTTTGAACTATATTTACTTTTATATTTTGACATGTCTGCCATTGATTCAGGCTGCGACAAACTGAGAAAGAGCTAGATTCAGCAGATAAAGTTAGGTTTTAGCCATCATCATTGCATGCATTCATTATGCTCAATGGATGCAGGTTGGCAAGCTTTGGTGGAATTTCAAAGTTTGATTAAAAATAAAGCTCCATTAGGAAAACAAATGGCTATTGTTAATTTAGTAATAGTATCAACACTAATTACAAATCTAGAATAGAAATTAAAGCTGCAGTAAGCAACTTTTTTAATTGTATTTTTGACATATTTGTTAAAAATGTCCCTATGTCATGACAGTATGCAGTATGCAGTGATCCAACTGCCATTTGCAGAAATACAACTAATCAGAACCAACAAATCAGAGCCAGGAAGACGGTCTAATCACACTCGTATACACAGTGCTCACACAGTTTCCTTAGCTCTCTGCTGTGAGACAGCTCCACCCCCCACAGCGGTAAAAATGACCACCGCTGAGTAAACAGTTTTCTGCGACATTAAGTTGTTTTTCCAGCACCAGTTTTCCAATGTTCAGGTAAAGTCCATAATTTCTGAAAGTTGCGTATGCATAAAACATATGTAACTTTGCAAATAGAAGCTACAATTTTTGCATATTTTTTTGGGGGAATTACAAAAATTACACAATTACAATACTTTTGAGGATCTGTTTTTTTCTTTTTTTGTATGTAAAATTTAAGAATCCAATGGGGAAGCTATTTTTTACTCACTTTAAAACACACTAGCTCATTTAAAGTAGACTGCTTATATAACTAAAAAGGTCAAAACTAACTGATGAGTTCAACAATGTTGCCACACCAAAGAGATGGTCGCTTTAAAGATCTCTTAAAATTTCAATGGACCCAAGTGTTAGAGCTTGAACCAATTTGCAAGAGAAGGTGACTAATTGCTTAAGAATGGAGAGCCTTTGAAGCGGGAAGTTAATGATTGCTCATTAGGAGACTAAACAAGGACACTCATTAGCAGAAGCTTTATTAGCAAACATTGCAGGCTCATACTGACATTTTGTTAGCTGCAGATATGCTGACACTTGGGTAAAAGACATGTCACTGAAGAAGAAGACTGACACTACTAAACAAATGTCAGAAACAATTATGTGACACTAATAGTCAAATACATATTATATAAAAAATAAAAATAAAATACATATCTGATAAAAAATAAAAATAAAAGTCACATATGGTCTGGTAATGTGTGATTCATTATCAGATTTTTGTTACCCCAAAAGCAGATACTACAGATTGCCCCCAACTAGTAAGGTAACCATTGTAGCATCACAGAAGGTTACAGTGAGCATTTAAATGAGTGGAATAACATGATCAGTTAAGTCAATAAAAAATGACTTATTTACTAAATCAGCCATTCAGCCTGGGGATAAGACAGTGATGCCACAAGGATTAATCATTAAAAGCAGCCAAAGCCCTGTTCAGAATCTTGTTGGAATGTAACAAATATCAACAACAGTGGTTAAACAAAAGCTTTGAACTTAGGCTGTGCATTAAAACTTTACTTTACTCTGCCCCAATGCACTAAACGTGCATTAACACCAGCCTTGTTTAGTTTGCTTTAATCAAACTCTAGTTTGTTACCCTAGAAACTCCAGTTCTTTTGGAGAAGCATGAATGCTCTTTCACGGTTCGAATGCATATGTGAACGCCCAGCGGTCTGGAGAAAGCTCCCAAAGCAGAAAGTTGACTATAGCACAGAGCATTCTGGGTAAATACAACCAAAACAAACAAGTGTGTTACTGGTAGCAGGAGAAATGATTTGTGGTCTTTTGCCAAAAGACAAAGAAGTCCTACAAGCACTAAAATTTTACACCACTCCATTTTGCAAAGAAGGAAATTAAGCTCGGTGTCTTCTTCAGAGGGTTTTGTGTTGTTTCCTTCAGTTGTTCTTGGTGCAGCACCACCAATGGTGAGTGGGGGAACAGTTCTTTTATTTGGTTTATTTGACAGTGCAGTGAGAAAGCAAACTGAAAATTTAACAAATGTTGCAATTCATGTTTGGCTTTGGAATAATCTGAGCAGAGAAGTTTTGAACAAGCCAGAAATGTGCAAGTCTTTCATGACTGAAACGTATAATTTCAAAAATGACTCTACCCACCTTTATCAATGTCAAATGTAGCCTTTTCTGTTCCATCTTCAATAATTCTTCCAGGAAGACTTAATCTAAAATTAATAAGAGTTTGTATTTTAGAACCAAAATCAGCAAAACACAAAAAAACAAACTTAAAATCAATCACAGCTGACATTACATGCAAGTTATATTTGAAGCCTGTTTGCACTGCAGGGTCTGGCCTGGCCCTGTCCCATTGTTTTGCATTGAGAAGAGTACGATGTCAAAGGCGACGGGACCTTCATGTTAATCATTCCTGATAAAGCTGTCGAGGCAATCTACCCAGAGACTGTGGAGCAGTTTTGCTCTTGGTTGTTCCATCCAACTGATTTGGTACATGATTGTCAGTGAAGAATCTGATGGCAGCATTTATCTTAAGCCCAGTTCACACTACAGGATTTTTTGGCCCGATTTTGCCCTTACGACAATCTTAGAACTTTCTGAGTTCTAAGATTGTCGCTTCCGACGATCGCTTACGACTGATCGGGTCCAGTCGGTGCAACGTCGGGACCGCTTTGATCTAAAATCAGGGATATTGAACGTGTTTAATCATCTTGGCTCATTCATCACAATGTCTGTGGTGTTCTCCCCACAGGGAGCAAGAAGGAAGTCTGTTGAATGTGACAAGTAGCCAATCAGAAATGAAAGATAATTATAAAAATCATTGCACAGAGTACATCTGGTTGAGAAGCGCATTCCAATCTTTGGTTGAAATGGCGTATTTGATTTTATTCTGCAGTCATAGTACAATTTTAAACAATACAAAAAGTTTCAATTAAAGGAGCTGGAATATGTTAAGCTTTCGCGATCAGTTGGGGAAAAAAAGGATAACTGCCATCTGATTTTCTAAAAACAAATATGCAGGAAATGCTTTCTTCTACTTTAAGCTGCTCTGGTGTTTCAGGCATTCAGTTTTCTGAAACATGGAACAGTATATATATTCTACAACATAAACACAGCAAAAAATTATAAAATTATACATAAATGGCTAATTAAACGACAAAACCGATTAAAACCAGTTTTGCATGAAAAACTCGCTAAAAGAAAAAAAAAACTCACCTCCATGTTGCGTTGCAACAAATATAATCCTTGCTCGCAATGTCTCCAGTTTTTTAATCCAAACTTTGATTTGTGGTTACACTTTTTTGGGTTAACATAAGTCCGCAAACTAAAGTTACCACTTCAATGTCGTTGTCCATGTTTGTTCGTATCTGGAATTAGAATGTCTTCGAGTGAAACCTCACACTCTACAATCGAACCCGTTACACCTACGATTTTAAATTGGCTAGTGTGTGGTCTCTCACGTTTTCAGAATCGGCCGACTTTTCAAAAATCGTGTAGTGTAAACTGGGCCTTATCCTACTAAAAAAAAAGAAAAAAATCTTATCTGAGTGTTCTGTCTGGTTCTGCTGAACTACCGCTGTGGCTTGTGAGAGGAGGAGTTACTTCTTTTTGTTAGAAAAATTATATATATATACAGCTCAAAAAAATAAAGGGAGCTCTCAAACAACACAATATAACTCCAAGTAAATCAAACTTCTGTGAAATCAAACTGTCCACTTAGAAAGCAACACTGATTGACAATCAATATCACCTGCTGTTGTGCAAATGGAATAGACAGCAGGTGGAAATTATTTTCATATTTATTTCATTCATTCAGATCTAGGATGTGTTATTTGAGTGTTCCCTTTATTTTTTTAGCAGTGTATACATAATTTATTATTATTATTATTAATTTTTGTCATTAATTTCATCCGGATTGCAAGCATTTCTGTTGCTCTGAGCATTTCACTGGCGGAGCAAATATTCCTGAAAGATAAGTTTATAGTTTATGCATTTAAAGCAGGGAGAGCGGACCAATCGCATCACTGGCACCTCTGCGCGTTGAAGCCAGCGCTGCTGCTGCTTGAGCTCTTAAGCATGCCTCCTTAAGCGAATCGAGATACATAAATACAAAATTGAACAAAAAGAAAAGCCAATGCACTTTAACTCCATAAATACAACTCTGTTATTTCAGACCCCTTGTGAGGAATTATTTTTCTTTGACGAACTCCAAATTTAGGTAAGAGTTTAAAACCCACTGTTAGCTCTGGTTGCGCAGCTCTCTGTGAACAGCAGAAATAACCTGTTGTCACGTTTTCAGATGTGTGCATTCAGGGATTGGTGAGAATGATTTATCTTTAGGTACAAACAATTATGCGCCGTTTACATCTCAATACGCCGCCCAGCGTGTGTGTCTGTCTTCCCTGAAAAGTTTAAGTCTGTGTTCCCGATCAGCCAGAGCGTGAGTGATTGACGAACCAGCGCTAACCTCATCATGCAGGTTAAGCCTGGTGAATAGATTTTGTACTCGTCTTGTAGTGATGCATCACTGTTTTTTGACACTATTGTATTTTACTTTTTTTTTTTCATTTTTATTATTATTTTTTCAGTTACACAAAGCATTAAACCATTTTGTCCACTTTGTCAGCAAGAGTTTATGTGCATGGTCATGGCGAGATCTAAAAACTCTTCCCATAAACTCGAGAAACCAAAACAGTTTCTGTGGCGCTTATTAAAAACTCAAAAGACACCAAATGGAAGAGTTACGAAAGTCACATTAGCAGCATTACATTAAATCTTGCTCATCCGAGCGCGCAGTGGAGTGGATTTAACTCATTGTGCAGGGCCAGTACAAGACTGCATGAGACTTGGAGCAGAATTTGACTTTGGGGCCCCTCTTCCTGCTAAAAATCATCAGCACCTCTAACAGCTTCTGCGTTAGATTTAGTGAAATCAGGGCGAAGGGGAGTAGTTTAATTGGCCGACCTCTCCAGCAATAAATTATAATTGCAGTTTACTAATTTGTATTTGTGAACAAACATAACTCAAGCTCAAAGATTAAATCAGAATGTAGCTGTAGTAACAAAACAATCTAACTATGAACAATATTCGTATGCTGAAACCATTAAATCTAATTTAGCAGCCTTGATAATCTCAATAAATAAATGTTGCATTTATGTATCTGTTCAAATATTAACATTTATGGGCCCCTGAAGGCCTGGGGGTTCTTATGGAGCCGTTGACTTAATTTGTAATAAACAGCCCAGTCCTACCTTGTTCATTATTACCTCGAGTAATATTTTTACTTTTTCTGTCTGCTTAACATCTTTTAATACAAAAACACCTAACCCTAACCCTAACCCTGCCCCAACCACTGGGCTTAGCAAGTTTTCAGAGGTCATTATTATCATTTACATACTTACAGATAAGAATAGATTATGACGCCTCATGTTAAAATAACAGACATATAGTCAAAATGCAAAATAAATGCTCCTCTGACCCAGAGATCCGGAAGCGGACTCTGTCCCGCCCCTGCACCCATCAGCAACTCACTCCAAACCAGCCTTGTCTGGCCAGCCTGAATGGAACTACAGCTCTCTGGGTTGCAGAGAGAAGGTGGGACTGGAAGTCCTCGTGCAGAAATACTCGCCAGGCCAGCTCAGGTCAGCCCGGGTCAACTGTGCAGTGCAAATGGAGCTTTAGTAAGAATATATAAATGTTAGGTGAACTCACCTAAGAAAGTAGGGCTTTGCATAGAACTTGAAATCTGTCCCATCGATAAACAGGTCAAACTCTGATGTTCTGGTGTAGGGCACTCTGATGCAGATGGTAAGATAATCTGGATCCTGACTCAGGTCAAACGCAGGAGTGATCATGATGTAATACCGACCTGCAACGTGAAGACAGCAAGAATCATCAGTTCACTCATTGCATTCCAACTAAAGACAGCAAGCTTTTAAAATAGCACCCAGCTCGCCACCTGGTGGAGGACGCAGTTGTTGACAATTTGGTTATGTGGAGAAGACACGTGTTTCTAACAGACAAGAAAGTAAACAAAACTTATGTGTAGCACAACAGCACAATACATTAAAATAATATGTTTTCTAAGGAGAGTGGTTTACTTAGTAGACGTTCTTCCCAATACCAAATACATATTGGTAACTTCCAAAACTCACATGAAATGAGGTTTAATGTACTGACAAAGGTTTGAGCCGAATCATTTTTTGGACTAGTATTGCAGCGTATAATATTCAACACATTTCCCGTGCATTAGCTTTACCATAAAAAGCACAACATTCTCCATATGCAATAGTTCATTTGGCAAACCTGAAGCTGACGGCTTAAAATTACTTTTTAGCGTTGAGTATTTATAAATAAATAGTTTAATTCGTTTGGAAGTAGACCGAAATTAACCATAGGCCACCAGCATTGTAAATTATTAGATGTTTATCCAAGAAACAAACCATTTTGCCGCGGACACAAAAACTTATGTTAATTTCAATGTTTTTCAAAGGGAGTTCTATTTAGCTGTACACTACAGCTAGCCTTAGCATACACGAAGCTAACACGTGATGTATTTCCTCGTGCCTTTCAGTGGAGCAGCTGAAAGAAGATTTTTGCTCTGTATCGTGCGCTACAGCCAAACTGTTTAAGGACACTGTTACGATACTTAAAGGTATAAAGGAAAATAAATAACTCACCCAAACAAGCTAGGCTATACCAAAAAACTCTCACTGCCGTTTAATCTCGCGTCTATATTTTACCGTAATATGAAGTGTTAAACGGCAGTTCAACTGAGTCTGAGGTATAAACAGGAAGCAGCATCTTTCTAGCGAATGCTGTCAACACACACTAATACTAAAAATATACACACAGAGTATGAAGTGGTGAGTCTTATGCAAGGCATGTTTAGGCTCGAGCAGCACACTGTTTATTAAAACTGCTATGTGTTTTCTTCACTCACTTTCGCACAGTGAGTGAATTTGTTTCTGGATATTTTCAAATCTGCATTAACAAAAAAAATGCATAAATTTAGTTCCACAAGGTTGAAGTTTCAGCTTGAAGTTTACCCTGCCTAACTCCCAACCCGTCATAAATATAGAAAAAATAGATAATATAGATTTTTTTTCCCCCCCGGAGTTTCACTAAGAATAAATATTTTTTAAAAATCTCTTTAGAACGACATGCAAAACTTGTTTAAAATAAGAATGTTTCTTGTTATAACAATAATCTATATGTTATAACAAGATATAAAACTTGTCATAAGATTTATAGCTCATTAAAACCCAAAATGTTCTTGTTTAAACATGTAGCGATACAAGTGTTTAATTGCCAAGCCTGGGAAATAAATTCAGGAGAAATATTTCATGATGAGCTATGTTCTCTTTCTAACAAGATACAAAACTCGTTTAAACAGGATCGCTTCTTCTTGTAACAAGAAACTTGTTTTATCTAGAGTTCCTTGTCTAAATGAGAAAACTTGTCATTTTAGCGAGTTTTGCATTAATGTTTCTTTGTGTAACAATTTTGGCATCAAAAATTCTTGTTTATATCTCATTGTAACAAGAACATTTATTATAATAAATCCTAAAACAATCAATCAAATAATTTCACAAATATGCACTACTTTGTTTTGGGAAATCACATTAAATCCCAATAAAATATTCAAAAGTTTTTGAGTAGGCTATTACAATTTTAAAAAAGTGGCAGGACTGCGGAGAAAAAATTGTCTCCAAATACCTGTGCGTGTGTAATACTGGATTTATAATCAGTTTAAGAGTTTTTGTGTGT
The DNA here is from genome assembly GCF_027474105.1 of Poeciliopsis prolifica. NCBI lineage: Eukaryota > Metazoa > Chordata > Actinopteri > Cyprinodontiformes > Poeciliidae > Poeciliopsis > Poeciliopsis prolifica. The sequence continues at coordinate 539,477 of NW_026562468.1, read as the reverse complement.
GACCTTGGACACACACGTGAAACATGATTTATAAACCATTGAAAGATGTGCGTAACTCCGGGTACTTGTAAACATGAGGTCAAATGCATACACTTAAGAAATTGTGAATACAAGATACTTGTACACGACTACTTTTGCAATGTATCTGCAACTTTAGCTGTACGTGCATCATTACGGTAAAACCGTAGAAACCCCTCCTCCGCCGACAAAATCCCTCCATGGACTGAGAATCCGCACTCTGCTCTCCATCATCATCTGCCGAAAATTGCGAGCGGGGCGCGGTGACAAAAATGCCAAGTTGGGCCGCTCGCCCTCCGCCGTAGACATGAGCTCTGCCACGGCCGTCGCTTCTTCCACCCGCAACAAGTCCTTATCAACATGCGGATCCACTGCAAAGTCGTTGCGATCGCCGTGGGTTTTGGAGTTTTTCTACTTCTGTACTTCTTCGGGGGGAACGGTGGCGCGGACGAGCCGCCGCCGAAGGAAGTTAGAGGGGATCGGGAGTTGGAGGAGGTCGACAGATTCCCACCTTCGCTTCTCTCCGATTATGTGGGAAGTGATGCCGTGGCGAAGTTGGTCAGAAAATCGGCCACGGGAGTCGGCGAGCGTGTGGGGCGAAAAGAGGGCAAGGCGACTGGAAGAGAGGGCAGCGTGAATGCAAAAAGGTAAAGAGGACAGTTTGTGCTTCTCTTTGCTTAGGAGCCAACCTTCTCATCATTCTTTCTTCAGTCTCTTTTTAAACTAAATTCCTCTATTTTAAAAATTTGTGATCAAGGGCGAAGCTTCATCTGCAAAGGTTCTCCCTTGTGTGCATTTAACATAATGTATCGTATTTGGCTGAAAATATGTATAAATGTATGGTAATGTGTGCAGAGACACTACAGGAGGCAATAAATCATCCTCTACTGTCAGTATGTTCATCATGTTACCCCATTTTGTAAGAACCAGGCCGTCATCTCATTCTTCTATTGACTCAAAGCTGCAAAAGTGATTTGATATACAGATTTTGTATTAATAATAATAAAAAAGTAAATGCACTCATGTACAAACCGACTGAATGAGATATTATTAGAAGCAGCATATAAAGGAAGCCCATCCTGTTCATCTGAAGATTATCTGATCTATTTTTTAATTTATTTATTTTACTGTTCTTTTTCTCTTTTTGGGGAGTTACAGAAAATGTCTGATCCGTCTTGGAACGTCACTTTCGCTTTCTGCTTTACAGGATGGACCCAGTTTTTTATGTTCTTGAGCCTCATGCATCCCTTGTGCTTTCACCTTCAGTCTGACTGACAGCGTCACAAGTGGAGAAACTCCTCTACCGTAATATGTATTCAGCACAGACGCCAGGGCTGGAGCCCCCAGACGCCGCTCGCTAGATAAAGAGCCATCAAGGCATTGCACTGAGGAAAAGTCCTTTGCGTCCTTGCAGAAGGCACGCCGCTGTTGCGTGTGCTTGGAGTTGATAAGGGAGATGGGTGGAAAGGGGTCACCGGTGGGCCCGCTTAGAGAAAAAAAGGAGAGGAAATAAGAGAAATGTTCCAGAGTGTGCTAAGATTAGAGGAGGCAATGAAGAAAAGGATCGGATTTTATTTATTTTTTGCTACAGACGATGCTTGGATGGGATTGTTCAAGCAGTGCCAGATTGATATTCTGGGATAGAAATTACTCATGCTTGTCTTTTTCAATCCCTATTCTGTGGTGAATCCGCTGTTCTGTTTGTCTATAAGTCGGAACGCCAGACAGATTTCCTGCAAGACTCACCAGATGAACGAACACATGTTCAAGTTTTAATCTTTAAATTTCCTCTGGACACATCACATCACTTCCGCAGCCAAAAATAGGTTTATCCCCTCATCCTCACAATTACAACTGTTATCACAGTTTTGCTCAAAGAACAAACATTTTTCATACTTTTAAAACAATTATTTAGTCATTTATACTAGATATTCAATCTGCGGTTTTTGTAAAGCTTTGGCTTGCTTGGCAACTATAAACCGGCTGACATCACACTATGTGTGTGAGGCAGCCACCGTAAAACATGGTTTTTGATCATTTAAAACTAGGAAAAAAATATTCTGAGTCAACATTTTATGTCATGTTGAACATCTTATAGAAGGAATTAGCAAAATTAGTGTTGGTAGTTAAAATGTGGCAATAATAAAACTGATGTTGCCTTACTGATGTGTTTAGATGATGATATGTCTTGATATGACAAAGTCTGTCATGATACAAATTTCGATTCAGTTCGATTCTCATGTCTGCGATTGATATGACAATATGATATGCTGATTTAACAAATCATTTAACTTCTGGGTGACTGGTCAAGCTGAAATGGAGACTCCAGCTGATTTTTTCTTGTATCCCATATATTTAGTCAAGCCTAAGTCAAAAAGTTATCTGCTGTTGATAGTCGTGTGTAAAAACATCTTTGCAACACTTCCTTAAAAGATTTACTTCATGACTGCATGCTTCTTTGAAATACTCCGTCATTTCCTTGAAGTATGTGGCTGTTTGTTGCAAAATCTCAGTCAATTTGTGACTCAGATGTTGTATTTGACTAGTGAAACACTTTCACACTGTATGCTAGAATACTTTGGTATGCAGAGGAGTACTGAGTTATTGAAAAACTGTGGTGAATGACCCAGTGGCTCTGCTAGCCCAAACCATTCAACTTCTACCGCCATGCATCACAGTCAACAAGAGGTGACAAGTGTTCATGATTTCAAGTAGTACTTATTCATCTCTGCTTTGGTGTTGGGGGCAAAACAGTCTTTCTCCTGACATCCATCAACCATCATATCTCTGGTGTGTCTTACCTCAGCATTTGGTTTGAGACACTGCCTTCTTTCATTCATATGTTCATGTATAGGATTATATTTCTGTTGATGTTTTGTGTTAAAACAAATCTCTTGCCCTGTCACTTCAACTATAGTTAAGCAGCGTTTCTGGCAGTAAAGAAGTCATCCCCTCACCGTGGCATTACGCAGAGCCATAAAAATGTCATCTTGCATGACTGAGCTCTCTCTCTGCTCTGGGTGTTTTGAGATCTCCCTGCTTGCCTGAGTAGCCAGCCTGATGTGCTGATGAGACTCTCATGGTGAATGAGAAGTCAGGAGAAGTCTGCTGTATATGTGTGTTCAGAAATTACTGATAAATGTTACTTTAGGAAACATTCATTCAAAGTCAAATGCAGGTTGCATTAAAATGAACAATTCTAGTTGAAAACTGCCTGCGAGCATGGCTAACTGTTTTGTGCTGGTTCTGCACCTGGAGAAGGCAGAGGAGCTCAATTTTTTTCATAGATTATCTATCTCGTGTGAGGTCATATATATATATATTTTTTTTTAAGTTACATGCTGCAGCTTTAAGGAGGTGTTACAAGTGAAAGTCTACTGTCTGGTAGAGCTCCAATACATCTGTGAAATATGTCTCAGTATAGTGCAACAGCCAGAGCAGAATCCAGCATCTTGCACAGCTAACCACAGCTTAAAATATTTTTTAGGTTTTCTGCTTAGCTTTGTGACAGTCATGATCAATCTGGGTGAGCATTGGTAATTATTATGCTGTTTTCCACCAATTCTGATTTCAACATTAATAGAGAAGAAATTTTGCTGTAATAAAAAATTTCCAATACTTTTGCTATTTAATATATGTTCCCAACCTTAATCTGATTTTTATTGAACTCAGAAAATTGAAACAAAGTACAGTACATATATAACAGCTAACAGTAGCAGATCTTTATTCAGACTTTACAGTGGAAAATAATGCCACTTCCATTCCTTCGTCGATTGATTAAGGAATCACTTGTATGAAATAACTCTGCTTTGTTCCTTCCTCAGATGTTCAGAGAACGTCTTTGATTCCTGCAGCTTCAGAGTACATTAAATGACCCAGTTCCATTCTAATAGCTAAAAACTATGACGTTGTGCTGTGGCACAGCTGTTGCTCTGGTTGTTCCCTCTGCATTCTCAGTTTTTCTTCCACATTATTGTTAATCATGCTGTAAACGTTTGCCCTTCTTTTCTTTGCATGTTTAATAAAACTTGCTGTGGTGCTGCTTTGCAGACAGAGAGCTCATATCCTGCTGTCTCTCTGGTGAATGCAATGGCTTCAGTTGCAGTCACCAGACTACTTCCAGATGTGGGGAGCAGTCCTTCAAAAGTGGTCCGCTGTGCACGGCACGTCACGTTTGCCAAACAAAGACACATTTCTGTTTAGTCTCTTTTTTTCCTTTTTTTTTTAGAACTTTGTCTATTTTTTCAATTTAACATACAGAAGTATGTTAACATGTTCACAAAGCATAGACAAAGCAACCCAAAACAGAGGGAAAAAGTAAATAAATGTGTATATAAGACAAAATTAGATAAGATAATAATACTTTATTGATTCCTAGGATAGTACACAATAAAAATTAAAATAAAGAAATAAGATTAAACATACAACAATAAATAACTATGTATATATATAAAATTCCCTTCTCACCCACCGCGGGTGGTTCTTATCCTCTGAGCTCGGGTCCTCTACCAGAGGCCTGGGAGCTTGAGGTGGACTGGGATGTCTGATGTTGTTCCTGGGATCTGTTGTAGCCACTGCTCCAGTTTGGGGGTTACTGCCCCGAGGGCCCCGATGACCACAGGCACCACTGTGGTCTTCACCTTCCAGGCCCTCTCCAGTTCTTCCCTGAGGCCCTGGTATTTCTCCAGTTTCTCGTGCTCCTTTATATATATATATATATATATATATATATATATATATATATAATTATATATATATATATATATATATATATATATATATATATATATATATATATATATATATATATATATATATATATATAGACACATGAATGCATGTACAAAGAAAAATAAAAGCATTGTGGGTGGGTTTGCCTTTGGAGGAGGTGCAGTTACCTACATAGCACATGGAAACTACTAAATTGGGCAAGGCTCCCAATTAGTCTCAGAAAAGTTTCTTTAGCTTCATGAGACGTTTGTGTTTTTTACAAACTCAGTAAATGAAGACCAGGTCTCTGCAGAATAGGATCCCTTATGATGAATGAGATTGTTGGATTCAGCCTGGGGACTCTGGGTCGGCCTCCAATCTCTGCAGATGAGGTTGCTCAGGTGGTTACAAAGCTCCTTTGTGGCTTGATTCATGAGAGCGTCAATACAAATCAATAAATTAGAAAATCTAATACATAATTAATTATACATAACTTGGAGTTTAGCCACAAAATCTCACATCTTTATGTACCTGTTGTCCTGAAGTTGACTATTTTGAAGTTGGGTTTGTCTTTTAAGAACAGTACTTGTATGCAGTAAGAGCTATAAAAAAGACTGCAGGGAAGTTGTGAATACTTTTTTATCCTCATTGGTCATTGTTGCAATAAATACCTTAATACAATTTTAAGTCCATATTAGAGTGTCAGTTGATCCAGTCAATAGAATAGATTAGGACATCTGGACAAAAGTAATGCTGACGCAGACAAACACTGTGGATTGTATACTCATTTGGTGCCAAAATGATGACTGCTTCAAATGAACGTGAAAAGAAATTTTGGTATTGAAAACTCTATTTCTAACTTTAAAAAATATAACATTGACTCAAGTAAATGAAGTAAATGCCAAACAAGGCCTTATGATTTTTCAAATATCTAAATTAATTTTACTGAGTGTAGGTTTCTAATTGCAACCTAACTTTGGTTTCTTTTGTAATATATTTTCAGAAAAAGACATGGCTTTCTGCACATACTAGTATTAAAATCTTGCAGTATATAAACTATTCAATAACCAACACAGGAAATGATCATCTTTCTCATTCCTGATATCTATAAACACATGTAGGTTTAAAAACTTGACATGCCAAATAGACTCTGGCAGTAATTTCTTCATATCTGGATTATTAATGTTATTATGTTATTGATCATTCATTTTTGTTTCATATCTTAAGCTTTTTTTCTCTTGTGTATTCCAGGGCAGGCAGCGTGATCCGACCTGTGACCAAGCGCAGGCAGCCTGAGGAAGTCATGCACTTAGCTGTGGTGGCTTGTGGGAAACGTCTGGACGAGACCCTCACAATGCTCAAGTCAGCCTTGCTATTCAGCTTGAAGAAGATCAAGTTTCACATTTTTACAGAGGACTCCTTGGCCCCTCAGTTTGAAGAAAGGGTAAGAGACCTTCATCATGCAAATTCTAGGAGTATGTGTACAAATTGTTAAATGGCTCAATAATGTCACACTGGAACCAGGGAGTCAATGCACACAACAATTACATGAAAAGACCTTAGGTTTTCATATCTCTGGTGTGTCTTTTTCCTGGAAATACCACTTCTTCTCACTTCTTACAGGCAGATATTGATGTTTTGTCTCAAAATAGGAACATATTGTATTTTTAGATCAACCTTACGTGGTGTGGGATTTTTCCAGTAATGTTGTAAGTCACCAGCAAGATAAACAATTCAAATTAATGAACTTCAAACTGAACACTGAAGCATTCATTCAAATGTTGCGTTTACAAGCCTCCCTTTGTGCGTGCTGAATCAGTGCCGCTGTGTTTTGACTGTTGTTTGGGAGGAAAAAAGGGGAATTATGGGAGTCTGGGCTTGGATAATGTTGCACATATGCTGGCTTTGAACAGGGAGGAGAGTAGGAGCAGCCACAGTGCTAAGAGACTCAAGGTAGGTGCTTGCCAAGGCCTTGTGGCTCTCAAAGACAGTTCTGGACCAAAATTCACTGATTAGCAAAGACATATTCACTTTGTACGAGCTTGACCTTCAGCTATTTTAATCTATTCTTTATTTAGGCTGTAGCTTCTGTAAAATTTATTTCTTGAGGTGTACCACTCAATCGGCCACCAATTATAACGGTTATTTAGGATTCATAAGGACACTTACTGATGGTTAAATCAAACCTTTAAATAGGCAAATAAACACAAGTTAATAAAGAAAACCAATATGATGTCACTCTCTTGAAAACTCCGCTCACTCCACCATGATAGACTCGAAACAACCTATGCGCTCTTGTAAAGCCTGTCATAAAATGTGTATTGATAACTAAGAAAAAAATAAGATCCTTCATAGCACCCTCAGTAAACCGCTTACCTATCCCTTAGCACCTGCAGAAAAATATTTCTTGAGCTGCCACTACAGAAAGCCTTATACTCTTACTTGTTTTGTATACAAAGCTAAAGTTAGCTTCTGAACATAGCTTCTGATTCAGTAAATGGCTAAAGTGCTAGTCCACCCAATTTTTCACAACTTTGAGTCGTTTCTGCTCTAGCTTAACAACTACAATTTGCGATGCTCAAACCGCGATCAGACGATTCTGCCAGTCATTCAAATCCTATATTTTTTTTGTTGAAGTTTTTTCTTTTGAATAGCAGTATGATACCAATTATAATCTGTTATGTTATGAGCAAGCATGGAGAAAAATACATTAAAAATATACAAAGTATACAATAAAAACTTAGCTATCCACCAATTTTACCAAGTCGGAAATATTTTAAATATTTTGCCAATGTTATTAAATCATTAAAAGGTTTACTAAATTAGGACTATGCAAAAAAAAATTCTGACTTTAATTTCAGTGTCCTGAGATCAAAGTGAGAATTTAACCTTAAATTCTGATTTTAAAATTACATTTATTGGAAGTTTTTTTCAGTGACAGTTTAAAAAAAAACCAAATCACAGAGCCCTGTATCATACTTTCTTCTCTACATCACTGAAAACTACAGGTAATAGCAAAAGCCTCCATGTTGTTATTAGACAGAGGGATTAATAAAAAAAAACTGCCAGAAGCTGGGTTTAAATTTATTTCACAAAATAGAAAATTATGACAGTTAATATTTTGTCTTATCTAAACTCCAGCATCTCTCAATTTGCGCGATTAGCTCGATTAAGGGTCAGCATCCTGTTTGTTTACAATCAAACAATCCAAAACAATTTCCAAAATAGCACTAACATTTTAAAATGTATTATGTCCCATTTTCTGGACAAATCAAATTGTTCTTTTTAAATTTACTAAAAAAAGCAACTTTGCTGCTGTGTGCTCCGCTTTCCTTTTACATCGTGTTTGAAAGAAACTGCAGTACAATTTCCTTTCTAGATATTTTCTTTAGCTTTTGTGCCTTCTCTGAGTGATTTTTGAAAATCAGTAATAAAGAAAGTAACTAACTGAGTCTTCTTTCAATATTATCTTCAATACTGAAGAGTGAGCATGAAGTACTGGCATTTAAGTATGGTGCGTTCACTGATTGGAAAACAGTATCAACCTTTTTAAGTTGTGTTTCCATTACAAATGTGTGCAAAACTGTAAATTTTCTGCTTTGTCAAAAAAACTAAATTTTGCAAACTTGTGCAGTTTTTCTATTAAATAAGAAACCCAATTAAAATTACACGTGGATAAGTTTGTTCACACAATAAGTGATTTAAAAAACATGTCACATCATCATCCTCCAACTCTTTCGGATCATCTTCTCCTTGTGGTTTGCGGAAATGGCAACATCTGGTTGTTCATCAGATGACTCGTGATGTGAAGAAAATGTTTCCAATGGAGTTTTGCAAAATAATCCAATTTCAATACGGGCTAAAGAACTCTCAACTAATTACTTATTCTTAAACATGGGTTATAATTTTTGTTTTTTCTTTCCTTTGGTTTGTTATCTAATTTATGTGAAGCACTTTGAATTCCATTGTTGCTGAAAATGTGCTATATAAATAAAATTACTTTCATTTATATAGCTCGAACCTTTTATTGAAAAACAATTTTTTTCTAAATTGGTTTATTTCTTAAGCAAATTTATTTTTTTAAATTTCAAATTGCGCAATGGTAGGGTCAATGGAAACACAGCTACTATCTGTGATTATGAAATCCTCAGTCATTAAGCGTATTTTTGCTCTGTCTCAGTCACCAGCCAATCTCTTACATCTCTTACTTCCGTTATTTGAAATATATTTTCATGAGACGTGTATATCTTCCTATGCAGCTGAACCAGTGGCCTCAGTTGGTCTCAGCTCGGTTCCAGTACAGCATCTATCCCATCTCTTTCTCTGTGGGCGACGCTGAAGAGTGGAAGAAGCTCTTCAAACCCTGTGCTGCTCAGAGACTCTTCCTACCTGTAAGACCACAGCAAATTTCTCATCTTATATCCTCAACATGCTTAATGTCACTAGTACGTTAGCAAGCAGATCATTTTTTTCTCTTTTAGACAAACATATTGTTTTCCCGCTTCACCAGTTAATTCTAGGTATAGTTTATGAATATAATTAATTACATGGGTGACTTCTCACGTTTGTCTACAGTGCACACTCAAAGAAACAGACTTGTCTCTAGAGACGGATACCAACGATTTTATTAAGCGGAGCTTGTGTTCTGGTATTGATTTTTCTTTTCAGGCCATTTTCCATTGAAATAGCAGTTGGCTTTCTAGCAATGAAAGGGACATTATGCTGGTGCAGCAGATTTGTAATGTTCTCCTCTTACTTCAAAGCAATCAGTTACTATTAACCCCAAAACAAGCAGGTAAAGTTTAACAAGTCAGAGTCAACATATTACAGTTTCAAGTACAAAGTAAAATAAACACACAAACAAAAAGAGAGCATTGAATTCTTTCCAGTTTCAAACACGACATAAGGTCACATAACCACTGCTTGTGAGTTGGAGCAGCAGCACCTTCCACCTGGTCAGGACTGTGCGCCTCACTAACAGTGAGCAAAATGCCAGTGCCTGTTGTTTAGAGGCTGGTAAAGGCAACCCCTCACCACTGAATTTTTGGAGTTGTAATTTATTAAGTTTTGGACATTTACCATGCCAAATGAAAGACAAAAAAGTCAAGTCTCGTTCATTAAAAAAAGTTTTAGGAATAAAAATAGGTAATGCCTGAAAGAGGGACAGAAATGTGGGTAGTACAGTTAGGGCCAGAAATATTTGGACAGTGACACAGGTTTTGTTATTTTAGCTGTTGACAAAAATATGTTCAGAAATACAATTTATATATAATATGGGCTGAAAGTGCACACTCCCAGCTGCAATATGAGAGTTTCCACATCCAAATCGGAGAAAGGGTTTAGGAATCATAGCTCTGTAATGCAGAGCCTCCTCTTTTTCAAGGGACCAAAAGTAATTGGACAATGGACTCCAAAGGCTGCAAGTAACTCAAAAGGCCTTTCCCTCGTTAACCTGTAATCAAGTAAGTAGTTAAAAGGTCTGGGGTTGTTTCCATGTGTGTGGTTTTGCATTTGGAAGCTGTTGCTGTGACCAGACAACATGCGGTCAAAGGAGCTCTCAATTGAGGTGAAGCAGAACATCCTGAGGCTGAAAAAAAGGAAAAAATCCATCAGAGAGATAGCAGACATGCTTGAAGTAGCAAAATCAACAGTCTGGTACATTCTGAGGAAAAAGGAATTGACTGGTGAGCTTGGGAACTCAAAAAGGCCTGGGCGTCCACGGAAGACAACAGTGGTGGATGATCGCCGCATACTTTCTTTGGTGAAGAAGAACCAGTTCACAACATCAACTGAGGTCCAGAACACTCTCAGAGAAGTAGGTGTATCTGTCTCTAAGTCAACAGTAAAGAGAAGACTCCATGAAAGCAAATACAAAGGGTTCACATGTAGATGCAAACCATTCATCAATTCCAAAAATAGACAGGCCAGAGTTAATTTGCCCAAAAACACCTCAAGAAGCCAGCCCAGTTCTGGAAAAGTATTCTATGGACAGATGAGACAAAGATCAACCTGTACCAGAATGATGGGAAGAAAAAAGTTTGGAGAAGAAAGGGAACGGCACATGATCCAAGGCACACCACATCCTCTGTAAAACATGGTGGAGGCAACGTGATGGCATGGGCATGCATGGCTTTCAATGGCACTGGGTTACTTGTGTTTATTGATGACATAACAGCAGACAAGAGTAGCCGGATGAATTCTGAAGTGTACCGGGATATACTGTCAGCCCAGATTCAGCCAAATGCTGCAAAGTTGATCGGACGGCGCTTCACAGTACAGATGGATAATGACCCCAAGCATACAGCCAAAGCTACCCAGGAGTTCATGAGAGCAAAAAGGTGGAATATTCTGCAATGGCCAAGTCAATCACCAGATCTTAACCCAATTGAGCATGCATTTCACTTGCTCAAATCCAGACTTCAGACGGAAAGACCCACTAACAAGCAAGACCTGAAGGCTGCGGCTGTAAAGGCCTGGCAAAGCATTAAGAAGGAGGAAACCCAGCGTTTGGTGATGTCCATGGGTTCCAGACTTAAGGCAGTGATTGCCTCCAAAGGATTCGCAACAAAATATTGAGAAAAAACTTTTTTGTTTGGGTTATGTTTATATGTCCAATTACTTTTGAGCTCCTAAAATGTGGAGTGTTTGTAAACAAATGTGTATAATTCCTACATTTTCTATCACATATTTTTGTTCAACCCTTTAAATTAAACGTTACAATCTGCACTTGAATTCTGTTGTAGAGGTTTCATTTCAAATCCAATGCGGTGGCATGCAGAGCCCAACTCACAAATATTGTGTTACTGTCCAAATATTTCTGGCCCTAACTGTATATTCATTTTAATTGAGTTAATACGTCCCAAAAGGACATCCACATTATGAGGATCCCTTCACTTGGTTCAACAGTTGAATCAAATTCTCTTTGAGCAAGTTGAGCAAATTTTGAATTTTTGTCTTTCTATTCTAAATGGCAGAGGAGCTGTTTTGTGAAATTTTAAGCAGGATCGCGGGTGATCGGTGATAAATAATGACAAGACGCTGTTCTGCTAGAATAAATGTGTCCTTTTATTCCGCCACAGATTACAGCAAATTCATTCACACAACAAACAATACGCAATGCTTAGATTCTTTCAATCCGCTCTTACCGTGACACAGTGAACCGGAGAGTCGACAGTTCAGGAAGAGCTGCAGCAACACGTAATTGGGCGTCCGTACTCTACTCCTACGCTACTCTGACTCTAACTCAACAATGGGACTTTTCTGCTTTTTATACTCATTACTAAAACAACCTCGAATGAAAGAAGGGAATGGCCATTTCCCCTCTTCCAGACGGGTTAGCCAATCAGAATGTTACTTCCCTGCCCAATTCAATCAACATACAGAACAAGTTCCACTTGGCCTCCTGTGGTCCATGTCTGGACCCCCGTGGTCCATGGGCTCCAGAGGCCATGAGCATTCCTTGATTCAATCAACATACAGCACTCAACTTCTTAAAATGTGTTGAAAATGTATAAAATGAGCATGAAACATACAATTTATCAAAGAACATAGAAAATTAAACATACAATTTATCAAAGAACATAGAACTCTAAATGGTTTTAAGGTCTTAAAATTGGTACGAACTGTGGCAGGTGGTTGCTGGTTTAATCCATGAAATGAAGTTTCCTCCAAAGCCAAATCTACTAAGGACTACAAAAAGACAATCAAACTCAACCCGGTCAAAGGCTTTTTCAGACAACACACTCAGCCGAATCTGTGGTGCTGGAAGAAATAATATTAGCCAGCCTTCTAATATTAAAATATGAGTGGCGACCTTTAATGAAGGTCAGCACTAATTGGTCTTTTGAAATAACCAATGTATAAACAGTTTCGTGTCTACGGGAAAGAATTTTGGCTAAAATTTTGACAACTGTATGAGGATAGGCCTGTATGAGGTACATTCCACTGGATTCTTGCCCTTTTTTGAAATAAGTGTGATAAAAGCTTTGTAAAACGATTGAGGGAGGGATCCATGTTGGAAACAATCAGTAAAGGTGGAGCTGAGCTACACAGAGACTGAGTCTGAGAATTGTTTGAAAAATTCTGAGGGGAGACCATCCTGAGCATTTACCAGACTGCATTGAGGCTATTGCTGGGGAGACTTCTGCCTGGGAGATGGGTTCATCTAACCCAGGTGTGTCAAACTCATTTTTGTTTTGGGCCAAATCAAGATTATGAAGGCTCTTAAAGGGCCGGTTGTGCCAGAATGTGTTGATAAAAGCTGTTAACAAACTGATATGTCAATGAATTCTTAAAATGACATAATATTATTGAAGATCTTTTCAGTCCCTTCAGGAACTAATAATAAATGTGACTGTTTATTTACTCGCTGTATAAATCATGGACTATAATCATACATCAACTAAATTCTCAAGAAACTGGAGGGATTGATTGATATATATTGGCAGTAAACAGATAAAAACTGTATTGATATGATTGATAATATAATATTTAATCACTCTTAGTGTTTAGTCTAGACTGTGGAGGGCCACATAAAACGCTACGGCGGGCCGGATTTGGCCCCCGGGCCTTGAGTTTGACACATGTGATCTAACCTGTTCTTAAGTTCTGGTGAAAATATGGGAATGTGAAGTTTAGCTACAAAGTCATCAGTCCTGTTAGCATTGGTTTGTGATTGTAAGCTTTTAGATACATACATTTAGATACTCCTTGTCGGAGTATCTAAATGTATAATTAATTTGACCATGATCTGTGACTATACTGTCATCTTGTTTTCGAATTCTGAAAATAGTTTGCCTTGCCCTAGAGCCCTTGAGCATGGATGCTAATAGTTTATCAGGTTTGTCTCCATGCACATAAAATTTGGATTTGTTGTGTAAAAGCAGGCGTTCAGCTGAGTGTGTTGTCAGCAGGTCAAGCCTTGTTTTAAGTTCAGTATGTCTTTTGGACAGTCAGGACACTGATTCAGAGCATATTTTACATCAACCTCTTTGATTTGTTGAATTAGGTAGTTGTGTTCATAGATGGACTGTTTTTACATTTTTGCTGAATAGGCAGTAATCTGGCCTCTGATGTAGGCATGAAAGGCATCTCATACCACAAGGCTGGAGGTCTCTTGGGAAGAGTTAGTAGCACAAAAGAAACGTATCTCATCCTGAATAAACTTTACAAAATTTTCATCCGACATTAGGGTTGAATTAAAAGGCCATGGTCTAGTTCAGACATGGGCAAACTACGGCCCCCGGGCCATATACGGCCCGTTAGTCTTTTTAATCCGGCCCGCCAAACTTGTCCAAATTATAGTAAAAACCCATGGAAGTGTAAAAATCTCATTCATTTCCCTTGCCCTTGCAATACCATCGTTCCCCGATAGATGGCGCACTAGTCATTGATCTTTGTTGGAGAGTAACTTTCCAGCTGCCGTTTCCCCCTTCGGTAAAAATGAGCGGACCAAAGAAAAGAAAAGTGGAGGCTGAGTGCCGAGTGTTTAAAAAGGAGTGGACAACAAAATATTTTTTACTGATGTCCGATCAACGGCTGTATGTCTGATATGCCAAGAACGGTTGCAGTTTTCAAAGAGTACAATATCAGCCGTCACTTGGCCGCAAAGCATGCTAACTACGCTAGCAAGCAGTCAACACAAGAACGGGCGGCTACTGCTCAGAGGTTGGCAGCTAATTTACAGACTCTGCAACAATCTGCGATTCAAGAGTCAAGTACCAAGGCAAGTTTTCTGCTGGCATTCAAGTTAGCAAAGGCTAGTGTAAATGACCTTATTAGTATTTTGTGTTTCCTCATTTAAAAACGAGTATTTGTTAACATAAGAATTTATGCTTTTATTTTGAAAGGGTTTGAAACGGAAGAGTGGTGAAGTGTGACGCCAACTTTAGACAATTAACTGCTGGTCATCGCGCAGAAAGAGAGCGCTCAGGTTGGAGTAAAGCTAATAAAGGAGTAGTTCAGATTAGAGTATAGACAGTCAGTTGGTTGGCGCTTGGTTGATGGGAACAAGGTGAGAGTTTTTAATATGTAAATATATATTTAGTTTTACTGTAAAATGTTATACGGCACTAATATTCGTTGATTAACCGTTAACAGTTAATATGTTGCACTTTATGACAGGTTTAATTACAGAATGTAAGAAAAGTGATTTATATGTTAAAGTAAAATGTGAAAACAACACTGTTTGAGTTATTAATGTATTTTATTTGTATGTTCTGTAGCTCTTACGGTGTGTTCACATAAAAAGGCATTAAATAAACGTTGTGAACCATCAGTTTGAGAGACCATCCATTCAACCGGGACGCTACAGCTAGCAAGCCTTTCTCCGAAGGGGAATTTTTGAAAGAATGCATGGTAGAGACAGCAGATCTCTTGTGTCCTGTCCCCTGTCACAAGACCCCGAAACAGCACCGCATGAGGTGTAATTGGAGCTGATCGATCTCCAGTCTGACTCCGTCTCAAAAGAGAAGTTCAGATCTCTTAAACTGAATGACTTTTATGCTTCGAAGCCACATTTCCAAACCTCCGGAGGATGGCACAGAAGATGCTGGTATTGTTTGGCTCGACACGCAGACTTTCAGCGTCATGAACATCAACAAAGCCCGTCACAGATCCGGTTAACTGACCAACACCTCAGATCGATTCTGAGAATTGCCACAACGAAACTAACTCCAGACTTTGATGCACTGGCAAAAAAAGGAGAACAACACTGTCCCCACTGAGATGTGAGTTTCTTTACTGTCTGATGAAAAAAATAGCAACTTTAGCATTTACGCGGCAGCGGTACAGTAGCTTAACTAACATGCCGCACATCGCTCTCATTTTAAATACCCCTTTCTGTCGTTGGGTGATAATATTGTAACGATTCTATGTTTTAGTTTTGCTGGGGTTCACATGGTTATATGTTAAAAGTTACATTGTGTTGCTTATTGTTACATGTAGCGTTATGTACTTCCGCTGTCTGACTGCTGACTCCCACTCACACGTGATTGGTTGGTCTGTCATGTGGGGGAGGAGCAGCAAGAGTTCTGTTGTCAGTTAAGCTGTCAGGGAGTGAAGCAGTTTGTTAGGAGCTGCAGCCATAATAATAGCAGCTCCTGTTCTTATTTTTAATAAACCCTGTTTGACGGAACTAGCTACAGTGTTAGCATCATTATAATATGTTCTGAATGTTGAAAGTGATTCCATTGATCTTTTTCCACTAAATGTTGATTTCTTTAAATTTGCACCTTCAATTGTGTGTTTTCCATGCATTTCAATACCCAGGTTTAATAAATTACATTGCATGTCCCAATGCTCCTGGCCCGGCCCCTCTGTCAAATTTTAGAACCGGTTCTGGCCCGCAAGTCAAAAAGTTTGCCCACCCCTGGTCTAGTTCTTAGGGGGAAGTGAGGAAGGGACGGGGATAGAGTGAGTCGGGCTTAGTCTGAAATAACTTGACATTCACAGGAACGTATCTGCTGTAGCCATTTAGTATCTGTAATAAAATGATTGATTCTCGAATAGGTTTTGCGTACATGTGAAAAGTATGAGTACTTCCTCTTGTCAGGATTTAAAGTACGCCACACAAGAAAATAGTTGTTTAAAAAAATTTTCATCATCTGTATTAGAAGCGTAAACATTGATCAGGGTGACCAGAGTGCCGTACAGTTTCCCACTTACTATAATAAACCTGCCATGTTTATCAGCTACCATGATATAGGCCTCAAACTGAGTATTCTGGCTGGTCAGTATGGAGACCCTTCATGCCTTAACCTGAAAATGGGAGTGAAAGCATTGTCTCCTCCAGTATGCCACCGCACCTGGTCTATCTTGGAACTCAGCATGTTTGCAGAAAATTTGAACTCAGATTTCAGATCCTCACCGTGTTGCTGAAGCAGTGTGGTGACAGCCTTTACCGTAAGCGAGCATCCTCCCTTCTTATTTCATTTTGTGCTCTTACATTTCATTACTAGTGGATAAATAATCAAAAACAATAACCAAGATGTTTTTGTATTGACAGGTGGCGTAGAATTAGCTTTCTGTGGGGTGAATTTAATCCAAAGACTGGATTTTCCCACAGCAGTCCGTTGCTACTCTACGCTGTCCACATGGCAAACCGGAAGCTTTTTTTTTTTTTTTTTTTTTTTGCAAAACTTTGATTAGCTGTTGCAGCTGGCTGATTAACAGGGAACATGAACCCAACAAGAAAGCTGCTGGTGGAAAACAATGGAAAGTTATAGTGGAATTTGGAATAAAAAAGCATGCAGATCCAGGCTCCATCCTGCAAAATTGCTGAGTCAGCTGCAAAAGAAAAAAGACCTGCAACCTGACTTAAAATTGCATCAGTGTGGGAATTGGTTATTATTTGTAAGTAGTTCCTTTTAGTCTGATGAATATTGCACATGCAAAATATTGTATTTTGTAAAGAAGAATACTCCAAAAACGTTAACATTGTCTCTTCTGACAGTATGGCTCCACACTGCAGCTCCCAACCTTTACAGTTCCACTACACTGCTTCACTCTTGCATAGCATTGTTTGTGTGTGGGGGTATGTGGGGGTGAGCATGTGTGTGCGTGTGTGTGTGGGTGTGTGTGTGCCACAGTCAGAAGTTTCACATCAAACATATCCTGAATACATACGGAAAGTTTTAAGTTTATGATTTGATTAATTAAAGGAGTAGAAAATAAATTTTAAAAAAGTTTGTCTTCTCTTGTTAAATTATAAAATAATTTTGACAACCCTGTTTTATTAGAAACCTAAGTTCATTATACCTCATAACGAAGCCTGAGCGCTGCCGGACTCTTAGTCTCCAGAAGTCACTTCAGTTGAGCCTGTCACACAACGTGTAGTAGGGAAAGAAAATTTCAAAAGCAATGTATTTTACCCTGATCTAAATAAGTTCAACAACAACTCATAATATAATCTATATGGAATAGAATGACAAGGAGTTTCTCTGTCTTCATTACTGCAATTATCCCTTAATAGAAAAAAAACACAGAAAGATATAAGAGTTTCATTTAGGTGGCCAAACTACAATACTTAATTTATTGAAAGTTTTTTTTTTTCTATGAAATATCTTCAAAAACAGCAGTTAGTTTTAAAAGAAAAATCCAAATCACAAAAGAAATTACAAACTTATTCCAATTTCAAAGTTGATGTTAATGAGACATTAGTTAATCAATTGGAACAAATTTTAATCTAATAAGCCATTAATTGACAATGGTAAGTTGATTAATTGTTTGCATCCCTGTTATGTGCTACTGCTGCCTCCAGGTAATCCTGAATGATGTGGACTCATTGCTTTATGTGGACACCGATGTTCTGTTTCTGCGTCCTATGGATGATATCTGGATGTTCCTCAAGTCTTTTAATGAGTCCCAGCTGGCAGCCATGGCTCCAGAGCACGAGGTGCCCAAGATCGGCTGGTACAGCCGCTTTGCCCGGCACCCTTTCTACGGAGTGACTGGGGTCAACTCTGGCGTGATGCTCATGAACCTGACAAGGATCCGCAGAACGCTGTTTAAGGTGAGCTCCGAACACAGCCCCCCGTAATTCTATGCTGTGATAAACACACTATATATAAACAGTGGCCTGTAATTTATTCCTCCACCACTAAGTGCTCAGAGTGGCTCTGAACAAGACTTTCCAGATCACCACACAGACATCATGCCTCAGCGTCTCTACGGGCATCACTTGGAAAGTGGAATACAAATGTCCTGCCTCTTTGATGACTTTCTTTCTCCTCGTCTTTCTCTTGCAGAGTAGCCTGACTGCTGGCGGTCTGTTGTGGAAAGATCTTCTTCATCCGCTTTACCAGAAGTACAAGAACCACATAACGTGGGGAGACCAGGATCTCCTCAATATTATCTTCCACTATAACCCAGGTGCAGTGTTTGTTTCACTTTATTCATCACATCTAATGTGGAGAAAGAAACCAAAACTCCTCTGAAACATTCTGTACTAAAGGCTGAAAAGCATACTCTGCTCTGCTCACTAATGCTACAGTCTTTTAAAGCCGTCCTTGTCATGGCTGCAGGTGTAGACCGAGTTTCTGCTACAGCTGTCAAATGTGGGCATTAACTTCTCAGATGCAGCGGCTGTATGCTAGCTGCCAAACAACAGTGTAGAATCAAAGCCCAATGTCCTTCAGATCAATTTCAGTGAAATGCAAATTTACACTAATATCTTTGTTTTTCCATATTTGACCAAGTTATTAATGAATATGCAATAGAAATATTGCTGTCAATTTTTTAAACTTTCCTAATAATTGATACCTTTACAGTAAGGTTCATTTAGATCAGGGGTTTTCAAAGTATGAAATAGTGAGCCCCCCCTTCAAGGAGCACAATGCCTTCTGCCCCCCCCCACCCCCCTAATAATCAACCCACACACAAACAAATGCCACTACAAAACACCTAATAGCTTAGAACCATCTCATCTTTTAAAATGACACTTTATCTGAATGAAATTTAACACATGAACATTTTAAAACATTTTCTCCCATTTCAATTATTTTATCAGGGCCTTTGGATGGTAAATATGCCCTTTTTTCATTTTTCTAATGATAAGAACAACCCCAAACTCATTTTTCAACCGTTTTCTCAAACAAACGTTACATCTGAGCTTCTGAGTTTAATGTTTGATACCAACAGTGTTTTCACATCTTAACAAAAACATTTTGATCAGATCTTTGGAACACATCTGTAAATGTTGCACATTTCCTTAAAATTAAAAAATAAATCAAAAACCTAAACAGTTACACAATTGTGGAGCTCTTTTTGTGGCTCATCTAAACAATTTAAACAAACAATTTATCTCGAGCTAAAAGAGCGTGCTGTATGAAAGAGCGGAGGCATACAAAGGAAAAAAAAACATTTACGCACGCTATGCGCACCCTTTCTTTTTCTATCACAGTCCTGAATCATGTGTAACTAATTTTATGTATGATTTTAACTAAATTGGCAACATGGCAACATTACTGTTCAGCTCACCTTAGTTTTAGTGGGGACAATGTGCTTGTGCTTTTGATGCGCAAATCCGGTTAATGCGGAGTTGCACTGTGGAGCGGTATACCGGCAGATCATTTTCAACCAGCACCTTGACCGGGATTTATTTCTAATCATTGCGAGTGCGGAAAACCCACATTCGCAGAGATAGGTTGAAGTGAAGGGGTTGAGCACGTTTACTAAAAATTTGTCCATTTTTTTTCTCTCACATCAGTAGACAGCAAGCGGATAGCTTCTTCTTCGGTTTATTTTTTCCCTCGCACCGCGCCTCCCCTAATGTGCTCTGG
Organism: Poeciliopsis prolifica; assembly: GCF_027474105.1. NCBI lineage: Eukaryota > Metazoa > Chordata > Actinopteri > Cyprinodontiformes > Poeciliidae > Poeciliopsis > Poeciliopsis prolifica. The sequence goes on along the minus strand of NW_026562468.1, from coordinate 519,471 downwards.
CGCCCCCCAGGGGAGGCGCGCCTCACACTTTGAAAACCGCCGATTTAGATCATTTGTAGCTTAATTATAGACTATCTCCATAGCTAAAGGTTGTAAAATTAATAAATGCCAAGAAATGTACTACTAAGACAGCTTAATTAACTAGATTTGTTTGCTTTTTAGTTTAATTGTACAGAATTTATGTCACATTAAGGTGGAAATTGTTTTAAAATGTCTTTTTCTCCCCTGCAAAAAGCAGGTTTTGTAACAGGGATGTTTACACTTCAGCAAATGTTTTAAATCTGAACATGTGACGATGTGTACTTTTTTTTTTCTTCTGTTGCAGAGAATCTTTATATCTTTCCCTGCCAGTGGAACTACAGACCTGACCACTGCATGTATGGGAGTAACTGTAAAGGAGCTGAACAGGAAGGCGTGTCTATTCTCCATGGCAACCGTGGAGTTTATCATGACGACAAGCAGCCTGCGTTTAAAGTAGTCTATGATGCAATACATAATGTAAGTACAGGTGGATAAAAACAAAAAAATATATATTTTTAGATGAAAATTTGTCTCAATATTATTCAATCAACCAAAGCAAATATCAATTAAAAAACAAGTTGTTGTCAAATTCTTGAATTGTAATGAATTTGTTTTTGTTTTGTAGTGGAATATTTCATTTTGGAAGAAAGAAATTTGACTAAAAACTATTTTTTAATTAAAATCACTTATTTTTGTCACATGAAGAGAAAAAGTTCTTTGCAAAATATAAACTTTTATTTGCGCATGTCAGAAATCTTTAGTTGCAATTCTCAAATTTTTGGTTTTGATGCTTGCTGTTTTTGGCGAGCCAGTGTAACTCCAAATATATACTTACTTCCAGTTGCAAAATGGAAAACCAAGCTTGCAAATCACAGGCTGAAGCAGGATATTCACATAATTTCTGTATTTCTTATTAATGTTGCAGTGTATGTCTTACACTGTAACAGAAAAAAAGAAACATACTTCTTTAGAACAAATCTACAAAATATAGTTTTATTTTGAATTGCATTATTTTGAATGCCTTTTTCCATGTTATGCTATGAGTTAAATTGCTGTTCTTTTGAAGTTTGCTGTGATCAATTAAGCTTTGTTGATAAAGGACTATCAGTAGTGACAACTGCCGGTCAAACATGTCTCACATTAAAGATATCTGAGTCTTGCCAGTTTCCTCAGCTCAACCGGAAATGATTGACGTGGCCTGAATTTAAATGGAAGTATGTCACCATTACTTGACCAAGTTATTAATTGGTCAAGTAATTGGTTTACAATTGGTTGTTTAGGGCACAGTTCAGAGCTGGGTCAGTCAGCACTAACACGTCTTTATGCCCCACCCAGGATGTTCATTTTCCAGCAATTAAAACTCTTGAGTTCAACCAAAAAAAGCCAGCAACGAAACCAAAAGTTCAAGAATCGCAACCAAAGACTTCTGTCCTGTGCCAATTACAGTTTATGTTTTGCAAGTAGCTTTTTCTCTTCATGAGACAAAAATGAGTAATTTGAAATTAAAAATTTGTTTTTAGACAAAATGTTTTTTCCAATATCAAATATTCCATTGCAATATTTTTGCTTGATTGAATAATATTGAGACAAATTTACCACCATATGCAATTTGTAATTCAGCATCATCTTCAATGTGCCTCATGACTTTAGAACTTTCTTTAAAATCAAATACCATAATTATGTTTTTTCAAAATGTTCTGTCATTCATGATGTTCGATTGGTTGGAAAGCTGAAAAGGTCTTAGCAAACGCTTCATCAGTCACTATTGTTTCTATGCAATTATGATGTGAATTTTGAAAAAAAAATTTAAATCTTGCAAAAAAGAAAATGTGAATTAGATGTGCTTCTCTCTACTGGTTTGAAGTGCATCAGTCAGACCACGTAAAGAGTGATTTCATCAGATGTTGATGTTCCTCATGGCTGCAAAAAGAATAAAAAAGAAGATGCAGTAAGACATGTATGTGCTACATGTGTGTACACATACATGTAGCACATACATGCAGCACATACATGTAGCACATACATGCAGCACATACATGTAGCACAAACATGTAGCACATACATGCAGCACAAACATGTAGCACAAACATGTAGCACATACATGCAGCACATACATGTAGCACAAACATGTAGCACAAACATGTAGCACAAACATGTAGCACATACATGCAGCACAAACATGTAGCACATACATGCAGCACAAACATGTAGCACATACATGTAGCACATACATGCAGCACATACATGCAGCACAAACATGTAGCACAAACATGTAGCACATACATGTAGCACATACACGTAGCACATACATGTAGCACAAACATGTAGCACATACATGCAGCACATACATGTAGCACATACATGCAGCACAAACATGTAGCACATACATGCAGCACAAACATGTAACACATACATGCAGCACAAACATGTAGTACATACATGCAGCACATACATGCAGCACAAACATGTAGCACATACATGCAGCACATACATGTAGCACATACATGCAGCACAAATATGTAGCACATACATGCAGCACATACATGCAGCACAAACATGTAGCACATACATGTAGCACATACATGCAGCACATACATGCAGCACAAAGATGTAGCACAAACATGTAGCACATACATGCAGCACATACATGCAGCACAAACATGTAGCACATACATGTAGCACATGCAGCACAAACATGTAGCACATATATGCAGCAAATACATGCAGCACATACATGCAGCACAAACATGTAGCACATACATGCAGCACATACATGTAGCACATACATGCAGCACAAACATGCAGCACAGACATATAGCACATACATGCAGCACAAACATGTAGCACATACATGCAGCACATACATGCAACACATACATGCAGCACATACATGTAGCACATACATGCAGCACATACATGCAGCACATACATGTAGCACATACATGCAGGACATACATGCAGCACATACATGTAGCACATACATGCAGCACAAACATGTAGCACATACATGCAGCTAATACATGCAGCACAAACATGTAGCACAAACATGTAGCACATACATGCAGCACAAACATGTAGCACAAACATGTAGCACATACATGTAGCACATACATGCAGCACAAACATGCAGCACATACATGTAGCACATACATGCAGCACAAATACGTAGCACATACATGCAGCACATACATGCAGCACATACATGTAGCACATACATGTAGCACATACATGCAGCACATACATGTAGCACATACATGCAGCACAAACATGCAGCACATACATGTAGCACATACATGCAGCACAAACATGTAGCACATACATGCAGCACAAACATGTAGCACAAACATGTAGCACATACATGCAGCACATACATGCAGCACATACATGCAGCACAAACATGTAGCACATACATGTAGCACATACATGCAGCACAAACATGTAGCACATACATGCAGCACATACATGCAGCACATACATGCAGCACAAACATGTAGCACATACATGCAGCACAAACATGTAGCACATACATGCAGCACAAACATGTAGCACATACATGTAGCACATACATGCAGCACATACATGTAGCACATACATGCAGCACAAACATGTAGCACATATATGCAGCAAATACATGCAGCACAAACATGTAGCACATACATGCAGCACATACATGTAGCACAAACATGTAGCACATACATGTAGCACAAACATGTAGCACATACATGTAGCACAAACATGCAGCACATACATGCAGCACATACATGTAGCACATACATGCAGCACATACATGCAGCACAAACATGTAGCACATACATGCAGCACAAACATGTAGCACATATATGCAGCAAATACATGCAGCACATACATGTAAATTGTTCACCCATAATCAAATAGCAAAAGTTTGATCACTTCTAAAGTTGAAGTGATCAGAAAGCAGCAAGACTCTCCTAAAGAAATACATTTGTCTTTAGATTCAAGGTGACGAATGCTGTGAGACTGGCAAAAGCCAATTGTTGAAGTGACATGAAGGCTTGTGTAAAGCATTGTACTATGTGGTTGGACATCATTATCTTTTTGTTATGCAAACACTGATAGAAAAACATCTCACACTTCACAACAGTTAGCTGAAAAAGGTGGGACTGCTTCTTTCGCTTACAAGAAAGGGCTCATTGAAAAAAATCTCTCAGGCTGGCTGTCGACTGGGTGATGTTGATTTTCTTGAGCTCACATTAACAATCTGGGTCAGTTTTTTAATTTCAGATGGCAGTTTTGCTGGCAGCAAAGATAAGCCTCTTAGAGATGAGGCGGAATGTAATTTATGATTAATACACAAACCATACCCCACCCCTCCTGACAGAATTTGTAAATGCCGTTTACAGACTGATGAATTCTTTTTTTAAAAATACTCTTTATTTAACCTTTTCCATTATTACAGTAAAACATTCAAAGCACACAGAACTTAGGGCACTGATTTGTAATTTAGTAGGAGAAAAACAACATTACAAAATGTTAGATCTCATGATTCTATTGCTCTAATATGTAAATTATTTACACCAATGTTTTTTGAAAGTGTCCTTTGATGCATAGAAGATATGCCAGCTTTTTTTCAGATGGTGCACTGATGGAGGGCTCAGGAGTGAGAACCCGGGTAGGAGGAGCGTTGATGCGGGGTGGCGCTCTTGCTATCTGCTTTGGTCCCCTCCATGTTCACCAAAAGGATAATTCCTAATCCAAATCCAATCAGACGGGCTGCGGTCATACATGAAGAGTCAGTGAACAGAAAATTTATCCGTAGGAGGATATAGAGTGGGTGGGGAATCTGTAATACAGGCGTGGGCTGAGATCCAGATAGACAACCAGAAACTATCCAACCAGAGCAAAGCCAGGGGGCAAATCCAGATAACAAGAGCGAGAGCACAACAATGAGGGTGAGATGAAAGTTCTGGATGCATTATTCATAATGCATTCAATAATATTGCAGCATGAGTGTGAATGATACAGTTACCCTCCAATCCTTCAGGGATCCGAAAGACACAAACGTTTCTTCTGGAGTGGGACTCTAACTAAAGCACTTAAACTGGAGTTTCCTCTGCTGCTCGAAGCAGGAGCCCAGGGCCTCAGTTGCCACCTTTGCCCAGTTGTCCGCTTGATGCACGTTGACGTCTGCCTTGTCGATCCTCTCAGCTAGCGGATCAACTAGCTAAGCGGATCAGCTCAGCTAGTCATCAGTGACAATATTGTCCCAAACGATCGATGTCTTGTTTTGGTTTTCCATTGTCCCCCTTTAAGACCATCTTCAAATAAATCATTGATACCTTAAGTACTCCATCCGAGTCCATGGTTGTTCCGGGGCTCTCAACTCGTTGGCCAGCCACATTGTTGCTAGCTTCATTCGGACGCTTATTAGTTTTTTTGCGGCCGGGGTACTTTTATCCTGAGCTCTGAGCATCTTTATAAATTTTTATGGCTCAACAAGTTTCTCCTCCCGTAATTACACTGAAATAGCTTTGGGAATAGATACTGATAACTGACTGTTTCTCCACAGTTCCCCTTCGAGGACAACATGTTCCAGTCACTCTTTTATCCCATCCAGAACAAGTTCTTGGACACTGTCAACACTCTGTGTGGTCGGATTCCCCAGGTCTTCCTCAAGCAGATTGAAAAGGCGATGAAGACGGTGTTTGAGGCAAATGTGGTGCACCATGTGAGACACCGCAAGTGACTATGGTTGGAGAGCTGGTCTTCCTGTGGATTATGAGCAGCAACAAGATATGTCGAATTAAACTGGAGGGTGTGTGGATTGGTAGTGCTGGACACTATGGACCTCCTGGAATGGGTTACTTTACAAGACGATGGACTGCGATGATTTGGTGGAATGAACAGACAGTGCCTTGCTAAAGTTTTTCCACCCCCTTTAACTGGTATTTCATATTTTGCTATGTTGCAATGCCAAGCTTTAATGTGTTTTATTAGGGTGGACCAACACAAAGGAGTTTGATTAAGCCTCTTACTCAATACTTTCTCCAACCAAATTTTTGCCCATTCTTCTCACATTGCAGAGTGTTCCTTGACCTAAGAATGCACCGATTGACTTTTTTAACTTTCGATACTGATAACAATATATAAGATTTAGAATCAGCTGATACAGTACACAAAAACAATGCTGAATTGACATAATCAGTCTTTTTTTAAACACAGACATAAGTGTACTGAATTACAAATTTGATAACTGCACCACTATAGCTCGTTTAAATACAGAACAGCTTAACAAGGTTGGTGAAACATATAAAATAGTACAAGTTTAATTTAAGTGGGTGCAATTAGAAATATGACAGCCAATGTAAAATAATGAAGAAACTAAAACTGACAAAAATAATAGGTTGACTGCGTTGGTCAAACATGTAAAAAATAAACTGCATCAAAAAGTTTTGATCTTATTTCTGGCTTATTTAGAAAGCTGGACCGATTTTAGCCAATACCATTTTTTTTACTAACAAAAAAAAAAAAAACTCTCAATCCAAAAGTTGAGAACAGAGGGGTGACTATTTTAACCACCCATGCAGATGTGACCCGTCAGCCCTCCCTCCCCCAAAGAACAAAAGGTTGATTTTCAGATTTGTTGAGGTATATGAGATCTGTGGATGAATTTGGTTTCTCATGTAAGTATTGGCTGATCACCAATGTTCCAAAATAAAGAAAATTGGGGGCAATTTATCAGTGCACTCATATTTATAATGCTTTCATTAGCAATACAATTACAATTCTTGATATTTGCAATAGAAAAATTACTTCAAAATCTGTCAGGTGCTATAAATTTTTTTTAAATATATATGCAAAGCTCCACTGTGAATTACTTTTACCTTGCAATTCAAATTAAATGTTGAAAAATTTTACATTTTTGCACTGGATAAAAAAGTAGAAAATTGGTTATCTATTATTACCTCAGTTCTTTCGTTTCACTTCAGATATGCAGTGTTTTGTGTTGGTCTGTCATAAAAAATCATATCAGGCCGCATTGTGGTTATAATTTGACAAAATATGTGTAGTTCAAGGAGAATGACTGTTTAAACAAAGGCACAATGCTGATCAATTATGCAACAGAATATTTTTGCCTTTTTTTTCCATCTTGTTCTACAAAAATAAGAATGTATTGCATAAAATGCTGTGGGTAAAAAAAAAATGTAGGTAGCACCTCATCAAAAACGCAGAAGAATATTTTTAGGTATATTTTTTTGTTATGCATTTTCCAAATTGTTATTTTTTTCTCACTTTTCAGGCAATATTTAACAACAAACAAGTAACTTTCAGAAATATGAACCTTTTAGCAGTATTTTGAATCATAGGCATGTAAACGAGAACAATCCAATAATTTAGGATCTTTTTCATAATGCCACTATCAGTATTAACTATAACACAGTAAATTAAATATGATTTTTTATGTTGAAGACAGATCCTTAAAATGCACTTTGTGACATTAAAACAGGTTTTTATTATTATTCTTTTTAAGTGAATGTACACATTTTAAGCAAGTTTGCTTTACTTAAATCAAACCAAATGTGCAAGTTTTTTATGAACTTTGGGTGAGAATGTGCCATAAAAATATTATTGTGTACCATGTTTACTATCAGAAGATTTGGAAGTGTGTGTGTTTGAAAAAGTGTCTCTGCTTGAAGGTTTGTGGTGTGCCTGAGTCGTTTTTTTATGTTATAATAGTGTAATTGTATCACATATCTCAATTTGCAAATTTGAAATACAGTCCACATGTTTTTAAATAAAACAATATAATGTTTTGAAGCTGCTTCAGTCCAATTTTTCTTACACTATATGTTATTAAAAAAAACTTGTTTGTCCTGAGGGGTAATTTCAAATATGCTGCAAGTATGGTTCTATTTAAAGATTAAATACGCTCATCTTGATGCATTTAAGACAAATGCCTTCTGGGATAAACATATGGTTTTGGGAAACAATAAACATATTTAAAGGAAACATTTGCACATTTTAATCCAAAATGTAAGCAAGCAGAGTTCCAAAATTAAGTCACAGAAGTTTCCCTTTCAAATAGATTTAGGATTCATAAGAAAAATAACAGATAAATAAGAAATTACATGACACAGGTCTTTTTCTACATGTTTCTGAACTGACCCTGACTTTAGATTTTTTTTAAAAAGTGAGTTATTTCAACGAATTTAAATAAACTTTAAATTCTGGAGGCAAATATTCAGTCACAATTGGACTCCCCTTTTGGAACAATTTCAGCTTGTTGAGTTTAGCAAATTCCATAAAAAGTGTCTGACACATAGCTTGTTAAGGAACTTTTACCCAAAAAATGTGACTGTAAGTACAGTCGTATTCAATAAATTAGAATATGCATTCAAACGAGGCCCATTTGTCAGATTAAATGTACCTTTTGAAAATAACATTTATTTTCTAAATAAATGCTACTCATTAGAAGTATTAAATCATTTTCATTAAGCCCAAATTTCTATTTTTAAATATAGCTTTTTCTTGTATTTTATGTTGTATTATGTTGTTTTTAAGTTATTTAAGTGTCTATAGGTCTGTATTATTATTATTATTATTGTTTTCAAAATGTTATAATTTTAAATGTCTTGATCTCATTACTTGTATATAAAAAAATCACAAATAACAAATAAAGGCTTTCAAACATTCTTCTGTGTGTCATTAACTTATATAATGGGTTTCACTTTAGTAATAAAGTTACAGAATTACATGTTATTTTTAGTAATATTCCAATTTATTGAATGGAACCCATTCTAGACAGAACGGGTCTGTATAGATTTGACCATGTATTTGTAAGTAACTATTAAAACGATTTCAGCTGTTATATTGAACAAACTCCATGTATAAAAGACTTCAGACGAAGTATAATATTTTTACCAGAACTTTATAAGATGACAAAATGCGAAGAGGATACAAACTGATAAGCTGTAGTATTGCTTTTTTATCTACTGACAGATTCAGAATCTTGAATTACTTCATTAATAAACAAAAGAAAATAGGATGTTTTTAATAAGACATTGTGCCTTCCAGGGTTGTTTCTGGTGTAGGACAGACACCGTAAGTAACAAACAATACTATCTAATATCTGGACAATATGGGGATACAAATTTGCTTTTTGTTCTTCTACAAGGTTTTTATTTTATATATTTGTAAAACTTTCTCCCAGTAATATTTTAAATCTGTGGGAGACAGAGTGTGGTCCACTCACAGCTGGTTTTGTGTCTGCTGCTAAACAGCCGGTGACCTCACGGCGCCATATTAAAATGCTCCCTCCTGTCTGCCTGTGAGCTTGTAGCTTAGCAGCAGCGGCTAGCCACCACTCTGCCTTTTACATCCTCAACCCTGAGAAGAGGGCAACGACGTGATGGAAATTGACTCGCTTGAAGAGGCGCTCAGAGGTCACAAATCCAATTTCGCTTTCTTCGTTTTGATTAAAAACGCCTCGTAAAACAGAAGTTTCGAAATAGTTGTTTTTCTAAAAGAAAAACGTGTTGCTAGCTAGCTACCAGTTTAGCTTTAGCTGATGCTAACATAACAAGTGTTTTACGGAACTGTTAGCCGTGCGTTCACGGTGTTCGGTACAATAAACCAACATGTTAAAATGATTAACCAGTACATTTAAAAGCAAATACCGTTTTCCCTATATTAAGTCGTTGGCTTAGGCTGACTTTTACAGCCTGGCTTCAGGTTTTGTTTAGAAACGTTTAGCGGTCGCCTGGTTCGGGCTAACTTAGCATTCCAACTTGGGCCAGTTTTAGCTAGAAAGCGCTCTGAAATAGATTATGTAAATAAACTAGGCGAATCAAATGTTCCCACGGCTTGAATGAGAAAGTGTAACCGACCACCTGCTAACTGATAGCATTTTTGGTTGAAGTAGGTGCTAACTTAAGGAAATTAAACATCCTGTTTTACGTCACAGAGTTACCACAATTGACCATTTTGCCAGGATAAAAGAAAACTCCTTCGAAGTAACAGTGTCAACAGTTTATGTATGTTGACACTACTGTCTCCTCTTTTTTGACCTCATTACAGATTTTGATAAGAAAGGGAAGAAGGAGCCTTCTCCCCTTTTGGAACAATTTCTATGCCATGTTGCCAAGACTGGACAGACCATGTAAGTGAAACTCACAGGCCTCATTTTTGCTATTCAATCATGAAAGTATGCATAGAAAAGTTGCTGATCAATGTATATTTCACAGCTGTTCAGTACAACTTAAAAGTCAAAAGAATGTTTAGGTCCAAGACAGACTTTTTCTTTTATCTCGAGTGTTTGTGTAGGCAGCAGGAGAGTTTGGATATTTCACAACTTTTAAGCCTACACATAAATGTATGCTAGGCAGAAAAAAAAAATGCAATGCCTATTGAAGACATGAGTGTATCAACGATGTTCTGTTCAAACTGAAAAGTGAGATTATTTTTCAGCAAGTATGAAATGACCTTCTGTGCTGTAAAAAATTGGGAGACATTATCATCTTGCATAGCTGAGCTAAGGATTATAATATAAAGGATTATAAATGATCCCAAAACTTTAGTTTTTGGTTGTTCTGATTAAGGATTAATGTGGTTTTATGGATAGGGTACAGAATGCTATACTTAAGTGTATGCTATAGATCAAGGGTCACCAACTTTTTTGATACTGGGAGATACTTTGCGGTTACAGAGGAACATGAAGGGCTACTTGTTTAATACAGACATAAATTATATTGGCTCAGCTTTTATGACAGTAATACATATATCATTGCATGCTGCCTGATTATATTAATGCTAGGGATCACTCACAATAGGTATCAATAATGATTTACCATTTTAGGTAGTTAATCTTTATTATGTGATCAGAAGTTCTCAGTTCACAAAGTTTTAAGTTTGATTTATTTTTGGTACTAAATTGCCCACAAGTGTGACTGAGGATTGTTGCAGTAGCACCTGCAGCTGCACAGCTGTATGCACTGTGCCCTTCTTGACATTTTCCTTTTTTGTAGCAGCTCCCCAGTACTTGAATTAATCAGCCAGTTTATCATTTAGTGTTTATTTCTTTGATCATCACTTCAGTCACCAAAATCACCAAAGTCACTGTGAAAACTAAAAACATACAAATATTAGAATTCTAAACATAACTTTACAATACAAACAACAAAACAAAACGTACCTTGCTGCTTTCACTGGCACAAACACTTGGTGTTCCCCAAACATTTTGACAGTTCAAGTCATTCATTGGCACAATGATTCTACCTGCTTTTATAAGCCTGCCCTCATTAGCCCTGGCAGCCGGTGAGGTACATGCCAAAAAAACCACCCCAAACCATTACCATTAAATAAACAAAATATAAACCAACAATGCTAATCAAAACAGACAAACATTCAAAAACAATCTGAAACATTTTTAATTTAGAAAATTTACCTTAAATAATTTAATTTAAATAGTTAATAAAAATACATTAGTTAGGTAATTCATTTTAAATAGGTCACAATCCATTACACTTTAAAATAAAAAAACAAAAAGAAGAGTTGTATTTTTTTATTATCGAACCCTCTTTATTAATCACAAAATTGTGGAGAAAAAAGATCTTTTGTGTCAGAAACATCTCATATGTATCGCAGATCACGGTCAGTCTTTGGGGACGTGCACGCCAAAGCATAAATCTTATTGTTCATTTTGCTTATGTTTATTTGGTGGCTCGGCGCTTTTTCTGTAAGGTAAAATGAATGAGTGGATTTTGATCCTAAGTTCTAAGAGCAGTTATTTGGATTACGACTCAGCTTTTTACGGTGTGCGCGGTTCTGGTCGGGTTGCCAGTTTTAGCCTTTTTGTGGTTTTGTGAACAGAAAAGCTGACTTGTCACCTGTTGGCTGACATCAGCAGATGTCTTGGGGAAAAAAGATCAGACAGATCCGAGGGTATGCACAAAACTATCACTGCACCTGACCTGCAAGAGCACAACCACCTGTCCAACACACATCGTGTGTGTGTCGCACAAAACCAGCACAAACCTAAACCACAAAAGTGGTGCACTTTTTTTTTCTTTTTTTTGCAAACAATGCTAAGTAATAAAGACATGGAAGTGAAACCTACTCGTGTGATCCACGGAAAGAGGATTCCCAGGCTCAGGTGGTGTCAAACGTCCAGAGGAAGAGGAGGTGAAGGAACAATATTTGCTTAATTTCTTTCTACTCTTTTGGGGAACATTTCAACTAGATTGTTTAACCCACAGTCTGAGACGCTTGGTAAGAGCGGCAGATGCCAGCCAGTCGGTGACCTGTCAGCTCTTCAGGTCGAGAAACATCAAAGAAGCTCATTAATCGGTGACCCACTGCTCACAAGGTGCACATCAGCTGTCTGAGTTGTCAGCAGTAGTGACGGGCAAATGAGGCCTCATTGGGTGTATGGCATATTTCCCAAACTGTGCCATTACTGTGTTGCTGTATCACTTAATGGGGACATCTGCTGGATTTAAAGTCATTCCAGGCAAATGCAATGAAGACTGGAAACAGACTGAGCAGGCTTCATTCACGTTTGTATTTAAAAACATTAGCTGCTGTAACAACATTGGGTCGAGGCAATAGGATCATTTACAAACTATCCCTCCTGCTTTTGAGAACACCCTTTCACAGGGCTCTAATGATGACGGTGTACATAGAAATTTACTTGCAAGTTTGTATAAGGTAGGGTAATGTAGCCATTGCGTTTTCCAGTAGTGGATCTTGTGATCTTGGCGTGTTCACCTCAGAGATGCATCTTTGAACCTCGATAATGGCATTGGTGGTGACATTTGAAAAAGCCTTGGTCTCTTCAGCTTCCATATCCAGCTGCTGCCACAAGTTATCATCTGAGAAAAAAATAAAAAGTATCTGTTACTAATTCATTTTAATTACATGAAGTGATTCGCAAGAAAATTAAAATACACATTTAACAGTCATGGCAAACCTGAACTGGGAGCAGATGGTTGAGTTGAAGGTAAAGTTTGGACATCTTCCATTTGTCCGTCCAGTGTTTCTCATTTCTGCCGCACAGTCTAATTTTAGTCTTTTCACTGCATCATTGGCTTTTGAAGCACTTACGAATCCCATTGTCTTCTACCGAGGATCCAGTAATGTTGGTATAGTCATTCTACTTAATGACTCCACGTTGCACAGTGTTTCTAGCGGTTTTCTTTTAAGGTTTTCCACAAGATTAATTGCAGTTTTCATGGTTACATTTAATGCATTGTGTTGCAGTGAGTGATCCACCATTTTAAGCACTGGAATTACACTTTCCACTCCCCCAGACTCTAACAGCTTGGTTAAGTAGAGAAAGCACACGGAATGTGTCCTCAATGATTTTGTAATCATCTGTAGTTAGCTGAGGTATGTCACTTTTTAACGAGGCCAGAGACACCAACACCGACTCCTTCTGTTCTGCCATGCGTTCCAGCATTAAATACATGCTGTTCCATCTGGTTGATGCCTCATTCATTAATTTCTTCACTGGTCCACTCATCTGTAACTAGACTTGTTCCAGCTTCTCTTTGGCTGTAGTACTGGTTCTAAAGTATGCAATGATTTGCCTTGTTTTATTTCTGATATCAGTCTCAATTGGGTCACATGATTTTAGAATTATTGAATTTAAAGAAAGCATTATGCAAATCGTGTGCTTGATTAGAAACTTTCTGACGCATCCAATCATGTTTGCAGTCACATCTGTGACCAGACATGTCACTTTCTCTGATATGCCCTACTCCTCTAGGCCTGTCACGATAACGGATTTTGCTGGGCGATTAGTTGTCTCAAAAAATTATTGCGATAAACGATAATATTGTTTGAAGACCTTCATACACTGATTTAATGGAAATTATGTAATAATACATGCGATTTTCTGCCAAAGATAGATGCACTTTATTTTCAAAAGAACACTTAACACTGGGACTAATGCACAAAATAAATAAAACAACCAAAAACAAAAAAATAAAATGGATTCTCAGTCTCCATTAACAATAAATGTACTTGAATAAAAACTAAACATAAAGCCAAAGTGGAAGTAAATACTGCATTTAACCAAGAGTGCAGATTATGAAGTATGTATAGTGTATTGCCCTTCAGTAATCATTAGATTTAAATAGAGAAGAATCCGATTGCCTGATGCAATAGTTCAAACTACAGGATTTTTTTACAGCGAATGACAATTTTAGAACGTTACACAAGTGACAATCTCAAAACGGATGTTATGGTAGATCGTTCTGTGTTACGGTAGATCGTTGTGGCCGTTCCGATCTAGATCAAGGATTTATCCAGACTGGGAGCTTAACGCAGCCTGTTGAACGTGACCTGCCGGCCAATCAGAAAGCGCGGATTCTCCTCGTGCTTTCTGAGGAGAAACGGAGGGAATCCCGAACAGCTGACACGATGCGACCCGAAGTCCAGCAGACATTGGAAACAACATGAATATTTATTCAACAGTTTGTGCAAAGAAAATATAAATAACTAGGGGAGGAGTTGGAGCGAAATTTGTACCAGAAAACCCGGTAACTTTTCAGCTGTTCTTCGTTAATGTGACATAAATAGGTTATAATGATTTTCATTCAGTCAGGACTGACACTAGCCACATGCATTGCAGGTAGATTGTAGTAAGGAATACATTAATGCCTGGTTTCAAAATTAGTGAACTGGACTTATTATTTTGTGTCCATTGTTGGACACCACGGTTCGATCGAACAGTTATACCTAGGATTTCTGTCAGCTAATGTGTCTCTCAGGTTTTGATAATGGGCCGACAATCGGCGACATAAGATGGTGCAGCGCGCTGGGCATTACACTAAGAAATAAGGAAGGGGGGGTCAGTGGAGAGCACCGGAGTTGAGCCTTTTTTCATTCAGTGTCATCAACAGTAAGAGAAAAAGGCAGGAAGAAACGAGATAGCCGATAATTGAAATGAGGTCGATAGTTTTATCGTGCGTTAACTGATTTATTGTTTTTTGCGACAGGCCTATACTCCTCCATTATTTATTTTTTTTCCCTTTGGGCCAGATTTTCAGCACTGTTCCACTTCCAACATTTATTTATAAAATGTATGGTTCTCATTGTTGACATAGTGACAGGTCACAGCCAGGTAAGTGTCCATCTTGATGGATGTCCACATGTCAGTTGTTGAGCTAACTGCAACTGCAGATTCATTTCTGTGGTCTCTGGCTATATAGTTAACATGAATTTACGTAAAAGCTATCTTTTCTGATTAAAAACTTCTGAACAACTGCTGCATTTCAGAACCTCTGTCTTCGTTTTTGTATTTCACCTCATGATTTATTTTTTTTTATTCCTCCAGGGTTCCATGGTCACAATTCAAGAGCTACTTCCTGTTTAAATTGGAAAAAGTGATGGATGACTTCAGAGCCTCAGCACCTGAGCAAAGAGCTTCGGTGAACCCAAACGTGGAGTCGGTTCCGTTTGAGGATATGAAAGAGAGAATCTTGAAGATAGTGAAGGGATACAATGGGTAGGTACTTCAGAGAAATATTACATCCAATAAATTATTGTAAAAGGGGTGTGTCCAAAGTGCAGTCCATTTGTGGCCGTTGGAGTGATGTCTTGTAGCTCACAACTGCAGTTCAAGAATGATACAAATTTGTTTCTTGAATTTTTCATTATTATAAATTAATACTGTGGGGAGAAAGAGAGGGAGATCAAATTAATTGTAAAAATAATCTGTATTTGATTACTAAAATGTTCTTTTTAGAAGCACTAATATTAATGCTGCTAAATTAGATTTTATGGTTTCAGCATAAAATAAAAGATTTGGAAATGTTTAACATTTAAGATTTTAAGGAGCTGGCAAGTTTATTTTGTAAAAGTTCAAAGAGCAGTCTACATAGTTTGTTTTGTTACCATAGCTACAATCTGATGCTGTGCGTTTAATTTTTGGGTTTGAGCTCTGTTTGTTCATAAATACATCTCAGTAAATTGCAGTTACAACTGATTGCTGAGGTTGGCCAATTAAACTACTCTCTCCTCCATATTGAAATGCAGTTAGTGGTGCTGATGTTCTTAGCAGGAAGCAGGACCCCAAAGTCAGATTCTGCTCTCTTGGACCGGCCCTGCATGATGGGCTAAATCCGCTGCACTGTGCACCTCTGCCCTGCACAAAGATGCGAAGTTCAGAGAGATTTAATTTAATGCTGCTAATGTATTTTTAGTGGCTCTTCCATTTCGTGTCTGAGTTTTTAATAATTGCCACAGAAACTGTTTTGGTTGCCCAAGCTTAATGGGACAAGTTTTTCAGATATCTACGCGCATAAACTCTAAATGGACAAAGCATTCGATTTGGTTTGATGCGTCATGTAAACGGAAAAATAATAAAATATAGTCACTCATTCTGCTGGTTTTGAAGTGAGCGCGAAAGCTCCATCGCAGGCTGAACCTGCATGATGAGTGGTTAACACTAGTTTAATAACCACTAATGCACTGGCCAACCGGGAACACATGCAAACACTTTAAATCACAGACAGAACCATGCGCTGGGCAGCGTGTTGAGATGTAAACCCATGCGCTGCTCATAATTCTTTGTTCAGAGATAGAAATTATTATCACTGCTTGCTGAACACACATCTCTGAAAGCACAACTACGTGTTAAACCCATCTTTTGCATAGAGCTGCGTAACCAGAGCTAACGTGGTGGGTTTTAATCTTGACTCCTACATTGATCAAAAACTCTGGAAGGAAAAATAAGTCCCCGCAGGGGATTGATATAAATATCCATACTGATCAGCCTTTGTCCAGTTTAAGTGAAAGGAGGGGCGCACGATCCAGGCTGGGGGTAAGCAGTGGCAGTGTACGAGGCAACACGAAGAGGTGCCAATGGTGTGTTTGGTTGCTCTCCCGGCTTTGTACCATTTAAATGCATCAACTATAAACATTTCTTTTAGGACTAATTCTGCTCTGCCAGTAAAACACCCAGCACAACTGAGACACTTGCAGTGGCTTATTTAAAAAATTAAAATAAACAAATTTGGCAATTTTTTTCTTTTCCCTAAAAACATAAACCTGTAATGCTTAACTTGGGGGGGAGTCAAGCAAAACATGGGGGCTTTCAATACACTGAGGAGAACCCTGCTTCAGATCTTTCACAATTTAATTCCAGCAGTGTGATTAATATGTCTTTTCTTTTACAAACGAACACAGGGGCAAAGGCCCACCTTCCAGCCTGAATGGAAACATTTAAGTCAAACTTTATTCATGGGTTTTAATGGCCAACCCATCTCGAGTTTAACCTAAATCTAAATAAGTTTATAACTGACTCATTTCATTTTGTTTTTATTTGTAAAAGGTTTGAAAAAAAAAACCTTTCGTAAAAGGCAATGATTCTGCATTGTTTATGATTTTAAGGTGACAAAAGCATAAATATTATGTTAGAAACTGTAAAAACAAAAGGGAAAAAAGAGGCTTTATTTGTCTTTTTTGTTGTTTTTTCTTAGAATCCCCTTCACAATCCAGCGATTGTGCGAGCTGCTCACAGAGCCCAAAAGGAACTACACTGGAACAGATAAGTTCCTTCGAGGCGTGGAGAAGGTTGGTTCTAATCTATGTCTGTGATTGTGCCTTTAAACTTTTCAAACAGTTGCTTTGTTCTAAATTGAGCTTTATTTGTTTTAGAATGTGTTGGTGGTAAGCTGTGTCCATCCCACTTCAGAGTAAGTGTATGGTGTATGCTAAAGAATCATTCTATTTTTAGATGCGTAAAAATAGAATGAGTCTTGTGTACAATCACATTTTTAATCTCGTTTTAATCCTTTTTTCTATTTTTTCCCAGGAAAAACGGATGCAGCACTGTTAACCGAATGAATGGAGTGATGCTTCCAGGAAATGCATCTGCTTTTATAGACAGGTTGAAAACTGAAGTCTTTTTTGTCATGGCTGAGTTTTCGTTCTTAAAAAGTCCTGTATTAATGTGTCTAAATTCAAAATATCTTACAGGGTTTGCCCCAGAAAATATACTAAGCCTGGTGGTGGGGCACCAGGCCAGTCACCAGCGTCCCACTGTGTTCTATATTTGAAATTGTTACATTGACACAAAATATAAAAACATTAAAGGTTAATCACATTTCTGGAAAATATTGTTGACGATGCTTAAACACACAACTACAGAGTCTTAACAACTATATAGTTGTGTGTTATGATTCTCTATAATGGTGCATTAAAAAATATATTTTTTATCACTGTTGTTAAATCCCAATTAAGTAATCAATCAGTGGATCTTCAAACACTATCTAATGCTGGTCACATTTAGAACCGTCCCATGGCATAAATGAACTAAACGGTTAACTACCCCCAGACCTTCAGGGATCCTCACAAATGCTAACATTTTAACATGGACCCAAGATCTGGAATTTTAACATTTGTTTCGGAAAAATGACAATAATGTTAAATTTTAATTTATGGTTTCAGCAGGGATACATTAAGACCTTCATAGTTAGATTGTTTTGCTAACATAGTTAGAATTTGACAAAAATGAATTTGTACTTATCAAATTCTAATTACCATAGATTACTTTTAGGTTCGGCTAATTAAACTTGACTGCAGGGTACGTGAAGCCTGGTGGCCTGCAATGCGTATGATGCAGTATGGGAACCTTTGGTCTTAAATTCATTAAGAATCTCAATTGCCTTTAATTAATTAAGAGGTCTTGCATTTTGTTATGGCAGGACCATTTAATGTAGGGCCATTTTTCTTGCTGGACTTCTATCAGTCAAACATTTGAGTCACAAACAAATATTTTCATTGCATTCTGTGACTCAAGGTGGTATCTTTGCCAGCTACCTGGCCAGGCAGTTGTGACTGTATCATGAGTACAGTTTTTGCTATGGTTGCTTGTAATGGAACAAGTTCTTTCAACCATCCTCTCTAGTTATAGATTTTTCAATCTTAAATTCTGTTAAAGATAATACAGATAACCTGTAACTATTTTTTTTATGTCAGGAAAGTAAATGGTCCAGGAACCCCTCGACCATTGAACAGACCAAAGGTGTCTCTGGCCAACTCACTAGCAGCCAATGGTCTGCCAGACAGCACAGACAACAAAGACCTCAACATGGAGCACGATGACAACAAAGACACCAGGTAGGACAGGATCTATAGAAAAGCCATCTGTCCTCTTCAACACAACCAGCAATTGGAATCTGTTTCTGTCATTTGTCTCAATTCCTCGTTAGCAACGTTTTGCCTTCAGAAGGCTCCCCAGGGAGCGCTGTGAAGAACAAACACTCAGACGAAGAGGAGGAGGAAGAGGACATGGAGGCTGAACACAAAGAGGTAAAGAGACTGAAGTTCTGCAAAGACGATGAGGAAGAAGAGCAGGAAGTGGAGACGCCAAGGTCCTCGGACAGCAGCCACCACTTTAAAGAAGCTGAAGCCATGGTTCAAGAGGAAGAGGAAGAGGAGGAGGAGGAGGAGAAGGAGGTGTTCAGCACTGAAGCTGCCACTGAGGAGCAAGGTAGGTTCTGATTGTATTCAATTATTATTTAATGTCCTCCCCATCAGACTTAAAAACAAAGGTTCTACTCTAAGCTGCCCAGAGTTTTTGGCTTGCTGTCAAAGTTAGTTTTAAATTGTTTATCTTCTTCAAAAGGTCCTTGAAGATGAGCTGAAAATAATGAGCTGAATAATAGACTACTGAGAATGTGATGGAAAATATTGAGGCATAAATTCACTGCTCCATCAGACCCACTAATAAATAACTGACAAAGTAATGAAAAGTTAAGAGAGGACTCAAGAGGATGGAGTTCTGTGTGCATGTGTTTGCATATATGTGTGTCAAATATATTTTGTATTTTTTAATTCAGTTAAAAAAAATATATATATATATTTTTTTATCTGTCCCGCCTACTGATTTAAAAAAGAGAAAAAGTTTCTGGTTGGATGATGACCAGCCAGGTTTGTGGTGTATCTCTAGCTGCTGACTACTGCTTTATAAAAACAGATAAGTGCATTTAAATGTAGCTGTATATTGTACAATTATAAAAACTTGTTGTACCTCCCCCCTTTTATTTTGTCTATCTTGTTGTTTAGAACCAACCAGGGGCACACTGTCTGAGAGTTGTGAAGGATCCAAGCAGGAGGAGGGTGATCCGGCTGAGAGGGAGGTACCGTGCGCTTCAGAAGAGGAGGGCAGCGACATGGATCAGGCAGACCAGCAGGCCCCCACTAGCGTCCAGGAGAACCAGGAGAGCAGCCGGGACGGAGAGGAGAGCAGCAGCGACCCGGTCAGCAGCAGCAGCAGCAGCAGCAGCAGCAGCAGCAGTAGTTGTACAGAGGAGGGGGCAGAGGCAGCCCAAGAGGAGGCTGCTGTCACTCCCTCCTTCAGTACATCTGAACCTCCTACAGAGAATGCCACCTTAAACACTGAGACCACCGAGGAGCCCATGGAGCAGGATTAGACTGAAGGCCACCCCTTCTACCTGCAGGCGCATGTGACCGTAAACCAGCCCGTTCTTTCCATCAGTGGTCACCATGACGACAGGCACCTCAAACACCAGATGAACACCTTGCTGAACACTCCTCCAAAATGGCTGCTGTTTTGGAGGAGTTCATTTTCTGGGCTCCAGAAATAATTTTTTTTCTACTGGAATATTTTACAGGTTTTTGTTTTAAAATCCAACAGGGTTGATTTTATTAGCCTTGGAATTTTTTTCCTCTATTTTGATGGTCAGTGAGTTTATTTTGACCTCTGTGGTTTATGGCTCAAGTTTTGGACCATTTTACTCCAACTTGTAACAGGAAGTAACTTGCCATTCTTCAGACTATTATCATTTAGGAGACTTTTCATAAGAAGTAAAACCACTTCTATGAGTTTTTAAGTGTTGATTTATCTTTAATCCACCAGGCTACATCAGCCAGTTTTTTTGTTTTTACAATTGATTTCTCAGTTCCTGTGAGATGAGAAGCTTTTATTTTCACCACTTGCTATCCTCATATTTCAAGCGTCTTTCTGCAGTGATACACTACCAGTCCCACTGAACTATACAGACATGCTCCCTTTTGTAGTAGCATCCTCTGTAAACTGAAGTTTTCTTGGATGCATACAACCATAATTTATTATGATTTCAGTTCAGTGACTTCTTCTCGAGTACGTTTTGGAGGTGTTTTTTGTCTGCCGATTGTAGTTCCTGAAAAAACCAGCTGTAAGTACAAAGATGGAGCGCTTTCTTTGTATCGTGATGTCACCACGTTGTTTCACCGACTGACCGATATCCAGTTTTTGGTTACAGTTCTACACCTGTTTCTGCAGCTGTACTTTTTTGATATTTAGAATTTTAAATTTCTGTAAAGTAATTTTTTTGTAGATTGTAATACAGTATGTGTTCACTGCCTTTGTGAAACAATATATTATTGTATAATTTCTGTGCATACTCTGAATGCTTTTGCTTTCAGCGCGGTATTCAGAAATAGCAATAAATGTTAACATTTTTAAGTGTGGTGGTTGTGCTTATTTATAGGGCTTAGAACTGTTACAGCAGAGCACAGTTGTGAAGGAGAAATAGAATATTCTATGTTTAGACCTCTGAAAAGCGGTGTATGTTTCCATCCAGCTGTTTTCTGACACGTCTCCTATTGAGGTTGGCGCCCATCTCCAGCTGTCAACGGGTAAAAGGTGGGGTCACCCTGGACAGGTCACCAGTCCATTGCAAGGCAATACAGAGACAGACGGGACAAACAACCAGGCACACACACTCTCACACCTAAGGAGAATTTATACAGATCAAATTTGGACTGGGAGGCAGAGCTGATCGAGCTGTAATTTCAAGCAAATGTTATGTTGAGGTAAGGTGGAGGAGGTAAGGCAGGAAATGATGGTAAGGGGAAAACATGGACATGTCCAAAATATGCAGGGCAGTGTGCCTGGATGACCAGGGTGGGAAAACACTCTTAACTTGCCTTTTCTGAGTTCAAGTGAACAATTCATTCATTCACTTTAGCCTGTGCCCTGACAGTTTGTTTTGATAATTGACTTGCAGGCAAGCCACTGGAAAAAGTTCATGAATGGTTCCAACAATAGATAACAGAATAACAAAGTGTATGTTTTCTTAAACTCCTCTGTCTGGATGACATTTTGAGCTGGCATGGATTTTTTTTTTTTTGCTGAGAAAAGGTGGACAGTACACCTTGCACTTCACACACAGATGAGGAAACCTTTGTCTACCACTATGGCCATGTCTTCAGAACGATGGCTAGCCAACCCTGACCCCAAAAGATTTTTTTGTCATTTATTGACCCCTGAGAGTGAAGAAACAAAGGTCACCTCAACATGCGAAGCCATTCCCATGGGACCTTGCATGAGACATATTTGGAGAACATCTCACTGTGGAGGAGAGGAGAAGCAGGAGTTTGTTTTGCATTTGAGCTAAGTACAATCTATTACCTGAGTATCAGGAAAATCTTTGAAATCATCAAAGAGGTCAGCTTGGACGTTCTGTGCATCCAAGCTGCTTGTCCTCTGGAGTACTGGTTCCCTGCTTTTGCCCATGTACCAACGCAAATACCTCAGTGCTCCCTGCAGCAGTGTTACCAGTGCATAGCTTGAGAAAAGGAAGTTTTTGTCTAACCTTCTTCTCACACCAGACTTATAGATTGGACCTAAATATGACTTTCAGCATTGATTTTAGGAACAGGCTCTGTTGTCACTGAGAACTTAAGCAAACACTCAAATGTTATGCAGATTATTTGGCATTTTTTTTGCCTGTTAGGAAATTACTCGCTCTGTTACACAATTTTTGTTGCAAAAACCCTAAATAAGAGCATTATGTTCTGACAAAGAAAAGAAAAATTCATTTTTTTGTTATTTTGATCTGCACAGATCAGAATTTGTAGAGATTTGAGTTGATAATTAAGATTACCAAGTACTGCTTTTAAGTTTCTTGAATTCACCTCCCCAGTATTATTAGAGTTTTTCCTGTTATATAGACAATAAATATGAACAAATGAATAAAAATCCCATCCAAAAAACCTAGAGCTCACTTTGTCCATACAAAAAAAAAAAAGTTTACATGCTGCTGTGTTTGTCTTATATAGCAAAAGGGAAGCTTGGAGACTTTACCACTCCTCCATTTTGACAGTTTTCCATTGCTCTGTGTTTTCCAGCTCAGAGTTCAGAGCAGATATAAACAACACAAATTCACAAATTTATTTCTCTTTGTGGGCCCTTTAAAGCCATCTAGAAAATGTGCAATTAGCAGAGTTCACTGTCTATTTGGACATCCAGGGTTTGTCCCCACCTGGCCAGCCGCCAGACTTTACTTACCCCCTCCAGGCTCAGCGTTAGTTGTTTTTATGTATAAAAAACAGAACACTTTTTATTCCAAATAAGCCAGCAAGAGTCTCTGCAGCGATGAGAATATCACCAATCACACTGATGGCTGCCTTGTGAGCTGTTGCAGTTTTCAATTCAGTTCTTTTAAATTAAAATAACACTTTATTAATCCCAACAAAATTAAATGTTGTAACTTATTTATTCTTTAAAAAGTTATTGTAGAAAGTGAATCTGCAGACACTCCACCTTCCCAAGAGGTCTGGTCATCCTCACAAAGAGGATGACTAAGGTTGTCCATAATTTTCTTCATTGTATGGAGAATCCTTCTTTGCATAACAGGCTTCTTAATCAGGCTGTTGGGTCTTTTTAGGTTCCTGGTTCTGATACGCTGCCCCAATAGATGACAGCAGAAGAGACGACGCTCTCAACAACAGACTTAGAAGATCTGCAGCATCTTCCACAAGAAGTCCAGTCTGCTCTGTCCCTTCTTTTAGACGGCTTCATTGTTTTGTCTCCAGTCCACTCTGTTACATTTGACATATAATTGCAATATTGTTAAAAAAACACTTGAAATGACTTTAAATTTCAAGTTTCAGACTTGACATCTGCTTGTCTTGACTTGGGACTTGAGGATAAAGACTTGCAGAGATTTGCAAAACATTGACTTGGACCAACCTTTGCGTGTTTCTGTTGCTGCTCTGTGGAGTCAGAGTTGATGCATGGCATCTCGCTGTGGTTCTCCTGCTCTAGAGGGTCATAAACACGACACACTCACTGCCTGCCTCCAGAGTGACCCAGGCCCCTCTGCCTCGGAGGCAGAGGGGCCTAACTGGCTATTTATTTATTTGTTCTTAGCATCCCAGTTCTTCTGTGTTTCTTTGAGAGTTTCTATTTTTATAATTTATTTGTGCTTTATTTGTGCACAATGACATTAAAATTTATTCTAATTCTAATTTCCAATAGATGTGTAAAATCTGATTTCTAAAATTAAATCTTTGATTAGAATACAGTAGATGTCATCTTTTAAAAGTTCAGCTTTAAAATTCCTATAAGTGTTTGTCTTGATTTTATTTATCTTTGATTTTAGTTTAAGATGAATAGAACGCTTGATATTAATGCCTCTGAAATAAAATCATCCATCTCAGGCATTAATAGCTATTGATAAATTCCAGATTTTTAAGCACCATGAGAATTGCCTGATATTGTTCTCCAAATATCAACCAATGACTGGCTGTCACAAAAATCAAGCAGGACTTGATTTTTGTATTATGAGGGTTTTTGGTAGCTTTAGATGAACGTCTTTCCAGCCAATCATCAGATGCCGTAATGACGTCCCCTTACGATTTTAAAGTTGTTATCCGACTGGAGCTGGCACATTATCACCTTAGCCAATCAGATAGACCACCATGGTTGTTTCTTGCCACTTGTACCATATCAGGATATCGAGTATCAATAGTGAACGTGACCTGGCTATACAGACTCGGGTCATGTTTGAAACATCTGGCACATATCGGATGTAGAACCACATGTCAAGTGGCCTGGGTCACATTCCAAAATATTCAATCTGTGTTGTGCAGACTTTTATGAAAAAATCAGATTCCGGTCACACTAAGGTAAAGATTTGGATTTGGATCACCTCATACTGCAGTGTGAACATATATGCCATAAAGTGGCACGATGTGCCCAGAAATCACACAATAGTGCCTCTTTAAATATGAAGTGAATGGTCAACAGAAGATGATATAGAACAGAGTGGTTAAAATTTTGGACAGAAATTCTGTTAGATGGCTATCATTGTCCTGTTTTGTGACTTTTCTAATCTGAAGCAGGACTTTTTTGTGTCAGACACCCTGACTGGGTTCAGCTGGAGGACAGCATCTCCTTCTCCACACAGACATTCTCCATGTTATCCAACAGAGGGTACTGTTTAGTTTCCACAGCAGGGCGATCATGCTCAGAGACCCAGAGCTTAAAATGCAGACCAACTCTTCCTGCTGCTGGTGTCACATTCCCTACACGACCTTATGAATCACCTTGAAACCCCAGAAAAACTGAAGCTCAGTGTTCATGACCTCCTTCAGCTTCTCCAAACCCCATCGAAGAATGTCCTGTTTTTTTCTCTTCAGCCTCGAGCTACACACTCCAAATGAAGCCAATTTGCATTGAGAGCGCTGTTTGCTGCTGTTGCTGCAGCTCGGTGTTAAAACACACTTTCATCTCGCCTTGTAAGGAAAAACCCACAGGCAAAACCAGCGTGTCTCACTCCTCACAACAGAAAAATATGAGATCCTCTTTCTTCCCCAATGCTGCCACACTCAGACTGCAGAAATACACTCCACTCTGTAAGAAACAACCAATTAGAAGGTCTTACTTCTGTCAAGACTCATGTGAAACCCATGGGGGAAGTGAGGGTCCAATGTGGCTCTTATGGCCTGCAGGCTCTTGTTCATAATCATCATGAGCTTTTAGGCAATTTGAATTATCTTTATTGCTGAAAAGTGCTAGATATACATAAAACTTCTTCAATTTGTTGAGCTGGAGCCTACTCTTTGTGGCAGGCTGTTAAAGAGTGAATGGGAAACTAATAAACATGTTTACATGCAGTGCTGCTCCTGCTGGCTGGGACTCTATGTGCATCATGTCATGAAGGAGGGTAAGGACTATGCTGCGACTCAGGATGGAGGAAACTGAGTCTTTCATGCCGAAAAATGTCTCTTTCAGATGTACAAAATGTAAACAGGACAGAAAGTGTGTATTGTTATTTATCTTTGTAAATAACAGAGTTAAATAGCACAAACCCCTTTGTTTCAGCTACTCAAGCTGTAGTGATTGGTCTTTCAGTTGCAACAACATAAAACTGGAATGTATCTGGTCAGAACATGACCAGATACATTAGGAAAAGGCTTTCTGCAGCCTTTTCCTGAGCATGTCTGATTATTCATTCCTTTTTGCACATGTTAACTCTGTGATGCGTAAAGGAAAAGAAAAACATTGACTTGTAAAAAAAATCCAAAGAAGAAACTCAAAGTTCATGGGTTAAATTCCAGTCCGAATTTTTTGACCTCCATGTGAAGACAAAACAGAAAAGCCAGAATTGTGGTTCAACAACAGAGCTCCGATCACATTTAGCGCAGCTTGCTGTGTTCTAAATCAGTAAGCAGAAAATTGGTTGATTAAAGTCAATTGTGTAAATTCAATTCAGGGGGAATTTGAAGCAGCATCTACTGTACCTGCATGTCTTTGTCACCCCTTGTAACCTGACAGGTGTATAATATCTTGTTTTGTAAAACCAGCCATTTTCTTGTTTGTATCCTAAAAACAAACCATTC
The DNA here is from genome assembly GCF_027474105.1 of Poeciliopsis prolifica. Taxonomy (NCBI): domain Eukaryota; kingdom Metazoa; phylum Chordata; class Actinopteri; order Cyprinodontiformes; family Poeciliidae; genus Poeciliopsis; species Poeciliopsis prolifica. Next base: position 492,834 of record NW_026562468.1, on the reverse strand, counting down.
AATGATCCATGTCCTGCAAATGCTTTTGAAAATGCAGATTCATCTTCTACATCTTTATCTGTGGAAGATAAAGATGTGGAAGATTAAAGCCGCCTTTAAAGGAATGCGAGTGTTATTTAACTCTCTAAGGTGACTGTCCTCAAGGTGTTTCTAAAGATGGAGACCAGCTTTTCAGAAACACAGGGTTGACAGAAACCACGTCATCAGTTGAGAAGCTTTTGCTCCCAGTGTTTACTGGGAGCCACTGAGGAGAGACAGTCTGAGGTTTGGCTGAGTGATGTGAGGTTGCAGTTGAAGGCATTGAAGAAGTGAAAAATAGAATAGAAAGTAGAGGGTACTGGCACTTTGCTTCCAATCAGAAGCAGCAATTGTGTCTGATTGTGTTTTATTCTTAAGTTTTGTTTGTTTTAATCTGAAGAAGAGATGTGAAACCAGCTATTTTTCCTATTCTTAAAAAATGTTAATTTTTATTTATTCACTTATAATGTCCATCCATCTTCTGCAGCTTATTCAGGTCGGGTCGCGGGGGTAGCAGCCTAAGAAGGGACGCCCAGACTTCCCTCTCCCCAGCCACTTCCTCCAGCTCCTCAGGGGGAATCCCGAGGCGTTCCCAGGCCAGCCGAGAGACATAGTCCCTCCAGCGTGTCCTGGGTCTTCCCCGGGGCCTCCTATTGGTGGGACGTGCCTGAAACACCTCACCAGGGAGGCGCCCAGGAGGCATCCTGACCAGATGCCCGAGCCACCTCGACCAGATGCCCGAGCCACCTCAACTGGCTCCTCCTGATGTGAAGGAGCAGCGGCTCTACTCTGTGTCCCTCCCGGATGACCGAGCTTCTCACCCTATCTCTAAGGGAGAGCCCAGCCACCCTACGGAGAAAACTCATTTCGGCCGCTTGTATCTGAGATCTCGTTCTTTCGGTCATGACCCAAAGCTCATGACCATAGATGAGGGTAGGAATGTAGATCGACCGGTAAATCGAGAGCTGCGCTTTTTGACTCAGCTCTCTCTTCACCACGACGGACCGGTACAGCGCCCGCTTCACAGCAGACGCCGCGCCAATCCGCCTGTCAATCTCCCGCTCCCTTCTTCCCTCATTCATGAACAAGATCCTGAGATACTTAAACTCCTCCACTTGAGGCAGGACATCCCCCTCGACCAGGAGAAGGCACTCGACCCTTTTCCGGCTCAAGACCATGGTCTCGGACTTGGAGGCACTGATCCTCATTCCGGCCGCTTCACACTCGGCTGCGAACCGCTCCAGCAAGAGCTGCAGATCATGTCCCGATGAAGCCAATAGGACCACATCATCCGCAAAAAGCAGAGATGGAATCCTGACGCCACCAAAACAGATCCCCCTCAACACCCTGGCTGCGCCTAGAAATTCTGTCCATAAAAGTAATGAACAGAATCGGTGACAAAGGGCAGCCCTGGCGGAGTCCAACCCTCACCGGAAACGAGCCCGACTTATTGCCGGCAATGCGGACCAGACTCTTACACCGATCATACAGGGACCTGACAGCCCGTATCAAAGGGCCTGGTACCCCATACTCCCAGAGAACCCCCCACAGGGCACCCCGAGGGACATGGTCGAACGCCTTCTCCAAGTCCACAAAGCACATGTAGACTGGTTGGGCGAACTCCCATGCACCCTCCAGGACCCTGCTGAGGGTGTAGAGTTGGTCCAGTGTTCCACGACCAGGACGAAAATCACACTGCTCCTCCGAAATCCGAGGTTCGACTATCCGACGGACCCTCCTCTCCAGGACCCCCAAATAGACCTTGCCAGGGAGGCTTAAGAGTGTGATCCCTCTATAATTAGAGCACACCCGATAGGACTCCTTCTTCAGCATGACAGCATCCCTCACCGACGGTGTCCACCAACGGGTTCGAGGGTTGCCACTGTAATGTAATGGTACTATTTTATGTGTAAGGTTACATTGGAGTAGAACAAGGAAGTGACGTATGCAGTAGAGACGCTAAGAAAGAACACTGTTCAGCAGCCCGAGATTGTGTTGGTGTTATGTTCGACATTAAAGACGTTCAAACGTAATATCGGTGACATCCTTGACTCGGCATAACACTACATGGTGTCAGAAGACGTCGGAAGCCTGTGATTTTTCACGGCCGGAGCAGTGGCCTGAGTGGCGGCAGCGATTTCAGCGCTACCGGGTAGCCAGAAAGCTAAACCTAGAAGACGGCGAGGTCCAGGTCTGTACGTTGCTTTATTCTCTCGGGAAGGAAGCGGAACAAGTGTTCAAGTCGTTCACATTCGAAGAAGGGGAAGACGAAGATGAGTATGAGTTAGTTTTAAACAAACTAGACAACTACTTCGTCCCCAAAGTGAACACAATATGTGACTTCCTCCCCAATACACAGCACACAGCGGAGACCAGTTGGGTAAATTTCTGTAATGAGTGTCAACAATAACAAAAACACAGTAAGCCTCCCTACTGGTTCGCCAACTAGTTCGCAACAAAACTCCACATTAGTCTCAGAACGCAACCACCACTACTGTTCAGAAAGGAACTGGACCCGATGACCCACCACAGTAGAGTTCCTGACAGACTGTGTGGAATCTGCAGTTCTTCCTCCTTTTATAGGCAACCAGTAGGGGGCGCCAAAAAAAACACTCATCACAGGACAACCATAAAACCCATACTAGCAGAATTTAAACTGAACCATTTCAACTATGTTACAAATACATGAAAGAGCTCGTTTTCATCAGCGCGCTCAGAGGTCGGGGGCGACCGCGGAGGAATACATAAGGATTCTCCATGAGTTAGCAGACACCTGTGATTTTGGCCGCGTTAAAGAAAATATCCGAGACAGATTGGTCATAGGATACTTGACAAAGAAATGTCTGAGAAGCTGCAAATGATGCCTGACTTAACCCTCAGTAAAGCAGTGGAGCTGGTTAGACAGTCAGAGCAAGTAAAACAGCACGTAAGCGAGCAAGGAGCTAATGCTTGTGCTAATCTGAGTGAAGTGGCTTACAAGCGCCAACAACACCGAGAGAGGCTGACACACAGCGAAAGCCATGCAAACAAAGCACAGAACACAGGAGGAGTCAAACCAAAACACTATCAAAATGTTAATAAAAGTCGCAAGTGCACAATATGTGATCGAGTACATGCAAAGACTGATAAATGTCCAGCTAGTGTTGAAATAATATTTTAAATTAGCACAATACTGCACAGGATAGTTTTGATACATATGAAATATACCATAGAAAGTTAAAGTACACTCTACATTCACATAAATTTAGATAAAGATCCAAACTAAAACAACTGCTGAATCTCTGAACTTTTATAAATTCTTAGGGAGGATTCTACAGAAAAGACAGGCCTAGAATCTCTTTAGACAAAGAGTCTGTCTGCCAGGCAATTAACAAATTCCTTAGCATGGTTCAAAAGTTCACTAGGATCTTAAAACTTTTTATAAATAATTTTATCTATATTAGAATTAACTATATTTCTTTAAGCATGTTTTTAATTAGTTACTTATTAGATCCAAACTTATAGTCATTATTTAGCATTACATTGTGTGCAAGCTTGGTTAAAAATACAAACTACTTTCTTGTGGAAACATTTTGAGGCACAGATAGCGCTGCAGCTGCAATCATATATCAAACTTGACAGCGGCTGGTACGAGAAGAGTTATTCGTATATCTGCTTTTGGGGCTCTTTAGCAGGAGGTAATAAAATTAACATTAAGACAGCCCACACAAAGGAAAAGAACACACCTCCTAATGCATATATTTAAATGAGGAGAATATGCAGTCTATAAAAAATGGTTTTTTCACAACAGGAGTTGGAATCTCTTTGTGCTGAGTGAGAGTTTCCCGGAGGATGCATCTTCTGTCTTTTTTACTCAGTTCTTTGTCTCTGTTTTGTAATGTCTTGGACTTTTGATATTCTAGGTGAGATGATTATTGTAACATTCTTCTTGCATTGATTTTCTCTGGATAAAACTCTGAATATCTGAAGTCTGACGTCGTATGATTGCTCTTTTCTCTCTGCACACTTACACAGACACAGGAATTCGGGACTAAGAATTAATTAACGAGCTAAGATCAAGTTATTCCACTTTTTAATTCTTAACACTAGGAATGCCAAGTGCAGAAGCTGTAAAAAGCTGGGTCATTTTGCAGTCGTGTGTCGCTCCCGTGTGGTCAGTGAAGTTACTGCACCTAAAAGGAACTTCGACAGAAATGCGACATATTTTCTTGGAGGAGTTACAGACGTAGAAGATTCTTCGAAAGCTTGGACTGTAAACCTGCCAATACAAGGTTCTCACATCGTCTTCAAAATTGACTCAGGGGCTGATACTAGTGTTATACCATCAGAGACATTTGAAAAACTTGCCTTTAAGCCAAAACTAAGAAAACCGACAAGCAAACTAGACAGTCCCAGAGGCAAACTGAATTGTATGGGTTATTTCATAGCCACCACAATGAGGAGAGGCAAAAGATTCAGATTTAAAGTCAATGTGATTAACGGACCCCAATGCAGTCACCTCCTGAGTCGTAATGTTGCAGTAGCCATGGGCCTGATAAAACGCATGGAGGAAATAAGAGCTCCAACACAAACCAGTAAATCCTGTCCTGATGAAATAGGAAGGCTAAAAATCAAACCTGTTAAGATCACTCTAAGAGAGGGTGCAACTCCCTATCGTGTGACAACAGCACGGAGAGTGTCAGTTCCCATGTTACCAAAAGTGAAGAAAGAGTTGAATTGTATGGTAAGCTGTGGAGTGATTCAACCAATCTCAGATCCAACAGAGTGGTGTGCTCCAATGGTGCCCGTGCCAAAGAAAAACAAAGAACAAATTAGAATCTGCGTCGATTTGAAAGAGCTAAATAAAGCAGTCAAAAGGGAAAAGTATGTCCTACCAACGGTGGATGACATCTTGCCTAAACTGGCAGGCGCCAAAGTGTTTTCACTGTTAGATGCTGCAAGTGGATTTTGGCAAATACCACTTGATCCAGAGAGCGCCAAATTAACAACCTTTATAACCCCATTTGGTAGATACTACTTCAACAGGCTACCATTTGGTATTACCAGTGCACCAGAAATCTTTCAGCGAGAGATGACAGAACTCTTAGGGGAACAAGAAGGAATAGCAGTCTACATGGACGACATACTCATTTATGCAGACACTCCAGAGCAACATGAAGCGAGACTAAAAAAAACACAGGACACACTTAAGGAAGCAGGGTTAAGGTTAAACCATGAAAAAAGCTACTACGTCAGAAACAACTCCATTATCTGGGTCATTGTATTGATGAACATGGCATAAGGCCAGATAAAGCCAAAGTTAATGCAATCACAGAACTTGAACCACCAAAGAATGTTTCCGATCTGAGGAGGATTCTTGGAATGATTCACTACTTGGGCAGATACCTACCAAATCTTTCTGAAGTCACAAAACCTCTCAATGATCTGCTTAAAAGTGATGTGACTTGGACTTGGGATACAGCTCAAAAAGAAGCATTCAGTAAAGTGAAAGATCTTGTCACAAAGTCACCAGTCCTCGCATTCTATGATGTAACCAAACCGACTGTTGTTAGTGCAGACGCTAGCAGTTATGGTTTAGGGGGAGTTTTACTTCAAGACCATAATGGACAGTTGAAACCAGTGAGTTTTTGTTCCAGAACACTCACCGATGCAGAGCAACGATATGCACAAATTGAAAAAGAATGTCTAGCAGCAGTCTGGGCATGTGAGAAGTTCAGCAGATACCTTTATGGATTGAACTCTTTTACCTTACAGAGTGACCACAAGCCACTGATACCTCTCATAAACAGCAAAGATCTTCATTCAGTGCCGCTTAGATGTCAGAGACTTTTGCTGAGAATGATGCGGTACAACCCAACTGCTGTGTATGTTCCAGGGAAAGAACTTTTAGTAGCAGATACCCTTTCACGCCACCCACTGGCGTCCACATCTCATGAAATAGCAGAACTGCTGGAGGAAATAGAAGCATATGAAGACGTAACACAACGCTCTTGGCCTATTTCTCCTACCAAGCTGGATTTAATCAAACAACACACACAGCAGGATGTGACCCTTCTAGCAGTGCAAACCTTTTTGCAGACAGGCTGGCCTAAATACTCAAATAAAGTGCCGGAAGGGGTGAAGCCATATTATGCTAACAGACATTGTATTACCATGTCAACAGGCTTGTTACTGTATAATGACAGAATCGTTATACCACAACAGCTAAGGCCTGAGATTCTGCAGCGTATTCATGATGGACATCAAGGCATTGTGAAATGTTCATACATTGTCCAGACCAAGTCAGGAGTCTTGAGGAGGAACCGTCGACACCAAAGACCCGTCCTCAGTAACCCACCTACTCCAACAACAGATGGACTGCCACAAGTTCAGAGTGAAACTGAGCTACACTCATCTTTTTCACCTGTAGAACCAGGGTGTGACTCTCCAGACCCGGTTAATCTTAGCTTGCCTGAGACTCCTGTTCGTACGACTTCTAGTGGCAGGGTTGTTAAATTGCCTAAACGGTATGCTGACTATACCACCTGAAGAGGTTATTCAGTTATTTTGACCTGTGCATTTTTGAGTTAAAAATTTGTGAGGTTTATTCTGTGAAGGTCCTGTTGGGCTTGAGTTATAATTTTACATCAGCTAAAGCTAAAACCCACTGTTAATCTGTTACTTTGTCTTAAAAGACTCAAAGAAAGGGTGATGTAATGTAATGGTACTATTTTATATGTAAGGTTACATTGGAGTAGAACAAGGAAGTGACGTATGCAGTAGAGACGCTAAGAAAGAACACTGTTCAGCAGCCCGAGATTGTGTTGGTGTTATGTTCGACATTAAAGACGTTCAAACGCAATATCGGTGACATCCTTGACTCGGCATAACACTACAGCCACCACGACAGGCACCGACAACCTTGCGACCACAGCTCCGATCAGCCGCCTCGACAATGGAGGCACAGAGCACGGTCCACTCAGAATCAATGTCCCTCACCTCCTCCGGGATGTGTTCGAAGCTCTGCCGGAGCTTCGAACACACACACACACACACACACACACACACACACACACACACACACACACACACACACACACACACACACACATATATATATGAGCCCATATATATATATATATATATATATATATATATATATATATATATATATATATATATATATGGGCTCATATATATATATATATATAATATATATATATATATATATATATATATATATCTAGCTAGTGTCTTGTGGGGAAAAAAAACACTTGTTCTTTACTAATTTTTTACTCATTTTTTGTAAAGTGGGTGTTAAATGACTAAAATGTTCCCTCATCTAATAAAAGTCCCAAATGCGTAAAAGCTAGCAATGGCCTAAATTATTTGTGTGCCCAGACAGTGTCCTACAAAATGGCATCAGATTTATATATATTTTTTCTCCTCTTTTGTTAATTTTTCACTGCAACTTTACAAATAGCACCTATGCAGAACAGTTTCATTTTATTCAATATAAATTACACATAAGTGGACTCAACTTATAAGGCGACATTTTAAGACTATTGGCCTGTGCTGAATACAAATCTGTATCAATTTGGTAAAACTGCAAGATGACTCTACTTTGTTTTGTTTTGGACTATAACATAAAATTCAGGTAAAATGCACTTAAGATTTTTTTGCTATGACGGCATAAAATATTAAAGAGTTCAATGAATATCAATGGGTCTTGAACAGCTGTACAAATATGAGAATAAAATTAACCTTACAAAGATTTCTGATCTGCTTTTACTAGTTTAGGTCCTCAGTTTTTCTCAAAAATGAAACTCCAAAAACATTTCAAAGTTCATCATATATAAAACAATAATTTATTATCTCTCATTGTACAAGACTCAAATTGTGAGGCTAACTAGGGATTTGTTAGGCTGGTTTCTCTTCCCGATACATAAAATTCTACAAAAGCAAGAGCATCTATATGTGTGCACAAAATGAAACATATACTTCACATCTTACTCTAAAGGTTATCGTACATACACACACACACATCAGTATCAATGTTCTCTTCATGTTGGGATAGATGGTATGTTGCTGGTGGTCTTTAACTTTGGGAAATCAGCATCTTTAAAACAAAAAAAAAAAACACACACATTTTATACAAATTATATTTTATAATTCTCCAAAATCGTTATCTAAAGGTTTTCTTGATTTACTTTTTTTAAAGGTAAAATAACATTTTCTCCATAAAAATATCACACTAAAATACTGGGTAATATATATATCTATATATAGATATCTATATATATATCTATATCTATATATATATATATATATATATGTATGTATGTATGTATATGGCTCACATTCTTTTACACACTTTCAAAACCTTCCAAAAAGAGTCAAATACTGCAGTTTCCAAAAAATATCCAAAAGAGCTCAAAGGTAGAAAAGGTTACTGAAAAGAATCTTTGCTTTAAAATTGCAAATTCCCATTCAGTGAAACCCAGCCATCACTTAATGGACCCCTCCAAAGAAAATGTAGGAACTGAAAGGCTTTACTGATTTGCTATTTACACAGTGATGCCACATGTTGGTGGCAGCCCTCTCTGTCCAAGGCAGTTCCGCCCACTTCCAGGTTGGAGTGGGACTCACACCGTGGTCACAGACAGAAGTGAGTTATAAACCCTGGTCCCATCAGGTGACTTGGTGCCGTGGGTCAGCAGTTCCTGGATGGTCATCCAGTTGTCAAAAATTTTCTTATTTCTCTTTTTCATCATCTTTTTGTGGCTGAGTTCGATGATGTTTGGCTCCTTCTTGTCCTCTGGAGCACTCTGGTCCTTCAGACAGTCCACTCGGCTCTGCTTCATGAACTCGCGGCGCTGCTTCTGCTCCTTGGCCCGCATAGCGTGCTGCTTCCGCTCCTCCTTGCTCCAGTATCGACCCATCTTTAGTTCGCTGATGGCGTCATCGTCTGTGGTCATGCCGCTGCGCTCTTCATGGATACGGAGGGCACGCTCCCTCAGCAGCCTGTCCCGGACCGGCCGCTTCGTGATGTACCGCGTGCCGTCGCTGCGGATCTTTACCTTCCACTCCATCCTGGGCTCATGGTCACTGGGGCTGACTGCATCCCGGCACATGCTGACCAGACTCATCTGACTCTGGGCATATTCCACTGCAGATTTCTGCTGGATCAGTTGCATGTAGCTTTGGTAGTGCTGGGCGTGGGCCGGGATGTGAGCATGCTTGTAAGGGGAATGTGGTTGAAAGCCTCGTCCACCCTTACCCGTCTCCCCAAGATTCCTCTCTTTGCTCTCGGCTTGTAGTTCTCTGTCCAGGTCTTTAGAGGAGACTCTGCACCGCCTGGGGCCACCGGCTTCCTGCACCGGGGACAAGAGGGGCTTGTGTGTCTTGCCATTTAGGACTCCAGATCCAGACAGTCTGACTGCAGCCTGATTCTTTGCTCCACGACGGAGGGAGTTATCTGGGGACAGTTCTAGAGTGAGAGGGGTGCTGCGGCAGCTCTCGCCGGTGTTGTAGGCACTTGAGCTATCCTTGTCTGATTTCTCAGGCAGCTCTGTGATGTCCGGCAGTTCGTGGCGGCGAGCGTCTATGCTGGTATTGTAGTTGTGGAAGCCACTGTTGTGGAGCATCCACGACTCTCGGCACTGCTCCCTCAGCTGCTGCATCTTGTGGGCACGGACGATGTTCAGGCACTCCAGCTCGATGCTGCGCAGCTCCTCGTTGAGCAACTCCAGCTCCTTATCCACGCCTTCCTCTGTCTGACCCCCAGAAGCTAGGCTGAACAGGCCCTGCGCGCCGCCACTCCTCATCTGACACTTTAGCTCCAGGAGCTCTCGAAAGCGCTCACACTCGTCGGCTGGGATGCCCAGGAAGTCGGCGTCGGCGTAGTCTGCAGAGATGAGCGACTCGCCACTGAAGGGCAAGTCAGTGCTGCCGAGCGTGTCCTGGCTATAGGTCAGCTTCCTGCAGCTGCCCAGCGTGTTGGAAGCTGTGGTCGTCTGATCGTCACCGAGGTTCTCTTGCTCAGAGCTCTCATCGTTCCGGGTGCTCTCGTCTGTGCGGCCAACACCGCTGTCCTTTTCGTGGTGGTTGGAGAGCAATGTGGCCGTGTCTGTGGTGCCCCCGTCCTCCTCATGCTTCTTCTGCAAAGACAAACAACCAAGTAAGTTAGGAAAGTTGTCTAGACTACCATAAAAGACCTTAAACTCAGATGCACACCAAAATCCACATTTTCAATGAACTTTGTAGAGTTATCTTAGGGATCAACACCTTGAACTGATTACATTTTTAGTGCAGAGCATCATTAAATTCTAGGATATTTGGTAATGTAGATGTGCTATTACTCTTACTTCAACAGTTTGGTCTGAATTAAGGGATGTTTTAATTTTTCTCCTGTAGATTTACAGACAGTGTTTTGAATCAATGTCCTGTTGTATGAACATATTGAGACCAACCTCTGTTGTCACAGACTACTTACCAAACTACTACAAGCTGCAAAATAAGCCAAATTATCAATCTTCTACCACTGTGCTTGGTGTGAGGTCTTCTGATGTGTTGTCTTATTTTTCTCTATTTAGCACCTTCTTCCATTATATGTAAGGAAACTAAAATGGAGGGTGCTGGGTTCCATATAAATCCGGTACCCCAATTGTTGTGCGGCACCGATTACCTAATTTATGACAAATATGACCCAGAGAAAGTTTAGAATTTTAGGCGAAATGGTTCAGCCTAACTTTATTAAACTGAAGTGACAGAAAACCTATTAGTTAGTCACCCCTGTAACTTGAAAGTTGAACGACCATTCAATAATATTTACAAAACATAAACATAAGGCAAAAATATTAAGACATTAATGTCCACCTTTTGGTTCCAATGAACCAGAACACAACAACAGTCTTAAATGTAACCCTGGCAGTTGGTTACTCACAACCTCCAGGAGAGTGTGAAAAAACGTTGCAGGCCTGTTACAAAACAAAGAGTTGAAGTCCCGAAGGAAAAAAGAAAAAAACATTGAGAGCGTTGCAATTCACAAAAACATTGGGAGCGCTTCAAATATAACATATATATATATAATATATTACATATAACACTGGGCTACATCTATATGGTGGTTTTGTTCATTATGCCTGAACATCAGTTAAAAAAGGACTTTGTTCCTGCTCATTCCTAAAATATGCCTCGGTTTGCAAAGCTGTATTTTCAGAAAGAATTTCCTTCTTATATATTCCAAAGTATCCATACTAGTTTTTCAAAATATACTGTCAACATTAATGGGCCTGACATGTACCTCTTGGATGACCAGCAAGTGGTTTGTTGCTAACATCAACCTGAAGGCTTGTCCACTTCAGGGAAGATTGAGAGCTGAATTATTCTAAATTTTAAACGATGTTTCCTATTTTAGAAAGATGGACTTCATTCTAAAATAGAAACTTGTAAAATAGAAGCCCATTGGCTTTTTGAGACGTTCCACAATAATTGCCTTACTAAGATCACTGATGATGTCTTTCCACCAGGGCGTTGTGTTAATACACACTGGACTCCACACTACTAAACTGACAAACATTTAGCTGTTGTGCTTGATGCTTTTTTTTCAAAGATATAGGAAGAAATGTCTGGTTTGGTTTATCACCATTAGTTGTAGTAGCTAACACTTTATAACACTTTATGGCTTTATTTCTCCTTTATGTCAGGACTTTGTGAGCTGTAAGTATTTCCTGCAAACGAAATGTAAAGATTCTGTGAAAAGATGTACACATTGCATAAAGGTAAGGGCCCATATTTTATCTACAAATATTGCAAGAAACTAGTTCCGGATTAAAAAGCTTTATTCATGTCTTCCTAGTGTCCTTCTGTTAACAATGAAAACAAGAAACCCAAAACCAGTCAAACATTGATTACTCAGACTGATTGTGTGTCTTCCTGCTCAGCATGCTGTGAACAGGCGTGTGTGTGTATGTGTGCGTGTGTGTGCGTGTGTGTGTGCGCGTGTATGTGTGTATGTGTACCTGCTCCAGCACGCTGGCAGTGAACTGCATGGCCTGATGGTGTTGCTGCTCCAGCATGTCCATGTGGAGGTCATCCAGGAAGTCGTTCCTATCATCATCCATCCAGCCCCCGTCCAGCTGGGATGCCATAAGCAGCAGGAGACAAACATATGAAACAGTGAAAAAAAACAAAAAACACACACGCACACGCACACACACACACACACACGCATGCACGCACTCACGCACGCACACACACACACACACGCACAAAAGAAAATTGAGGGAGCAGAGGACATGCTTCTGATATTGAAGGCCTATTTGTCATCAAAAAAGCATTATACAGTGTTATCGGTCATCAGTTATAGGTCAAAAACTTCAAAGGGTTTAATTTTAATCAGAATTAATCTGAATTTTATGGTTGATTTAGATACAGATTTAAGACCCAACATTAATAATCTTTTTTCTCTACTTCCTGTAACCTATACTTTAGCAGCAGCAGTAATATCCCATTGTGTGCATGGATGACCAGTCGTAAAACAGGTAGCAAGTCCAGCTTACTTCAGGAGGTGTGAATCACAATTGAATTATGATGTAGACCAAAAAAGCAATCTTTGGTTCGCCTAAAAGCCTGGGTCTCCATTTGGTTGAAGTGAACCCCTACCGGACCAGAGACCGCGCCATAAGCAGACTAAAGCGCATGGCATTCTGGGTAAATAGAACCAAAACAAATGTGCGTGTCTAACGCTAGCGGGAGAAATTAGGAAAAGGGAAATCCTACAACCACAACCTACAACAAAATTGTAGAAAAAAAACAACACAATTTTGTTATAGATTGTAGTTTTAGGATTTCCCTTTTGCCTGTCGTGGCGATTGTGGCTAGATGGTAGTCTTGTGATCAGAAGGTTGTAGGTTTGATTCCAGCTTCCTCCTGCCACATGTCGATGTGCCTCTGGGCGAGGCACTTAACCCTAAATTGCCTGTCGATCTGCGTAAATGTGAGCGAATGGATGACTATGACTCTAGTGTGAAGCGCTTTGAGTGGTCAAAAAGACTGGAAAAGCACTATATAAGTTCAGTCCATTGATCATTTCTCCTGCTAGCATTGATCAGAAAATGTTCAGATTTTTGAATTCCTGGGCTGATCAAGATGAAAATTGTCCAATTCCAATCACCAGATGATTTTTCTATGAATCTCTGGGTTTACAGTACTAACCTGTAATATACCACACATATTCTGACATGCTTTTTACCTGAATCTCTGGTCGGGCCACCAACAGAGAGACGTTCTGGTTGCCCTCAGTGGTCAACAGCGCCACCGCATCCTCTCGGTTTTGGATCTCAACACCATTGATCTGTACGAACATAAAAATTGGTTGTTTTTCTGTTAATAACACTAATCATTTCTAGTTCTAATCAAACCAACTGAAGCTTCTAGCATTAGTTTTTGTAACTTACCTGTATGATTTTGTCCCCTTCTCTAATTCTACCATCCTTTGCAGCGATGCTGTTTGGATCGATCTAAAGGAACATGTTTAAATTATGGATTAAAGCAAACATTATTCTTTTTGACAAGCACAGTTTGTTGTCACTCATTAAATGTTAAAGCATATCTGAGCATAACCCTGGAACTTTTACCTCACTAATGTAGATCCCGGCCTCATCCTCGTCATCAGTCCTGTAACAGATGGTCAGGCCCAGTTTGTCTTGGATGTTTGCTCGGTACAGATCCACCTCCTGGTTAGATAGAAATTAAACCTGAAATTACTTTCCTCCCCCCAATGAAGCAGGAGAAAAATAAGTGTGTTTCTAGACAAAGTAAATGTATTGATTTCAAAATGCGGCCAAAGAGCAATGCAAATCTATCAATCACCATAATGAAATTTTCAGCTGGATGCAGGGAGGCCATCGGCTTTTGTGAGAGGCCCACTGACAGCATGAGGGATGCAGTGAGCCACAGACACATTTAATCTCACAGATCCAGATAAAGTTAAGAACAGGGTGATTTTGTGGATATATCTGGAGTGATACTCTGCTTTAGGCCCAGAATTGGATGTAATGTTTCATGGTGAATGCCAACATTTAACACAATTTCAAGCAAATCCACGAACAAGTGGGATTAACTAACTGATGAAGTTACACAGCATGGTAACTAAACCAGCTGAACTATCGATGGCAGATTTTTCCTTCTTCACAGACCATTTATTTTCCTAGTAGGCCAGCATGAAAGAATGAAGATGTGCAAAATTTTACTGATTTTCTATGAGATAAAATGCATAATTGAAAATAAGCAGTTTATTCCTTCAGATTTTCGGCTTTGGAGTTCAGGAATGGTGAAAGTATGGAAACATTAAAGTTTTCCTTCTTTCAACACACATTTATCTGACCAAAATTTCTTTCTCCTTTGACTTTAAAGTCATGTGCAAGTAAAAACAAAAACTTGGAGATTAAAATATTAATTTTTTTTCCTTCTTTGCAGACCATTTTTTCCTAGTAGATGAGAATGAAAGAATGGTGGTGTGCAAAATTTGACTGTTTTTCTGTTAAGTGTTTCTTAGTATAAAAACCACGTTTCTTTCATGTCTACAGAAAATAACCAAAACAGAAGAAAAACGTTTAAGCCATTATTCTCATTTTGTTTTAGCTATAATGGCAAGTGAAAAAGTATTGTGCCATTTTTTTCCAACACACAGAAAAAAGCAAAGACTTACAAAAAATGTTTGTCCTTTTCTATGTGCTGGAGAAGAAATAAAAGACCAAAAAACAAAAAAATACAATAAATAAGTAAATAATGAAAAATATCGTAATCTTTAATTTTAACAGCTAACAATGGCTGCACCAGGATGTGGTCACCATTAAAAAAGGCAATTCAGCTGGATTATTTCCCCTCAGGTCTACCTCTGCTCTCGTGTTACTGATAAAACAGCAGAGATCTAAACTGAGATTAAGTTTTACCTCATATTCAAGCCCCTCGCGCTCTATCTCCTGTTGGATGCCCTCCAGAAAATCGTTGGGGTCAAAATAAGTGTGCTCTGGAGGAGACCTGGGAGAAGAAAGAGTGTGTGAGATAAATCCGAAAACAGTGTTAACAGTTGATAACAAAAGCCCAAAACTCAGAAACCCTATAATGTGTTTGGAATGAATTTTACCCCAGGGTCTAAAAATAAAATGACACAAAGCAGCAATGCAATTGGAAGAAAATCAATATAAAATTAGATGTACTGAAACTACAGCCAGAAGCTAATCACAAATTAGCATGTTACACTATTCGTTTGACTAAAATTAAAAGGAACCACTATTACTCATTTGAGGCCAAATTCCTGCGTTCGTGATGCCTTTTACTGTTGTCACAGTGCATGTGTGCTCACGGTGTTGGAGCTGTGATGTCTCCCACACACAGGAAGAGGAGCAGCAGCTTGTGAAGATGCAATTATAAAAGAGCAGAACCGTTGTTTTAATGTGCCCTGGAGCTGCTATCATCTCTGGTGATTGGCAAGAACATTTTTCTCTCAGACTGAGACGCTCTTTGTTATCACAGCTTTTTCCAGAGGCAAGACAAGCCATCATTCACGGGGTGTTAAGAGAGCAAATCCAAAAATCAGGTGACCTCATTCTTTGGGCTCATAATGTTGCTGAATCTAGACCTGAGCAACTGCAGCAACCACAGGCTTCTAAAGTAGGCACATCACTGCATCTGTTTGTACTGATTGTCACGTTGGAAGAATGTAATAATGGACTTGTTAGACTTTTCATTGCTCCGGAGCCTAACTTTATGCTGCGCTGCAAATTAAAGGGGAGGTATGAGGGTTCTTAGATGTTTTCCAGGCACTTGTAAATTTACAGCGCAATAAAGCAACAGTCTCCTTCAGTTGCTATGAAAATGCTGTGTGTATCAAAAGTAAGAAAATAAATTTGACTTCACATGTGGCAGCATAAAATTGGCCTCTGTCTCTTTAAGAAATTTCTACCCTTTCTGGCACTTCAGCATCACAACAATGTTCATGATGCCTTTTACAATTGTTCATAGGAGCATTGGCATTTTCTCAGCAGACGCCGAGTTCCACCAGTTGTTTGCTCATTTCTGCTGCCGCTAGTCTGGAGGAGCTGAGTGGTGGTTCTTTGCGAAACGGGACCTGGGAACTAAAGCTCCAAGGTGGAGCTTTGTATGAGCAGGCGATCAAGTTGCCATGGGAGATTCAAGGTTTTCTCAAACATGCATTAATGAGTCAAAGCAACCCTCCAGGCACGGGCAGAAATACAACGGGGAGAAGGGGAGAAACGGACCCCCCAATCTTGGAAAAGACTAGAATTCTCTCCCGAAAAGAAATCATAAAGGAAACCTTTTTATTTAAACAAGATTAATATGAAAAGGCGAAAGAAAGAGACAAATAACTAAATAAATTTGCCATACATCTATGAAAAAAATAAAAATATATTGGTAAAAGATGAGCAAAAAAATACCAAAAAAAAGTGAACTTTGCTATCCAATTATTAATCAACAATAATTATATAGCAATTATTGATTAATTTCTAATTCTTAATTAATGGACAGCAATGAATTAAATGGCAGACAGTATTTTTTTAGATGCACATGTTGTGTCAATGACTCAGGCATCCATACATGAGTTGTGCTTTACCCCTACCAACAAAGCACACAGAACAATCAATCATTAAAATATTGCCCCCAGGCAGCATTCGCCTTAGCGTATTTCACCAGTGTTCTGCCAGTTTATATGTCTCTCTTCCAGCACAGCTGCTTCAGATTTAAATTTAAATTAATTTTAATTTGTCTATGTTACAAAATGTATGAAAGTGGTGACTGATCAGAGAACCAGAGCGGACCAGAAATAACACCTGATTGGAGCATCTCTAGAGTTTGTTGGGTCCAACCTCATTCTGTTTTCATCCCAGGCTACACACACAAAAAAATTGTAGTGAGAGAAGAGGTTAAGAAATTGTGCATAAAAAGAACAGTTTAAGATCCCTCTAAGTTGGTCACAAAACATCTTTACCAGGTGTGTCAGCACCTGGTAAAGATGATTGTTCTGTCTGTGTTTTCTTTCACATCAAGATGGATTTTTAATTTGTAGAGAAGAAATTTCCCAGATTCATCCTCTAAAACTCCAGGAAAAAAGAAGATTAACTAAGGGGAAGAATAATCTATGCCAAGACCTTGACCGTATTTAGTCTTTGATCGCTCTGAAGTTCCCATGAATCTGCGATGCAGCGCTATCAGCCACTCTACTCACTCTTCCGGCAGCAGATACTCCTCCAGCTCCATCATCGGGGGTGAAGTGGGAGGCAGCTTGGTGAGAGCCACGATGTGCTGGAGGGTGATGTCGGTCTGGGTGCTGATGTCTGACATCTGGGTGTCTGTGATGGGGGCGAGTAGTTGGGGGTAAGTACCCTGGCGTAGAACTTGAACCATGATGGGCTCCTTGGCGGTGCGGAACGCCTCCACTGCTTGCTCATGGGTGGCTTTTGAGAGGTCCTTCCCATTAACCTGCAAGACAAAGACAGAAATAACATAATTAAATGAGACAGACAGAGATAACATAATTAAATGTTTTCCTCTCTCCGCGGAAACAAACTAATGTAATCACTCTTTAATTAAGACTATCAAATAAATCAATGAGTACAAACTTCTCTTTGGTAAATGAGGTATCACAGTTTCCCCCCTTTTGTTACAGGGTCATAGAAGGATCAAGTGCAATGAGACATTAATTAGGAAGAGTGTCTGTTTAATTAATCAAGTTCATTAGCTGTGGCTGCGTACAGGATTCCTCTTTTAGCTAAGAGACGATCGGTGGAGGGAGTGCATGGCATCAACATGAGTAGATTAATTTGAGCAAAGGGCTGCGATGGGCCACAGAAATTAGGCTAATTAAGTCTGCTTCAGCCACTTAGAGGCTCCATGTCCTGATGAAAGCACAAAGCCTCTAAATGCCCCGCTCTCACAGGAATTTGCAGAGATCCAAAAAGTCAGAGACCAGACCTAAATGAAGATTCGCCTTATCAAACAACAGAGATTGAAATCAGACATCAGACAAAAAATGTCATGTTTTCTTGATAGCAATCTTTCAGAATCATTCTAAGTCATGAGTGAAATGAGCTACTTTAAGCAAAGTCTTCATTACATAACAATATTAGTTTGCTTTAGAAGTTAAAAAAATTGATCATGGTAGCTGTTAGTAGTTGTTAAACAGCTGTTTGAATTGAGAAGATAGAAGATAAAACATTTACAGTACATGACTGATCAAGTGTTACTCTCAGAAAGACTAATAATGGTCATTGATACTTGAAAATATTTGGTTTGAGTTTTCTACTTTAATAATTTAGCTAAAGTTAGCTCCAATAAGTGGTTAGTTTGGTTCTATTATTGGACATCTAGGCGCATATATTTGAACATTTTTAAATATTGAACCAAAGATTAAGATATTGTTTGCAAAACCTCATTAGATGTAAATGAGCAATCAGAAAAAAACTGCTCATACTGGTAATTCTAACAGATTCTTTGAATATACATCTTTGAAATGACAATATTGAAGATAAAGTTTAGTGCAAACCCAGTACCTGTTACATGAAAAATGTTCCATGTTTCTCATTTTCTGTGTTGCAATAATTAAGAATCCTTGTAAATTGTGACTGAAACTGGACTATCTGACCAAAATGCTACTATGCCTTTATAAGTTCCCCAAAAAGCAACAGTGAAACACCGGAAGAAGAAAAACACCCAGCATACAATAGCTGCTTCACTTTCAATCAGCAGATCAAACAAAATCGTCTGGCTTGCGATTCCTGATGTGTTGGAAGCTTTCACAGGAACTCAGCCTCTGGATGTTACCGGGTTTTTCCTGCATATTTACAGGCTAACATGCTTGTGAAAGCTTTACACAAGTGGAACATCATTTGGAAACTCCTGATTCTCCAGACATCTGACATACACTTTAATTGGTGTTTGGGTAGTCATTTCTGATAAACATACAACTGTTTAGCTGGGCTGCCTCTTGTGGTGATCTTGCACATCAGCAAGATAGCTACGAGCTATACACTATCGTACAAGACAATGGTTTCTATTAATGTATATTCATATGTTAAAACAGCCTAGTCAAAGTTCAGACCTTCTCAACTTTTGAAATTGATATTCACAAACCCTCTATTCTGTTAATATCAATAAGGAGCTAAATCTGATTGAGTCTGAGCTATTTTACAAAGAAGATTATGTAAAACGGGGGGTTAATACAAATGCACTTTGTATGTTCAGGGGTTTTTTTTTAAGAGAAAAAGGAACAATGTATCTTTTTGGGTCCACTTTATTGTGTAAAATGTTAAAGGAGAATAAATAAGTTTGCAAGACAACATAAAATAGAAGATGCAGGTTATTATTGCATAGAAATAAAGGAAGTTCAGAGAAAAAAAATCGTCAACCTCTTGATTGTGAGTTTAAAACTAGAGATGCACCAATCAGTCTACTTCTATGATCTGTGCTCTGAGCAACATCATGCTCATAAATCAGAATTTATTTAGCATCATGATAGAATTTGTAATTGCACTTTCTAATCCATTTGAAAAGTTTGTTGAGAAGTTTTGTGAAACGTGTTTTTGACATGTTTGACGAACGTAGTCAACCAGCTGTTTTTGTCAGTTTGAGTATCTTTTGTATTTTTTTTTTACATTGGCTGTTATACTCCTTTAAGCAGTTCTGACTGTACAAAGTAAAGTTTTGTTGTTTTTACATGTTTGATCAAGCTTGTGGAACTGTTTATTTAAGCGTAATGTACTGCTGCAGAGTAATCAAATAAATTTATAATTCTGTACATACGGTATCGCAAGTTAAAAATGTGGATTCGTAATTAAATCCAAACAAAAACAAATGCTGACACAACTTAAAGAGAGAAGATGTCTTATGACTGCCTTTATCTTTTGTGAGCTGCTCTAATTCACCCAGGATTTGACATCCCCAGGTTCTTCGTCTCCCACTGCAAGATGTGACGTTACACATCAGGTGAGGAACAGCAGGGGTTTCATGCTGCCCTCTCACTGCACTGAGATTCAGACAGTCCAACATGGCTCTCTGGAATCTCAGCACTCCAACAAAGCATCTCAGTGATCCAGGATTAGTTGAACATGTTGGCTTAGATATGTTGTAATTTTCCTATCGCCTAAAAATTGCTGTTTGTGATATGCCAAAACTCATAATCACTTCAAAAAAAGTATATCTTTTGTTCTATTTTACACCAATGGAGGGCGCCATTTTTTCACCTAATGGGTTGATGACATAGTTTAGTCCGTTTGTACTGGAATCTACAGAGTAGACAAGGAAGGCCAACTTTGTCTGAGTAGTTGTTTATTATGTTATAAATTTAGATAATGCCACACTGTGTTACTATTGGATGTAATTTAAAACAAAGCAAAACAGTGAGGTGAATATGGATCACTCACCAGATCACAAAGTTCGATCAGAGGTTTAAAAAATAAATCAGGGACCAACCCTTCTTTTCAATAACAGCTTTCCATTTATGGAGTGTTGATCTGTGGATGAGCAACTTTTTGCGCAGCAGCAACCTCAGCAACATTGTACAGACAATCTCCTGATTAAGGAGGGCCCACACGTTCTCATTGGTGTTTAGGTCTGGTGATGAAGGGGGGCATTTTATTAGGGCCTTTACTGGTTAGCCTCATAGTGCAGTACTTTGACGCATGTGATGGAGCATTGTCCTGCATAACAATCCTGCATAACGCTTTTCTTGAAAGATGCAGACCACTGTATTTTGGATGTACCATCTGTACCACTGCTTGAAGAAAGTGAATTCTATTCAAGTTTATACAATGTGGAGTTTTAAAATATGCATATGCTTTGGTCAAAACTAAGACTTGCTTAATAATTGCGCACAGAGTGTATTGTTACAACTAATCAGAAACAAAGCCTTTAGCCTGGTGAGCCCGAGGCATTCTGCATCGGTGCTTTTAATGAGGGAGACCAAATGGGGTGGGGAGGTCTCTGAGTCAGCCTCAGTTCAGTGAGCTGAGAAGCTCATTCAGCTTCGCTTGCACAGACTCCATGCAGATAAAGACACTGGACCTTTACAGGCTTGGTGCTCTGAAAACCTCTAACAGAAGGTTTGTGTCGGACGTACAGAACACAATGCTTCTGTTCCTGTGTGCACACACAGAAGGATCACTAGTACATCTTCAAATGGGTTTCTGTTAAATCTATTTTAACAGCAGGAGGGCAGCCATTTCCCGCTTAAAGGAATACTTATTAGATCAAAATCAAATGTCTTCTGTTCCACTGTCAGGAGAGGAATTTACACAGCTGCAGCTTTGTTATTCACAGCCCATTTTCTTTCATTAAAATGTCACATTTGACCTCTAAGACAACACTGGAAACGACTACCTGGTCTGGATTTGGCTCTTGTTTTGCAGCTAATTTAGAATTTCATTTCTCCTCAATGTGCCATATGGCAGCTTATATGGCTTTTCAGCCTGTTAGTAATAATTAGGGGCAGCAGGAGGCAGCTGTGCTTTGAACTGTGATGTCAGCTCATCTCTGTGAAGCAAATCAAGTTGGACTGAGCCATCAATGTGGGAGTTTGTGTGTTTGCTTGTCTATTCCGAGGCTGGAAAACATACAGCAGAAAACTGTTCATCTGCCAGGCAGCTGGCTTGAGATTTTCCATTATTGTCTTTGCATTACTGTGGATGTAGAGAGGCAGCAACAGCTTTATTAAATCTTCATTTAATCCTGCACTGTCTGGGAAATCAAAATTCAATTAAAAATAAATATTTTCATATTTTCATAATTTCACTGATGCTATGCAAAGGCTCATTATTACTGTTGTGAATGTCACATTTGTTGGAGGAAAAGCATCAGTTTTAATATATAATTATTTGTATTTTTAATTTGTATGATGATGCATGTGTTGGTGACTTGACATTTTTGATCTTAAATGGGCCTTAGTGATTAATGATAAAAAATAAATAGATGTTTTTAGACAGTTTTGTTCAAGTTTGATTTTATGCTTTTTTGCTGACTGAGTTAAATATAAAATATAAAGAATATAAAATATAAAGAAAAGTTATTTCTTTTGATAAAGAAATATAAACCTGAATACTTTTGCTCTGACAGAAATCAGAACAGTTTTAAATAGGTATTTGTAAGAAGTTTGAGAAATTGCTGATTGGAAATGAGCCACTTAGAACAACAACTCTGGTAAGTACATCCCTAATATTAGGAGCTGGTCTTATTGCATTTTAGAAATGTTTTGCCAAATCCACCTTTCATAAAAGGACAAAAGTACCTTCAAAACAACACATAAGTAACATATGCGAATGCTATTGTTGTGGAAAAGGCTTTGAACAGATGTTGATATGAGTTTATGATATGACCTTTTAATCCCCACATAATCCTTTAATAAAGAGGAGGGCTATTAAAGAGGCTGTGTCTTTCTTCCTTGGGGATATGCAGTGATATGAATATCATGGAAATGAGGCCTTTCAGTATGGTGGAGTGGAACTCGAAAAAACCTCACACTGCAGACCAGCATTTAGAAGATGCATGAGAGCCAGCCTGTTCAACTCCTCTTCATGGACGAATACATCTTTAAGAAAAAATCCTCAAAACCTCCATTTCAGAACAGAGAGGACTGTTGACATGATCAAGAGCATGTCAACAGTTGAAGGAGTATTTCAATGGAGGCCTATAATAAGGTTTGAGTGGTCGTCTGAATGTAGGTCATTCCTCCTGCAAAGCAGTGTTAATCCACCCTTTATTTAACTTTAACCTTTCTTATAAAAAAAAACAAACTGTGAGCAGTATAGTGGAGATCTATATGTTGATGTTCAGTCTTAAAAGTGCTTTAAAAAAATCCAAACATATTGTTTATTAAACTGAACAGAAATAAGACCCTCTGCAGTGTGAGGCTGAAAAACAGCAGTCTTTATTTACAGCACAACTCCAGCTTACTGAGGATTACAGAACAAACAGCTGAAAACTCCACACAGGCTCAGAGAAACAGCCTTGTTTTCTTTCCCCTAATCACATTTAAGTATGGGATGTTGTGTTATCCACAGATGGTCAATTAACAACACACATTCCTTCCAGTACGCTGTCTGCTGCCTCCCTGAGAGTCTGATGAACACAGATGAAGGTATAAAGTGCTTCTCTCAGAGAGCTTAACCCGAATTTAATGCCAGACTTGTCGGCAACAAAAAGACTTCAGATAAAAACAGTTGATTATCTTGTCATGATTATAATTTGGCACAAAAATAACATTTGACATCATCTCCTCACAAAGCCTGAAAGAGTGACGAGCACTCAGCAGAGAGCCTTGTTCTCTGCTTTGTGGTGAGAAAAGCTGACACAGAGCAAAGTACATGATGGGCTTCACAGAATATCTGTAACTGGACTGAAACACACTTATAGATATTGGTAAGTACATCTCTAATATTAGGAGACTTTAGAGAGTATTATTGATTAGTTTTCAACAACAACAACTGCTTCTACAGGGTTGTATCATTACCAGTGTCATCTCACACTGTTGCCCCAGGATTCCCTTTCTCCAGACACAGGGCTGCACAACAAACACAGCAATTCTCTATGAAGGCCATAAAGGGCCATCTGGTCAAATCTCATCAACCACTCAGTGGAAATGAGGCACAAGTGACACTTGCTGCAAAATTCGACATCGTGAAAATAAATTTGCTCAATAGAAACATAGCAATTTCGAAAAAAAAAATTGTTTTTCACTAAAAAATTTTGGTACATGGCTGTATGGAAAGTCATTTACTTTGCAATACTGCAATGGAAACGCTTTTTTTACATCACGTCACATGATGAACAACCTGATGAGGCAAACCATGAAGAAGACAACAGGAAGTAGTTGGAGGATGATGGCATGGCATGTTTTTTTTTTAAATTGTGCTTCTCATCAATGTAAACACTGCAATTGCAAAATTGTGCTTTTGTCAAAATGAACAAAATACAGACTAAGCTTTGTTCACATTTTAATGAAAGCTACTGTTGGAGGCAGTCAGCACAGAATTAGTATGGAGCTAAATGAACTGGAAAGATTCAAGTGTTCATGGATTGTTAACAGTCCTAAGAGATATGATGAGAAGAACAGAGCAGGCACTTAGCCAGGCTTTCTGATCTCCATGATCTGTCTGTACTAACAGCAAAGCAGAAACAAAGAGAACTTCCCAGAATCACATACTTTCAAATCAAAAGACTTGCTTACATGTCTTTTTAACCATGACCATGACTTTTATGCAGGACAATGAGCCATCAAAGTACTCCACTATGTGGCTAACCAGTAAAGGCCTTAAACATGAAAGAGTAATGAAGTGGCCCCTTCTGCACCAGGCCTAAACCCCATTGAGAACCTTTGGGCCCTTCTGAAACAGAACACATCTCTGAACAGTGTCTGGGTGGTCAGTGGTTGCTGCTGCACAAAAAGTAGATCAATTTACAGACTCGATGAATGGAAGGCTTATAGCTGTTAATGAAAAGTAGGGTGGATATACTGGTCACTGATTTATTTTTTAAATGTCAGAAATGTTTGTCAATTTTGAGTTTATTATTGTTTATCATTCTCACTTTATCAGATGATAATAAACAAGTGAGATGGGAACATTTTCATTTTGAATTCAGTTGCATAATAATCCTGCACGCTAATAGTTTCCCATTAATTGTGCACTTTGTCAAAATCTCCCTTTTTTCTCAAATATCCAGGTTTGAAAGGTTATTAATATTTTGGATTGACCAATAGCGTGGTAGTTGTTCAATACTAAAATTAATCCTCAAAAATACAACTTGCATAACGGTTGTGCACACAGTGTAGAAGATAATATATCCATTTTCTTTTTGCAAACGTCTTATGTTGGTTTTCACTTTATCTTAAAACCTAACAACAGAAATAACATGTCAAGTTGGGCTTTTCAGAAAGTTTGTGGTGTGTGCGGCTCTGAACATTTTTTTAACCTGCACTGATGGTATAAAAATGTCTCTGGACTGAGAAGGTTGCAGACCTCTGGCATCCAACAAACTGCTGTTGGAACATGTTCAAGAAATCTTCGATTAATAAGTGTTTAAACATGACCCATGTGTTTTCCTGGCACATTTTAACTCACAGGAGTTTCTCAAGACTTCTGTGAAGAAAGTGATTTTAAAAACTTCAGTGCGACATATCATGAGAAAGAGAACATTATCCAATGAAATGACAATGAATCGTTCTGCTTCAGCTCTAATTCAATGATAAGCTTCCACGATGAGTATTTCACAATACGTACAAAGTATGTATTACTTCGTACTACGCTTACAAAGTGATCATACCATCTTGGTAGCGAATTTCATAAGCGTATGATTTCAGTATCTGTAATATCATCCTCATATGTACTCTGATTTATCCATTGTCTTTAGTTTTTCTTCCTAAATCCTGATTTTTTTTGGCTTTCCTGTCAACTTTTTCCTGTATCACTGCTTGAAAAAAGTGTCTTCTAAAAACTGGCAGTAGGTTTGGGAGCTGATTTTGAGTCCATCTTCAACCCAAAAAGGTTTAATTAGCTCATCCAGCGGCCCATAGCAGTATTCCGCCTCCACTTTGCTGGTGTCCGATGTGAAGGGGAGCTCTGTGCCCATCACTGATCCAGCCATGAACCCATCCAACCTTTGAAAAATCTGTCTTCAGCTCTGTGTTGATGTTTAAACTTATGTGTCTTGTTTGGTGTTGGTTGAATTTCAGCCTCCCTCATCTCGGCCATGTCTCTGAACGTCTTGCACTTCTGGACTCCGGGAAGGTTTCAGTTCTGGAAAAATGATATCACTGGAAGATAATGGGTTCCTGATAGCTCCGTGTTTGATTCTACTCAAATCTTTGGCAATTATGTACTTACTTTTTTCTCAACATGTTTCTTGCAACCCTGTGGACCATTTGCATCAAAATGTTTGATGGTTCTGTGATCACGACCCAATATCTTAGCCATTTCCAGAATGCTGCATACCTCTGAAAGACTTTTTTGCCATCTACAATTTTTTGATTTCTTTATTTTTATTTTTACAATTTTGGACTTTTCGGAGTCTGTTGAATCTCTTTTTTTGGCCCATTTTGCCTGAGGAGAAGCTGCCTAACAATTATGCACATCTTGATTAGGCCTCTCCCTCCCTCATTAAACAAATACACATCAGCTGACATGTTTACATTCTATAAGCATTCAAGTTTGTGCACACAGTGTATATGTTATTTTTGCAAAATGATGTAAAAAAAACAGCATGCATTGGTAAATACAAAACATTTGAGTTTATGTTTCCATGACACAATTTAAAAAAATAATAATAATTTTAGCCCGAGTTCTTTGTGGTAGATCCAAAGAGCTACATCAGCTTTTCTACACTCTGCCATGCTTTTAAAACACACTTACAAGCCAACAAAAAAGCAAAGCATAACCCAACCTGGTCATCATTAACTAGACTCTAGCACCACATTGATGACCCCGACGTGATGCACATTGAATGTGGGTCACGTCGGGGTCACCAACGTTGAAGGAATAAGAATGACACTGGCGGTTTGATAATCTCATTCATTCAGCTCCAACCGTCATCAACAGAGTAACAGTACACAGTAATGAGCGACAAAAAAAAACTTATTTTTGTAAAATACATATTTTTTAAATCCAAATATCCTGTCATCTGGGTATTAGTGGAGCCCCTAATGGTCCACTGCAATCTTTTCCACTCTGATCAAATTCAATCAGTCTTGAATTGCAAGTCGGGACACACAAAATTCTTTTTTTTTTTTTCATTTATTTTATTTTGGTAAACTGTCCATATCACCAGAAACAAAATCAGTCCACAGACTGCAAAAATGACTCCTGAACCACATTTGGGATTCCCCTGGCTTAAGATTGAAGAAACTTCTATTTTGTTTGTTTAAAAAAAGGACAATTCAAATTACACCTCTGCCTACCTAGAAAAAAGCAAGTATGAAAATCACAATTTATGGAAAAATAAGCCAGGACTGCATTTCTATTCTATACTGATTAAGGACTAACCAGGTGTCAACAAAATAAGCAACATTTTTAAGTCAAAAGCTTTTTATTAAATAAATAGATCTCAACAATCCAGTTTATTGATGATTTTAATCTGTGATTTATGTTATTCAACATTCTAAGTGGACTTGTTTGAAAAATACTCCTTTAAATATGTGAACACTAGCATGTTTTGGATTGAGTTGAATAGCTAACTCCTTTCAGCACAACTTGAGCAGCAATATTTCTTTGCTGCTCAAGTGACAGTCATACATTTTTAGGTAAATGTATGACTGTGTGATTTTAGGACATAAATATCTCACAAAGAACGTTACGCATAGTAACTGCATTTTCAAATTTATTGGGATTTGTTCAGTGTTTTTATTGAACAAACATCGGAGAGAATAGTAAAACTATAAATCCCAACAATAAGGACAGTTGGGGGGATTTCAAACATTATCAGGACAACAATAAATCAAAATTCTTGTGAGAAATTTATGATAATAAAAGAAAACAATATGCAAATCCCCATCCCTACGTTTACAACCCAGACCTTCTTTCTACCATTGGTGGAACAAAAACAAAAAAAGCGAATCATTGCTTTATCTTAAAATACCACTACAGTCTCATGAACCAAGTTTTTTCTGCTCACTATAAACCGATCCACTTCTGAAGGCAAGAAACATAAATGATGCAAACACTGTAAACTTCAGTTGTTGCATGTTGGTGGGCGGATGGAAATCTTCTAGTTTTAAAGCATGAGAACAATCTGCTGGAGATTGTGGTATCTCTGACGTGAGCAAATGTTGCAACATAAAAAAACACTTGGCGAAACCCATGAAACGTTTCTGCCTATAATCAGGGTTTGCACTCAGCCGCCAAAGAATGCAAAAAGAAGAACGCCAAATCTGGCTCCAGTCCTTGGGTGTGAGAATGCTCTTCAACCCCGTGTGTTAATGATGCATCTGATACAACGCCTGCTCTATTTTCTTTTCCGTAAAGAGAATTTGCAAAACAAGCACTCAACTGTTAAATATAAACTTTGGTGAAAGGGTGAAGCGAGGACAATCAGTGTTTGGAGGTTGGCTTGCAGAGCTACCCGCTCATTAAGAGAGCTGTCACCTCTTCATCACCTCCTTTTAAGCACAGCACGCCGCCTCTCACTGACCCCAGCATCCAGAGTTCAGACCCCCTGTTAGATGGCAACAGTTTCCACTTCACTCCACTGAACTCAACCCAATGACCCCTGAGACCAACAAGTCAGGGAGGATAAATGACTAAAAACCAGAAAAAGATTGCATCAAAAGAAAAAACACCCAAAACTCCTCCTGAAGTTTGAAAGCGCACGGTCACGGTACCTTGCAGACTTCGTATAGTATCTTATATCGCTCACGAGGCTTCCTCAAAGAACAGAGGCTGCATCCCATGGTAGAGAAGATCCCAGCATCCAGAGTCTCCCCTGCAGCCACACAGGCAGGAGCAGAAATCCCAGTTTCTCCCCACGCTCAGCCCACTCTCTTCTGACTGTTTTCGGCTGACGGGACCGACTGCCCCTCCGTCCCCAGCTGGAGGCTGTCTCGACACTCGGCTCAGCACACCCTCCCTCCTCTGCTGTTCTCTTGCCCACTGCTGAGCTCTCGGAGGTCAGGTCTCTTCTGAGCACACACCCCTTTATGTTTATTAAGAAGCTGTTTATTGTGAATTCATAGAGAAAGCTAAGGAAAGGGGGGAAAAAGGAGGAGTTGTTTTTAGACACCGAGCACCATTAGATTCAATGTGGAAAAAAAAGCTAAGCAATGGAAGTTTTTCATTTCATAGCAAAGCAGATGCTTGTTTCTTCAGATGCCGTCTGGGTGCTTGGTCTGCTGCAGACTCTCACGTTTTTAAGCTGCAGTAGGTAATTTAAATAATTTTTTTTAAAGATATTTGTTAAAAGTATGACCATGTTCTGACAGTATGTTATGATCGGTGATGGGATGTAATGTACTTAAGTCGCTGTACTTTTAAGTACATTGTTCATGTGTATGTACTTTAGTAGATTTAGATATGGGTGCTTTAGACTTTTACTTCACCACATTTTACAGTAAGCATCTGTACTTTCTACTTCACTACTTTTCTATAAAGTGTTGCATTACATGTTTCATTCAAGTCCACTGCAAAATAGAAAAGCACCATTTGACCCTCACTCAAGAAGATCAAGGCAGGTATTCAGAATCACTAACACCCAAAATGGAGTCCACCAAGCGTAGTCATCCAGACGACCCGCGTCAGCCATGACCTTGATTAAAAGATTTATTTGAGTTAACTGGCTCAAAAAACGACTCCTACAGATTCCAGTGTCACCTTTGCCTCACCTGAAAGCATGAACCAGCTTTCAAAAGTTCACCGTAGAATCTGAAAAAACATATTGAGTTAAGTCAATTTGCTAAAAGCTATCTGACATTTATATGTGAAATTGCTTTAGGTTAGTGAAGTTTTATGTAATCTCACCAAACTTGCTGTTGAAATTGACTGCAATGAGTAAACTAAATTGTCATAAGCTAGCGTGAACTAGCCAGTAACACTGCGGTCAGGGGCACATGGAGCGCAGGATCTCCTGCCATGAATGTACCAGGCAATGACCTCTCTGTGCTGCTATTGCCATCTGAAGAAATGCACTGCTCCTAACCAAAAACAACCAATCAAAGCCAGGAGGAGGGGCTTATTGCTGTCAATAAAACGTGTGAACCACTGCTAAATGTCAGATAATATACCTTTAGAAAAGCTACACACTGCAGCTTTAATCTGAAATTGAAAGAAGAGCCCCCACTCACACATCCACAGCAGAAGAAGGGCTACATGCTCATGATAGCACATCCAAAGCTCTGCAGCTTTATTAAAGCATGCTCTTTCAATACCCCAGTTAAAGTAGCACTCAGTGACCTCTGGTATGCTAATCCAGCAAAGACACACAGTGTTCCCCCCTCCACACCATTCCAACTATGTGTATTTTACTCCGAACACACATGCCTGAAGCCAGAAGGAGAAAATACAGTGGATAAAAAATTATGCTGGTTCCTCTCCTGTGAGACAAAGTTTACCCAGTGGGACAGCTGTAGTAAAGTCACATGCATTTCTTTTGGTCAATTCAGCTGCCCATCTTGCCAACAAAGGGTATGGCTGCATAAGTAACATTTTGCCTTTTACTGGGGTTTTTATTAAACACAAAATAGTGGAAAATTAGTTTACCAACAAAAATGTGTAGAGTGATATTTCCTCCAGCCAGATATGTCCCCTGATCCATATCTATATCTGAAATGTTCCCAGTCAGAGCAGCGATGCATTTCAAATGCATTTCTCTAAATGCCTTTAAAAAATCCATATAACAACACCTATAAGGGTGGGTTTCAACATTAACGCATGCAATTACTATGAAAAGTTTAACGGTTATATGAATATATATATTTTTTGTTATATTTCCTGATGTGCATTGTCCCTTTTGAAATAAACAACAATTTCAGTCTTCAAATAAATCCTCATTTATTAGTTCCCACAACTACAACTATAGAAAATAACAGAACAGAAGGACCCTAAATATCTTAGATATGAGATCGGCATTGCGGAAGAAAAGATGGAGCTAAAAAAAGTTGCCTTGGCCAAACAACAAAGGTGTCTGTGTGAACTCAACAATCAGTCATTATTACAGTGGGCTTTGCTCGTCTGGCTCCTAAAGGCTCTGACTTTCATCCGGAGTAGCGTGGAAACTAATTCTCCACTCACATTAGCCGCACTGTGGTGCCTCAGGCCCTGGGATCAGTGTTGAGTTTTAAGCCAGTGATCTTCCTGGGCTAATCTTTCTTTCATGCCGAGGTTATCCCATTCACAAAGCTGGCAAAGGGAGGGCAGTGCTTCCACTCCAACAACTGCACAGGAAGGGTTACGGCAGCCGAGACCGAACAAACACGTGTATAAATGAGCAATTAGGAGCACAGAGAAGCTGCGGCAGCTGGTTCCATCTTCGTTGTTGGAGGTATTATGTATGAAGGCTCAACTTTGTCTTTGAATTAAGTTTAATCTGTGGCCTTGTCAGAAAAAATAACATGTGGGCATTTTCTTCATAGATGTAACATCAACTGAGGGTTCCATGTCAGTAGGACTGACAAATAATCAGACAGGTTGTCATAATTAATAGTAACTTTTTGCTTTTATCTGACAGATAAAAGACAGCTGGAAGTAAGTGACCACTGAAAGTTTTATCACAATGTTTTGGAGGAACCATAGCAATAACGATAAGAACAATTTTTTTTGCTTCTTTTCGCATAAAGTAGCAAGATTTGTATCACAGTAACTACACTTATTCACATTTTGAATGATATTGATACTGTATATAATTATACCATTATGGAATAAACACACTGAAACCAATAATCTGGACAGTTTTATCTTTTTTAAACGACATTAATTGGAATTTAACGATGGCATTTAATTATTATCATATTATCATATCTTATCGTGATATGCAATTCCATTTGATTCTCATCTCCCTTTGGCTCAATGTCTCCAGGTTGAATTTCAACCAGTCAGCAAACAGAAAGAAGACATTGATTTTCTGCGTTGTTTTGAATCATATTCTGCCTCTATCGGATTGTAGTTTGGCAGCAAAGGAAGTAAACAAAGTCGTTCTGTCCACGTTGGCCACACTTTCAAATATTGAACAACTCAAGTAAGAGCAAGCCCAATGCTAAAGACATGTTATTGGTAGCAAAGACATAGAGACCTATTCCCTCTGGGGTTGCCAACGGCGGCCACACCTTCAGCTAGCAACTATTTTACAACAGGGTCCAGATGGTCCTTGCCTGTTGTAGCTCTTCTGGTTTTTTGTAGCCTTTTTGTGTCTGATTAAGACACAACCTTTTCAAAATAATTTTGTGATTAAAATTAGTATTGAATAGATTTGACCACTCATAAAAAATAATTCAGGTAATGCACACATAGAAAAATGACACTAACTGACCACAGTCAGCTAAATGTTTTTAACCTGAGTACTGAGTTTCACATGACAAAACACAGAACTATTTATCTCTCCGTCACCAGAGGAGAGGGGGATTTTAAGAGGGTTGGAGGATAAAGAGTGACGACGTGGCAACAAGCAAAGAAACTGGACACCGATGGCACACAGAGATAATGTGAGAACGCATGCTGGCCAGACAGCGGGACAAAACTAATGTCAGACATGAGGAAAGTTAAAAGTGAAAATAATGAATAATCTGGCCATCTTATTAAGTTGAGAACTATATTTCTTCAAAGCGTTGCATTACACGTTTCATCCAAGTCCACTGCAAAGTAGAAAAGTACCATCAGACCCTTCCTCAAGAAGAGCAAGCAAGATCACCAGTTGATGGAAACACACCATCTCTTTTGGAACATTTGAAAAGTTTGTTCAAAATTTGCATAAAAATTGGAAACATAGCCACTGTGGCAGAGTTGAACATTGAATTCCACACCATCACAACATCACACACAATGTTCTTAAAATGAATGCAAAAAAACAACACACATACTTCTAAGACGTGAAAAGACTTACTGTTGAAATTAAGATCTAATTAATTTTCTGACATTGTGATCAATGTTGCCTTTTTTATTGTAATACATCAGCAAGATGGGAAATAATGACAGCACCACTTGTTGGTGGAAATTCAAAATGCTTATAGAACAGCTTACACTGAACAGGAAATTGATGTTATTTTAATTAAAAGCAACAGTTAAATAATCAGCTATAGCCAGCTATAGTTACCTCTGACCACAACTTAATCTACAGAAATGTGTATGTTGCTTTAGCCCTGAAAAAATATTTTTTATAAAAAAAATGCTCAGACAACACAGAAAAGATCTGTGTTGTCTGAGCAGTAATGGAGATGCCAGATGAGCAAACACTAGCGACAAGAGGGAGTGAAAACTAACACAGGGGATGTTAAAAGGAGGTGTGAAGAAGAGACATAAACCTCAGAGGAGGAAGTGGGACAGAGGTACAAACCAAAATGTACAGAGGAGTTTAATGAGTCTCCAGTTCCATCTCAACTGTACCTCTGGGGCATGACAATCTGTGTGTATGCATGTGTGTGTGTAGTCTAAAAACACTAGGCTATGCATAATTTATTAGACAGCTGTCAGCTTTGTATTCCTGTTTACTGTGCAAGGCAGATTCTCAGCCAACAGGGACCCAACCAGGAGGAATGACAGCCACTGAAACTGTTTAATTGGAGAGTTAAATCACTAATAATGCCATCACCATCTCTCTAATGCAACCGCTTGAGAATGATAAGCTGTTAGTAAGTCAGATATTGTGTCATATGCTTCACTCGAAAAAGACAGAAGTTTGTAACCCCAGTTTACTGGTTTTAACACTCTCTCAGGTAATTTCTACATGCAAGATCCAGATAAGAAAAAGGTTGCAATATTTTTGCTTCAGGCAGTACAAAATAACTTCATTTATCATACTCAGAGAAAAAAAAACTTAAGATTTTGTTTTGTTGGGGAATATCGAGGCGATTTACTCAACCATTTAGACCACTTAGTAATTATGAATTTATGGTATACTATGAGTTTTCTATTGGTTAAATCTGCAAAGTTGTTTCATAAAGTTCCCCAGAGCAGAACACTCATATTTACTGGGTATCTAAACAGGCCTGTGTGGATCCCAAGTTAACAGAGGCTTGATTGGTAATTACCTGATTAATTTGGTTTTATACACAGGGGGTTAGTGCTGGCAGTGAGCATCCTGTCTTGAGGCTGCAACCTATCACCGCCTGCATTTAACTTCATAATAGAATCTGGACAATTACCCCTTCATCTTTATTTCATCAATACCATCTTCACTACACTGTTATGTAGAGCAAAAATACCATCAAAGTGCCAATAATTTAAAAGTCAAGGCATTCCTTCAGAGGGTGAGTCATGGTGCCTGTCAACACAGTTATTAGGAGAGATGTTAAAAAGACATCATATAACTGTTACCCTTTTTAGCAAATTAAAAACTGTAAATATGTTTGTTGCTGAGTTCATACGTGTATTTAGGATTTTGAATTGAAAATGTTGTTTATTTTGTTGATCATCATTAATTATTTAAAAAAATGACAGACCCGGTAATTAACTCAATGAAAATCTTTAATCTCGTCTTCCCATTAAATGAAAGGCAAAAGTGTCTGTAAAGTGGAACTCTGCTAACATCCCATAACTACAACCATAATCCACTTACCTTATGGATTATGGATTCTAGCTAAACATGGAATCAGGTTTAGCTAGAATGCCCTTGATGGTTGGTTGGAACTCAAATCTCAAATTTTTTATCACTGAATGTGGAACACACATACAGCACGACTGGCAGGAGGACTGAAGAATTTTAGTAATTTAGGTAAGGTAATTAAAATAATAGTGGAAACACAATAAGCAAAAAACTATTTCAAAGAAAACTGTCTTCTCCAATATGTTGGGATGCATCATCAGTTATCAACTAGTAGCAACAAAAACATGTGTTAAGAGTTAAACCAACAGATGTGGTTGGTTTGAAATTTGCTCATTGTGTTAAGTGATTCACAATCTGAAAAGACTAAAATGTTTCCATGCTGAATTGTCAGAGAGGGTCTAATGTCAGAATATAATTGAACACTTTGTCTCCTCAGCCCACAGACCGGCTCAACTCTGAGTTGCTCTCTGCTGCAATGAAATGACAGGGAATAGAGAAAATAGCTGTTTTGTTAACAGTGCCTGCATGTTATTGGGAGAATGGTTTGCTTCCTTAGGTGAATCTTTAGTCTTTCACAGGAACTTTGATGGATTACTAGTGATGCTAACTGGATGGCTTGACCAGTCTGTAAATCTCTTTACAGTGTGACCCCTGACCCTTCGGTCCATCCAAAGCAGTGACCTCAAAGGGCGTCTGGGCAGTGAAGACTGAGACAGAGAGCGAGAGAGAGAGCGGAGAGAGACAAAGAGCGAGAGAGAGAGCGGAGAGTGAGAGAGAGCGCAGAGTGAGAGAGAGCGGAGAGCGAGAGACAGAGAGCGAGAGAGAGCAGAGAGAGAGAAAGAGAGAGAGAGATAGCTGGTCGGCCCCTTCAGAGTCTCTGAAGGTGTGAAAATGACCTCAGCAAAGTTTTTGGACTTTCTGACTGAAAGTCTCACTTTCTTCCATGGTTCAAGAAGAAGATCCATCGATTCCTTCAGGTGCAAAATCATCTTCATACATAACAATGCACCATCTCATGTTGCAAGGAATACCACTGTGTCACTGGCTGCTATGGACATAAAAGGGGAGAAACTCATGGTGTGTCACCATCCTCCTCTGACCTCTGACCCTATGGAGAACCTTTGGAGTTTCCTCAAGCAGAAGATCTGAGGGTTGATGCAGTTCATATCAAACAGCAGCTCTGGGAAGTTATTCTGACATCCTGCAAAGAAATTCAAGCAGAAACTTTCGACAAACTCACAAGTTCAATGGATCAAGAATTGTGCAGGTGATATCAAAGAAGGTCCAATGTCAACATGTAACTCTGTCTGTTAAGATGTTTTTGATTTTAGTACATGTGACCAGTTAATGCTGCACAATCAAAGAATGACCATTTGCAGTTCTTTATAATCCATAAAATGTTTAGAAAATTTGCTGTGCATAATAATTTGGAACAGTGCATTTGGAGTTTTTTATTGTAAAAAAATTAAATATATTGTTCCCCTGGGGAGCTTTGTTCAGTAAAATTGTATTTATACTGTAATAGTTCATGACTTGAAAATTATACTGACCATCATTTGCATTGACCATTTAGGGAAATCTGAGAAAATATCACTTGCATAATAATTTGTAACCCCTTAAGCAGAACCAACACGTAACATTTTCTAACTTTGACACTTTCATTCAACAATGGTTGTCCTTTTGACACTCTCACCAGATTTGTGGACTCCTTGACCACAATTGGTCAAGGAGTCACTCTTTCCATTCTCAGAAGATGAACAGAACAGTGCTCTGTGATCAATCAAATCTCTGGATGTTGTTTCATAACCTACAAACCAATGCACTCCGTTCACTATTTTTAACTTCTGAAGGCAGTTGGTTGAAATAGATTTTATTAAGGCATGTCAGAGTGAACAACATTGACTGTACTGCAACATACGTCACGTTTAACAGATTCTGAAAATCAGGTGTCAAAATCCTTCCACTTCACAATAATGCTAATCCGGCATCTTACTTCTTGTTACTTTACCACATACAATCTCATCATGTTTGCAAAGCACTGTATATGGATGAGGATCAGATACAATTGAGACAATTTGACTTTCTTTTTGACAATTAGTTTTTATTTGGAATCTCTTATTATGTAAATGATCACAAGTGGCCTACAAATGGCTTGCTAATGTGTCCCATGACACGTGCTCAGGACAATGAAAACCAGGTTTGCCTGAAGTTAATTCAATTATCTTCCACCAGGGATTCCATTTGTGCACAATGCTCCCATTATCTGCTACTGATTCAGTGATTCCCCTCTAAACAGCAAGGCTTTTAACAAAGGACATGCTAATGACATTTGCTAAATGGAAACCTCATTTGTGGGATGTGTCAATAGATGTCTTGATGATTGTGCCAGGTGGTTCTTGGGAGTGCAAATAAAGACATTTATGTGTTGACAGCAAATGTCATAAAGCTAAGCCAAGTACACACACATTAGGACACAAAAGAAGAAACATCAGCAACAGAAAAGCACAGTTTCTGTTGTTGGTCATAAAAGACACTAATGTCACATTGTTGTATAGTCATTCTAAATTATGTCGAACTTGCCAGCCAAGACAAAGATAAAACACAGCTGCACATACGTAGAGAAAGTGGATTTTTTTTATTTTCTGACTTCCCCAGGATGCTGAGACTATTTCATTCCAACACGAGAAATGAAAAAAGGCCAACCAACGCAGGTTTTTCTTTGATTCTCTGAACAGCATTATTCAAATATAATTAATGAGCACTCTTACCACGAAACACATTCAGATGGAGTGCATTTGATTGAAAAACAAACCAAAAAATGCCACATTCGGCCTGTTGGTACTTGCTTTCACACCTCATTCCTTTCCAAATGGAAGAGAAGAAAAGAATGCTTTTAGGGAAACAGAGTCTGTCATTTCCATCTCGTTCCGGCCTAATTTCCAGCAAAGTACCCTGCGAATGCTGCCTCCACAGGTGAGTGCCGAGAAGAGAAGCCAGTTCATTAAAGGGGAGTGAGACAAAACCATGAAGAAGTGGACAGACGACACGAGTGCAGACCAAAAAAGAACGATGGTTAAATGGAGCAAAGATGGAAGAAGAGAGACAGTGATTACAAGAGGTAATGGGAGTGGGATGTGGGTTGATTTTTGACCTTTCAGATCCCTTGGTATGTGTGACAGGCAAGTGTTTAGAAGATGGATTAAGGTAATCAAGGGTACTAATGAGAACAGAACACACATTCACGAGCCCTGACACTCCCAGAACTGTTGCTTGATTTCCATGTCCCTGTATCTGGACAATGTCTTTACCTGTGCTGGCTTACAATGCAACACAAAAACAGGCTGAATCGAGAGAAGTGTTAAAAATAATCTTAAACTCAATGTTACTCCAAAGCTTTAATGAAGGAATATTCTTTAACAAGACATAGTTTTCTGTTTGTAGAACTTTGAATTAAACAAAGCTGGTCGGTCGGGAGTGAGAAAAAAAATACTGATCTGACATGAAATAAATCATCCCCAGCCATGATTACTACAGTTATTCTTAAAACCCAAATTACTCATTGAAGCAATTTGATTTGTTAAAAACCACCTCCAAAACAATCAAACTCGCAATACAGTCAATCCTCTGGATAACGGCTAAAGCTTACGAGTAAGACACTCCATCCAAGCATTTGGAAACATCGTAAATCTCCTGTCATATTTGACTGTGTCTCAAAATCCCAACAATGCTCAGCCAAAGATGTTTCTGGAATCAACTCACGAACCCTGAATTGGTAAGTACTGGAACTTTGACTTCACTCTCCACAACTGAATGTGACATGGATGTTGGCGCCAGACAGGCTATTATGAATATTTCCAAAAACGTCTCACCTGTTGGATTTTTATGCACAACAATAACGATATAATGTTCTGGAACAGATAAGCAATGCAGCGAGCTGCAGTTGTGTGGTTGACAACGTCTTGTTGATGTCAGAGGTCAGAGCTTCAGGCTGGTAATGGTTGTGAGGGGGAGATGTCTTTTTGCACACTTTGGATCCTTCAGGACAAGTCAAGCAGTGTGTACACACCACAGCCCACATGCTTATCATGTTCATCCCTGTAGAACTAATGACCCCCAGTCACCAGATCTCAATCAAACAGAACACCCTTTGGAGGTGATGGAATGGAAGATTTGGGTCGCAAGTGATCAAAAGATAAATTTGCAGTCAGTACATGTTGAAATCAAGTCAGTATGAATCAGGTTCTCCAAGCGATGATTTCAATACCTTACTGAATCCATACCACAAAGATGTAAGGTATTTCTGAAGATGATACGTGTTCAACTGTGTACTAACAGGTAGTACTATATTTGGGCACCACTAAAAGAAGTCAGCTGAGCTAACCCTATAGTACTAATCATAAACATTACTCCCCCCAGCCCTACTGCCTGGTTGTGGACTGTTTTGGATTGTGCTTCTGAATGTTTGGACTATTAAATCACTATTAACGGATTCTCTGCGTCTGCCTCACCACCATTCACAGCAACTTAAGACACCTTTCTAGTCTATGCTAAAAACAGAAACCCACCAGAGGAAAGCTACTGCATGACAGTGTGCAAATGGATGACTCCAGAGTGCTCTCTATTGAAGATAAATTAGTAAAAAAAAAAACTTTCATATGATTCAACACCACAGTACACATGTCCATGAAAATTCCATTGCATTTCTTCCAGAAGATAACCCATAATAGTTTTCAACTTAAAGAAGGTAAAATATTTGTCATCTTTCTTTTGCTTCAGGAGAAAGGAGGGGAAAAATCTTGCAGTATCCCAGTAGACACCCTGAATAGACCAAGAGTGAGGAGGTACCTTAAAGGGTCACGCTCCGTCTGCAGAAGACAAGAACATGACTTCATCCTGAGGTCAGCGCAATCCTTTTCATCCACTTCAATAAACCCCTCACTCTGGCCTAACACCTACAAAGAGACATTTGAGCCCCATAATGAGGATGCCACATGTCGATATCACCTTTCACAGGCTCTACTTGACCGCTGCTCCTGTTGATGGAGTCACGTTCACTGGAGCATGTCATGCCTTTTTTTTCCCTTTAAGTCACATGTTTGCAATTACCTTAACATTTCACAGAACTGACTTTTTTGTTGCTTTAATTAAATGAGGACACATGGTGGTAGGTCAGACGGCTTGAGGAGACAGAAGTTGGTTGTGGGGCTTTGTCCAAGATGACTGAGTGACAGGGGTGAGATTAGGCCCTCAGGGCACGCAGCGGTTACTTTGTACCTGTCAGTCAGGCCATGACACAGACAACCTGCTGAGAGGCTGAGGGGGGCCATGCATGTAGAGGAGAGTGAGGTGAGAGGTCCTTGACATAGGGCACATCCCCCACCACCGGATGACCTCCACTCACCTCTCTGAAAAAGAACAACCTTACATAACAAAAGCTGGTGCAGAGCAGCTGCTCAATTATTATAAAATTACAAAAAATATTCTTGCTCAAGCGAAGATAAAGGGATCGACCAATCAGTCTTGTGGACATTGCCTGATCTTAGACTTTTGCAATTTGTGATGTGCTGCTACTGGGTTTAACTGGCTCTAATCTCCCCTTTTCTTTCTTTTGAATTTACAGTCTTGTAATAAATAACCATGAAGTGCTACTGGTCGGAAGTTCAATAGTTCAGGACTTCTGGTTTACAGCGTTACTGGTGGTTCAACTACTTGCAACTCATCCAGTTGATTAGTTCAGCTCAATTAAAATAACTCCACATAGAAACATGTTGTGATGGACAAAAATGAAACAAAGTCTTTGTATGATATTGTAAATATTAAAATCTTACTTTGCAGCAAGCGTATGTTTGCATGGTGTGATATTAGTGCCCAAATTAAGATTATTACCAAGGCTGCTTCCTTTGTCACAGGAGTCTACATTAATTCTGAAACCAGCTGATATGATGAATGATAGGCTGGCATTGTAACAGAGTGGTTGGCTTTGGCAAATGAGAAGAACAGCTTAAAATAGCCTGCTTTTAATGTAAAACAATCTCATGCATGTTGAAGTGTGTAAGTATAGAAGTTTATAAACTTGAGCAAATAAACAATGCTCAAGATAGTGAAAAATTGGAATTGGTGGAATCAAAAGAACATCCAATATCTATGGATGCTGTATGTATTTTTTATTTGAAAAATAATATGAGTCACCTTTCATTCATTTGGCTTAGGCATGTTATTTGTTAGGCTAGCTAAGGCTAACGCTACTCTGCCTGTACTAAAGAACAGGAGAGAAAGAAGAAAATCCAGTGGGTGGACTGCTAAGCAATGTTAGTCTTCAGCCTCTCCAAACCAACACAAGGGAATAGATAGATACATAGTTTCTTATACAACCAGTGAAGCTTTAGTCATCTTTTTTTCAGTGCTAACATTCACACCAATGTGACCTAGGAACTACTGATTGGAAAAAAAATGGTAATTGTTGAGTTTTCAAAAAGCAGGTCACTTCATGACTCCTACAAAGCTGATTTTTGGCCAGTTCCACCCAGTATCTCCTGTACAAAGTCTTCTAGATGCAGATAACAAAAGCTCCAAAAAACAACCCTTTTATTCTTCACTTTGCTTCTCTTTTTATTTTTTTCCCCAACAGTTTGTGCCAAATTTATCATGAGCTGCCAGGGGAGTCTGGGCTCTCTTCCACTGAAGGTAAAACTCTTTCAACCTCATCCATCTCTGTCAGAGACTCACGACAAAGAGCTCCCTCCTCAGTCCAGCACTGAGTGCATTTCCTTATCAGCTGCTCTCAGTCACCACCCCATCATTCAGTCTGTTTCCAAGTGCAGGACATGATGGAGGGAAAACAAAAATAGTTTTTTTTTTCTCTTTTAGCGACTGACTTTTGGACTCGAGGTGGTATTTTGTGCCAGTCACAGCTGGAACAAAATACCACATAGCAGCACATCTCAGTGGTAACTGATAAAACTCACACTAACCAATGTATTTAATGTGTCCGTCTGTCAGAATCTTATTTAAACAGTCACAATATATAGGTGAAAGATGTTTTAATCTGAAAAAAAAAAAGGTTATGAAACAACTTTTTTACTGAAAGTGAAAGTTCAAGTTTGAAAGATGAGATAAATAAATGTAAGTGTTTATACTTGAAAAGGCTTTGATGATATTCAGGTCAGATTTTGGCAGCAAGTGGACTGGACTAGGACTGTGCTGGTGTGTTACTTAGATCAGAGGTAGCCGACACAGGGCCTGCAGGACACAGGTCACCCTCAGAGACCACATGAACTGCCCACAGAAGATTCTAAAATGTCTATTTTCATCACTTGGTTGGAAAAAAACATATAGTTTGCTATAGAACCTTATAAAAGTATTCCAGGAAAAAGATACAGCAGTGAGCAGGCTAATGAAAGTTGACCCACTTCCCCACCCAACTGAGAAGACAATGATGATAAAACTAACACTGGTAACCTGCATCCAAAAAAAGTGTAAAAGGCTTCCCCTCAGTTTACCCTTGTTGGGGGTGTCAGAGGATACATAATGCAATTTACATGGATCCAATAATCCCTTTGTTCCGTAAAAAAAAAAAAAAAAAAAAACAAGTGATGATCTCTCTGAAGTAACATTATAGTCATATATGCTAAAGCTTACCAGCTAGTCAGATCAACAGTTCTGTTCTTCAGGCTGTTTACCTGGCTTGGCCGCACACAGTCATGTTACATAACCAGACATGATTTATTCCATTCGCTGCTCCTTTGTGCAATGAACACTAAGGATCAGGTGAACCTCAACTGTTCTCCATCTCTCTCTGCCTGTTCTTTAGTAATGAGATTACTATTCAAATAGTAAGAAGGCTAAAGATGGTGGCAGCAGGCGCGATATATGATAAACACACTTTGCACATTGGCCTGTTGGTCCCACTCCACATGCAGGACCAAAATTAATTCCTGATTACATCACAAATCTGCCCCCGACCGCCACACACGTGGCTGACACACACTTCATGGAGATTTGGATTTGAGAAATGAAGCTGGATGACACAAAATGAAAAACAAATACATGCATGCTTGCTTGCTGCGCATTTAACGTGCAAGCAGAGGGGGAAGTAATGCTTATGCCTGGAATAACAAGACAACTTAGAAGTGCCAGAGGCTGTTCAGAGTTCAAATGCCAAGCTGCAATTCCTACTGTTTTGATCTCAACACAGCTGTGATTATCCTACCTGCTTTTGTTTGTAGAAGTACATGACCATATGGCCAGTGAGAGATTCAAAGAGGAGCGGCAAAAGCCAAAGAGGTGGATTAGCAGTGCTTGCTAACAAATCATGGTGTCATCCAGGACATGTTACTGTGGTATTTAAGGGTGCACTGACTGCAGTTTTCTGACTGATCATCTATGCTTAAAAAGACTGACTTTCTGTTTTCAATTTTGGCTGATGCCAATTTTGTTTGAAAAGTCTTGAGATACAAAGAAAAATAACAGTGGGAACAGTGGTATAACTGTTGTGAACTATGTTTGTAGAGACATGATCTCTACATAGCTCGCTTACCTAACTGACAGTCAGTAGATGATTTTCAGACCTTTGCAGAGGTAGATGTGATTGTTTTCACATGGATCGATCACTGATCTCTCAAAATAAAAAAATTAAAAATGGGTCTAATTTATCAGCCAACCGTTTTGTTAGTGCACGCCTAGTGGTGTCTATTATTAGTTTCCTGACATGCAGCACTTTGTATGACAAAGAACCTCAGCAGGGGTCTTTTTTTCTCTATCAAAAACATCCACAGTGCTTATAAGGTTCAAAATCACACAGGAAATTCTCATAGTGAATTTTCTGAATTCTTTAAATAGGCAAAGGACTTCTTTTCTGCTAGTGAAACCAATGATGTGTGAAGATTACTCTCTAAAGTGTAACCAAGGAGGATTTCTGCATTTCATTGCAAGAGGAAATGACAAAACTGGAAGCCAGTTGGTCAGTTCAGATGCCTTTAGCAGCTATTTTTACCTAAACATAACAGCAGTAAATGAAATTGTAGCTGCTGCTGAAAACAGAAGAGAAGAGCACTGGAGGAACTTCTGTAGAGCCACATCGCCACCTACTGGTGAAAATCATAGGCCTGGGAAGGAATATCTGAAACACTAAGCGACAAAGAACAGGCATGTTCAAAGCAGGCTCTTCAGGTGGTAGATGATAAAAAATGGAAAAGATGAGTTTCTCCTGCAAGCAGCATTGGTTAGATCAAAACTAGACATAAAAGGGAAAATGCAACTTTTAGCAAACAATGAATGTGTCAGAACAGTGGCTCAGTCCCTGGAGTGCAGGGGAGGAGCTACCCTGGTGTTTGCCTGCTACATTCTATAGCAGCTCATCAGTCTGAATGTGGGCCTCTCACCAAAAGGTCCAAACCTTGCCTGCATCACATCACTA
Organism: Poeciliopsis prolifica; assembly: GCF_027474105.1. Lineage (NCBI taxonomy): Eukaryota > Metazoa > Chordata > Actinopteri > Cyprinodontiformes > Poeciliidae > Poeciliopsis > Poeciliopsis prolifica. Next base: position 449,174 of record NW_026562468.1, on the reverse strand, counting down.
CTCCCCCTTCCTTTTCCTTTCCCTTCTCCTGTATCAAGGAGCAATCCCATGTGTGTGTGTTTGCGTGAGTAGGTCTGTGTTTGGATATTTCAGAGGCCAAGCTGGTTGCGTCTGCAGTGGGAGGAAAGGAGAATGAGCCTAACTAGCTGGAGCCCAGGCTCCAATCTAGCAGGACTAACATGTCTGGTTGCATCCATAATACTGGAGCAACACAAAAACATATGTAACATATATGTAACAAAATATACTATAACATCATGTTTTCTCACCCTACATACCCTCCACTTTATAATCAGAACCTTCACTTTTCCCCATGCTAATTAGGATTTCCGAGTCTCTAAACCCAGCTGATTGCTACGGTAATAACAGGAATGATGGGAGAGGGGGAGATGGAGAGCATTAAAGAGGAATCAGAGGCAAGTCAGAGAGACCGATCTCTGAAACGTGGCTTTTCCTGCTGAAGAATGCAATGCTCACAGGAGAGCAAGCAAACTGGACAAGGGGGAGGGAGGATGAAAGGAGTTGGAACATCTATTGACCTTAGGGGGGGTGGCATGGTCCACCTGTTCAAACAGACAGAGTTATCCCAAGGAAATGAAAACTTCCATCTGTCTCTGAAGAGCTGTGGAGATCATGCAAACTGAATCCCTTCTTTCACATCCTCGCCGACTCAGACGCTTGCTTCCCTTTCCAAAGATTGGATCCAGGAGCGTCTCTTGGCACCTATCTGAAACATCTGAGGAACCAAATGCAGATCGTTTTACTCTTAACCAAGGAAAATTGACTTCTGTGTTTTTTTGCAAAAGCATTCAACTTTGTTTGATAATGCACCCAAACTCTGGCTGTGTGTTTAGAGTTGTGGTTATGCCACTAGGTGAACCTGTGATATAAAATCAAGCCTTTGCTCAAATTTTCCTCAAGCATTGCATTGTATTTTTTTCCCTCTCCAGACTGATGTGGCCGCCACTGTGCTCCAACATTGAAATGGTGTTCATTTTTCCTGCATGTGGGCAAAAAAGTTAAGTTTTTTGGAACTTCTTTGCTGAGTCACCTAAATGGCTTGTGACAATTTATGCGTCGATGGTAACTTGGTAAAAAAACGGCTCCTTCTACTATACTTTGCTTCATAGAGAAGGTCTGGGCTGTCGGCTGCAGAGAAATGATTGCTTCATGGAGGATTGTTTTCTGTTGAAGTTTTAGATGTTATCAATCGACAACGTTTGGCTGCCACATATAATGCAACATGAAACTAACTGTTGTTTACATCTTCCAAAGACAGAGGAGCTGAGCTGAAAGAGGTGGCTGTTAATGTTAATTCAATATTTGGAAGAGTGACCAACACGCACTGAACGGCTTCGTTCACTTCCTCGGATGCCATTGCTAAAACTACAGGCAGACTACAATTCTAAGAAAAGTGCAGAATATCAATGTCGTCATTCATTACTTCTTGTTTTGTTTGCTGATTGGCTTAGTAGAAATTCTAGTAGAGGCCCTCCTTGTGAAAGACAGAAAACCCAGGCTGTGTTGCAAAATTTTTATCGAGCGTAATCGGACAGGAAGGCAATAGCCAGTCTAGGGCGACAGTGGTAGGAGTTTGTCTTTAATTGATGGGTTGCTGGTTTAATCCCTGCTCCATTGGCTTGTGTCAGTTGGTGGATGCTACTCGCCTTGCCTGCAGGTGGTCAGAAGGCCTGGTGGCATGGCAGACTTGCTTCTGCCATACTATAGTCCAGTATCTTACAAGTGATACTGGACTGTGAATGATTGAATCTGAATGACTCAATGGAGTGTGAAGCCCAGCAGGGTCCCATGGACTTGATAAAGTACAAGCCAGTTGTCATAGTTTTTGTGGTTCTGATGCAACTAAATGTGGACAGTTTTGAGATGCATGCCTTTTGGAAGGCACCCTACACTTAAAAAAAACCGGGCGAAGCAGATCTTGAAATTGGCTGACCCCACAGAGGTGAGAATGCTGTGGGCAGGTGTCTGGAGGATGATGGGACCTTGGCCGGTTGCTTCACAAAGCTGTGAGTTGACTGTGAGGGTATATAACCTGTCTGACCTAAAAGCGCTGGGCCAGTTTAAGACAGCACAGTAACCAAAGAGGGGGGAGTTAACAAAGATGAGCAAAACTGAAAAGTTTTGTGTGTTTGAACAGCTGTATGACTTTACACCTGCCATTTAGACACTACCTCTGTCTCATCTGGATTGCTGGGAAATACAACAAATTTACTTTAGATTACCCTAAATACTTCACAGACAAGGTAGTTTTAATCTTAAGTCTCTTCCTAGCCATTCCTGGCCTTAACGCCAGACTGCCAGTGTCCAATGAAGGCTGACTGCTGTGCCTGGGAATAAACACCACCTTAACTGCACCCATCGCCATGGCAATATCCTCTGGGGCAGACGGAAATAAGCCTATGGCAGACAACAGTCTGCTGATGAGTGCCATCGGCTTCTCTTATGGGCAGCTAATGTAATCTTGCGCGTCTGTCAGGGCTGTTATCACCGTCGTTCGCCAGCTCTTGAATACAGACTCATCAGGTGATTCACGCGACAGCGCTGGACGAGGCGCCATTAATGGATTCTGCCACCCAATCTCCTCAATGTAGGTGAAAAAGTCTGATCCTCTGAAGACAGTGGAGCAATGTATGAACATTGCTTGGTCCCTTGGAAGACATTACAACAGGGAGAGTTTTTTTTTTTCAGTTTTCATCCTGAGGCTTCCAGCAGAAAACCTCAAATTACACCTTTCAGAGGTGCCATAAATCAGAGCCCGTTGGCTAAATGCTTTCTTGTCAAATGTAAAACATGAGCTTGACAGGTGGTTGTGGGTGAGCGGGGGAGTCAGCTTGTAAAAAGGGAAGACACAGAAAGTAAGTGTGGTGGATAATCATCAGGGGAAAAATTCTGAACACTGCAACTGACATGTTTCTGTTTGTATACTGTTTTCAAAAGACCGGCTCTAAGTGAAACAAGTTGTAGGGGCACACTCTGCCCACCAGGGGTCACTCCTTCCCTCTGGTAGGTTTTTTTTCTTTCCCTCTTGGAGTTTTGGAGTCAGCAGCAGAACCAAGGCCTGATCCAGATTTAAAAGGCAGGCTGACCCCACCCTCCTCCAGCAGACAACAGCTCCGATTACGCGTAAAATGCATATTTTGAAAGGAACATATAAATATTCCTTTGAAGCTGCCTTCTAAAAACTTGTAAATCCCCCTCATCATTTGTGGGGGAAAAGAAAAAATCTGCTAAAATATTTCTTTGTTTTGGGATTAAGAGCCCCTCCCTTTTCCCAAGTACAGCTTTAGGATTTATTTCGGAGAACAGTGCAAAAAGAAAAGTGAACACAAGGCCATACACTTTTGGGCAGAATTAGTATTTAAACCGGAAATCTGCTTGTTTTGGCAGAGCAAAGAGACCACACAGCTGAGGAGGGGACACACACACAGACACTTTCATTTTTAACTATCTTTGCGATCCTGCTGGTTGGCATCACCCATTCCTGCTTTTTCAACGGGCATACAGGAAACACCTGGATCCCCCTTCCACCCACCCTTGCTTAACATCGACCGGAGAGGTCCTGTGCAGGCCTCCATAGCTCCGAACAGGACCCCGCCTACCCCCCGACTCCTTGGCTGCCTGGGTGTAAACAAACATTCTATGAGCGTACACGGTGCCCAGGGAGAACCCTCTTTCATTCTGCTTCCACCCCGAGGCAGAGAAAACAGAGGAAAATGCAGCATGAGGGGCGGGTTGGGGAGGGGACGGCTCAGAGATCTGCCTCTGCACACTAAAGCCTTCAACACATTAAAACACTTTTTTCCCCTCAGCTGGGCTAGAAAAGGCTGACCAGAGAGAGCTATCACTGAAAAAGTGAAAAAAAAAGGAGATAAGTGGTGAAGTTTGGTGTTTGTTAACAGGGCTGAGTGTGAACCCTGGGGGTGTACCAGGGTTAGAATAGTTTTGGGTTCGTAAAAATAGTTTGGTTTTATTTCGTTGTGACTAATTAATTCAGTTAGTTTTAGATAGTTTCTAGAGAGTGTTTGTTAGTTATGAGTTATTGTTAGTTCAATAATTGTTTTTATTAGTTCTAGTAGTAGTTGTAGTTTCTACATACTTAGGAAAAACCTTAGGTAAAAGTATTGATCATGTATAGATCGATTGGGTAATGAATGCACAACAGAAGACACCATTTTATGAAAATAGATTCAATTATTGTTGAACAATAACTGACTGGCTACCGTAATTTGCCAAAAACTGCTATAAACTTCTTGTGCGGATAGAAAAAACTATTGTTTGTAAAGTTTCATAATCAGAAAACAAAGGGTATTTCTATAATTTCAGTACGTTTGTGTAAGTTTTATAAATGCACTGCAGTCTCAGTTAGGTATGGTTTTTTCGTATAAATCATAATTCTTTATTAATTTCTGTTAACTAAAAAGTTTTTTCAATTTCAGTTTTTGCTATTTTGTCAGTTTTAATTAACCTTGGGCACATTGCAGCTGAATGAGAGAAGCAGAAATAAACAAGTCCATCGGGCATTGGAGGTTGAAGAGTAATCACTGCTGCTCCTAGAGAAGATGAAGAGAGGCTTTAGAGAAAAGGAGACATGCAGGAGGAGGAGCAGTCATAGAAAAGGGAGTGTTGGGGTGGGGTGGGGGAAATGGTTCCAGCCCTTCAAATCGATCTTTATCCATAACAGATTCCCATGAAAGGAACGCCTGAGGTCAGAGAAGGCTTACAGCAGAGCTGCACTCTGAGGTCAAACACTTCATACTGAATTCTCTGTTCTTCAGACCAGCTTAACAAAACCAGAAATAAAGTCAAAGGAAACCTGGTTCTGCATTAAAAATTAATAAGTAAAACTCCAATCCAAGCTGTTATGATCCAAAAAAGTCAGTCTACAGTGTAGATCTATGGGATCTATAAGGGAAGAAGCCCTGAATGAAAAATAAAATGTAGCTGGTAAAGGGAAGATAAAAGTAGTCTTCCCTGAAGGTAGGGATGTAGAAAGATAGAAAAGTTAGGAAGAATATATGGAAAAGTGGATGAAATGTAAAAAAGAAGAAAAGAAGGCAGGAAGAATGGACTATAAATAGGCAGGCAAAAAGCAATCGATGGATGGAACTTTGAAATCCTGAAAAAATACGTTCTTATACAATAAAGGTTTTCTTGATCATAAACCATTTTATATTTATTCACCAATCTTCAACTTCATTATAGTCCACAAGTCCCTGGGTCCTAAATATTTGTCAAAATGTTTTAAATTTTACTCTCCTGCCATTGTCGATCAGCAGATCTGATTTCAAAGGTTAGAGTAATTTACTACAGTGCATGTAGAATTCACTTTCTTTCACATTTTCCTATGTCAACAACCTTTCCAAATTGTATCAACCTAATCTACGTCCTCAAAATTCTACACACCACTTCCAAGGGGTGATGCAGTTTTCTGATCAATCACCAATCCGACCTGGTGGATTCTGGCATTGTTAGAGATAGATTGATTCTCAGACATCTGTGGAGGAAGACTAGATCGGTTTCACATTAATCAGCTGATTGTCGACCCCCCAAAAGTCAGACAAACTCTCAAAATTTATTTTTTCATCCCTGTTAATACCTCATCATGACAATGTAGAAAACCTTTTCAGAGTGTTTTTACAAATTTATTAAAAACAGAAAACCGCGAACAATTGCACAAGTATTCGCAGCCTTTGCTTAATAGTTTGTCATTGAAGTTCAAAATTGAGCTGTTTGCACTAATCATCCTTGAAATGTTTCCACAACGTAAAATGAGTGTGGTAAATTCGGTTGATTGGACCTGGATTTGCAAAGGCACGCACATGAGTTTGAGATGGTGTGTCTATGTGAAGCACTGTGAATGCTTTCTGGTTGCACTGTGTGTGTCAATTCCAATAATTCAAGACTATATTAGTCTGTGTCCTATATTCCCTCAAAGAGAGGTCAACTCCTCTACAACTAATCTGACGTACCCTCTGATCTCCACTGGAGATTCCATTTCACCCGGGTTTGATTAATAGATTAACAAGAGTAGGCACATATCCAGCAGTGTATGCATGGGCAACATGATTGCTGGGGCTAAGGTGTTTTAATGCCCAGATTACATAACATTTAACACTCTCTGCAGATAAGAGGAGTGTGAGAAACAGTACTGGGGTTTGAACAGACGAGGATTGCCTGGTGTACACTTGAAGATTAGAGCAAAGCTTCTGGTAGTGGAATAAAAGATGACTGCAGTCACCTTTGAAGTCCGACCAGATGGAGGATGGAGGAAGAGGGGAGCATAAAAGAAGACTCACCTCCAGTTCCTGTCCCCAGAAAAGGAGGCTCTTGGAGAATAAGACCTCCAAGAACCCAGAGATCAGCGACAATAAGAAAAATCTGGATTAAACCAGTCCTCCCGAGATACCTCTCTTCCTCCATGTTACTCCACTAATTGAATTTGATTTCTTGAACTGAAGCAAAAAAGCCTTTCCACAGTTGGTGGAAAGGCTTTTTTGTTATTGTTATTTAGGGATTCAAGAAAAGCAAAGTGACACATTGTGGGATGTAATGTTATTTTTTGCAATAAATATTAAAACAAGCCAATATAAGAGACTCATTATCTAGAATCTTGATATTTTGTCAAATGTAATAGATCAAGAGATCAGACTAAAGACAAAAAAATTGAAGAATGAAAAGAAGGAGCTGGGGATGAGAGAGGGATGAGGAAGTAAACACGGGCAGCAAGGAGAAATATGCGTCAGTGTTATGGCTCCAGGCCTGCCTGCTGAGCAGCAAGGGATGCCAGTGATGGACATATCTGACATTGTGCTAACAAGCAACCTCTCTGTGCTGGGCAGTATGGTCTGGCATATGTGCGGTTTGGTATGTACATACACATAAACATTACCACAAACTAGGAATGCACAATATATATGGTACAAACAACAGAACTTTAGCCTGCGATAGAGATCTGCATTCTACTAGCTAGCCACAGTATTGGTTGTTGATGACATGACCAGACAGCATCAAAACAGAGCAAGCTGAGAGCACAAGGAAGAGCTTGTTAAAAAGGTAGATGCAAAAACATCAATTATCTTGACCTGGTTTGGGTTTAACGTCCTGCGGTCTTAGTGGAGGTAGATGTCACGGTCAAACGGATAAAAGTTCATGTGGGATAGGTGTGATCCCTGCCATCCATTGATGCGCACGGCCCCAGGGGATCCTGTTTCTTACCCTTCTCTCTATGTTAGTGCAATGCTCAGGAGGAGCATAGCAGATGTCATGGTTGGAGACCGGACAAGCGCTATGGGGTGGGGTGGCAGTCTGAAGTTCTTTTCAAAACCACATGCACCAAAAAAAACTTTGTAAAAGCCCACAGTGAATCTAGCAGGAAGTAGAAAACTTCTGGCGTTTAAACAAGTCCGAATCTTAAGACCAAGGAAGAGTTACAAAGTAAAATCAGGAACAGAAAAATGTAATTTGCAAAGTGTGTGTAAGTTAGGAAATACAAGAATTTTGCCAGGTCTCCTTTCAAATGAGATGGGTTAGGGTTTTTAAAGAGAGAACACATGCAAAGTCAAGCATGTGATCGAATGTTAATTTGGTAACATAGATGCTCAGCTTCCAAAATTGCTACATCTGAACGTTGCTATTTTTTCAACATGGACCAAAATCTCGAAGGAATGTTTCGAACATAGAATGTTGAATCTATACGATGAAGAAATGGTTCTCAAATGCAAAAGGTGGACCTTAAGTGGTAGATGAGGGAATTTCCCCCCAAAAATTGTGAGGATTTAACTATTTTATTATGTTGTTAGCTTTTGTTTCCTAATCTGAAAAGAGAGCAACTAAAACACACAATGACAGATTTTCACTCAAATGAATTCTATCCATCTGAAAGTAGGTTCTCTTCCTACATTTAAAGTCCTTCACAAGAGCATCTGACTAGGTGAAAGATTCTCAAGCGAATGTCCACAGATAGAAATGCACTCTGCAGTGTGAGCTGCTACACAATGGCAGCGGAAGATTTCTATCCAGTCGAAAGCATTTCCCTCCAGCTATGTATCACTCCAACGGGGATAAGTTAAAGTCCATATACACAGGTCGCTGTGTTGGCACTCCAGATAAACCCGCAATTCCTCTCTGTAACAAAACCGTGTCTTGTTTTCTCCCCTGTCTCTTCAAAAAATAAATAAATAAATGTCAGTGACCCCGTGTTAATTTCAAAAAGACTAATTAAGGAGACTTTGTTGCTTTCTCAGGGCTGCAGTTCTGAAGGGTGATGGGGGTTCAAGCCAGCAAATATGATCATGCTGAAAGTGAGTTTATTGCCCACCCCCGCTTTCCAAACAGATGCCAAGGCGAAGCCATCATGGATCCCGATGGTCTGGAACTGTTACCCATCATGATCCAGAGCTGTTATTCCTGTGTACTTCTGACTCCCTTGTGTAAATCATTGGCCCATCAGAAAATGCTGTTCCCTTTCTTCCCCCTTCTTCATTAACTGATAAAAAACCCAAAATAATAAATTTATGTACAGAGACAACTTCCTATCTGTGGGCATTAGCCTGACTGCCAGATCATTTAAGTCTATAGCTCAATCACAGCAGCAGATGGTACTGATTGCAGAGACTTGTTGGGGAGGAGAGAATGTGAAAGGGTAAGACGAGGCTCATTATCGCCTCTTTCTGTATCACCTTTTATGCCTCTTGTTTCTGCTACAATAACAGTGATTTGCATGTACAGCACGGCCTCCAGGCTTTCAAGGTAAACAAGAGAAAGACCGGCTATTGCGTTCACAGACCCTTTTAGGAGATATGACCATTTAGTAATTACGATACCTTTTTTGTATCGGGTTACTTTGCATCAGGTACTGCTCGGTTTTAAAGCTGCAGAAATAAGCTCAAGATAAAGAATTTCTGTTAACTGTGACCTTGTTAGCTGCGTAGTGCACTCTGTTAAAAAAAAACTGTCAAAAACATGTCTGGGTTTGTCAGGTCTACCAGAGTCGCAGTGTGTGATTTACCCAGCTGCCCACAAAATGTTTTACTGCATCATTCTCCTGCTTAACCCATACGCTCTTCGTTTTCACCGGCACTCAGGCCAAAACCAGACCGCAGAAACGAAGCAAGTTCAGAACATGCAGTACAAATCCAGTTGGCATGGTAGATGCGTCTCTGTTGACCTTTTCAGAAAAAAAAGAAATTAATTTCAGATCCTTTCATTGAGCAAATGCAATCATAACTGTTTATAAACACTGAGGGGTACCTCAACCTCTGCTGGATTGTAAGCCCAAAACGCAATTGAAAGCAGTTAGCAGCCAAGCGAGGCTAAACGTGATCCCTATCTAAGGTCATGATTGCACGGTTGAGTGTGAGGGAGAATACAAGCAAGCCAGCAGAGCTATCAACGTTGGGGATGTGTGGTCTGGCCAAAAGTGGATGAAGGCTTGGAAAGGAAATGAGGGTGAATGTGAGACTGCACAGAACTAAATGTGCCCTGGTGTCAAGAGTGGGGTTGGCTATCCCAGGAAAGAATCAATTTCAAATGTTCTATACAACCTAGGAGCTAAAATGCACCGTGAACGTGGATATGGATGACACAGTCATTTTTCCCTCCAAGACAAGAAAATATCTGTGATATCAAGCGTTGAAAGCAAAGCAAAAATGATTTGGTCATGAACCAATGTCTAAGGGCTTGAAAAGGGATAAGATAAGACACTGCTTAATAGCAACAACTCCAGACAGCCCTGTTAAAATGCTAGAACCTTAACTCCATCCTTTTTGCAGTACCTTTTGGTATTGTTCAGGTAGAAGTTTATCATAGAAGTTTGCTAAGCAAAAAAACGTCTTTGCAAAGACACACACCACATCTTTCATTGATAGACTGAAAAGATGTCGCTGGTGCACAACTCTCTTCAAATTAAAGTCTGGGCTCTGGCTCCACCATTCCAAAACTTTAATCATCTTCTGGTGAAGCCATCCTGTTGAATTCTATGTATGGTTTAGGTTGTTCTCAGGCCTAAAGTTGAAGTTCATCTTCATCTTTCTGGCAAAAACCTGCAGGTTGGAGTCAATAATGATTCCTATTTGCTACCTCACTTTACCTTGACTCCACCGATAGTAAAACAACCATAAAGCATAATACTGCCTCCACTGTTTCTTTAGTGCAGGTTTGGAGAAGTACCATGCTGCTTTTAGCCAAACAAACCTTATGGTCAAATTTTTCACCCATAAATTCATCAGACAGAATGTAAATGCAACTTAGTAAAAATTTTGGACGGTCTGCTTTAGTTTCATTTTAAGAAAACTAGTCCATCTTTCCAACTATCCCAGAAGAATATGGAAGATTGTTTTTCACATCTACAACACAAACAGTATTCCAATGTAGCTATGTTTCCATCCAATTTTTAAGCACATTTTGAGTAAACTTTTAAAATGTTGAATGTACTCACTCCTATGAAATGTGAGTTTGCTTGTTGAAGGTAATGTAAATTACACATTTGGTTTTCAAATTATTTTTCATTTCAGTTCTTGATAATAATCTGCAATAGCTGCTCAGGGTGCTAATGGAGTTTTGGTATAGGATAGTCATAAATGTTGGTTTTAAAAAAAGAAAGCCTATAAGGTTGGTTCAGTTTTTGTCTTTGTCATATTCTTGGAAGTGCTGCTGATGCCGACCAAATCTATTGTTGACTTTGTTCATTCAGTGCGATAAGGATGTCTACAACTGTTAGAGTAAATGCTCTTATCTCTGACGCCCCCCTTGTCATGCGGCCCTCCCGCTCCCCCGCTGCTTCCAGGATGTTTTTAGATGTCGAGGAAAGCAGGTGGGGTATGCAAGCAGAAAGTTATGGGTTTAGGGGGAAGTGAGCAAATGTTTTTGTGCCTGTGCTTTGGGAGGAGTCCTCTTCCAAGCAGTACATCATCTCAGATGAATCCCTAAAAACCTCCTTTTGTCAAAAATGAACAATGGAAATGACTATAAAAGTATTACTTAATTAGTTTTCTTGATAGAACACAGAGTAATTCATCATTTTGTTGGTTATTACTAAGAACTGAATTCCCAACCTGTAGAGATGCTTTAGCAAACACTCAAGTTTTTTCCAAACATGTAAGTCAATGCAGGTTAAGTCTCCATTATCACATAGCCAATATTCTTCCTCCTGACGCCAAACCACCAATGGTAAGTGGTTTCTTTTGTGGCGCCACGCACCGTTGAATAAGTGAGATAGCATCAGCTCGCGTCTGCAATCTGCGGCCAGCTTTTGACTGACACAGCATGACACAGGCTGTGGAATGGGAGCTCCTAGATTACAATTTGCACATTATCTTCGAACGCTGCTCAAGTCAAAAGCCTGTCACAACAACAGGTACCCTCGGGATATCACACAGACACATACCCATACACACACGGCCAATAAAACACAAAGCTGAAACATGGGCTGTCAGGCAGTAGCATGAAGAAACAGATAAAAAACACAAAACTGTGACCTTTTTACTTACTTGGAACATAAGAATCAACTTTTTTTTTTGAAGTGGATGGAAACTTTCTTACCTGCAGAGACAAAGAGACAAAGGAAAGGAATGTTTAGTGTTTGTTATTTTAGAGTGGATGTCACTTCTCGCCTATATGGATTCATATTCCTATCTCACAGGGTGAAACGAGACGACTGGATGTCCATATTTGGGCATGTCAGTGCTCTTCTTGTTACTCTGTTTAATGACATAGTACCTGGCTCCAGCTGGTTCAGTTGATGGACAGAATTCCTCTGACTGCAATCAACTCTTATTCTCAACAACATGCGCAGCAAAAAGTTACTTTACATGACAAAATTAACACTCATCAGAAAAGGCATACACTGAGGAAAAAAAAGAGAAAAGTAAGAATGGGGTTGTGTGATTTGTGCAAAAGCTGCTGTTCATATTAGAGAGGAGTCAAAAAAACGCAGTAGGCAACTGGAATTATTTGTTTTTTCTTCCCCAGCTTTACTGGTGGCCAGGTGATTGGAAATGAAAAAAAAAATCCAAAGGTTTTCAGACCTTTGAATGCACCTTGCATAAGCTTCACCACATCATGCTGACTATAGCACTCTTCAGTGTGAATGCTGTTACTGAGAAGAAAAAAAAAGATTTTCAACTTTTTTCAGTATTAAAGGTTAAACAGAAACAATGAGATGGAAGAAGCTGAAAAAATCTTCCATAGGAAGACAATGACCAGTCTGGAACCAAACAGGAATTGCTTATATTTTTGAAAAAGTCTTATTAAAAGATACTACCTAGAAAGCTCACTTAAGTAGAAAAATCTATATGGACATGTTTACAATACAGAGAACCAATAACAGGTTGTGATGAACCATGAACATCTCTGGTTAATAAATCAAACATATCCATAAAACAGGAGAATTTGCCTGTCTTTGTGGTCTGCTTGCTCAATTATGTGATATGTACTGTCAAAACATAGCACAGAGAAACCATATGACGTAACATTGTATGTCAGATGATCAGAATCAATCATTTTTAACCACCACAGAAAGTTAGACATAACAACATCAGTCATTCAAACAAATAATCTTCTTCAAACAAATAATCTTCTCTTATGAGCATACTTTCATTACTGCTCATAATGCTAGAATCTCTTCCCATGATTCTAAATCAAGTCTTTAGTATGTTGAATGTGGGATTAATGCAAGACAAAAACTTCTGTTTTATATCAGTTATTCACAACTCAAGTTCAAGTTGCAAACTCGAGACCCCGTCTCTGTCCTGTGGTTAAGTTATTAGAAACAGTAGTCTGTTAACCTAAGATATCCCATGTTCAATTTCCATTTCCCACACCACTTCTACTCTTCTAATGTGGGACTCTAATGTACAACATTACCCAACAAGAAACACATGAGAGAGGGGCCGGGCTTCCTCTTAATTCCCTGTCTAATTACTCGTCCCAACTCACCCCGGGTCAAAGACCCTGTAGGTCCCACTCTAATCCATCTCCTCGGCCCACTTCAAAAGGCGCTGATTACAGGGAGGAGAAAAATGAAGAAAGATGAAGATGAAATGAGAGACAAGGCAGGACAGAAAAGACGGCAAGATAAAAAGGAGAAAGGGAGGGGGAAGAAGGTGGACTGAGCCAGAACACAAACACATCTCGTCTGTCTCTGCACAGTCTGGCTTGTATGGTCCATACAGATCCCCCCCTTTCGATTGTTTTTGCCTATAGCTCAGCACCGGAGGGGTCTGTTTACATGTTCTGCAGCTGAAGCACACTCACGAGGAAAAACCAAAAGATCTTTGTGTCACATAAACAGCAGACCGATTCTCAGAGTGGCAATAAAACCAAGCAGACAAAATGCAGCACAATGGCGGCACTGTTTCAGTGAACATGTGCAATTTTTCTTTTTTCCATTTTTCAACCGAGACCACATGGACTTTCTATTACACAATTTGTGAGGCAAATTCTCACAGATAAGAGAACCATGTGCAAGAGCATTGGTTTCCAGAACAGCATACTGCTATTATCTTAACCCCTAGACCAGTATGTCCGGTGCAATCTCTTCAAGTGGGGTTCACTTTAATATTCAAAAGACAAGCCAAGAGTTTGAGGATCAGTAGCGTAACTATCAACTCTTTCTTCCAGCAGATGTGGTATACGTTTCCTGCCTCTTCGTAAACCCATCGCCTCCAACGTGCCTGAGGTTTTCTTTTTCAAAGGGGAACTGTAAGTGAATCCTGACAGCACGCTATACGTCAGCTTCATGATTCTCTAAGTACTCTAATATATGCTGCCTTACGCCCACAAATGGAGGGTCTGGAGGCTGAAGAAGTTGTAAAGAGCAATTTCAAAGTCAGAGATCGAAGACGAGTCAAGGGAGAAAACAGATGAAGGGAATAAATGGCAGAGGATGGACTTAAAACCTTCGGGGATGGTTGGCTGACTCTCTTTGGTTGGTCTTTCTCTGTACCATGGATGATCAAGGCCTGGAATGAGGCTGCACACTGGCTAGACTTGTCTGTCTACAGGTTGAAATTTAGGACCGATCAGGCGCCTAGACCGGCTTTGCTGACCGCCTCATTGTTGTCTTACTCTTACCTCTCACAGAGAAGGAAACTGGCCACCCAAAAAGTGGTCGAGTCATAATGCATGCACAGGCTTAAGAATTAAGAGGCCCATTCATATGTGCTGAAAGTGCAAGTACAGTGTCTTGGACAAAAACATTTCCACATTTAGTCACATTACAAACCACAAACTTTATTGAATTCATTCAGGATTTTATGATGCTATGCATATTCTCACCTTGATTTTTTTTAAAAAAAGTCTCTAAAGGATATCGATGGACAATGTAGCAAACATCATGCTAAACCAGGGGTGCTCAAGTCCAGTCCTGGAGAGCTACCGTCCTGCAACTTTTAGTTGCAGCCTCACTCCAGTAGACCAGGCTCAGCTATGAACAGACCTGGTAACGAGTCATTCATTTGATTCAAGTGTGTTGGAGCAGGGATGCATCTGATAGTTGCAGGATGGTAGCTCTCGAGGACTGGACTTGAGCTCACCTGTGCTAAACTGTGCATGATGTTTGCATTTGTTTTACTGTTGACTTATGGGAGCTGAAATTAACTTCAATTTCTTTAAACACAATTTAATGCAGTTATTATGTGGTTTTTAATGGTGAAATTGTAATTATTATTGTAGCTCTTGTCTTGAAGTAGCTTATTGAACAAAGTAAGCTGATATTTTGTTAGTATTTTTTTTAAATCAGCAGTTTTTGTGATTTGGGGCTTTAACGGTAGTTAAGTTCAGCCACTGAAATATAATCTATTGATGGAAAAAAAAATTAAAGGATTGTATCACAATAAATACCAGAGAATATTGTGATAAACTCGACAATACCTGATAGCTGAATAAAACACACTTTTCAGATTTTTATTCAATTAAATTCATCATGCACTACTTTTACTTTTCATCAATTAAATATAATCCTGGCCTTGCAGAAGCCAGGCCCTGTTCTATCCTTGTGCTGTGTTTTCTCGGCTACTGAGAAGATTGCTTG
The DNA here is from genome assembly GCF_027474105.1 of Poeciliopsis prolifica. Taxonomy (NCBI): domain Eukaryota; kingdom Metazoa; phylum Chordata; class Actinopteri; order Cyprinodontiformes; family Poeciliidae; genus Poeciliopsis; species Poeciliopsis prolifica. The sequence continues at coordinate 434,125 of NW_026562468.1, read as the reverse complement.
GTGGAGGCCAATCGCTAACATTTTGCCATACCGTACGTAATGAGTGTTGAAGGGAATTATGCTGCAAAGTGTTGTGCACAAACATTCAAAATTAGACTCTAGCCAGACCCTGTGGTTTGTAGGGCCACAGGGTCGTACACTCTTTCTCTGACTTTAACAGCTTAATATTTGGAAGTGTGGCAAACATGGACTGAACAGCTTCATTCATTTTCTCCATTGTCATTGCCAAACTACAATCTTATATAGGCAGACTAGAATTCAAACCAGCACAGAGGCTTGTGCTCCCATGTGGACCAACCTCCAGAAGAGAGGTACTTTAGCTTACTAGAGGCAATTGTTGGCTGCCTGGAAACCACCAAGATGACTTCAGATGATTGTAAAATATCTAACCGTTTCTTTAAATTTAACATTGTCATTCACAGCTCCTTCTGTTCACTGATTTTCTGGGATGAAATTCACCCTTCGAAATTGTCCTCAATTGGAGAAATTTCAGACAGAGGCCTAAAGGGAGATGAGAATCGAGCAGAATCGCCCAGGCTGAAAGAATTCCAGAAAAAACTATGAAATGTATTTATTTGCAGAAAAACTTGAAGGCTGGGAATTCTTTAGGAAAGGAACTGATTTGCAATCTCTGTTTGGTTGACTGTAAATAGTTACAATTTACAGGAGAAACCAAATGTAAAATGTGAGCAAGTGGCTCCTTCATCAATTCTTTGTCAGTTCTACAACTATAATAAAAAAGTAAAGAGCTTTGCCAAGGTCCAGCGAACAGCTTGATCTCCTTTGTTTTCAGTAGTGTGCAGCAGCCCAGGCAGCAGTAATGATCATGGTGAGATGTCTCACCGTGCCTCTGATGTGGAAAGTCTGACTGGGATTCAAATCAGCAAATAAAGCATAATTGTCATAGTGGAAGGGGTGGGGGGCTTGTTCATGTCTCCTTCCATCAAAGACCAGCAAACCCTGAGTTTCTGTTTACCAGCCATTATTCACTTCCCCCCTGCCATCCCGCATTCCACTATCTTTCTGTAATTGTGCCTTATTTTGCCTGGCGCGATAAGGGAATAATGACACGAAGAGGGTGATGCCGCCTGTTGTGTAAACATTTGAATACTATTTCTGATGTTGTGGTATCAGTTTTCTCTCAATGTCTAATAAAAGTGTCCATTTGTGGGGAGGCGAGCGCGTCCGAGAAGAGACAAGCTTCAACGTTTTTCAACAGTCAATGAGGAAAACACATGGTGTGGAGTCAGTGCAGCTGTTTCACCACAGCCACAGATTAGAGAGGGACCGGAGGGGCTTTTAATTGAATGTGAACGCACAAGCTTTTAATTTGGCCATGGTCTCACACACACATGTGCACGCACACACACTCACAAGTAGGTTATAGCAAGGTGGAGAGGAAGACGACCCCCTGCATCATCCCAAACATCACTTCTGTCCCTCCCCTCCTCTTCAGCCAGCAGATCATACGGTTCTAATTACAAGCCATGGGAAAACAGGGAAAACAACAAGATTTTACAACAACAAGACATTGTGATGAGCTCAGATCAAGCGGCAACATCCGCTGAGTCTAAAATCAAGTTAGGGAGCACAAGAAGAAGTTTTATTTATATAGCACTTTTTCAGCAACAAGGCAAATGAAAGAGCAAAGTTCAAGAGAGAGTATAGAGAAAGAAAAGAACAAGGGAAAAAAATTACACACACACACAAAAAAAATAGAGACTCAGCTACGTAAGGAACGAAAACATGTGAAGCTACGTTACAAGGCGGTGTATGCATTCCAACAGCTGTGACCGTGCAGACGAGTGGAAAAGTGACGGAGAGCTCTGTGGCCGTCCACAGCAGGGACTCAGTGGAAAACACCACATGAGAAGCAGAAAGAAATCCAAGCACAAGAATATTTTTTTGATTTGCTAAATCGGTAGTGTTTCTGGGACTGGCATCTGGCCTTCATTTCTGCTCCGCTGTAGGTAACCAAGGAAGAGTGGTGGGGGGAGACAAAGGAAGGCTGAGATAACAATGCTTCCATCACAGTCTTTGGTTTCTAATGAGCTCGTGGGAAGGATGCCTCCTTGAACTGCTCAGCTGACTTGTATTTGCTGTTAAATGAGCGCACGCAACGTCGTGGCAACCGGTTGTGTTCACTTCCTTCCTGAAAATATGGGACTGTTTAATGCCACGGTGAGGCCAGTTTGTTGTTGCAGCAAACCCCCACCATGGACAGACATGCACACACTTAACAACACAAACACAAGCAAACATGGAGCGGGACTGCGAGTTTGTGTATCCATCCATGATAGATGGGTAAAACAGAGCATCTTTTTTTTTTAAACCCGGGCAGCACTAACTGATGGGTCTGACATTAGAGCACTGCAGGCCATGGTGTGAGGGCCTAACGCATGTAAACACCAGACAACAATGAGGAGATGGACCAGAGTGCACGCTTGTTGTCATTGAAACAGACTTTTTATGAGCCTGTTCCCACAAGCCACAGAGCAAAACTGGGAAACAGTAGATTTATTTTCCATCATGTTCTGTCAAGGAGGTCTGGGACAAAACCAGAATCAACATGTACCTAAGTTTATGACAAGGTAGAGTTCCAAAACATACCAAGTGATACAACTTCTAGTATGGTTTAAAGTCAAATTGAAAGATACCAGAGAAAGTGGCAGGAATTAGCATTGTTTTTCTTACTCATACGTTACAGCAGAACTAGCCCTTCCCTGCCTCTTTCTGACTGAGAGAAGATTACACCTTTGCCATTACTTTCAAGAAAAACTAATTTGGCTGTAAGAAGTTGAGACATGTCTGCATATCATTAAAGCTGCAGTAAAGCGAGAGTGAGAAACCAGATAAGCAGATAACACAAAGACTAAAAAGGAGTCGAGCGCAAGATCTGTTTTATACATTTCAGTTTTTGACTTGTCATAGAATATCTGGGATTTGGAAACTTAAGTTAGGTATTTAATTTTCTAGTACACACACAGGTGTTTCAATGATGCTAGCCACACAAAATGTGCTAATTGATCTTTGGCACGATGTCACACCTCACTCTGCAATGACAGATGTCAAGATAGCCCTTGCACGCAAGTCCTATCTAGTTTAAAAAAATAAAGTAAAACAGACAGTTGGTAGTCTAAAATTGCTTTTATTTGGTTGATTTTACTATAAAAATGGGCATAGGATGCTGCGCAGTTTATGCAGCTGACTGTGAGTTGGTTGTAAACCAAAGTTGTCATTTTATTGTGTAATTTTTGATGAGAAAAGAAGACAATGATAATTAGCCACACGAAATGTGCTAATTGAACTTTGGCACATGAACTGGCAACTCTCAGTATATTTGCAATGGACACTTGTTAGGTGGACTCTTTTTCTTTTTCTTTCATGAAGCACACGGTCAGGCTGGCTCCCTGATTAAACACACTGGGCTGCTGGTGAAGCTGATGTCCAGCTGGGTGCAGCCCTACTTGGTTAGCATTCAAATTAGACCGGAGCAGGCAGCAGTGCTGGTGCACACCTCTCTCAGACAGGACGTTTATTTTATTCTTTTTTTGCATAAATATATATATATATATATATATATATATATATTGCATAAATATATATTGCATAAAGATGCAATATATATATATATTTATGCAATATATATATATATATATATATATATAGCATAAATATATATATATATATATATATATATATCTATATATATATATATATATATATATATATATATATATATATATATATATATATTTTTATAAATATATATATATAAATATCTATCTATCTATCTATCTATCTATATATATATATATATATATATATATATATATATATATATATATATATATATATATATTGATAGATAGATAGATAGATAGATAGATATTTATATATATATATTTATAAAAATATAGCTTATATAAGCTCATCCGTCTTATATTTTTGTCATTGCCAATGAACTTCTCTTAAAAAATTAGCTTCAAACCAGAGAGTGGGGAGAAAAAAAGACTTCTCTTCAAATGGAGTCCTGATTGATCAAGACAAGGCTTTAAAGAAGTTGGGAAGTTTTTTTTGCTGTGCTGTCAAGAAATTGAAGGGGAATTACTTCAAAACCCGTTTTAAAAGACGACACCTCACCATGCTGAAGAGAGAATGAACTATCATCTCCAAAGATCTTGCAAGGCATTTATTTGGATCAGTTTCAAATTCCATCTGGAGATGTTTAAACATCATTAAAATATGTGCTGGCTGAACAGCTCTGGCTCAAATTACGGCCCCTGAAATGGCTGAAGAAACACACAATTTCAACACCCATCCCCGACTGTTGTTCCAACGGGGTACCGGAGTCGGAGTGCACAGCTTCATTGGTCAAACGTCTAGGATTTGTTAGTATGAAAGCTGCTCTGGTGGGAACCCTGATAGAGGTCATTTAAATTCAGTCAAACGAGAGCAAAAGTGAACAGAAATAGGGAGAGACCAGGATGGTGGTCTATGCATAGAAGAATGCATAGAAGTCACAGTTCAGTGTGGCTGTCTGCATGCAGCCTGTGCCAGAAAAAGAAGAAGAAGAAAAAAAAAAAACAATCCCTGAGCGTCATTGGGATCTGATTTCAGCACAGAGCCAAGGCAGGAAACGGGTTTCTCTTGGAGGGGGGTGAGATCAGGGGTTTTGAACCTCATCTCTTCAGAGGAGAAAAAAAAACAAAGAAATTTTAAAGTCTTTAACAACTGTCCCCACCACTTCTTTACTCATAGTGCCTTATCTGTTGCCAGCATTTGTATACATGGGTGCATCTTCACCTGTACAGTCCAAACCTCCACTGCCAGCGACAAAATCACACAACTGGACTTGAGTCCTTGTCATGGATGCTTACGCCACAGAGGGGTTAGCTAAGTTCAGAGCCTTGTATCAGCATCTGGATCACAACCCTACTTTATGGAGCCAGAGGGGGATGCTCAGCACATGTGCACCAAATTAGTTCTGGCTTCACAATGTTCAGAGCCTTAAAAACCCTTTTGTTACTCAGCTGTTATGCAACACGCTTACCCTGCATGTGCACAACAGTCTTTATGTTATTTGTCACAAGATTGGGCTTTACTGCTTGTAGGCAGCTTCCTCCGATGAAGACGACTCCAACGGCACTCTGCAGTAACAGCAAGTTCTCTAATGCAAGGGCATGGAGACGGTGGAAAACAGCTTGTGTCTCAACAGATGAGAGGTATGATGAGGAGAAGGAACTCTTGTGAGAATAGATGTCCATGTCAGAGGTATGCATCAAGGGAAAAATGTTTCATGCATTAAGAAACAGCATGTGGCCTTTGGTTTCAGTTTTTTTGGTTTTTCTCACAAAGAACAAAGACATTATTTTCTAAAGTACAGTGTGAATTATGTACAGGTGAGCCATTCAAATGAACAATATGACTGAAAAAGTCACGATATTAGGGTTTCATATCAGTCAATAGCAATAATTACTGATGAGATTTTTGTTTAAAATATCTGAAATACTGCCAAACCAGAGATATGACCTTTCCTGTTTTATCAATAGTTTTCACTTCATGCTATGAAGCACTGAGGTGAAACAAGAAACTGCTTCTTGTTTCGACTCAACATGTTGTTACTAGGCAACCAAAGAGAAAATTAGTTAGTTGATGCCACCAACCTTGCTTAGTTAGCTATGAGAGGTTAACCTGCTGAAAGCCTTTCCTTGGTGTGGTTCTGGATCAGAGTTCTGTGAAATTATTGAACATTTTATCAGGTGTATTTATTTCTATACTGATCACATCTATTGCGATATACATTGTTTTGGATTTTTTGCCCAGCCCTACTATAGATTGACTTATGAAGTTGGTTGCTAACTTTATAAGAGTAAAGAGGCTAACTACATGTACTTTATACTTTGCTTTGTATTGGCTCAATAAAAACTAAAAAGACTGTAGTTGTAATGTGGCAAAAATGTTAAAATTCTGAATATTAGATTTTTGTGATATGTAGATTTGCTCCAACAAAACTACATATCCCATAATCATTCTCCCAAAAAGGCGGAATGATTATCCTCTTCTTATATTAGGCACAGCCCTGCGATTCATCACTGGCTAGAACAACTGGCACCTTTCTCTGTCCAAACTGTGTGTATTCCGACGACAGATAAGATACAAGAAGCAAGATTGCAGTGTCAACAAACCATGGGCTCAGCATGCTCAAAGCCCTCGAGGACACAGACAGTAAAAACAAACAGGGCGGCCCGGCCGGCAAACACAAAGACTAACCCTCGGAGCACCTGGTTTGGAGGGCGCCATCTCACTCCCACCAGTATCCTATCTCTGCATCCATTCGGATGATCACATCTGGTGACCACAGGTCACCAGATGTGACCACTGGAGCTGATGAAGAGCAGGGTGTAGCTGTGGACTGCTGCACAACTGTGGCTGCAGCTGTTCTCAGTGCAGGTTCCAAGAGGCAAAGACACAGATGAAGGAGAGAAAGAAGCTGAATAATATACAGGTGGCAAAGGAGATGAAACAGAAGCGCCGTCCTAAAATTATCTGCAAAGATCAAAGCAGTGACATTGTCGGCTGATGCATCTTTCTTTGCTCTTGTAATGTTAAAAGTAATGTGGCCTTCCAGATTCGTTTTGTTCCATTTCTTTCTTTTCTCAAAACATCAGCTTAATATCTTGCTCTGACAGCAGATTCCTACAAATCCAGCCATCATCAAGAGCTATGCTATAAACCTGGGCTGTGAATTGGGGGAGATATAATACAAATCAAATACAGCTGGAAAAAGACGCAGGGGGAAAAAATAGTCAAAACAGCAACAAAGGCAGAAAATTGCAGGAGCTCTGAACTTCAACAAGCCGACTCCATTCAGATCACTTAAAGATTGAGACAACACAGTTCTGACTTCTGAAGATGCTTGAGGAGAATATGGGTGGGATTAGTTGGGTAGAATTAATGACCTCATAGTTTGGTAAATTCTTGCAGAATGCTTTGATTATCTCGGTGCGTCTTATTCCACTGAGTTTCTGTCACTGAGGATGTTGAAAGTGAGGCCTTTTTTTTTTTTTTACAGAAAAGAATCTAGATTTTTAGATTTGTTTAAATAAGCCCACTGTAAGGGCCCTTTAAATGGAAAACACTCCTGATTGACGGCCTTTTTGCAGTGTGCTCATGTCTCTCCACTGCTTGCTTACTTTTTCTCTTGTGTTTATTTTTCTCTTGCATCTGTCCATTGGAGCTTTGCTGATCCTCCCCAATATGCATTCCCTTCCTGCTGACAGGGTTTGGCCATCTTACAAGAGATCTGGCCAAATTAAAAGATAGCAGCAGCACACTGACACAGCAACGTGTTGCAAATCATTTTAGATAAAGTCTTGTGATGTTGCCTGAGGGAAAGCAAAGGCAAAAATTTACTTTTTTTTTTGTTTACTAAAACTTGTGCTACATCAGATCAACCTAGAGGTAAATATTTAAAAGATCCAGGACTCCAGTTAATTTTACAAAAGGTGTGTCCGTTTGGTGTCAGAGTCTCTAATGGTAGCCCATAGAAATGCAAATCTTTCAGGGTTTAGCAAATTATTCAATTTCCAAATGATTTTTGATTCAGAAACATTTTTTAATTCAGTTGTTCTCGGTGCCAGTTCCAAGAGGCAAATAATGGTTTCTATCCTTGTCCGTTTGTGCAGCAGACCACGCAGCATCCTACGTACATTTCTAAAGTGAAATCAACTCAATATGAGTGATTTTATACTACCAGAGGTCTGCGTTTTAATAGGCCTTCAAATGAGCATATAAGTTGTTTTGATGTCCATCATGGCGGAGTAGGTGGAGATCTGGAGAGTGTGACGTCATGTGCAAAGAGTTAATAAGAGAAGAAAAATGTAAAACTATGGAACATTTATTTAAAGCACTTATCAGATTCCAAATGGTGTCCAATTCCATCATTATATATTTAAGCAAAAACAAGTTTGTGAGTAAAATTCTCCAAGTTAAATTGATGGTATTAAGTTAGTTTAGCTGCCTGGTTTTTGCTTAAATAAGAATTTATCAGTTAATTTTTCAAAAAATATAAGTTTTCAAAAAAGTCAAAATCACTTTATCAATTTAATAAAGTCCAAATACAAAATTTGTGAAGAATTTAACTAAATTTTGAAAAAAAAAAAAAAAAAAACAGGTGCTATTGCAGCATAGTTTTGAAAAAAAGTTTTGTATTAGCTATCTTTTCTGATGTATGTAAAAAGCACGGTTGGAGTTTTGGAAGTTTTTTACTCCGCATTGTGGTAAAAAAAAAACTGTTTTGAGATTCTAAAAACACAATCTATTTGTTGAGATTTTGAAGCTATAAAACTTCATATGACACATTTTCACTCCATAAGGTACCACAAAAGACAAAGTAAAGAACACTGAGCTAGCAAAGATAATCAGCATTGATATCTCTAAAAGTGGAGTTCAGAGGAAAGATGAAAGACTTAATTCAGAAAAGATGGACTTCAAGAGAATTATAAGTTTTGTAATAAAAACAGATATTCTTTAAATGAGGAAAACTAATTAGAGCAAACATCTAATTACAGAACCCTGCCCTAGTGTGATATTTTTAGCATCTTATTTACAGAAAAGCTGATGATGTGTTTCTTCTTCTATGCAATTACCCTGATTGCCATGTTGTTGCTTTAATCCAAGTCATTAACTGTCTGAAAACAACCTGATCAAAACCGCTCGCATTCCGAAGTGGCTTCTCCGAACAAATGCTTGGATTTAGTGAGATTTTGTTCACTGATAACACAAGTACTTACAATAAACCCCATGGAAAAAATAGATCATGTTTAGAATTATTGAAAATTTAGAAAACAGCTTTGAAAGCAACAATAAAAACAAAACAATCTAATCAGTTACAAGTATCACTCTTTTGATACCAACCCTGGAAAGCTACAATGGGGATGTTTGAAAAGAAGCTTTTTGTGCACAGTGATGGTTTAACTCAGATTTTAGCCTTTTTACTCAAGGTTATATAACATACAATGATGGATAACTGTGGCAACATTATATCTCAGAGGTACTGAAAAGGTGGCTTTATGGATGCAGAACATGGACAAAGAGCAAAAATTGAGCTGTTATGATGGGACTGTCATAGAGCAACAGTTTTCAGTCAGAGGCCTTTTCGCATTTATTGACAGACTGACTGCTTCTGTATATCACTTCCTGCCCACAGCATTTCCATCCACAACAACACTTGCAAGATTCTTGGATGCAATAAATTACAACAAAATTTAAATTCCCTTTGAGATGAATAAAGGATTTCTGATTTGAATTGGATTGGATTTGACCCAGAAACAGGACGGTGACATAACCCAGTGGTTTTTAAAGTTTTCATTGGAAGATGAAGAGATGTTAAACATTTTCTTTCCTTGAAAAGACTTTAAAGACAAGCAGTGCTATTTTTGCTTGAGGCTTTTAGCTAATTTATATCATTAATTTTAGCTAGTTTAATCCCTATTGACTCATCATATCTTCATGATCCAGGATCTGGACAGATTTGAACATCGCTGATAAATCAGAAGCTCGACCGAAGAGACCCACCCCTCTTTCCATCTCTCTGGAAGAAGCTGACGCAGCTTCAGACCAATCGCACAACAGATGCTCTGTTCTATGCCTGGCGAGCTTCTAGCTGCAGCCGGGGCCTCCCTGGATGAATGCGGACCTTTTTAAGGCCCATGCCACACACACTCACACACACACAGAAGTGAAAGGGAGGAAACAGCATCCACATGCAAAAAATACAGCAGTAAATTTTCACAATTAAAAATTTGTATTACAGAATGTGATTGAGAGCACAGCCAAACTCTGCCCCCCTAATTTTTAACAAATTGAAGGTAAAAAACGTTTTGTTTAGACGGAGGCCTCCCTCACCTTCAGACTCGCTGTTAAAGGCCAACCTCAAAATGTGTAAGGATAACACACAACCTTATCCAGGATAAACACACGACCGGGGCGTTAGAAAGAGGGGTTGTGTGTGTGCGCATGTGTGTGTAATACAGTATGAACAGCATGTCAGTGTTTCAAACGGTCCTCAAACTACACAGAAACCATTGCGGCTGATTCCCATGCAAACAGAACATGGACGTCTTTAAGCAGAGGCCGTTAGTAAGAGGTTGTTTATGAGTCTTTGCTCTACTGTTCGGATATGTATGTGGTTTTTATGCGCTCAGTGCTGCTTTATGCTCCTAGTTATCAGTTTTAAAGCATTCTGAGGCATTTAGAGGCTGGAGATGGAGTTATGCGCTCATCAGTGCTATTGGTTACCCACAACGACAATAGCTTGACACCTCGCTCCATCCAAGCACAGTGATAAATCAGATCCTTTTCTCACGTGCCAAATTTGATACTGATATCCAGCGTGCCGGTGGTGTCCAAAGTAAGGGCTAGAGGTTATTTTGCTTATTACACTTTTTAAACAGGATAAAATTATTACTGAAATATGGCCTGTCAAGAAGATACATTTTGCTGTCCCATAAGTTATTGCAATTAACAAATAACATTTTGAGTCCAAATTCAAGTAATGGGTCTGAAATCTCATAGACCAGAAGTTGTACAGTTTGTTGCTGAACATGCGAGTAAAATCTGCCTTGGCTATCTGACAATGTTCACATGTTTCACTGACTTTAGAATATATACTTGAGAATCTGGCTCTACTATAAGGAATTTAATGAAGAACCATGAACTGAATTAGTCAAGCACAAGAAGTTGACCTGTTTCCTTAATGTAATGCATAATTTCAGATCTCAGAGATGTTTACTCCAAGTTGTTCTGACTGCTCCGAACTCATTGAGGGCTAGTGACCGACGAAGTGTTATTATATATTTTTGAGATGAGACCTTTACATTGATTGGGAGTTTGCAAAATGGCGTCCATTCTTCCATTTCTAAGTGGAGGAACGGACGTCGTTTTGCCATTTCATAGAGAAAGCAAGGACTAATGTTACAAACAAATTCTCAAATCTGGAGATAGCGGAAATTCAATTTAGACGTGCTGGCATCAAATGTAGTTAAAATTCCATCTATAATGATCATTCAAGTTATTTAAGCCTGCTCTCCACAACAGGGCAAACACAAGATCAATCTTATATGGCTGGCCATAAAACATGGTTATCACACAAGGGTCTACAGACAGAGGTTTGTCATATTTAAGTGTTGTCTAAATTGTGGCTAGATTTTTAGGGTGGAGATTACAATTGGGCGAAGAGAATTGCTTTGGGGAGAGAGGGAGCTTTGAGGTGACTAATGCAGGGAATGATGATGGTTTACATGCATTCAGTTCTAATTGGTACCAGTCAACATTTGGTTGTTGAAGCAAACAGACTACTTTTTGTAGGTTTGATCCCCAGTAACAATTCATCAGATTGGGTAGAGTCACAACGCCCTGTTCTTTGTGTCTCTGAAGGAAACACCTGCTGATTTTGAGGTGTTTATAACCACACGAGAACGAGGACAGCTGTTTATCAATAAGTCTGAAGAATAATTATTGCATAAACAATAATTACAGAAATAATTTTCAAAGGGTCATTAATTTTTGTTGAGTTCTTTTTTAGTCTTTAAGAAAACTAAAGACTGGTCTCAGCCTTCTGGGAGTTCAGTTTGTCACCTATTACCGAAATCAACTCAAAACCTTCATGCAATCGCAACTGACCTATTTAAAGTCAGTCACCCCTGCCTTAAGACCTCAAAGTCCTTGTATATAAGATTATATATTTCAATTATAATCTTAAGTATAATTGAAAGGGGTTTGATAGCTAAAGCAGAGAGAAGTGGGCTTAGAGGACAGCCCTGCTGGGTACCTCTCAATGCAGAAAAGGGCCTAAACCTTAGTCTGTCAATGATTATACTTGATCTGAGTGATTTATGAAATATTTATATAATGATGTAAATTTGGGTCCAGATCCAAATTCACCCCATACTGCAGATAGATAGAGCCACTCGACCCTGTCGAATGTTTCTCCTGCATCGAGGAAGACCACCACCTCAGAGGTTTCCAGGGATGTGGAAGAAATAACAAAAAGCCTGTGCATATTAGAGAAAGAGTGGCAAACCCTCATGAAACCAGTTTGAGGAAATTATTTCTGCCATGGTAACATCCAGTCTCACAGCCAAAAGCTTAGCTAAGATTTTAACGTCTCCATTTAGGAGTGATATGGACCTACAGGAGGCACAGTCTGTTGGACTTTTACCATGTTTTAATAAGAGTATGATGTTGGCTTCTGCAAGGGTCTGTGGCGAGGTTCCTAGATCCAGAGAGATTAAATATCAAGGTTATGCTATATCATTAATTTTATTTTACATTTAGAATTCCTAATTGCACTTTCTGAACTATTTGAGAGAAGGATTGTTGCAGTTTATGTTTCCATGTTTGACCAAGGTAGTCAACTTGTTGTTTTTGTCCGTTTCAGATTATTTATTATTTATTTTACATCGGCTGTTATTCTCCCAATTGAACTGACTATACAAATTAAATTTAATTTTACATGTTTGACCAAGTTTGTGAAGCTACTACTCATTTCATTAAATGAGAAGAGGAAAGTAGTCAAAGACATACCCTTCAGGATGTGAAGCCGGCACCATTACCGAAAAAAAAGGAGTGAGGTTTGTGTTCCTAAGTTCACTCCTTCATTTGCAAAAGTACTGTAGTATGTTCTTCTCTGCCAAGCTATGAACATAATTCGAAGAGACAGTCTGGTAAACACTTAAAGATATTCGGGTCACTATGAGAGCCACTAATCATTGCTCTCCCTGATTGGACCGATGACGTCTGACCCCAGCTATTCGACCACAGGGTCGGCGAATATTAATAAGGCCCTGCAAATGTTACCTCTCACTATTTCAAGCCCACACAAACACATCGTCTGTTTCTCCACTCAGCCCTGACTCAGACCAGGAGGAATGAGCTCAGCTCCAGCTGGATGCTGAGGCAAGCTTTACCTCAGGCGGCCGCTTCCCCCAGCACACATTGGCACTGTCAAATTTAACATGGCTGTCTCCCGCAGCAACCCCTGATCACAGCAGAACTGCTGTAACTCAGCTGGGATGCCGCTGTATATCAACCACATATCGACTTATCTGGCGTTGGCTTTGTCTGCAAACAGGGGCTGTTACTGAAATCAGAACAGAGTTTGTCCAGGTTCCGTCTGATTTTGAGCTGGACCATCTCTAGGCAGGTTTATGACGTTCAATAGGGAATAAAACAGAGGAAAGTGTGTTTTATTTATCATTTTTTGTTTGGACCTAAATCATAACTGAGCAGCTGATTAGTAGAGCAGCAGCAGCCCAGGGAATCTGATGGTGGTCTCATAAGCTAGACCTCTTTTTCTTTTCTTTTTTTATCACACTCTTCATCTCCACAACTCTTAGAAGAAAGATAAAATACGCAAAAAAGCATCCGGAGTTTCAGTTTGGAACTCATCTGCTGAGTCACCTGCAGTGAAGTGTCCAGCTGGCTGGCTTCTAGGAGGCACAGTGACTTCAGAGCAGCTAGTTTTGACAAATGCGAGATGTGCATTGGGACTCGGACGTACATAATGCATAATAATAGCAGCGGACCTCTCCTGAGTTTCTCTGTTCTGTTGAGAGGAGCAGAAAACAACAGCTGAAAAAAAGGCTTAATTTACCATTTGAAACAATGTTTTTTTATTTTCAGCTTTTATTACAGTAAAAAGACAAACACCGCTGCACTATGTGTGATTTACCAACACAGGCAGGACCAATTTGTTTTATTTTTCAAATTTTCCTTTTCCTGCTTTTCCCAAAGTCCACTTTTGCATTTCCATTGCACTTGTTTGCGATCTTCCTTGCTATTCCGCTAATTTTGCTATATTTCCCTTAAATAAGAAATCCAATTAAAATTGCATGAATAAGTAAGGTCACCAGAAAGTATAAGTCACTAAAAATTATGGCAGCGACGGATGTAAACAGTTACATGATAAATATTCATAATTCAGCCATGGGGCTTGTGCACCTCATCTGTCAGCTGATATTTCCATTTTGTTGAAAATGTACTCTGTGATTTTTCCAGAGTTCTTGTGCAACGTTGAAATGCGCACAATTATTTACACACTTAACACATTATTTAACATGTTTGCACTTATTTAAGCTCAACTGCATTAGAATATACAAATATTTTCCACAGTACTGTCTATAATTAATGCAAACTAATAAAGACAGCTGATTTATTCAGACCCATCAGTCCTCATTTACAGCCTCACACCCTTCACTGCTAACCAGGAAGCATGTGTGGCTGATTTGCAAGCAGTCCATGTTGATTAGCTGGGTTATGACACCCTGCGATCTTGGCTACAGTTTACTGCATAGACACGCGTTCTCCAATTAGCCCTGTGGCACAAAAGCCATCAGGCTTTAAAGGGGCTGCGAGGCAAGAAAGTTAAGAGGAAAGTCCACACATTTCTACTGGGTTTTATGCAAAATTCACATGCAGAGGCATGCACTGCATCATGCGCTGAATAATCTATGAAAGAATGTGTTTTTTACGCTAACTTCACCCCAAAACGCCCATTGAGCGCCCGTGCAGCTAATGATGGTTGCGGCTTGCAGGGTTCACAGTGTTCTTCTTTCATTACATGTTTCACAGCTCCCAGCTGAACCGCCGTTATCCACCTCTTGTGTGAATGAAATATGAACTCATAAACAGCAAAATTGCTCTTTGGGAAACTTTGTTTTTTCAAGCACACAGTTGCTGGGAGGGTGAAGTAATTTAATCTGCCAGTCAAGGCAGTAGTGTGAAAAAAGCAACAAGAGCACACGGTCCAAGCACTATCTATTCCATGACAACTGGTTGGTTTCATTGGGATCACTTTCAGATAGTAACATACAATTATTCAAAATATAAGCTCTTCTTAATGATCACTACATATCGTGAGAAGTAAATGCATTTGTCTGAACTGTGGAGCAGCATTTTCTTTTGAAAATACATTAATTCAACTTTTAGTTTCAAATTCGCTTACCCTGCAGCCTTAGGGTGGCTCTGTAAGGATCTGCTCCTTTTAAATTGAAAGTGGGACTGATGTCCACTTCCACAACTGTATTCAAAAACCAGAGCAGTAGTTATGCGTTTGTAGCCAGAGAAGCTAAGCCTACAAAAGAGGAGGAGCTTTTTCTTCGAAGGCAGGGCTAGGACCAACCAGGCGTTAGGCAACTCTCCAGGTATGTTTCTCATGAGGGAATAACATGACATGATGTAAAGTTCAAATAAGTAAATTTTTCCACTTTAACATCAGTGCAGTTTCACCTGTGGGACTGATACTGATGTGTTAAGAAATATTTAACATTGGCCAATACTGATATAAATGCTTGAAAATGTTGCTTATTTTGTCAATTAGTAGTTTGAAAATGCAATTAATTAATTTATTAAGAACGGTCGAATTACCTCGATCAAAAATTTTAATGACACTCCACCATCATTTACTTTGTATTTTATGCATTTTAACACCAAAAACTAAGTTTGCAAACATGCTAAACAGTTAAATGTGAGCAAATGGCTCCATTACACTCAAACCCTGAATAAAAGATCTCAGATCTCATTGTACAATATTAAAATGTCACAGTACTTTTTGTTGAATAGATCGCTATCACTATCCAGTTGTAGTTGTGTGGCTTCGTCTGATGAAGTTGTACCAGAAGTTTCCCAGCTACTCTGAAATCATTAGTTTTGGCAGAATTTACATGTTTCCAGCAGAAACTAGTAATAGCGGCAGAGTGATATAGGGGACACAATCAAAATGTATACCCTGAAAGTTGTTAAGACGCTGATGGAGACGGAAAGCATTGCTGTGACAACCAATAACTGGAATGCATACCGTATACCGAACTACATCACAATCACAAGTTATCTTTAGCAACTGGGAAACAGTCAACCTTTTACTGCACGCCAGGGATTCTTGAAAATAAGTCTGCATTTGTCTCACAAACTCAATATTGAAACTGGTCTTATGAAGTTTTGGGTATTGTTGCTCCACTACTAACCACCCTGACAATTTTAAAAGTGCTTTTTCTTATTACTGACTTCTTTCTTAACCAAAATAGTGAATAATTGAGCAGCCCTACATTTTTCCTGAAAACTGAGTCACAGTGGATTGAGCATGAGGGTATGACATGATTTGTTCACAAGTATTAAATTGAATTCTGGAATGAATGAAATGACAATGCCTGAGAATGAACTGCACGTAAGCTTCCATTACATTATGTGAGGAATTATCTTATTTGAACAATCATTTTCATTTTTACCAGACACGGTCTCTTACTAGGGTAATTTTTTATTGCATTCAGTTTTTTGCGGATGTTTAGTACCTATCAAGTTTATTTTTTTTTAAATTGGCAACTCATCCATGCATGTAGAACTATGGAGGATTTTGTTCTCCAACTCCAGACCACAATGTGACTTCAACAAGACTCACGAACATGACAACTGAAAAAGTCGCCCTTACTTGAAGAAAAACATAAACAAAACTCAAAAAAAAAAAAAACTGGACAAACATCCAAGAGATGTGATGCCACATATTCTTGCCAGAAACTGTCCTAGATTAAGCATGACACATAAAGCACAAGCAGATCTCACATGAAGGAACACAGGAAAAAACTAAAACCAGATCTGGCTGGCTAAATCAAAGCCACGGCATTTTAGGCCAGCGGCGCTTTTCTCGCCTTGAATCACATCCTCAGAATGACTCAGTGACTGTGGAACAAGGCACTATCTGCATCCAATGAAACTCAGTCCTTTGTTGGCATCTTTCACAGGCAAGGCAACGGAGTTAAGGCTGATCTTATGAGGCTTAAATGATTTAATGGAGTGAAGCTGACATTTTGAGTACCAGAGAGGAAACTTAAAAGTTGAGAGGTTAAAACGGTGAAGCCCAGCTCCTGATCTACAACAGCGCATGCAGTAATGGTCTGGATCCATATTTTACTGGAAGGGGACTTGAGCTTCCAGTGAGCTACTATGGAGACGATCCAAGCAACCGCTGTGGCTGTAAAAGACTCCATGGTTAGGAAGGGCAGAACGACCAAGGAGTACAACTATTTGAAAACATTCCCGTCTCCTCCCCCCACCTTGCCACCCATGTAATAAGTGATATTTCATCAACATTAAGAGATCAGTGACTTACAACAAGGACCTAGATCTTGCTAAAGCATTACTTGTAAGTTAGTTTTGTCTTAATAGATATTTGTAGTAGAAGTTAAACTAAAATTATTTCTGTGTTTTTCTTCAAGCCACCAGTTCTTTTGAGTGTGTGGAAGAATCCAAAGTAATTAAGTAGAAGGCAAGTGGACTTCTCTGGTTTCTTGAGGATATTTTGATTATCAGCCAAAAAGCTCCATTAGTTTGGAACATAGTTAAAAGTATCAGACTTAGAAGTCAGAACAATCACATTCATAGAGCTATAGGACCACGGTGTGTACAGATGTGTGTGTGTGTGTGTGTGTGTGTGTGTAACCCAACCGTCCCCTAACCAGGTCCCACCACTCTCTCTCTCCTAGACATGCTCTGACGGAGAGATAAGCTGAAGGTCAATCTGAGAGAACAGAGCCTCCACTGAGGAATGTGTGGAATGACACTCTCTTGTTCATTGGACTTAAAGCATATCGGGGGCGGCAGGAATGGGGGTTGAGGCTGTCATGACGGCCCGTGTCATCACCATGCTCAGTATGAACCAACGGATGATGGCTTGATTCAAGACAGCATGGAGGGTGAAACGGTACAGTCAGCACATAGGGGAAAACAATAATTAGTTTTGATTCTCCTATTTTGTGATGCTTAACTAAGAAAGCAAGTCCAATAAATAAGAAAGCCTGAGGGTAATTTCTACCTGACCAGAAAATGTTCAGCCTGAAAAACCCCAAAAAACTACAGGATCTAAAAAGACGTAGGACGCAGACTAGTGAGTGAAGCTGGAGAGAAACTTCTGGAAAGCAGATCTCCCTTAAAAACTCTTATAAAAATGCTAATCCTTTAGCTTTGTGCCAAGCTGTTCACTAAAAAAAAAAAGAAAAAAAAGTGAATACTTTATCCCCGATATCACACAACTTATCAAGACACGCCAACATCAAACAGTTGAAACATGACCAGCTTATCTAGTGGAAAACTGTTTGGATAGGCAGCAGAACATCCAACTCCCCTCCACCCTGACTACATCCATTAGTCCCAGGCTCATTTCTCAAAACTATAAAGAGATCCAGCTTTTACATCAAGGATATGGACGCAGTGATAAGCGAGATCTCTACTGGCAACCCGACTCGTGCTCTGCTCACACACATTAACAACAGGCCTGTGACATGCGAGCCTCCCAGCTGCTTCCCTTCCAGAGCCGAGGAGACTGGGTGAGTCAGCATGTGAGCTGGAGAGTTAAACCTCTCTCAACCCCAGAAAAACACAAATATGGCTACAGATCTGATATAGAGCATAGACAGCATAATCTCACCAAGTTCAATGCTCACATATTAAGATCCAGCAAATGTTGAAAAGCTCATGGACCTAAACAGGTTTTATTATTATGAAAATCATTATGACTTTGGGCTTTTGGAAGAAAAAAAAAACAATATATCACAGCCCTTGTTACTATAACCATGGCTGTGATATATATATTTTTTGCTCGTCAGGTTTGATTTATGGTGAAAGTGGTTTATTTTAATAATTTTCTGATAGTCTCTAGTGTGCCTTAAAGGAATCCTGAAGAATTTTTGCAGGCCTGTTTATTGCATGTGTCCTACTGAATGCAGGAACAAAAGCTAAATTAACTTTACCTTGACAGATTAAGTTTCAGGAAAACTTCATCTGTTCCTTTAACAACATCAGATTAAGCCAAACAACTCTGAAACCATCAGGGTGTAAAAAAGAAGTAAGCAAAAAGTAATGCATAAAAAGGTTATTATATGTTGAAGTTACCTAGAGCAACACGTGACACAAATCAAAATGTCCACACAAACTGACCATTCTTTTTCCTCGCTAAGGAAGACTGTAGATTTTAGCTTTAGTGGTAGTGCCAAAACAGTCTACATTGTGCATACATTTTAAGGTGTATTTGGTGTTCATCTACTAAAGTAGGCAATTATGTGTATACAGAGGGGACTAGGAATGTGCTATATAACCAGTATATGGTTACATATACTGGTTACACCTGCTTTTTATTCTAAAAAAAAAAAAAAAAAAAAAAAAGCTCCTTTATTATAAATTCAGCCTCATTGAGATGCAGCATTTCTGAGCCACTGAAAGAGAAAAGGAAAACAGGTACCTGTCATAAAAGTATTCAAAGTCTCTTAACTTGAAAAATGAGAACAAACGGACAGATTAGCGGGTTCTGAGTGTTCAACAAGAACATCCAGTGCTTCCGTTTTTATCTGGGAGAAGTGAGCAGGTTCTTATAAAAAGCAAACTTTCACACTTGTGAACTGCCTCACACCTTGGATGCAAGATGAAGTCAGCTGGTTTGGTATGCATATTTAAAGATTTTAAACAGAATATGTTTAGAAATTAATTTGAACATTAACTTGATAAGGCCCAGATACTTTTGGATCTCTCCTCGGTTTTTATCCATTATTTGAGCTTCTTCACCCTTCTTCTGACATCCCCCCAACCTTTTTCCTCTAACTTGCTTGTAGTTTGCAGGCCGAGCTCTGCAATGATCAGTACAACAGCGTGGCATTTTTGAGGTTGTATAAAAAGCTTTTGTTGAGCAGACGCACTAATTGACTAAAGTGAATCATGTGTTTGTGGTTCAGCATTGGTCCTCTGGTTCCAGCTGGATGATTCTTGTTTCTTGTGGGAAGAGCAGTTGTGCTTTGTGTGCTGACTTTTTTCTTTTTCCTCTCTAATGTGTAGGACTGGGACAAACGGCTCAGTCGACTGTAAAAAAGTTTAACGGTTTCCTCGAGAGACGTCAAACCAGGAGGGGATGGGCCAAAGGCGGCTTCTAACCAGGTGGTGTAGGTGGAGAAGACTGCATCAAGGTCTGTTGGATGTGAAAGACATGTAGATCACGAGAAGTCTCCCAAAATTAATCGAGGGTTTCTTTCCCATAGTGGGTAAAACAGTCAAGTCTTGAGGTCTTGGCTCTCAGTTATACACCAGAAAAATGAGAATCACAAGACACTTCATTAGCTGAGAGCATTGTTATGATTTAGTCAAAATTAAACCGTGACCTTGAGTTTTCTGGTTTGGTGACATGGCTATAAAGACAAGCCCCACAAAGTCAGCCATGCCATGAGTACTCAGATAAGTGAAGAAAGGTGTAAAGAGTAATAAACACTTAACACCTGCTCAGCTCTATAGAGGCTCTCCCATAGTTCATCCAAAATAATATCAACTCTAAGTTCCATGACCATGGAATTTGACATTTTATATAAAAAAAAAACTTTGCTGAAAGTACAGAAGCCAAATAAAAATAAAAAATAAAAAAAATTGATAAGTTTTGGAGCTACGATCAGGTGTATTCTTTTTTGGCTGTATCAAAATTACAAATTTCACAAATCTGTAATAGACTCACATCACACAAGTCACATGATCAACAACCTTTTGTTGTCAGCCTCATCTTGGCAAAAACCATAAAAAAGACAACAGGAAGTAGTTGCAGGATGTTCTACAATGACTTATTGCATGAACAAACTTATTCACATGTGATTTTAATTGCATTTCCTATTTGATAAAAACGCCACAATTGAAAAATTATGTTGTTTTTTTTTAATTAGCAGAATATCGACAAAGTTTGGCAAACATTTGAAATGGAAGTCCAACTACTCATGTAGTCGTGTGAAACAAAAAGCATTTTGTTGACAGGGAGGCGAACCACTGGACTCAATCCTTTCTCCTCCATAGACTTCTGGTCTTTGAAACAGAAAGCTTCATCATCACTTCCACTGAAATGACAAAACTTCTGCGGCCCGGCACTAACAGACCCTTAGCAAATGAAAGGTTCCCTATGCACTTTTAATCCTCTTTCCCTGAAGTTCTGACCAAATATGTAGCTACAAACACACCATATTTGGACTCAATGACAATAAAACAAACTGACTAATGTGCATTTTTCCCTTGGAGAGTCATACTAAATTAATCAGAGGTTGTGGGCAGAGAGAGAAAAAAGAGAAGGAGAATAAATGTGTAGTCAAGATGAGGAGAGAACCATCTGAGAAAACAGAGGAAGAGACAGACAGCTTTTAAAGTCAGGAGCACCTCCTCGTCATGTCAACACGATGGCACCGAATCTTTGTGGAGGAGGTAGACCAGGAGAGCTATTTCACCCGCTCCACTCACATCGCTGTGTGAGTGGAGCCTCCAGTCTGGCCCCCTAGAGCTTTGGCATCATGTAATTTAATTCACAGGCTGCAAAACAGAGCCAGTACAGGCTCAAGGAGGCCGGAGCGAGAGAGAGAGAGACACACACAACCGCAGCAGCCGTTCAAGGATGACTTAGGATTTTCTGCTGTTACTGCCAGACAAATGAGAACAAAAACATCTGAGAAAATACTCAGATGGTTGACTTAATCCCTTTTCTGTATATAAACAGGAAGATTAGGGAAGAAATTTTGCATTGAGATCTTGTGTTCAACCATTGCTGTACCTCTAGCAGTGGTGGTATGTTTACAGGCCTTTTCTTCAAAGTGTTGGTATGCTCTTTAAAAAACAAAAGGTGGGGCATGTTGTGGTGGCATAGGGGATAGCGCGAACCACGCTTCGAGGCCTTGAGTCCTCAATGTGGCCATCGTGGGTTCGATTGCCAGACCCGACAATATTTGCCGCATGTCTTCCCTCTTTTCCTTCCCCCCTTTCTGTCAGCCTACTTTCAAATAAGGAACATTAGAGCCTGCAAAAATCCTCTGGAGGAGAGAAACAAAAACAAAAGGTGAACTATTCCTCATCTTGTGAAACTGGGCAGCAGGGCTTCTAAGAAATTATCACAGACTAAAAATCACTAAAACTTTTGATATTGCATCAGAAGCAACTCGATGTTGTAAAATAATTTATTATAAAGCATTTTACAGTCAAATGGTCAAACAAATTAAAACGTGGTAATTTGTTACCACGTTTGTAAGAGTCAGGTCTTCAGTAGATTTCAACACTTTAGGCTCTGACTCCTCCTTTGGAATTTAACTTTGGTCAAGTCGATTTTTCAGGGCAAGATGACATTCAGATAGGAGTCTGCACTGAGATTCACAACTTCCAGCTGACTCAGCGTCTGATTACCCCACAATTCTTTGAGGCTTTCTGTGTCTGACTCAGACAAAGGACACGGATAAAAGACATTTGATCAGAGCTGTCCTTCCCTGAATATATTAGACATTGACACTGATTATACATTTAAAATCTACATATTGAGCAACAGTTGCAAGGCTCCAATAATAATCAAATAAATAGAATTAAAAAGTACCAATATAAACATAGATAATAAAAAATAGTTTAGTAATTTTATGGCATGAGGAATGAAGCTATTGTGTAATCTAGCTGTTCTCCATTTGAAGCTGCTGAACTTTTTCCCAGAGGGCAGCAGGGAGAACAAACCATGGTGAGGGTGGAAAGGTGAGCAACTGTGAGGGGTATCAAGGATGGAAGGAAGCTCAGTCCTGATAACTTTCTCAGCTGTCCTCACCACACTCTCTGCACGTAGCCAGTCAGAGGAGTTACATGCTCCAAACCATACCGAGAAGCTGCTGGTCAGAATGTTCTCCATTGTCCCTCCACTGAAAATGGTAATGATGTGAAGGGGGGAGGTTTGCTCTTCTCATCCGAAGTAAAAGTGCAGACATTGCTGTGCTTTGTTCATCACACCAAAGGTTTGGAGGGACCAAGTCAAAGCGTCGGCAACCTGGCCCACTTTGGATGTTGTACATTTACATGTTACAAAACTGCTGAACTCAGCATTTTTAATGTCGCTGCAGGGAAGATGAGAAACAAACTCTGACTTAATACCATTGAGAAGATGGGGATCTATAAGATCCCCATCTCATAGATTCCCATCATAGATCCCAATCTATCTATAAGCTATATATGTATATAAGCTAAGTTATATATACGTTAAAGTTACAAAATTAAAGTAACTTTAATTTTGTCAAGTTACTTTACAAAATTAGAGAAGGTGAGGCGGGGAAGCAGAGCTGTTGCATCAACAGCTTTCATCCACTTCAAAATAAGAACTTGAATTTAAACATTGAACTATCTGAAGAATTCTTAACCAAATAATCAAACCTTCAACACAGATATCAAACTTTAGTCGACTGAAATTTTATGACAAGAATAATGTAGTAAAAGTTTTTAAAGTTAGCAAAGTGCTACACAGATAAATTAGCTCTGCTATTAATAGATTAGCAGATTATTGTGATTTTTTTAAGACGGTATCTCAAAAATATAACTGTCTAACATGATGAAGCCCACACTTGACGTTATAGATGAAAGAACTTTATGACTTTAGGGTTTCTATGCACATCTTTAATACAGAACAATGTTTTTTTTCTGTTTGTTTTTGGCCAAGTTTATATTTTAGAATTTCAGATCAAACTGACCGCATTATGGCTAGTTAAAGTTCTATTTTCCATGTCTGTCACAGCTAACACTCATCCACTTCTCAGGCTAAATCTCACACAAAAGGTCACAAAGTGCAGTACATTTGGTTCAGATCATCGAGGTCATAACCCACGCTGGGTTTATTTGGACCTTTGCACTAAAATAATAACAGAGCACAGACTTCTGCTGAGGCAGACATTAGCAGTCTGGAATCACTTCAGTTTCTGACTGCCTTACCTGAAATAAGAACTCTGAGGGCGAGACACTTCTATGAGCATTTCCTAATTATAGTTTGAATTATGAGAGCTTTGGCCGTGCTCCTTAGAGGAGGTGAAGTGCTTTCTGTTATAAGTAGAGCAATAGAGCCTGTCTTTGTGGTTTGTCTGGAGAAACGACTCGGCTGTTTGGAGGTACAGGACTGGGAGGTGGGCCAGATGAAGACAGAGAAGCTTTCTTTTTTTACATTCAGACAGACATGCAGCTTTTGTTTTCATAGCAATTTTAACACACTGTGATAATTTTTTTTTTAAACCGCAAGCCTCAAATCCAGAAAAATAAAGAAAATAAAGAGGACAGCGAGATCCAGAGAGAGAAGCTGAAACATTCCAGGATTTGTCCTCGGTGGCCATCCCCCCTTTGCATGTTGCGCAATGCTTTTTTCTCTGAACAGCCATGCGCTTCCAACAAACTCTCAAAAAATTTGATAAAAAGACCTCGTCTTGATGTGCCAAGGGACAGCTGTGAAAGCAATAACAGTTTGTTGGCTTCAGGTCAAGAATTTGAACCACAGAGTGAAACGAGCGTCCTTTACCTGAGATACCTTGCTTAGGTCTCCTACGTCAGGGTAAGCCAGGAGTCAGGTAGCAAAGGAACTACTGTAGACTGGGGATCCTTGCAGTTTAATGGTAAAATTCAAGAAATGTTTAGATTTCTTCCAAGAAGAGATTTCCTTAAAAAATAAAATAAAATCAAGGCCATAAGCCCTTGAATAAAGGATCCGGTGTGTGTGTGTGAAGGCAAGCCCCAGAAGTCCATATTCCTTTACTGAGAGAGACAGCAGCTGTTGGCCTGATATGGCATTGCTAAAGAGCAGAGGGACCGTCGTTTTGGAGATGGACCTCTCTCACTCCACGAATAACTCCAGAGAGTTAGTTCAGAGGAAAATCAGGCAAATTCAGCACTTGATACTGGATAAAGAGTTTAAAGAGCAATGCCAGACTGAACTTCCAAGAGTGGGACAAACTGAGTGGTGCCTTTTCCCTTTTCTGCCTTTGTCTGAATCAGTCCCGCATCAGCTGCCTGGATTCCCGAGCTCTTGCTTTTTTTTCTTCCGTTATTGTCCTAAAGTGCATGTCCTGGCAGAAGTAGTGCTGGGTGACTTTGTGTGATATGGAAACTAAAGACAAATGGATATCTGCTGTAAATCTGGGTTGTGTCTGAGTGACGATGGCAACCCGGTGCTTGGCAGATGAACCCCAACCTCAGCAGACAGAGAACAGGCCTTCATGATTTGCACAATTAGACACAGAGGAATGACATTCTTAAAGGAAAAGTAAACATCACACAATCGAAGAAAAAAACAGAACCCACAACAATTAATGGTCTACAAATCAGAATTGGAAGGATTTTTCTACTGTCCAATTATCTAGGTCAACTTCAACTTTCTCGTGTTTCTACATGGGAAAAAGGAAACACATGCTCTTAGCCAGGAACTCATCAACAGGGCATCCTTAACCTCCTGGCTATTTCAATCACCCTGCTGCTCTGCTCACTTATGGAGGAAAATTTGCTTCCATCCAGGCAAAATGGCAGCCACTGGCATACCTCTCTGATTAAAACTGTTTAGTCTTGCTGAGGCACTAATCAAAGCAGCCCTCTGTTACCGAGGAGAAAAGGTATCTTTATTGACACCTTGGCATTGGACTTGGTGCCTCCCGTTCACTCAGCTGGTGGTCCAGGGGTTTTTCTCCCTGGCTTGCCAGTTATTTTCTCTGCGTAAGCACCATCGTATGCCAAAAGTCTGCAGGAATTTTGTGGACACAACTTAGATGACCCCAGCTACAAGATGTACTGGTTTACAGAGTGGATGAAGATGAAGGTATACATTTTTTTTTTCTACTCGTGACTGAAAAGCTATTACCCAAGCTCTGTTTATTCAAACTCTTTTAAGTTTAGCCCTTCAAATATTTACAAAAGGGGTTAAAGAGAACAGTTTCTTTTTTATCTCAGTATCTCAGAATATGTGGCATTTGTCAGTGAGTACACAGGTGGAATGAGAGTACAGAGAAGGCAAGATCCCCTGTATTTTCTCAGAGAAAGCAGAGCTTGAAGGAAAGAGAGAGAGTGAGAGAAAGTGCACTATACTTCCCCACAAAAAATAACTTATCTACTGAAGAGAGGAAGAAAAAGCAAAAATGTGAGCAGGAATGTTTGAGCAAGGTGCTTCTTTTCTCACATTTTCCAAAAAGCTTGCTCAATGAGCTGACTCCAACTGTCCCTTCAGGGTGTTTGTCCAGATGAGGAAGCAGGTCATGACTGAGACAGAGGTTACAATTGAAAGAGAACATCTCTCTTCTGCCAACAAGAAGACAGGCCAGAGAAACAGAAACATGCTGATGAGTGGTGCTCTTTTATTTGCACATATTTGCATGAAAAAAAGGCAGGAAGGGTGCCAACAGTTTCCCAAATTGGCCACAGACCTGATGGGATTTTAACTGCATCTCATGAGAGGCCGAGCCGTGAGATTAGTTGGTAAAGTGAGCAAAAACATTTTGATAGGGGATGCCAAGTTTCTGCCGCTTGTAGCCTGTGGCCTATGACTGCCAGTCCAATTGTGCTTTTTGCACAGAAGCCAGCTGGTGAAGACAAATAGGAGGCTAATCCTATTCCCCAGCCAAGGGATGATTAAAAAAAGAAAGAGTTCAGGTGTGCCAACTGTCTCACACCGCAGAGGTACTGCATGTCAATTTGTTAAGCCATTGCGTGCGTGTCTCAATTTTTTTTTCCCCATCAGCACCTTTTATTGCTTTCCAATTAGTCTGGATGTTACTGAACATCTGTCATTTACAGAAGGGACAATTATGTCTGGTGAAGTCAACCCTGTGTGTTGTGCATCTGTTGGGTCCTAATGGAGTCCCAGCAAATAAAGCCCAACATCTGCTGGCAGCAGAACGAGCCAAGGCCACAGTCTGTGTTGGCTGATTAGGCAGCATCACACCCGCTGCAAGGCTCAGGCTGGCACAGAGGTGACGCTCTTTGGAAATGTTAGTATTTCTTCATAGCAAGCCTTGTAGACAGGCTTATGGAAAGATTACATGTTGGGGAGGGCAAATGGAATTTATTTATTTAATTTAATCTTACTTTTTACAGACTTTGTTAAAATAAGCAAATGATAAGTCATTGCAGTTTGGTAGCTAAGCAGCATCTTCAGAAACTCCAAATATACAACTAAACTTATTCAACATTAGGACTATTTGCCTGATGGTGGTGTGATGGAACTGCCCTTTGCTGCCAAAACAGCTCTGAATAGTTGAAGCATGGACTCAACTAAACCCCTGAAGTTTTGATACAACAGATCCTCTAAGTAGTTTAATCTCCAAGGTGGGGCTTTCATGGACTGGAATTATTTGTACAACCCATCCCACACGTGCTCAATTGGCTCGAGATCAAGGAAAACCTCAACATCTCAAACTTGTGGTGCTTCTTAAGTCACTCCTGAGCTATTCCTGCTTTGAAGCCAGGAACATTATCCTGATGAAAGAGACCACAAATGACAGAACATATTTTGCTCTTGCAAAGCTGTAGATGGTCTGTGACATTGCATAAGTAGGTGGTAAATGCCAAAGCAACACTCCCATTGATGGCGAGATCTGAGGTTTCTAAGCAGACATTGCCAGAACATCACATTGCCATTGTCAACGTAGTGAACCCTACGTGAATCCTATGTCAACAAAACCTGGATGAGTGTTTGGTGTAAAAGAAAAAATGTGATTCACAAGATAAGGCCACCTTCTTCCATTGCTCTATTGTCTTTTTGATGCTTCACCACATACTTACTGCTGGTGCTTTGGCCAATGGAAAGAGGTCAGCATCTGTATCCTGACTGGTCTATTGCTATGCAGCCCCAAATACAACAACTCCCATGCAACTTACAATTCATAGGAGGAAGGGTTAGGGTATATGTTTTTATCCAACCGTTATGCCAATTTTTAGCAAACTTTTCAGTGTAAAAGTTTCTTTTTTGTTGCAAAATAGAAAATGTGAATCAGGCATGTTTAGGAGTGAGTCAATTTCACCAGCTGTTGATGCTACTTATAGTTTTAGCAAGAACCACATATCTCACTCAAAAAAATGGAAAGTTCTCCCCTCCATGCTGGAGGGTGGGACTGCGATTTGTTATTTCAGAACTTATTTGGCAATAATGTTTCCATCTCCGTAGAGTAAAAGAGACACATTTACTCTTTCTAAAAGCTACCTCAAGTGAGCATTTTTTATTTTTTTGCAAAATTGAGGGAATTATTTAGAATTTTCTCATTATCATCAACCTTTTCTGATATTTCAAAATGTGCATAAAACAAGCTGATGGAAACATGGCTGCTGAGACATCGCAGAATAGGAGGAGGTCACAGGGACTGCAGTTTTGGAGGTGATCTGAGCCAGTCGTCTCGCTGCCAATAGTGGTCAAACTCACGCAAATCTATATGTTTGACAATTTTTTGGCTTCCAAAAACTTTGAGGACAAAAGTCCTCAAAGTTAACTTGCTGCCTCATACACCCCATCCACTAATCTGATGAAGAGATAGTTAGGTCATCAAGTTTCAGACTTCATTGATACTTCAGTGTTACTTGTCTAATTAATAACTGGTTTAAGACAAAATTATATGAAAACCATTCTAAAAAAAAAAATCCTTTAAGCAACAAAAAATGACATTGGCACATGTCTAACAGCACCTATAACATATTAAAGCCACATGGAAGTAAGGGAAAGGAGAAAGTAAAGTTTCCATCTTCCTGTAGAAGGAACTACAGTCGATTCCTTTGAGAGAATGATTCCTTACGCTTTGATTGATGAGCAAAATATAAAGCCTATAATCTGCTGAAAGACCAATGCTGGGTAACATGGTGCCACATGTTTAAATTACTGTTAGCATGGAGCAATTTCCATTCAATCAAACACACGTGTCAGGGCATCTGTTGCCAACAAGCAGGACTTTGAGTCGGCACTGCAGAACGGGAAAGTCCCTCTGTGTTTAATCACACTGTTACTAACGGTTTTAAAGTCTCTCACGAGGATCCAGTAGTAGTGTCAGGTGGGATACAACTGCGTCCATTGTTCAGCTGATATTTTTATTCAACTAAAACCACATGCTCCTCAACATCTTGTGATTTATATTTAAGATGGCAGTCAGTTTCTGTCTTTAACTGTTTTCCCTAACTCACTACTCCCAGTTTAGTGTTTGTGTTAGCTATCAGCTCTTTCTGCTCTGGCTCTGTGTTAAGCTCTCCTGGACAGCAAAAGGATGATATATTTTACTTGTTTAACTTGCTCCAAGAATTAACAGAAAATAACAGGATGAATCTTTTGGCTGTCATGCAGCAAAAACCAAGCTGACAGATTTACAGTCTCTACAATTTAGTAGCACAACATTTTTAACTGTGGTCTACACAGTAGAAGAATATGGTGAAAACTGTCATCACAGTTCGTAAGCTGAATGCTCCTGGTCGTTGCTACCATTCCCTATTTCGCTTGCTTTATCTTTTTTTTTGTGAAATTCCCTGCTGGATGGTCTCAGATATTGACACATTGGGTAATTTTTAGAGCAGTTACTCATAATAACAGAAGAATGACTTCTGTTACTAAGCAAATGTTAAAGTGCAGTCTTTCCAATGAGTTTATGGAATGTAATCAATTAGGTAAGAAGGCTTGTGCTAAACATTTCCATTTCAAATGTGAACAGAAGAATAAATTGGCTCTGATGTGTGCAATGAAAAAGTACAATGAAAATTATTTTACATTTTGCTCTATTACCACAAAAACTAAAATGTACTTTTTGGGAATCATCTACAGTACACTTTGCATATTGATCTGTTTAGCTAACGTAAGACTGTGAAGCAACAGGCTTCAATGTGTAGAATTAGTATCAGTACTGCCATTATGCTGTAGTTAGCTAAAAGGTGTTTATGATGGGTGTGTTTATTATTGATTTTCTTTATTTCACACAGAAAGATCAATAATACTTACATCAGTACACACTCCTTTGTTCTTATTGATCCTATGAAAGTTGAGATGCTCATGCAATTGTGAACAAGCTTTGATCCAAGCAAGGCTTTCTGCTTCTGATTTTGGAAATCTATGAATTTTACTACCACAATTACAATAAGGATACCTGACATCACCATTCTGTTTCGATTGTTGATGCGAAAACTTTCTGCCGGTCTGCTAATCCACAATGTAGTCTGGTGCTACATTAGCATGTGTTTACTAATGCATGTACATTAGCTTGTATTTGTGAGACAGTCACACACGTGGTAGCCGTGCTACTACGTAGAATGGGCATCAGTCAATGCAACGCTGCCCCTGTGGTAAGGTCCATTGCTGTTCCTTTGGGGCCAGTGACTGATAGGCAGGATGATTGGTCTTAACTGTACCTGTCTATTTCTGTCTCTTTTAAGACTTTTTTTAGCGGTGGTAAATTAAGCTCTAGCAGCAACAACAAGCCAAAAGGGATGGTGCCGGAGTGGAGCAAACACATTACAGTACGCCCAGACTGGATGGCTCCACAAAAAACATCATGAAGCGCCGGCTACCCTTTCAGCTGCTGAGCCATTTAAACAGAGTGGAAAACACAATAAAGAACTCGGAATGGGGCAGACAAGGCAGGAGTCACACTATCTCCACCCTGAGACAACTCCACATCCTGGAACCCTCCCCTCACCAACAATCACCACGCACCTCACACATGTTGCAGTGGTAAACAAAGATGTGTTTGTCTCCGAGTCCTAAAAGACGCTCCAGCATTGGGCAGTGGTTACCACCAGAGGCTGATTAGGGACTCTTTAAAGTTAGATTTTATTTAACATCTCGTTTGGGCCCCAGCTGGACCATGAGGCACAGGAATGTTGCTCGCTGCGAGGATTGGCCCACTTAGCCCCGGGGTTTGGATTCATCCCTTCTTCGGGGCCAGTCATGGGCCATGTCAGGCTCGCCCCATCAGGGGGAATAGACGCGCTGCAAACGTAGGGAACAAAATCCAATAAAAAGAGTCAGACAAAGGCATGCTTCTTCCCTCAGAATGAGAAACAACATGTGATCCCCCTAAGGGTTAATATGCCCCTCTCACCCAACAATAATGAGCTGAGCAACTTTTGGCTGATGCCATGGGCTCTGACAACATATTAGTGTCAATTTGATTAGGCAGCTCCAGCCATTGCATTACACAGAATAAATCTGTTTCCATCACTGACGATAACCTAAGCACCATTTTTGGACAGGATGGTGGAAAGATTGATTAAAAAAAAGCCTTAAAGAGAAAGTGCTATGTATTTTCAAGGCATATTTTACAATTTAATAACATAAGTAACTATGTTATCAGTCGTTATAAAAATGCTGAAAATGTCAAATATGCCTTGATTCAATGCCTTGAAATTGCATTTCTGTCTCTTTTAAGAAACGCCTACTCTTTCTGAAATGCCACCTTCAAAAAGTCATCACGAGATGGCTTCTTCATTAACTCTAAGAATCTTCTTACCAGCTTTACACTGGGAAGTATCTCCTATGACGAGCTCAGGAGTTCAACCAGGTCTTTGCTAATTGCTGCTGGCTAGTCTGAAGGAGCTGGAGGACAGCTGGAAACTGCAGCTCCAAAGTGGAGCTTCGTCCTTGAAAGCAGAGCCAGACCCACTAAGGTGTTTTGAACAACTGAATGGCTGCCACAGGTGATTAAAGGTTTTTTTCAAAAATGCTTGAAAGAGTCAAAGCGACTCTCCTGGTGTGTTTTGGATGATAATATAACATTATGTAGAGTTCAAAAAAGTAGACTTTCCATAACACTGCCCCTTTAAAAACAAATATTTATTAATGATAATCCTACATCCACACAAAAAGGGTCCAGGCTTGTGAAAATGTAGAATTATATAGTAATTTTAAAACACCATTAAGATAATAAATCAATTAGAATAGAATAGAATAGCATTTATTGTCATTGAACAGGATTCAACGAAATTTCTATTGCAAATCAAGGTGCAAAAAGTCAAATATATACAATATTAAATAAACAAACACACAATAATAATAATATATACAACTAAAATTAACTAAAGGCACTCAACCACACCAAAGAAGAAGCAGCAGCAGTTGGGTGTTGGAATTGGCAATTGGGTGTGCGAATAGGAAAACAAGTCTGTTTGTAAGAGCAGAGCTGAAACAGAACTTTTTTATGAAACCACAAAGTAAACAGTGGCAGCTCTGGGCTTACGAGGCGAGAGTGAAAGCAAACACACCTCAGGGTTTTAAGAGAAAAAAAAGTCTGTCTGAACAAGGCGGTATTCATGTGCTGATTCATACCAGCCTGTAGCTCAGGTAGGGGATGTCCATCTGCCTTCCAGACCCCAGCTTGCTGTGAATCCTCATGCCCATGTTAGATTCATCTTCTCCTTCTGGTGAGTTCTCTGAGTTTCATAAGCTGCATTACATTTTATTACAAATATGCACAAATCTTTGTCTATCTTCCACTAATGACATAAAAAAATATTTTCACTTATGATGTTTCATTAAATAAGAAATTTAATTAAAACTAGAAAATTCCTGAAGAAATTTAACCGGGCCTGCCAAAGTGTGCCCGTCGATTTTGACCCATTGTTCTGATGCTAAACATTAGCATCCATGCTAAAGAAAGCTACAATGTCATCAATACAATGTGGAGAGTCACAAGCATGTATAGTAAATATGGGTAATAACTAAGGGAAATAGCTAATACCTCATGCAAGGTAAAAGGCTAATGCTAATGCTCTGCCTTGCTGCGCAAGGCAGAGCCCTAACCTGAGTGGATAAGATCATGCAGGATAATCTTATTGCACTGCCTATGGCAGTGCACTGGTGGGAAACAGAGAAATGCTAATGTTTGTGCTAATGCTAATGCACTGTCTTGCTGCGCAAGACAGTGCCCTAACTTGAGAGGAAAAGATAATGAAAGCTAATATCATTGCAGCGCCTGCGGCGCTGCATTAGCCACGGCCGAATCTTAAGGCTTTTATTTTGAAATGTTCAGAATGTTTAATTTTAAATGGTCAATGTAATCCCATGTATAACAGTGATTTGGTTAAATCAGACATATAATGGTCAAAAGAGCACTGATTTAATCTAAAAATTCTCAAGGCTTTTATTTTGAAATTTTTTTAAAGCTTAATTTAAAATTTCCACACTAATTCCATGTGTAACAATGGTTGGTTAAAAATAGTTATAAAAGGCCCAAAACACAAGCAGTTCTAAAGTCCAGCTTTTTTCTCTGAGTTCTGCCATAGTTAGAACTACAGTGATGCGTTTTTGTAGTCCTAATCAGCTGGCCCCTTTGTGTTCCGTTGCCATGGTAATGGATCCTCTGCCAGCTGTGAGTCAGACAGGGGGAGACTTAATTCTATCAGTTTGAGGCAGCCATTTTCCCTAAAATAGGCATGAGCCAGAAAGGAATCTTAAGGCTTTTATTTTGAAATTTTCATTGAGATTAATTTTAAATGGCCAATCTCATCCCATGTTTAACACTGATTGGGTTAAATCAGTTATATAGTGGTCAAAAGAGCAATTACTTGATGGAAAAATTGTCAAGGCTTTTATTTTGAAATTTACATTAAGCTTAATTTTAATGGTAACACTAATCCCATGTGTAACTATGGAGTTTTGAAATCAGTTCAAAAAATTCCCAAAAACCAAGTACTTGTCATGGCCAGCTGATTACTCCTCAGTAGTAACTGACAGTTCCGCCATGTTGTAGTTCTAACCTGCAGTTATTGTAGTTCTAAAGAGCAGCTCAGTCCTCCTCAGTAGTAACTGACAGTTCCACCATGTTGTAGTTTTTATATTCACCTATGACCTCTTCTGTAGGCACTGAGTGTTCTGCCATGTTGTAGTTCTAACCTTCAGGAATTGTAGTTCTAAAGAAGAGGTCAACTATCATGTCAGTGTGACACACAAGGAGAGACTTAATTATAAATGCTTGAAGAAGTTAGTTTTTCTGACAGGCCTGAGAGAAATATTCAAGGTTTTATTTTGAAATTTTCATTCAGCTTAATTTAAAGTTTCCACACAAATATTGTGTGTAACAATCAGTTATAAAAAGCCCAAACACAATGTAATTCTAAAGGCCAGCTCATTCCTCCTCAGTAGTAACTGACAGTTCTGCCATGTTGTAGTTCTGACAATCAGCTCTGACCTCTTTTGTAGGCACTGAGTGTTCCGCCATGTTGTAGTTCTAACCTTCAGGAATTGTAGTTCTAAAGAGGAGGTCAACTGTCATGTCAGTGTGACACACAAGGAGAGGCTTAATTCTAAGTCCTTGAAGAAGTTAGTTTTTCTGACAGGCCTGAGAGAAATATTCAAGGTTTTATTTCCAATTTTTATTAAGCTTAATTTAAAATTGCCAAACTAATCCTGTCTGTAACAGTGGTTGCTTACAATCAGTTATAAAAGCCCAAACACAATGTAATTCTAAAGGCCAGCTCATTCCTCCTCAGTAGTAACTGACAGTTCCACCATGTTGTAGTTCTGACAATCAGCTCTGACTCTTTTGTAGGCACTGAGTGTTCCGCCATGTTGTAGTTCTAACCTTCAGAAATTGTAGTTCTAAAGAGGAGGTCAACTGTCATGTCAGTGTGACACACAAGGAGAGACTTAATTCTAAATGCTTGAAGAAGTTAGTTTTTCTGACAGGCCTGAGAGAAATATTCAAGGTTTTATTTTGAAATTTTCATTAAGCTTCATTTTAAATGTCCAAAATAATCCAAAGTTTAACAGTGGTTATGTTAAAAAAGTCACATAATGCCCAAGAGAGCAATTACGTGATATAAAAGAATCTCAGGGCTTTTATTTTGAAATTTTTATTAAGCTTAATTTAAAATTGCCACACTAATCCTGTGTGTAACAATGGTTGCTTACAATCAGTTATAAAATGCCCAAACACAATGTAATTCTAAAGGCCAGCTCATTCCTCCTCAGTAGTAACTGACAGTTCCGCCATGTTGTAGTTCTGACAATCAGCTCTGACTCTTTTGTAGGCACTGAGTGTTCCGCCATGTTGTAGTTCTAACCTTCAGAAATTGTAGTTCTAAAGAGGAGGTCAACTGTCATGTCAGTGTGACACACAAGGAGAGACTTAATTCTAAATGCTTGAAGAAGTTAGTTTTTCTGACAGGCCTGAGAGAAATATTCAAGGTTTTATTTTGAAATTTTCATTAAGCTTCATTTTAAATGTCCAAAATAATCCAAAGTTTAACAGTGGTTATGTTAAAAAAGTCACATAATGCCCAAGAGAGCAATTACGTGATATAAAAGAATCTCAGGGCTTTTATTTTGAAATTTTTATTAAGCTTAATTTAAAATTGCCACACTAATCCTGTGTGTAACAATGGTTGCTTACAATCAGTTATAAAAGCCCTAACACAATGTAATTCTAAAGGCCAGCTCATTCCTCCTCAGTAGTAACTGACAGTTCCGCCATGTTGTAGTTCTGACAATCAGCTCTGACCTCTTTTGTAGGCACTGAGTGTTCCGCCATGTTGTAGTTCTAACCTTCAGGAATTGTAGTTCTAAAGAGGTCAACAGTCATGTGTGTGAGGCAGAGACAGATTTCTATCTTTGTGAGACAGCTCAGTCAGTTATAATGGAAAAAGCAGCCCGAACAACTCCTTGCCGTTCGGAAACCGTGATACGTATCGGAAAACCGTTTGAAGCGTATGAGAGAGCTATTTTTTGTCTCCGATAGTCCTGCAAATCAAATCTGTAGCTCATTCACAGTAATTACAGCAATGAGATAAAAATGGTGTGCGCTGAGGTCTGAAATTTTCCAGAAAAGTATGAAAATATATGGTGGAGAGCGTCAGTTAGGCTGGAACTTGATTTTGCTCTAAAGCACCTTGACAGAAAACCGTAAGCCCTAGAAAAATTTTGAAAACATTTTACCGGAGCAGACATACGTATCGATGTCATGTCTGAGTTCCATACCGGTAGCACGATATTTGTGGGCGTGGCGGCGATTTCAAAATTTATTTGGGTCAGAAATCCACTTCATTTTTCACTCTAGCGGAGCGGCAGTTGGTGGCAGTTATGCTCTGCGTTTCGGCAGTTGGAAATTTCGCTCGTTTTTCGCTTTTTATGTCGCCGTCGTAACGCCGATTCCCCATAAAAGTAATAGCTCCCATGCCGGGATCGAGCCGCACGTTTTGATACCACTTTTGTGGGTGGGCTCGCAGCGGTGCGAGCCGCATTCCGGTCTACGGAAGAAAAATAAAGAACTACTAGAAAATTCCTGAAGAAATTTAACCGGGGCCTGCCAAAGTGTGCCCGTCGATTTTGACCCAGCGTTCTGATGCTAAACATTAGCATCCATGCTAAAGAAAGCTGCAATGTCATCAATATAATGTGGAGAGTCACAAGCATGACTTACTGCATTAAGTATACTAAATATGGGTAATAAGGGAAATAGCTAATACCTCAGGCAAGGTAAAAGGATAATGCTAATGCTCTGCCTTGCTGCGCAAGGCAGAGCCCTAACATGAGTGGAGAAGATCATGCAGGATAATCTTATTGCACTGCCTACGGCAGTGCACTGGTGGGCAACAGAGAAATGCTAATGTTTGTGCTAATGCTAATGCACTGTCTTGCTGCGCAAGACAGTGCCCTAACTTGAGAGGAAAAGATAATGCAAGGTAATATCATTGCAGCGCCTGCGGAGCTGCATTAGCTACGGCCGAATCTTAAGGCTTTTATTTTGAAATGTTCAGAATGTTTAATTTTAAATGGTCAATGTAATCCCATGTATAACAGTGATTTGGTTAAATCAGACATATAATGGTCAAAAGAGTACTTATTTAATAAAAAAATTCTCAAGGCTTTTATTTTGAAATTTTTTAAAAGCTTAATTTAAAATTTCCACACTAATTCCATGTGTAACAATGGTTGGTTAAAAATAGTTATAAAAGGCCCAAAACACAAGCAGTTCTAAAGTCCAGCTTTTTTCTCTGAGTTCTGCCATAGTTAGAACTACAGTGATGCGTTTTTGTAGTCCTAATCAGCTGGCCCCTTTGTGTTCCGTTGCCATGGTAATGGATCCTCTGACAGCTGTGAGTCAGACAGGGGGAGACTTAATTCTATCAGTTTGAGGCAGCCATTTTCACTAAAATAGGCATGAGCCAGAAAGGAATCTTAAGGCTTTTATTTTGAAATTTTCATTGAGATTAATTTTAAATGGCCAATCTCATCCCATGTTTAACACTGATTGGGTTAAATCAGTTATATAGTGGTCAAAAGAGCAATTACTTGATGGAAAAATTGTCAAGGCTTTTATTTTGAAATTTACATTAAGCTTAATTTTAATGGTAACACTAATCCCATGTGTAACTATGGAGTTTTGAAATCAGTTCTAAAATTCCCAAAACCAAGTACTTGTCATGGCCAGCTGATTACTCATCAGTAGTAACTGACAGTTCCACCATGTTGTAGTTCTGACAATCAGCTCTGACCTCTTTTGTAGGCATTGAGTGTTCCACCATGTTGTAGTTCTAACCTTCAGGAATTGTAGTTCTAAAGAGCAGCTCAGTCCTACTCAGTAGTAACTGACAGTTCTGCCATGTTGTAGTTTTTAGATTCACCTATGACCTCTTCTGTAGGCACTGAGTGTTCCGCCATGTTGTAGTTCTAATCTTCAGGAATTGTAGTTCTAAAGAGGAGGTCAACTGTCATGTCAGTGTGACACACAAGGAGAGGCTTAATTCTAAGTGCTTGAAGAAGTTAGTTTTTCTGACAGGCATGAGAGAAATATTCAAGGTTTTATTTCGAAATTTTTATTAAGCTTAATTTAAAATTGCCAAACTAATCCTGTCTGTAACAGTGGTTGCTTACAATCAGTTATAAAAGCCCAAACACAATGTAATTCTAAAGGCCAGCTCATTCCTCCTCAGTAGTAACTGACAGTTCCACCATGTTGTAGTTCTGACAATCAGCTCTGACTCTTTTGTAGGCACTGAGTGTTCCGCCATGTTGTAGTTCTAACCTGCAGTCATTGTAGTTCTAAAGAGATCAACTGTCATGTCAGTGTGACACACAAGGAGAGACTTAATTCTAAATGCTTGAAGCAGTTAGTTTTTCTGACAGGCCTGAGGGAAATATTCCAGCTTTTATTTTGAAATTTTCATTCAGCTTAATTTAAAATTGCCTCACAAATACTGTGTGTAACAATGGTTGCTTAAAATCAGTGATAAAAAGCCCAAACACAATGTAATTCTAAAGGCCAGCTCATTCCTCCTCAGTAGTAACTGACAGTTCCACCATGTTGTAGTTCTGACAATCAGCTCAGACCTCTTTTGTAGGCACTGAGTGTTCCGCCATGTTGTAGTTCTAACCTGCAGTCATTGTAGTTCTAAAGAGGTCAACAGTCATGTGTGTGAGGCAGAGACAGATTTCTATCTTTGTGAGACAGCTCAGTCAGTTATAATGGAAAAAGCAGCCCGAACAACTCCTTGCCGTTCGGGAACCGTGATACGTATCGGAAAACCGTTTGAAGCATATGAGAGAGCTATTTTTTGTCTCCGATAGTCCTGCAAATCAAATCTGTAGCTCATTCATAGTAATTACAGTGATGATATAAAAATGGTGTGTGTTGAGGTCTGAAATTTTCCATAAAAACATGAAAATATATGGTGGAGAGCGTCAGTTAGGCTGGAACTTGATTTTGCTCTAAAGCACCTTGACAGAAAACCGTAAGCCCTAGAAAAATTTTGAAAACATTTTACCGGAGCAGACATACGTATCGATGTCATGTCCGAGTTTCATAGCGATTGCACGATATTTGTGGGCGTGGCGGCGATTTCAAAATTTATTTGGGGTCAGAATCGCACTGCTTCCCACACTCTAACGAAACATCAGTTACACTCTAGGTTTTGGCAGTTGAGCTTTTCGGTTCGGCAGTTGGAAATTTTGCTCGTTTTTTGCTTTTTACGTCGCCTTCATAACGCCGATTCCCCATAAAAGTAATAGCTCCAATGCCGGGAACAAGCCGCACGTTTTGATACCACTTTTGTGGGTGGGCTCGCAGCGGTGCGACCCGCATTCCGGTCTACGGAAGAAGATTATAACTAGAAAATTCCTGAAGAAATTTAACCGGGGCCTGCCAAAGTGTGCCCGTCGATTTTGACCCAGCGTTCTGATGCTATTAGCATCCATGCTAAAGAAAGCTACAATGTCATCAATACAATGTGGAGAGTCACAAGCATGTATAGTAAATATGGGTAATAAGTAAGGGAAATAGCTAATACCTCATGCAAGGTAAAAGGCTAATGCTAATGCTCTGCCTTGCTGCGCAAGGCAGAGCCCTAACCTGAATGGAAAGGATCATGCAGGATAATCTTATTGCACTGCCTATGGCAGTGCACTGGTGGGAAACAGAGAAATGCTAATGTTTGTGCTAATGCTAATGCACTGTCTTGCTGCGCAAGACAGTGTCCTAACTTGAGAGGAAAAGATAATGCAAGCTAATATCATTGCAGCCTGCGGCGCTGCATTAGCCGCGGCCGAAGCTTAAGGCTTTTATTTTGAAATGTTCAGAATGTTTCATTTAAATGGTCAATGTAATCCCATGTATAACAGTGATTTGGTTAAATCAGACATATAATGGTCAAAAGAGCACTTATTTAATCTAAAAATTCTCAAGGCTTTTATTTTGAATTTTTTTTAAAGCTTAATTTAAAATTTCCACACTAATTCCATGTGTAACAATGGTTGGTTAAAAATAGTTATAAAAGGCCCAAAACACAAGCAGCTCTAAAGTCCAGCTTTTTTTTCTGAGTTCTGCCATAGTTAGAACTACAGTGATGCGTTTTTGTAGTCCTAATCAGCTGGCCCCTTTGTGTTCCGTTGCCATGGTAATGGATCCTCTGCCAGCTGTGAGTCAGACAGGGGGAGACTTAATTCTATCAGTTTGAGGCAGCCATTTTGCCTAAAATAGGCATGAGCCAAAGGAATCTTAAGGCTTTTATTTTGAATTTTCATTGAGATTAATTTTAAATGGCCAATCTCATCCCATGTTTAACACTGATCGGGTTAAATCAGTATAGTGGTCAAAAGAGCAATTACTTGATGGAAAAATTGTCAAGGCTTTTATTTTGAAATTTACATTAAGCTTAATTTTAATGGTAACACTAATCCCATGTGTAACTATGGAGTTTTGAAATCAGTTCTAAATTCCCAAAAACCAAGTACTTGTCATGGCCAGCTGATTACTCATCAGCAGTAACTGACAGTTCCGCCATGTTGTAGTTCTGACAATCAGCTCTGACCTCTTTTGTAGGCACTGAGTGTTCCGCCATGTTGTAGTTCTAACCTGCAGTCATTGTAGTTCTAAAGAGCAGCTCAGTCCTCCTCAGTAGTAACTGACAGTTCCACCATGTTTTAGTTTTTATATTCACCTATGACCTCTTCTGTAGGCACTGAGTTCTGCCATGTTGTAGTTCTAACCTTCAGGAATTGTAGTTCTAAAGAAGAGGTCAACTGTCATGTCAGTGTGACACAAAAGGAGAGACTTAATTCTAAGTGCTTGAAGAAGTTAGTTTTTCTGACAGGCCTGAGAAAATATTCAAGGTTTTATTTCGAATTTTTTATTAAGCTTAATTTAAAATTGCCAAACTAATCCTGTCTGTAACAGTGGTTGCTTAAAATCAGTTATAAAAGCCCAAACACAATGTAATTCTAAAGGCCAGCTCATTCCTCCTCAGTAGTAACTGACAGTTCCGCCATGTTGTAGTTCTGACAATCAGCTCTGACTCTTTTGTAGGCACTGAGTGTTCCGCCATGTTGTAGTTCTAACCTTCAGAAATTGTAGTTCTAAAGAGGAGGTCAACTGTCATGTCAGTGTGACACACAAGGAGAGACTTAATTCTAAATGCTTGAAGAAGTTAGTTTTTCTGACAGGCCTGAGAGAAATATTCAAGGTTTTATTTTGAAATTTTCATTAAGCTTCATTTTAAATGTCCAAAATAATCCAAAGTTTAACAGTGGTTATGTTAAAAAGTCACATAATGCCCAAGAGAGCAATTACGTGATATAAAAGAATCTCAGGGCTTTTATTTTTTGAAATTTTCATTAAGGTTAATTTAAAATTGCCACACTAATCCTGTGTGTAACAATGGTTGGTCAAAATCAGTTATAAAAGCCCAACACATGTAATTCTAAAGGCCAGCTCATTCCTCCTCAGTAGTAACTGACAGTTCCGCCATGTTGTAGTTCTGACAATCAGCTCTGATCTCTTTTGTAGGCACTGAGTGTTCCGCCATGTTGTAGTTCTGACCTTCAGGAATTGTAGTTCTAAAGAGGTCAACTGTCATGTGTGTGAGGCAGAGACAGATTTCTATCTTTGTGAGACAGCTCAGTCAGTTATAATGGAAAAAGCAGCCCGAACAACTCCTTGCCGTTCGGAAACCGTGATACGTATCGGAAAACCGTTTGAAGCATATGAGAGAGCTATTTTTTGTCTCCGATAGTCCTGCAAATCAAATCTGTAGCACATTCACAGTAATTACAGTGATGAGAGAAAAATGGTGTGCGCTGAGGTCTGAAATTTCCCATAAAAGTATGAAAATATATGGTGGAGAGCGTCAGTTAGGCTGGAACTTGATTTTGCTCTAAAGCACATTGACAGAAAACCGTAAGCCCTAGAAAAATTTTGAAAACATTTTACCGGAGCAAACATTCGTATCGATGTCATGTCTGAGTTTCATACCGATAGCACGATATTTGTGGGCGTGGCGGCGATTTCAAAATTTATTTGGGGTCAGATCGCACTGCTTCCCACACTCTAACGAAACGTCAGTTACACTCTAGGTTTTGGCAGTTGAGCTTTTCGGTTCGGCAGTTGGAAATTTTGCTCGTTTTTTTGCTTTTTACGTCGCCGTCATAACGCCGATTCCCCATAAAAGTAATAGCTCCAATGCCGGGAACGAGCCGCACGTTTTGATACCACTTTTGTGGGTGGGCTCGCAGCGGTGCGAGCCGCATTCCGGTCTACGGAAGAATAATAAATAACTAGAAATTCCTGAAGAAATTTAACCGGGGCCTGCCAAAGTGTGCCCGTCGATTTTGACCCAGCGTTCTGATGCTAAACATTAGCATCCATGCTAAAGAAAGCTGCAATGTCATCAATACAATGTGGAGAGTCACAAGCATGACTGACTGCATTCAGTATACTAAATATGGGTAATAAGTAAGGGAAATAGCTAATACCTCATGCAAGGTAAAAGGCTAATGCTAATGCTCTGCCTTGCTCCGCAAGGCAGAGCCCTAACCTGAGTGGAAAAGATCATGCAGGATAATCTTATTGCACTGCCTATGGCAGTGCACTGGTGGGGAACAGAGAAATGCTAATGTTTGTGCTAATGCTAATGCACTGTCTTGCTGCGCAAGACAGTGCCCTAACTTGAGAGGAAAAGATAATGCAAGCTAATATCATTGCAGCGCCTGCGGCGCTGCATTAGCCACGGCCGAATCTTAAGGCTTTTATTTTGAAATGTTCAGAATGTTTAATTTTAAATGGTCAATGTAATCCCATGTATAACAGTGATTTGGTTAAATCAGAATATAATGGTCAAAAGAGCACTTATTTAATATAAAAATTCTCAAGGCTTTTATTTTGAATTTTTTTTAAAGCTTAATTTAAAATTTCCACACTAATTCCATGTGTAACAATGGTTGGTTAAAAATAGTTATAAAAGGCCCAAACACAAGCAGTTCTAAAGTCCAGCTTTTTTCTCTGAGTTCTGCCATAGTCAGAACTACAGTGATGCGTTATTGTAGTCCTAATCAGCTGGCCCCTTTGTGTTCCGTTGCCATGGTAATGGATCCTCTGCCAGCTGTGAGTCAGACAGGGGGAGACTTAATTCTTTCAGTTTGAGGCAGCCATTTTGCCTAAAATATGCATGAGCCAGAAAGGAATCTTAAGGCTTTTATTTTGAAATTTTCATTGAGATTAATTTTAAATGGCCAATCTCATCCCATGTTTAACACTGATTGGGTTAAATCAGTTATATAGTGGTCAAAAGAGCAATTACTTGATGGAAAAATTGTCAAGGCTTTTATTTTGAAATTTACATTAAGCTTAATTTTAATGGTAACACTAATCCCATGTGTAACTATGGAGTTTTGAAATCAGTTCTAAAATTCCCAAAAACCAAGTACTTGTCATGGCCAGCTGATTACTCATCAGTAGTAACTGACAGTTCCACCATGTTGTAGTTTTTATATTCTCCTATGACCTCTTCTGTAGGCACTGAGTGTTCCGCCATGTTGTAGTTCTAACCTTCAGGAATTGTAGTTCTAAAGAGGAGGTCAACTGTCATGTCAGTGTGACACATAAGGAGAGGCTTAATTCTAAGTGCTTGAAGAAGTTAGTTTTTCTGACAGGCCTGAGAGAAATATTCAAGGCTTTATTTCGAAATTTTTATTAAGCTTAATTTAAAATTGCCAAACTAATCCTGTCTGTAGCAGTGGTTGCTTACAATCAGTTATAAAAGCCCAAACACAATGTAATTCTAAAGGCCAGCTCATTCCTCCTCAGTAGTAACTGACAGTTCCGCCATGTTGTAGTTCTGACAATCAGCTCTGATCCGCCATGTTGTAGTTCTAACCTTCAGGAATTGTAGTTCTAAAGAGGTCAACTGTCATGTGTGTGAGGCAGAGACAGATTTCTATCTTTGTGAGACAGCTCAGTCAGTTATAATGGAAAAAGCAGCCCGAACAACTCCTTGCCGTTCGGAAACCGTGATACGTATCGGAAAACCGTTTGAAGCATATGAGAGAGCTATTTTTGTCTCCGATAGTCCTGCAAATCAAATCTGTAGCTCATTCACAGTAATTACAGCGATGGTATAAAAATGGTGTGTGTTGAGGTCTGAAATTTTCCATAAAAATATGAAAATACATGGTGG
The DNA here is from genome assembly GCF_027474105.1 of Poeciliopsis prolifica. Taxonomy (NCBI): domain Eukaryota; kingdom Metazoa; phylum Chordata; class Actinopteri; order Cyprinodontiformes; family Poeciliidae; genus Poeciliopsis; species Poeciliopsis prolifica. Next base: position 390,400 of record NW_026562468.1, on the reverse strand, counting down.
AGAGCGTCAGTTAGGCTGGAACTTGATTTTGCTCTAAAGCACCTTGACAAAAAACCGTAAGCCCTAGAAAAATTTTGAAAACATTTTACCGGAGCAGACATTCGTATCTATGTCATGTCCGAGTTTCATACCGATTGCACGATATTTGTGGGTGTGGCGGCGATTTCAAAATTTATTTGGGGTCAGAATCGCACTGCTTCCCACACTCTAACGAAACGTCAGTTACACTCTAGGTTTTGGCAGTTGAGCTTTTCGGTTCGGCAGTTGGAAATTTTGCTCGTTTTTTGCTTTTTACGTCGCCGTCGTAACGCCGATTCCCCATAAAAGTAATAGCTCCAATGCCGGGAACGAGCCGCACGTTTTGATACCACTTTTGTGGGTGGGCTCGCAGCGGTGCGAGCCGCATTCCGGTCTACGGAAGAAGAAATTATAATAATAAAGAGATTTCTATTGGGTGTAGAATAATAGGTGCCTGCCATGCAATGCATGGAGGCAGTTACTGACTTGCTTCGCAAGTCAGTAACTGCTCTCCTTATGCATTGCTATGGGCAGGGCCCCAATAAAGACAGAGACATTCTATTGGGTGTAGAATAATAGGTGCCTGCCATGCAATGCATGGAGGCAGTTACTGACTTGCTTCGCAAGTCAGTAACTGCTCTCCTTATGCATTGCTATGGGCAGGGCCCAATAATAAAGAGATATTCTATTGGGTGTAGAATAATAGGTGCCTGCCATGCAATGCATAAGGAGAGCAGTGACTGACTTGCTTCGCAAGTCAGTAACTGCTCTCCTTATGCATTGCTATGGGCAGGCCCCAATCATATGTAAGTACTCTTATTCACATAATAAGTCATTAAAAATAATAGCAGTAACAGATGTAAACAGGTTAACGAGATACATTCAGAATTCAGCCACAGTGTTGATGCTCATCATCTATCAGCCAATCAGAGGTTTGCGTTTTATTCAGGCGTGCTTGGGAGTGGCTACCTGTGCGGCATTTTGGGAAATTGTAGGATGTAGAAGAGTTATTGATATTGTATTATATAGAGTTAGTTTTATGGAGTTATATTCAACACATAATTTTTTATGAACTTTGATGCTATGAGGAACAAAAAAAACCATCAACCTCCTGCTACTTCCTGCTGTCTTCTTCTTCTTCATGGTTTTCGCAAGTAATAACAGTGTGATGTAAAAAAATACCCCCCAAATACTTCTATTTTGATATAATATAAAAAAACATCTCATTCTAACATAAAGCCTTTATTGGAAAATATGATATTTTTTTTTTTTTTAAATTGCGTTGGTGTTTCCATTAAGCACATTTCTGATGCAACTCTTATCTGATCAAACCAAAAATGAACTGAGTTTTCCAAACAGTAGAAAGGGAACAGATTTGAGAAAATTATTTCAAATTATAGAGGGCCAAAGTCAGGACAGAAACAAATTGATAAATGGTCAACACAAAGGTTTAAGAAAGACAAATCATTTTCATTCTCAAAATAGTAATGTATGACAAAGATTAAAAAGAAGAGAAACAGTGAAGCAACCAGAGAGGGTGGAGACGGGGATCATCGCTAAATGGTAATTAGAAGTCTACATAACACTATAATTGATGTTTTTCAGGATTTAAGTGCTTCATACCGAGTACTGAAATAAAATGATGTAAAAAGTACATCATTTAGTACACCATAATATTAGACTGAGTCACGTTCATCATTATATTGGCGTTCTACATTAAAAACAAAACAGAAAAAAAACAGTTTACTCAGAGACTTTATGAATCATGCATCATTTATAAAGTGGATAAAAAAAAATCAGAGAAGCATCAAAAGGGCAGCAGCTGGCTGGATTGCAAATGTCAATGGAGTATTAACATGGCAGTCCTGAGCAGGAAAACTGCACTACATTTATTCTTCTTAATTAAATAACTAAGAGGAAAAAAAACTTTCAAGATGGCAGGATGAGAAATGACATTTTAAAGGTTTCTGTGTTTACATGCACTGTGCCTCACATCCAAAGTTAACTAGGACGCCGCTGCACACAGTTAGTCTCAGCTAAAAGTTCAAAACAGGAACAGGAAGCTGCCTTTCACTAACTAGGATCCATTTCCTTTGCTTCAAATCTGCAAACCACAAGTTTCAAAGACCCAATCACCTGAGGTTACAGACGGCACTTACACAAATGCAAACGGTGTCATGACATGGCATTTCTGACATGAAAGAGTTCAGTTTCAACCCATTAAATTTGAAAAATACTTAGAAATCAGAACCTTTTTTATTCTCAGATTTCTCCTAAATCACACCATCAGCTCAGTCTTTTCCATTTTAGCTGAGAAATTATATATCTTGTTAGCTTTCTGTCTAATAACCCTTTGACCTCTTAAGCAAACATCCTCAGGCTCTCCTGCGTTCTCTTGACACTCTACTTCTCCTCCTCTGGAAAGGTTTCATGACTTCCTCAACCAGAGGTTGGGAAACAAGACAAACAAGAGTACAGCATGGTCTTATGGCAAAATTTGCACTGTTTTGCTTCCCTCAGCATTTGGCTCTCAAGTAACCAAATGTGTAAACATCAGGGGCCTCATGAATAAAAGAGGTGGAGCTTTCACACAAAAAAACTGGTGTACAGACAAATTTAGAAAATGCGGCGCACAAAAAAAATTGTGATGTATAAATCCGTGTGTACCTTTACTTTATAAATCCTAATTTGAAGGGCATAGAGCAGTTGCTGGTCCGTCCTGTCGCCACTCAACATACATTGGTATAAAAACTCCGAAGTCTGCCACCACATGAAGCAATAACCATGCCAACGGTCCTTGCTTGCAGCAGTGTAAGCAGTTATAATAATAACTGTTATATATTTTATTTAAATATTTATTTCAGGGAACATAAATAAAATAATAAATTTTAAAGAAATAGAAGAAAAGAGAAAATAAAGAGATTCAAATAGAAATCCTTGTTTGAACAGTAAAGCATTCAGCTGGGATTTAAAGACAGACAGTGCATCAGAAAGTGCTTTGGTTGAGTGGGGAATGTGGACATTTATTCCAAATAGAGAAATCATGTGTATCAGTCCCACATTCACAGAATAGCGATGCTTTCTGTCCATGAAGGCACATTCATTAAGAGGGTATAGTTCGACTGAAGGATGACTGTCTGACCTGCAGCAGCTCCAGCTGCACCAGTAACACATGGATCCTTCTTTAAGCTTTGAACACAGTTAAACTCTCATGAACCATCATCAATATTTCCCAGCAGATCAATATGATCTCTGAACACACACTCCCTCCGGATCATTGAAGTTCAGAGACAAAGGGCTCCACTATAATGTGACATATCTTTGCCCAGCTGCTTACATATGTTTGATTTTCTACACATCTTGTCCACCTTAAGAATAATCAAACCTGACTTGTTCGGAGTTAAGCTGCTGATACGACTCAATTTTCTTTTTCAGTGAGAATGAAAGGGTCCCACAGATTACATGCTCTCCATACGCTTCGGCACACAGGCTGATGGACAGTTACATATTTATGTGACAGAAAATGAGAAAATGTACTAGTTAGAGCAAGGTGAGGTTTATTTACACTCCTTTAATAAACTGTTCTCTACTAGCACAAAACCTCATGAAAAGGAGATCAAATGTGTTCAGAAATATATGTGGCTGTTTTCTTTTCTGTTTTCTCATGACAAATTGAACAATGCTCAGTTACTGCATTTTCAGTAAAACTGTACACAAAACTTTGTTGACATTCCACTAATGTTGAAAAAATGCAATTTTGCAATTGTGGTATTTCCTCCGATGACTTCCTGTTGTCTTCGTTTTCGTGGTTTGTGCCAGTGGCAACATCATGATCACATGACTCATGATGAGATTACAGTGTTTCCATTGCAGTTTTGCAAAAATAGGCACAAAAGCTCTTTTGGCCGTGGCAGATTTGATACAGACAACAAAAAAAAAAAAAAAAAAAACAAGTCATTCTGGTGCCAAAAAGTTTGTTTGAAAACTATTTTTTCTGAAATTGCTGTGTTTCCATTAAGCACATTTATTTTCAGAATGTCAAATTGTACAATCTGACCTTTGTGATGTCGTCTTAATGGTTCAATGATTTTCTCCAACAAACTTGATTCCTTCACCAGACAGCTGGATTTATATGGAGATTAAATCTGACTAAGGCAGACAATCTTTACTAAAAATTCTACTTTCACATTTTATTTGTTCAAAGTTCAAAAATCATCTTTCAATTTAACAATTCTGCATGAATTTTCATAGACTGTAACATCAAATCCTGAAAAGACACAGCAGCTACGTTTTCACTGACTATATAATTGAGGAATTTGACAATTAAAAAATAAATGTGTTAGATGGAAACACAGCAATTAAAAAAAAAAACCCTGGTTTTTGGATAAAACTTTTGCACAAGGATCAAGTGCCGATTTTTGGCCGTATAGATTTTGGTTTATTTTGCAGAACTGCAATGGAAATACTTTTTTCACTACATATGATCAACAACCGGATGTTTCCACTGGCACAAACCACGAAGAAGAAGATAAGAAGGAGTAGTTGGAGAATGATGGAGCGTCATGTTTTTTCATGACTTATCACATTAACACAAACTTATTCACATGTGATTTTAATTGTTTTCTCATTTAATGGAAACACCACAATTGCAAAATAGTGTTTTTCCAACATAATTGGAAAATCAGCAACGTTTTGCACACGTTTGTAATGGAAACACAGATAGTGATTTTTGTGACAAGATGTCAAAAACCTTAAGAGGAGTGATTAGCTTTGTAAGACACTGTTTGTCTTTCTGCATCATTACTTAAGAGCATTCTGAGCCCTCAACCAGAGAAGCTGGGCCATTTTTTTCTGTATACAGAACAACAAGCTAGAGTGATCAACACGGCCCAGATGTTCTCTCTTTTTCTCGTAAACACTTTCCATAAACATCTGAGTGAGCAATGTGCCGTTCAAAGTGCTCCAGGGCCGGTTTCGCTGAGGTTTGACAATAAAGCAGCGACAAACCATATTTTGTCATCTTGTGGCATGCGGTAACTACACACTCTCAATCCCTCGCAGACCTCCTCATTTCAATGCAGGCATTATGTGGGAGTCTGGCTTTCTCTGTAAAAGCAACCTTTGTGATTTCAAGTTGCTCAGATCGTCCCTGAAGTTGACCTCCGGGGGTGTATGTTCCACACAAGTTTGCATTTAAAGACGGAGGAGTGAATGCGACACGGCGGCTTCTGTCAGAAAGGATTTGCCGACTGGGAAATGAAGAAAATACAAAGCTCTCTCACTCAGTGAACAAAAACCAGAGTTTTAACTACAGCAATGCTACACTCGACAACAATGTGACCTCCAGATGAGTCTTGTTTTGAGAGAGTATTTGTTGAAACAAAAGATATCTGAAACCAAAACCCAAAAATAGTAAATCATGGTTTCATGCGTCACCTCGGACTGCAGCTTTGAGAGGTCACTGACACACTCCTGATGGACGTTTAGCATACATCGACTTCTCTCCTCCACTTTCACATAAAAAACACCACAGCATTGGTCACATACCTCCATTATTCTGTCATGGATCTGAAGGCCTCCCTCCTTGTCTGCTGGACCTTTCTCCACAATCTTGGACACAAAGATCCCTTCATTGGAAGTGCCGTCATTGTCGTCCTGTCGAACAAATTGCTGTTATTTCCCCCATAAACAATAAAAACAGCAGTTCTCACAGATAAATTAGTTACATAGAAGCATGAACTTTAAAATGCCAAACAACGGTTGGTTGGGAAGTAGAATGGATCCGTGGTCAAGACCAAAGAAAAAAATATTCACAAAAAAAATAAATAAATCAAAAATCTCGTTTGGGTGGTTTGAAAACTGAAGTGTATTTCTAGGTAGATATTTTACTATTAATAATTTTCATAATAGCCAATATTGTTAAGTCATATTTGATATTCAACACCAAACTTTTAAACTATCTTGTAAAATGTCACAACGTTTTAGTTTTCAGAGTGTATTCATCGTTTAACCCCATTTTGCAGTAAAAGTATTTGTCTTGGCATTAACTACTTCCTCACTTTAAGAACTGGCTTCTAGACTACAGGGCTGAAAAAGCTGGCATGTTCACAAGGAAGGTTGCATCCAGCACAGCTGTGCTGACCCTCTTCCTCCACAGCCAGAGCTAAATCTGACTTAACAACCCCTTGTAGCAGTCTGTCTGAAAACACATGAAACGTGTCCCACACACCTGCTGAGCTGTTGCAGCATGACCACACTTTAATGAGTTAACTAAAGAAACATCAGGGCAGGCAGTAATTAATGATAATTGGTCTACAGGAAATGAAGCTTTGTTCTACAAGGTTCTGCTGAGCATGTCTGTTCACCACAAGTTTTCCCACACACCGTTAACAAACTATAGTGGTTAGCAAAAATGTTTTCACACACCCCTCAACTTTCTTCCTGTCTATTATGTTAAACCCCACAAGCCTCAACGCATCACACAGCCATTTAATATGATAGACCAACACAAAGTGATGGATACATGTGATGGGGAGGCAAAATGAAATATGGTTCTCATAATGTTACAAATATAAATTTGAAAAGTGTGGCGTGCATTCGTATTTAGTTCATTTGCACTGACACCTCTAAATAAAAGGCAACCAAATGTCTTCACAAGAAAACTGAACTGAGTATGAATACAACCTGAAACATGAGTATGTTTCATATTTCCCAGTATCCACTTGAATTTCAAAATAATGGTAATTTTTCAAGATGGACGTCATTTATTTTCCATTATGGTCATCTTATTCATTCAATTAAAAAAAAAAAGTAACAGAATCACAAACTGAGAGCTTTGCTATTGGCCAATCTCAAACCTAGTTTAACACCAAAACACATTTTTCTAATTCGTGATTTTAGCGCAGAAATTTATTTTCCATGACAACCATGATGACAATCTTGAAAAAAGATTTGCATTTTGTCAAACCATCATCAAATATGATTTTTGTAAGTTATATTATGTATGATTTGTCACAAGAAGTATTCATCTGTGAAACATATTGGCATTTAATAAATGGCCACCACCTTGAAAATTGCAGTGTTCAACACCTTTTTGGATAATCTAAATTGGATAACAAGGAACTTGGGTTCTATTCTGCTGGAATATCCAATTAACAGCTGCACTAAAAGTCAACTTCTATATCTGAGCACAAATTCGTTGTACATAGAATTTTTGATAATTGAAAATCGTTTAATATTTTAATTCAGAGTCACAAGTATTAGCTAATTTGTGTGAAATACACTAAATATGCACACTGTGCTCTAAAGTCGTAATGTCAAAATCTGAAGCTCAAAGGATGTGAAGAGCTCTGCAAGATGTTTGATGTTGTCTAAAGACAGCATAGATGGTTGATTAAACTTAACAAGCAAAACCAAGGCGTATTTAATATGTATATTTTATATTTTATTTATATAAAATATACAAAATCTGGATAATTATCTCCCTACCAGAACCTTTTAAATATTGACAGTAGCTGGGAAAGTAAAACAATCTGAAATTAATTGCAGTATTGATTGATGAAACCAGTACATCACGTAAATATGAACTCAGCTGCAGAAAAAAATTAATAAATCTATGAATGGAAGGTGAAGCAGAGATATTTGTAACCCTACGTGTGGCATCATTAATATATTTTACCTCGTAGCCTGAAGGAAGGAAACAGTGGCTGTGAAAAGTTCAGGCAGGGATAAAAAAAAATAAATAAAACCTTTTCCCTCTGTGCTTACCTCACCACTGAAATCCCCTCAATTAAAGACAAAACAACTGCGGTCATAACCATAACCCCGTATTTAACTCCCATAAATGTAATTATAGTTTTTTTCATTTTTTTCCCGTGCCAAATCCGCTAAGCCCCAACTAATAAATAAACACAATAAAGCTTGGTGATGCGGTCTATCTCTTCACCAACTACAAAATGCTAAAGCCAAGCAGCTGAAGTCAGAAGAGTCTTGGGATTCGTCTGCTCTAACATTCATTCCAGGTCACTGTGAGACACCGGAGTGGCTGTTGTCACTTTTAACCTACCGCACATGGCCTTCCTCCTATGATGTTAAAACCCAGCGATCCGGCCTCGCGGAGCAGGACAGCTGTCACACTCTTAGTGTTGTCTTCCTACAGAAAGACAGGACAGAAACATGTGAGCAAACAGACAGATTACTGCGAGTAAGAAGCTGACTGATGTTTCTTCAGCCTTCAAAAAGATCAATTGACAATTTATCAATTTATCATGGTAGCAGCATATTGGAGCTAACTTGTTATTTTTCTGGGCTTTTGTTTGTACGTTTTTGGTTGAGGCATATGTTTGGACAAATATTCCCCCTGCTCTTTACTTTTGGAAAGCTTTTAGGATTTGTAATTGTGACAATGAGATTTGTTTTAACAACTGAGTGGAGTTAATTAGCTAATCTTAAATGTGCAAAGAGGCAGTATTGTGTAAAATCAACTTTTATCACCTTTACATGACAGATGACAGAAGGAATTATAATTTCATTTTGTCATCAAAAGCAGACCTGAACTGTTGCTTTTATTCTTTCCATTCAGCCAATCAAAATACATGGGTAAATGTAGGCTTGTGAGCTTCTGCTGAACAGTGCAACCCTCCTCCAGGGCTCCCCCATTCAGCTCCTCAATGTGTGATTATGTAGTCTATCTCATCACCAAGATAGACCTCAGACTAGCCAGCAACAATTAGCAAACACGTGGTGGACCTGTTGAGCTCATCAAAGAGCAACTTCTCAGAGCAACGCTGCTAAAACATTGTTAAAGAGTTAATAGAGGAGCCATGTTGTGATGACTTACCAAAGGCAGTTTCAGAAAGAGCATGAGTTTCTTAAAAAGACAAAAGCCCAATTTCAAAGCCTTAAATCACAAAGTAAATTTTTTTAAGTGAAATTTGATAAATATAGCAATCTTATAAAAACTGAAAGTAACATAGTTACTTAATTATGCTTTAAATTGCGACTCTTATACTTAGACTTGTACTTTATTGATCCCTTGGGAAGACTCCCTCAGGAAATTAAAGTTGGAAAATAAGTAGTACTGTTCCTCAAAGGTGGAGTCGGGTCCAACCAGGCGCTTTGCACAACTGAATCGTTTCCACAAAAGATTAAAGGATTTCTCAAAAACGCATGAAAGAGTAAAGTAACACTCCAGGTGTGCTTTTGATGAGGGAATAACATTTTTGCATAATGTAAAGGTGAAAAAAAAGTTTATTTTATATAATAATGAATGTCTTATTTATCTGAGCACACAAACAAACGTCCTGGCGCCATGTTTGATTCCTAACAGGAAGTCGCGGTGATTTTAAGCAATCTGATTGGCTGACAATTCTTAATTTTGTGCTACACTGCCATCTGTGGGTTTCACATGTTTAAAACATTCAGAGTCAAATTTGTGCAGATTTGTATATATGAAAACTTTTATGTAACAAGCGTATGATATTGTTTGAAATACTGCGGCAGAGATGTTCATTTTTATAAAGACCCGGCTATCTGCAAACTAGGTCTTAGATAACTGGATGATATAATTACAACTTAAGAGAGTTTGGGATAAATTAAGTATTTTGAACCAAACTGACTTGACTGACAGCAAGTAACCAGTCTGGTATTAGGATAGCATTCGCACAAGACTGTTGGAGAATATATTGGGTTTCATCATTATACCATGAGAACTACAACATTTAACACATTTAAAACATTACTGCAATATCAATGTGTGCAATATCACAATTGCAAAGGACTGCCTGGTGGAAGTGCTTGATAGGATTATATTTCAAGTGCCATGCATGCAAATTATGCATGCCAATATGTTTGCCCCATTGAAAAGATTTCTACTGCTTTCAGTGCCCATGCTGTGTGCATAATTTTATTGGTCAAGAAGCTGAAGCTCATAAAGTGGTAGGGACAATCTAATGAAGAGTAAGAGAAAAATAATGTCAGGAAATTTATTTTGGTAAGATTGTTTTTTCTTTTGTTTGTTTGTTTTTTAAAAAGCTAATTCCTGTAGTTTTTCTGTATGTGGAAAAAACAGAAAGAATAGAGATGCGCCATTACAAACACCCTCTATTTTCACACTAAAATATAAAGGTTTATCAAACTAACTTTGTTCTAATGACATTAGGTGTAGTGGTAGTCCATGACAAAATCACAGACCTGATACAGTCAGGAATCTCTTAACTACCTTTTCTAAATTTTACACAGACTGTTTAAATGTCAGCATTCGTTACTTATTTTGCTATAACAAGCTAACGTGTCTGCAATAAAAAGTGTCCTGGAAACTTGAAACCTCCTTTTTTTAATATGGAAATCTACATGGAGCCCTACGTTGATGGGTCTGCCAGGAACAGGCATTAATAAGAGTCAGACCCTTCATTTATTTTCTCCTACAATACCAGAGACAAACAACCACAAACATTTCAAATAACACCAAAAGAATCTCTCCAATCTCATCCAGTGCTCACAACCTGAAGATTAATTTAAAAGAAAGTCCAGTCTAAATGCTAAAGTAGTATACATAAATCTTATGTTTAAGCAGTTATAACTGGGAGACACCACATGTTTTACAACCTTATAAACGCTTAACAATGTTGCAAGGGAATTTCCAGTCTTCCTGATGTCTCACATATCCCCAAGGCTCTATCTATATTTTTGATTTATTACAGTTTATTCTTGGAATGGGTCATTGCAATGTTTTGATTCTATTCATTCATAGATTGTTGCAGAATCATGTTAGGCCTTATAAGCTTTATCCTCCCAGTCCTAGTCTTGCATACGTTTTGCTAATAATTGCTAAAAAAGCTAAAGATTGTAGCATCTCTGATACCATGTTTTTCACTAAGCATGAGGTATTTGTATTGAAAATGCCATGTCTGTTATCCTCCAGTTATGGAGCTTTGCATTTTGGTCAATTGTTCTAATGCAATCTTGAAAATAATCCAAAGGTTTCATGTTTCCTGGCTTTCTCCTTCCAAACAAGCCAAACCTGTTCAGTCTGTTCCCACTGCAACTCTCGTGAACGTTGACCTGCTTTCTGGGGTCTGTTAGTAATAATTATTTTATCAATTACTCTGACATCTATGCACTCTCAAATCCAAAGTAAGTCGAACCATCCGCGAGTGGAAAAACTTTTATCCCTTATTTCAACGTCTAAATTTCTACTTAAATGGAAAAAAAGGCTATTAAGGTACACTTATTTAGTTGCATCTGGAAACACTACAAGTTTATTCTAACTCAGTATATTGAAATTGCCTTTGCTGTGCTCACATTCTTACAGTTCATATATATATATTGGATCGGTGGCATGTAATTCAGTGTTCCGTAGTTTTCACCAAAACTTTTTTTCATGTTTAAGGATTAACTGACCGTCTGGGAACAGAACTTCAACGCCTAATGACTACCTCCAAATGCTTGAATTATTAGCAGATAGGGGCACGCTGATAAATCGGCCCTGATTTTCTTCATTTTGATATATTATGTGATACACCTGACTGTTGCCAACTTAACAACATTGTTGCTGTATTTGGTGACTGTTCAGATATAAAAAATTAAAAAAAAAAAATGTTTTAATCGGTATCAGCCGGAATCAGTATTGCCACTTTAGGCTTTTTACAAGATTGGTGATTGGCATCCCTATTAATCAGAAAAACATCCAATCGTCACTTTCAAACACTCTGTGTGCTCAAGTGAGTGAAACGTATGGAGCATAGCACGATATGAAGGAAGTGTCTATAGCAGTGACTTCAGTATCCATTTTGCTTGTTGCTTTGTTTGTTCATTTTGGATATTTACAACCTTCCAGTTCCAATGCTAAATGTTTGTTAGAAATTAAAATGTATTGATATTTGAGAATGTGTACTTGCATTATTATTTTATTACTCTTATGTTATTTCAAAATAGTCTCAAAATAACAATATTGTAATTTATCGCAATCAATTCTGGGACAAACTGGGACAAAAATTTGCTGCATCTTTTTCACAACATGACATGAAAACCTTTGGGAAGCTCAGTCAGTCTTTAACTATTTCTTTTATATTAAGCTGGGCTTAGGGAAGCAGTGATGTAACATTATTTCAGCTACCCCCACGACATGCTGTGACACAGACACACTAAATATAAAGCAGATATTATTGCCATCTTCAGTGTCGTAACAGCCATGGCAGCTTGGGAAGGCCATCATGTGCTTGTCAGGCCATGGTGGAATGTGTGCTCCAGCACAATTTCACATCACCATTAGTGATACATGCTTCCAAATTACAGACATTACTGTCTTCAAGACAACAGCTAACTGTTCAGTTTGATACATAGCCAGGAAATATTTGCTTTTTTAAACACCAGAAGAAGCAAGAGCTGATAATATGCTAAGTAATAAGAGTGCTTATTACCTAAGCTCTACTAAACTCATCAGGTGTTAATTGAATAATTTTCCACCACTGAGTACATGTTTAAAAAACAAAATATCAATCTGTCAATCCTTTCTGTGTCCGGGCCGGGTGAGGTTTCTCGTGTTGAGTCAAATTAAGCCGTATATTAGTATTTTGTGTTTTCTACGGAGCATGGGGAAAAATTTTCTTTTGCATTTTCTTTTGCATTCCCAATTGTGCTTACTGCAATATTGGTCTATTTTGTATGCCGTCACAAATGTTCATTTAAAATTTCAAATATATACACATTTGAATTGCCTCATTGAAAATGTATTCATTCTTAACTCTTTGGTGCAAAAAATTTATTGAAAATCAATTTATTCACTGCATGTTTATGTCAATTTGTGTAAGCTTGATATGGAGCTGCACATGAAAACAGCCCTTTAAAACATTCAGACCAACACAAAAGAGACACAATCAAAACCGTCAGATGAGTTATTACCACGCACTAATAACTCAGAAATAGTCCAAATAGTTAGAATGTATTTTGTCTTCCTCTGGAAAGTTTCTGTTTCTGTCATAGGCATTTCTATCCTAAAAATATATATAAAACTTCAGGTATTTCACAAGACACATGGAAAAGCCTTATGAAAACCTTATATAACATCACAAAGTACAATGAAGCATGAACTAATTAGTACATTATTGCGAAGTAATGCAAAAGGAAAAAAAAAAACCCATGTCCTCCATAGTTCCATTGGGCTCCATAGTTTTCCAGTCACATAGTGTCATTTTGTGACTTTATCCAGTAACTATGTTACTTTGAACTATAATAAAAATGCTTTGTAGATCAAACATGACTTAGAAATTTGAGTTCGCAATTGGACTCCTACGAATTGGGCCACTGTCTCTTTCAGAACAGACAGTGGCCCAATTTCTTTCTGACTCTTTCTGACGCTCCTTCAGCCCATCACTGCAATAGTCCTTTTCTAATATGCAACAGTTCTCAGGAACGTGGGACTGAGAAATTATATTACTAGATCAATAGAATCGAGGATTTTTCAAACATCATGAAAGAATCAAAGCAACACTATAGTAGAATTCTGATGCAATAAATTTTAATTACTGTTGTTCAAAAACCAAAAATCTTGACATAATCAGAAATGTTGTTAGTGTTTTCTCCATTGTTTGTGGCAAGGGAACCTGAATACATTTAAGTACATATGTATTGCTCACCCTGCTGCCATCAGTGAGACAATATATCAGTATAAAGACAAAGACAAATAGACTTAAGAACTGTTTTTTTTCCCATTGGATGTTAGAATTGCCAATTCAGCCACACATTATTGTTTCTTCCTTTCTGTCTTCTGTTTTTCCATCCTAATTTTTATTGCTAATACAATAATGCCACAAAACACAAAACATTGTAATAAAATTCCAAGTCTATAAGGCAATATAAACATACAAGTGTGTTTTTAATGACATACCTCGATGTTTTCAATGAGGGAAAAACATAAAAGCTCAAAAAAGTCAATTTTACATAATACCTTTGTTACGGCCATGGGCCTTAATGGGCTGGGTTGGAGGTGTCTTGTTGTCTGTCTTTGTGCTCCTCCCCTTTACTTATTTTTAAATTTGGGGCACAGAGCATTTAAACCTGGCTGTCTCCACATGCTGGAGACAGCTAGACATACCGCTTGACGCTTGTGGTGTTTTGTTGCCAGGTCTCAGCTCCCCTCCTTTTGCACATTTGAGTTTGTCTTTGTTTTTACACCTCATGACTTCCATATGCACTCGTACACCACATCCAAGCATTTGCATTACACCACTGATACTGAGATCCACAATCCATTCTTGTTTTGTTAACAAATATTCTTTTTTATGCACTTTAACCACTGCAAAGTGCATAAACCTTGACCTTGAGCCAGTTGTAACAATCGGGGGCTCGTCCGGGATACGCAACAATCTCTACTTTCCCTGGCAAATTTAGATTTGTAGTAATCCTTTAATTTTTCCAACATGTCTCTTCTGACTAGAAGTAATATGTTTTTTCAAGTGGCCTGGCTGGAGTCCTGACTTCCATAGCAAATCTGTTCAAAGATCAGGGTGATGGCATGGAGGTCTTCCAACTTCAAAGACTTGAAGCTTCCCATCAAATAAAATTTGTTACATAGACTGCTAGAAACATGCAAAAAGCTGGTCTGTGTTAATAAGAAACAAGCTTCCAGGTTGTATATAAGTAACTCTGAACTTAACTGTAGGTTTAGTGAAAAAAGAAGGAAATGGTCTGTGACAGACATGTTTCATCTGCCACTTTTCTGGTGAGCTTTACCCCTCGGCATGTGTCACACTTTCCGAGTCAGTCCACCATCAAGCTGCCTCTCTCCCCAGTATCCCGCTCAGCATAGTTATTCTAATTATAGAGTAGGCACTGTCATGCAGAACAAAAAGGAACATATTGATTTAAAAGCACTGACAAGTGAGCACGAGCAAGAAGAACTCTGTAACCTTGTAATCCAGGGCATTTAAGCTAGCGAAACATAGATTTTAGAACAGTTAGAGCAATCGTTGCACAGTGACTGTGAAAAAAAAAAACAGAAACTTGAAGGATCTTTCTTTATTCCAATGAAATAAGTCTTTAATAAAAGTGCTAAAAGCTTTTTTTGACATTTCTGTCATAATTTAAAAAAACAACGAAGCCTTTAAATTCCCAACAAGCTGAAATGGTTAATTAAATCATCACATGGAGAAATGTAGAGAAATTTGTCAAAAATCAGCCTAATTAGATTGAGACCATGATTACTCTCTTTATATTCAGTAGAAGTTAAGTAAGTTATTGATAAGCATATTAAAAAAGATGCTTATAAATTCATAATAGGCCATGAATTCTAATAGAAAGCAGAACGGAAAAAGTGACAACACTTCTCCTAGCCAGAAAAAGAAGAGATCAGAAGCTTTGTTTTATTGCTCTAACTGGCTCACTTAAGAACTATAATATTAAGAACCTTTATAGGAAACTAGTCAGTTATTCCACATACTTGGGTCAGCTCACAGTTTTCTTTTCTTGGCTGGTTTATTAAAAAAAGAAGAAGTCCGTCTGGGGCAGAAAAGCCTAACCCGAGCAGTGCAGCGCTGTGCCAGCCAAGCGACGCGTGAGGTGATTGGAAAAGCTAACATGTCATAAGGAATCTCCTCCAGTTTCTCTTTTCTATGCTGTCGTTCATTCTGTGAGGTTTGCAAACTCAACCATCACATTTACTGCTCAACTGGTTACAATGAAGGCTTTCTAAGTTGTAAAAAAAAAAAAAAGTCTAATATTGTCATTTAAACCAACAATATGAAAAAATAAGTATATATATAAAGTTATTACAGATTTAGGTTGGACAGATATAATAAAAATAGATTATAAGGATTTTCAATGTAGCTTCATTCAAGAAAAAAGTGTTTCGTTACCTTGGAGATGAATCAAGATCAACAGACAAGAAATGGACTATTGAACATACACCCTGAAGCACCGAACCTTAGGGCAGCACATTATATTGTGAATGTGTTAATGGGGTGCATTTATAGAATCATTTATCATCATACATTTCTAAAAAGATTTTAGATTTTTTGTTGTCACAATAAATTCCAGTGTTGATTATTTTTACAATTTTTCCAGTTTTTGTACAGTATCAATAAATATCAATAAATCAGAAAATATGACTGATTCACTGTCAAAAGTGAAAAAAACACTTGAAATTTTAATGATACTTACCCAGTTGGACATAGTCTCACAGTGGCAGATGCTAATGCATTACACTAATGACATTGCCCAAAAACGTTAATCATCATAATAGCTACAAATAATGTTGCAATCGTACAATTTTCTAATATTATTCAGTTAGTGCTGAAACAATTCCTCGAATGATTCGAGTACATCCATTATTAAAATTCCTCAAGGTAAATTAATCTGCCTAGAAGTTTTGTTAAATTATGTTTTATTATCTAGCGCACAATTTTCTGACCAGGACATTGTTTTGCGCAGCGCTCTCACTTCCACATATGACTTCTTGACGAAAGCTAAGTGTTAACAGCATAACGTCCAACTTTCAAGTTTGGCCCATGGGGATTTTATTGATTGAAGCTAATGCCTGGGATTTCATCATTTTTGGGGGATCAAGAATCATCCTTAAAATGACTGCCGTGATGCCTGGAGTGTGGGAGCTTTTCTTTTCCGGTAGCTGGTGGTTCAAACTGAACAGCGGGAAGAATGCTGCAGGAGTATTTATAGAGGTGAGCGGATAGACTGAACACGGTGGGAGGCTGCACTGTAGTTGATGCTTATAGTGTAAGTGTATTTTTACAGATGAACTGGAAATTAATTTCATATCATCCTGGTCTCAACAATGTGTGGCGGAGCACATTGCAACGTTACATAGTTGGTTGATGAGTTTCTCTGCATGATGAACAAAGGTGAGAAAGCCTGTCACTAACATGAACACAAAAGCTATAAATGGCTGGGCAAAGAGAGAGTTCATCTATTAGACTGACTGAAGATGAATACAAAAACTAAGATATGGACCACAGACATTTTTTATAGTGTATTTGTGAGCCTGCCTCCATATTATTAACTTGAATATCATTTCAGATTCTTGTATAACTTTTTTTCAGGTTAACTTAGAAAGTGAGCTATTATTGGTTCAGGTTAATTTTCTAAACTACAGAAAAGTAACTGTTAGGGATGCTCAAATATGAAAAATTGGACTTATGGTGACATTCAACAGTAACACTGGTGTAATGCAAGATTTACCAATATTTTATTTTATAATATTTTTTATCAGATTACTTGATTAATCATAAAAATAATCAATACATTACTTGATTACAAAAATATTTGTTTACAACAGCCCTACATTTAATCCTACACAACACACACGAAGAATGTAGGACAGTTTTTCTTCCTAATGTACAAAAGCAACTAAGATAAACATTTTACTTAACTCGTAGTAGCATCATTAGCTAAAAATAAGAAAAAAATAGCTTAATTTTTAACTGTCAAACTCGATTTCTACTCAATAGTTGGAATTTCTGAGGTCAAAATCAAAAAACATGTCAGAATACACAATGAATTTCAAAGTCGAACCACATTTAATATCTGAGACATCTGCCACTTGTTTCAAACCCATGAATATTCAATGAACAGTTTTGACCGTTTGTGTCTCATTAAATGAGAGGCAAACATATTATTTATGAACATGCTTTTTTTGGTGTTGCACTATCAATAATGGATATAAATGAACTTCTTTCCTTTTATGGTGATAACAGTCACCACAAAAGGAGTTTTGGCATGTGAATTAGTCAAAACTAACTGTTTTCTGGCATGTGCTCTTTCTAAAACAGTGAAAAACTAATTTCTCAGCTGAGTTAATATGTCATAACAAATCTATAGCACACCTTTCTCTCCGCCTACACGCTGATATGTAAAACCCACCTCGTAACGGATTCACTCCATTTAGCATGTTCCAGATCCGTGGCAGTGTGAGTGACTGGAAGGCTAGCGCACATGATGCATGAAGAGTCAAAATATTCCCGAAGACGTATGATTAATGAGATGCAGATGTAACTACAGGTGATAGGAATTCATCTGTGAGATCACAGAGGAGAGATAAGGCTGAAAGGGGCCGGCAGAGCTAATTCAACATGTGTTATTCGGTTTCACAAATTGTGCAGCAAACAACAGAGTTGTTTGATTTGATCCAGTGAAAACCTTTGTGGGAGGAAAAATGCTTTTAGACAAACCGTGCTGTCAAATATTGTTTGCTCTCATTCCAGCCTCCATTTTGTCCTTCCTCTTTAACGTGACCTCTGAAACAACTTCGGGGTCTTTTATGGATATTCAAGTTATGCCTAAAGTGTTAATTTCCTATTTATGTAATAATGACAAAACAAGAGAGATGGACATAAAGTGTGTCTCAGCAGCAGGACCGATCTGCCTCTGTACTGTAAACCATAGCTATGTATTAATAAAAGCCCAGTGAGCATCATTATATCACTGTGAGCGATTTCAACATTTGCTCGCCTCGGTGCTTCTGATGCGCAATTTGCCAGTCTACTGGAACACATCTGGCTTGGACCGCATCCATCCAGTGAGCAAATGAAGCCAAGAAGCTAAACAAATGAAGAACACAACCATAAAAAGGAGGGATCCAACATATAAATATCGAAGGTGATGTAAAATGAAATGGAACATTTCGAAAACATTCATGCAAGTGGTCAGCTGTTGGTGGAAATTCCTTCCCCTCTCAGCTAGAGTTCCTAACTGAGCCCAGATCACATTCTGACCACTCCTCTCAGCTGTTCAGAGCAAAAGCAGCCATCAAACACGGTTCAACAGTCGGTAACATTTGCATCTTATATAATCTAAATCATAAGAACCCTTTTCAAACTGTTTCTGTTTTATTTTTAGATATAAAGTGATAAAATCTAGATTTCTTATCTCAGGTTTTGCTAACTAGCTACGAGTAGCTCCTCCTCTTGTGAAAAATTTCACTCAATAGACAAAAGTCTGTGCAGCATAGCAATGTTGGTTGACAGGTGATTGATACCTACATGTGGCAGAAGGGTGGTTTGGGTTGAGGAAATGGGTTGACCAGACTTTTAACGTCATTGTTTGGGTGAAATTCGGATGGGACTTATTGGCTAAATAAAAGCTCAGGTTACATTGTATGGGCTAAATAAAAGACAAGGTCTGGCCAAACTGAAATATGGCTAATGTTTAGAGATCAACATCTTATCTGGAGTAGATAACTCTTGGCGTCTTTATTTAGTATAAACAAAGTTTAGTGAAAGATCTGGAGGTGCCAAGACCAAAACAGACTTCCACCATTTAGACTACAATCTTCAAAATTTCATGTTATCTTATTGATTATTACACCCCCTTCAATATGCAAGACAATGACACTGAGTAGAAATTCTGAAATGATCCATTCTCTAAACATGTTTCACAGGGAAGATTATTGGTGGTGCACTGCCTCCAACGGTTGTTTCCTGTTAAGATAATCATCAGTTACTGTGTAAATGACCCCTAAACGTTCAAGAAATAACATCTGATGATATTCTGGGCTACTTTCTGTCATTTTCAATGATTTAAGTACATGACCTGGAACTCCTCCCACCCCACTGTGCTGGACACTGTTCATCAGCTGACTGAAAGACTTCGAGTACACTTTTCTCTGTCATCAGACAAATTACCTGGCAATACAAAATATCTGGAAATATTTCTGATCACAGAACATCAAAGTTTCAGGTGTAGAAAGTGAAGGTGGGGCTGTTCACTCAGTTTAAAAATTACAACTAGCATAGCAACCAGTGCAGTAGTAATTCATCAAAAGATTCAACGACTCCAACTTTTAACATTTTTCAGTGCATATTATTTGCCTCAAGGCTTCGTTAAGTTATGCTTTACTATTTAATTCACCGTATTCCGGCCAGCCAATTGTTTGTATTGTACAACGTTCCACTTTCACTGAAGAGACAAACTTTTGACATTACAAAATAGATGTTGGCAAAACATTTTCCATCACAGTTTGAATGAGTTTGACTTATGTTGCACTAAATAACTCATTTCAGACCTCAGCATGTCTTTTCAAATTAAAAGACATGCTAAAGCAAAATTTTCTTTTTTGCTGTTAAAAGCTTTCATAAAAAAAAGTTTTTAGAGGTCAACTAGGGAAAATTTTTTACATTTTTTATTTTTACAACAAGCATGAAACAAAATTGATTTTTTTAAAAAATCAATTTTGGTGAATATGTGCAGGTAAAAATTTTGTAGCACTGTTTGACACCAAATCTGTTTGATTTTGTAAATGTGGGGTGGCTGGTTGACCTTTGATGACCTCGAGAAACATTTATCAATATCTTCAAAATGACTGCAGCACCCAAAGCAATTGGTACACAAAAGTTTGACACAAATTCTATTAAATTTGAAGAAAGTTTTTGGGGAGGAGGGGAAACCCAACCAACAAACTCAAGA
Organism: Poeciliopsis prolifica; assembly: GCF_027474105.1. Taxonomy (NCBI): domain Eukaryota; kingdom Metazoa; phylum Chordata; class Actinopteri; order Cyprinodontiformes; family Poeciliidae; genus Poeciliopsis; species Poeciliopsis prolifica. Next base: position 369,970 of record NW_026562468.1, on the reverse strand, counting down.
CCCTCAAAAATCACATTTTTCAGATTTTTATTGACCCCTCATAAAAAATAATACTATGAAACTTGTTGTTGCAATGTAGTACTGCCTCAGTAGTGGAACCCAGCTCTTGTATATAGAATTGGAGTAAATATTTGACCCTTCCCCCATCTCACCCCCACAGGGGCTCTGCAGCAGGCACAGCTGACACCGGACAGACAAGGAAAAAGTTCTGAAAACTGGACTGATCCGAACCATCTTCCATTCTCAGCAGAGATGGAGATCGACTTAAAGACAGGGAGATCCAACAATAATAACAACAAAAGTTGTTTTTTTTTGTTGATTTATTTTTAAGTGACAGCGTGCAGAAAAAGATTTTACAGGGTGGTGATGTTTTTGCCTGCTAAATGTCAGAGTTGAGAGAGAGTGTTTCCTGAGAACTTTATGAGTTTAATAATAATAATCATTTATTATTATTATTATCATTATTATTATTAAGGATGGAACAGAGGTAGCACTCTCAGGGCAGAAACTTTTACCTTGCATGAGAAAGCCACGGTCTTGGTGAGCGAGTCGATTCTCTCGCTGTACTCGGTGAATTTCTTCTGGTACTTGAGCGCCGTCATCTGCAGCTCGCTGTGCACAGCCGACAGCTGGGCCAGCAGCGCCTTCTCCCTCTGGTTGGCCCTGATCGCCTCCTTCTTCAGCTCCCTGTCCAGGACCAGCAGCCTGCACTGCAGCGCGCCGTTCTGCGCCTTCAGGGCTCTCACGCAGCAGTGGCCGTTTGACCTCTGCTCCCGTTGCGTGAGCGTTAGCCCGCAGCCCCCCTCGCAGATCCCCGCCGCCCGATGCTCGCACGCCTCCCGCATGTGCGCTTCCAGGTCCCGAGCACTCACCACTTCCTCGCAGCCTATGTTGCCGCACTTGACCGGGGAGAAGTCGCACGTCTCGGCGTGCTCGGCCAGATGCTGCAGCGTCACCACAGCGTCGCAGCCCCGGGCGTGATTGTCGCATTTGATCTCCAGCTTCAGGATGAGATTCTTCAGAGGCAGGACGTGGTTGAGCTCCTTGGCGGAGATGCGCTGGCACTTGACGGGGCAGCTGCTCTGCTGGACGACCCAGGGCAGCACACAGCCGGAGCAAAAGACGTGGCCGCACGGAGTCGTCAGTGGATCCTCCAGGACTTTGTTGCACAAGTTGCATTTGAAGTCCGGGTCCACGGTCCCCTTGAAGCGGTCCAGCTCGAATCCCATTGCGCCGTTTGTCCCCCCCTCCCACCCCAAAACCCCCAAAATCCAGAAGTCAAACTCGCGGGCTCCCCAACCCTCGGCAGGTCTTGTGTCGGAGGAGCAGCGGGGCTTTCAGTGGCTCCTCCGTAGAGCAACTTACCAACTCTGTTCGTTCACAGACCAAAACTCTGCTAATTGAGTGGGACTTTTTGTTGCGTTTACGTGTGCCTCGGAAATAAGAATGAAATTGGGGAAAAGTTTTTGTATAAAACAACAAACAAAAAAAAAACAGCGCTCTCGTTACTTTATTAAACAGAAACACATGTTTCTGTTTAATAACAGTGTGGACGAACAGATACAATTTTAAGATAAATCGTTTTATTTTTAACTCAAAACTTCGCTCGTTCAGAAGAGATTAGCAAGAAAAAGTTGTTTTAAGTCAGTTTCATTGGAGTCTGAAAGAATTTTCATGACGGTATGCGATTAAAAAAGCATTCAAGTCAGGCTCTGTTAGCCTTAAGACTTCAGCGATTAACAACCAAAGTTCATACAGACCTCAAAGGCAACACTGATCAGGGCGAGAGTGTGTAAAAACTTTGTACCGTAATAACCCAAGTAAAAACGCACGTTGAGTGGAGGGGGGATAATGATCTCTCAATGAAACATCACTGGATATGAAATCATAAGCACCTGTTAACCCTTTAAATATATATATTCTGTTAATTTAGAAAAGAAAAGAATAAACTTGGGTTTCACATTTTGCATCATAAATACCCAAGTAATTATCAAAGGCAAAATAAATAAATGAATATATACTGTAGTTTTAAGCACTACAAAAAAGCTGAAGTTATGGGCTGTTTACAAAAACAGGAAAGTGGATCAAGTGAATATCCTGGTTTGTAAGCCTCAATTCGATCTTACAAAAGTGATTAAACATGTTACCATGGTATGTTACCAAGCAAGCCTGCTGCAGAGGGCTAGCTTATGGCTTCATAAGTAATTAGCCATTATGCCATTTTATAGCATAGTCAAAAAAAACTATGTTATCTTTAGTTACTCTAAAATATCTATATTTATCAATAATGATATAAAAGAAAATGTTCTTGATTTAACATCGTCTGGAATTTAATTCAAATTCAGAATACTTTATTGATCCCAAAGCGAAACAAATTAAAAATTGGGCCTCTTGTATCTTTAAGAAACTCCTGTTTTTTTCTGAAACAAAATGGCTCCTCTATTAACCCTTTAGCAACATTTTTACCAGCGTTGCTCTGAGAAGTGGCTCTTATAAAGAGCTCAGCATGATGCACAGGTCCATCAGGTGTTTGCTAATTGCTGCTTGGTAGTCTGAAGGACCTAAATGGGAGAGTCGCAGGGGAGGGATGCTCTGTGAGGTGGAAGCTCAGGGGAAATCAAGCAATCTTGGAAAGAGATTAAAAGAAGAAGAGGAACATGAAAGGTAAGACTATTGTTCCAGCAGACCTTGAGCGAAGAGCAGATCGCGTAAGACTCAGGAACATCAGCAGGAATTACAGCGTGCAGCATTAAAACAAATGTTTGGGGGAATTATGTGTGAACACACCTGTCTCCATGCTCCTTACGCACAGAAACCACTCTGTGATGCTTTTTTAACAACCGCACATGAGAATGTATTCATCTTAGCAGGAGAGGAAGACAGTGTTTGAAACTCCATTGGATCTGCTGCTTTGTGCTCAGTGAAGGAAAAGAATAGCTGCTCAAACAGAAAACACAAAGCCTGTGTTGGTGCTGACCCCGACCTCGTGCACCACACCCCCTCAGCCCACCATTCGTACTGGTTACCTCCTCTTTCAGAAATGCACTCATCTGCAATGCCATGCTCAATAAAACTTTCCGTGTGTGTATTATCTGAAACTACAAACATAAGGCTTATAAAACACTTCATAGAGAAAGTGCACTTAGAGGAGTGTGACCTTGTTGGAGTGGGTACTGGTGTCATCGGGTGGGATAAAGAATCCACACTGGTCTCTTAAAAGGACCGACAGTATTATGCATTTTTCAGGCATATAGTGATATTATATAGCACAATGAAGTAACTATGTCCCCTTTTGTTATAAAACTGCTATACATAACTTAAAACAAATTTGACTTTGTAATTTATTGCCTTGAAATTGGGCCACTGTCTCTTTAAAAACTCCTCCTCTTTCTGGAACTCCAGCATCAGGCAGTCATTACTGATGGTGGAAGGGGATAAAACCCTTTAACATTTTTACCTGAGAAGCAGCTCCTAAAACAAGCTCATCAGATGTACAATTTCACCAAATGTTGATGGCTAGTCTGAAGGAGCTGAGTGGGGGAAAAGAGAGATTGCTCTTTAATGCAGAACCTTGGAAACTGCAGCTCCAAGGAGGAGTTATGACCTCAAAAGAGATGAGTCCAGTCATTTTGCACAACTAAATGGTCACCATGGACATTAAAGAATTTCTCAGACATGCATGAATGAATCAAAGCAATATTATAACATGACGTGAGGTTCAAAAAAGTCAATTTTATATCATAATTCCCTTTTAACACATGAACAGGACCTAAGTATTTACACGGTTTAAAAATTAACATTCTGTCTCTCTGTAAACTTTAATACATTGAATTCATTTCATGTGTTGGATTAACACAAAGTAGTGTATGTGGGAGGAAACTAACTTTGTTTCAAAACAAAGTTAAAAAATCGGACAGAGATGTATACATTTTAGTGCTGGGACTTTAACTTGTTAATTCCAATTACTTAATTACATAAAATTTAACTTATTTAAAAATCAAAACAATTAGTCATTTAAAAAAAAAGTTTGTGTTTCTGGTACGCACATAAATATGATGCACAAGCTACATCCAAACTCACCTCAGCATGCTGGGAACTTGAAACTGATGACTGGATTTTTATGTTTGATTAATTTGACTAACAATACTTAGGTTTGGGACTTTTAACTTGTTAATTTTGTTGAATAAATTACATAGATTTTAACAAGTTGATGATTTCAGCACAAATTCCATTTTTGTTTCAAAAAGTCATCTGGAGAATGCTGAAAAAGACTTTAAGCAGCAAAAAGACTTCTTGATTTTAAAATGTTGCTCATTTCAAAATCAAATGAGCAACATTTGATTTGAATGTTACTACTGTTGCTATATCTTAGTATAGTATTAGTATAGAAACAACTATAGAAACTACTGTATAGTTTTTCTTTTATTATTTAATAACAAAACCTACAATTAACTTGATTTAGAGTTTTTGTTAGAGAACATTAAAGATTTAATGGCCTCATGAAGTCCAAGGAACAGAATCACTTAAGTCATGCGCTACATATATACTGTATATCTTTACAATATCTTAAGTTAACATAATTACTAGGGGCAGGGCTAGCCTGGAAAATGGCTAGCCCTGCCCCTTTTAAAGGTTAGGCGAAAACTCTCTTTCATGATGCTTCTTATAATCTATAGATGATACTTTGTTATTTGTCAGCTCTGAACTTAAGCTTGCTATCAGATCTCTCCTTTTGTTCTGGACACAGCAGAGTCCTGTGCAGGAATATCATCATTTGAAGCACCACAGAACCAATTCAGGATCCTTCCAGCTACACTCAGCCTCTCGACCTCTGAACCAACCAGCCACCTTTGATTTATTACTTCAGTTTGGCAACAAACAGCCTGCCTGTCTGCGTATGGCTGTTTACTGTGAGCTGGAGCTGTTTGGTCTTATTCAGATCTGGGAATATTTGCTCCCAAAGTGGAAACAGAATAAATAAACAGTTGTTTTTTATATATATATGTTGTGCTGGAGACAGAAGTTTTGAAAGTTTCTTGACATATTATGTTGTAGAAACTGACATGTACAGCACAGGGCTGCCCAAGGAATGTTTTATGAACTCCAAGAGGCAGCAGGGGCAAACCCTTAAACAAGTCCATAGTGGGTCTGGCCAAAAGACAGATCAGGTCCCAACGGAGATAATTGTTAATCCAAACTCCTCCAAACCTAACAGTGAGTGAACGATCAGGACAGACTGAATTTAAAGACTCCAACCTGATGTGGAACCTTGAAGAAAGAAATGCAATCTTATATCTCCTTGCTTAAAAACTCTGAAGGAGATCTGATCACGTCTGCTTTTTTGGACTTACTTTCCACATATGTACAGTGTACTATAGTGCAACTTATCACTACCTGCTTCATCAGCTGAAGCAGAAAATGTATCACTAATGGTAACCGGAAATGTAATGACATGAATTATCATATTAGCAAGACCTGACCCATACCAAGCCAGTCACAGTGTTTAAATATTTATTATATGTAAATAAAAAAAAATATCTGAAATGTTTGCTGTGCCTGCATGTTCTACCTCAATTAACACTTAATTAGGAAACAGGGCACAGTATGATACCAGTGCAATCCTACCAAGACATGGTGGTCCACCTAAACTGACAGGCTGGTAAATTTTAGACTTACAAATCTTAATTAAATATTAGACTGAAAAACTATAAAATAATATTGGGGAATGATGGGAGATTCTGCTGTACAACAATCAAGCATAAATTAAACTTGATCTGTCTGTGGCAGACTGGTGTTCCCCGTACTTCACATGGGGAATGAATGTTCTTCATATGGAGTTTAGGCTGTCAGATTACAACCTTAACCCTGTATTGCCAGCTTCAAAGTTTTTTATTTCTGCACTTTGCTTCATATGGGTTGCCAACAGAGATGAGTCAAAAACATGACTAACACAAAATGTTAGTCATGCAAGGGAAATTTAGCAGCTAATTAGCTGTAGCTTCAACTGTCTCAAGTCAGAGAATGCAATGAAGATGTGTGAGGGTCTGTCAAATGTCTGCCAGGCAGAAAAGTTCCACAGATAAAAACAATATTTATGTTTGGATATCATTTTATAATCTTAACCCGCATTAAACCATCTGACACTTTCTGTCTGACCATCACTATGCTTGTGGCTGAGGCCACTTGGACTGAAGCAAGTTCACTGGAGGTTTTTTCTTGTTAAATGGTATCTGAAGGTGTCAGTAAGTCCAATTTAAGATTTTATGACTTTTATAATGCTATCTTGAATGAAATTTTAGACCAATAAAATTATAAATATAGAGGATGGTTGGGCAATCCTAAAGTATTAAATTAGTTGCAATGTTACATTGTATTAGCATAGCAAATCCCCTGTAGTGACAAGCTTAAAAGTTTGTGAGTTTTTTGCACAGAATGCACCTAGCCTGGCACAAGTTGGCAACAGAAGTGAGACAAACATCATCCAACCAATTGCCGATAAATTTGCACTTACCCATGACACCATGACAGACTCTGAAAAGCTAGCTAGCTAGTCAGCAAGGGTATATAAGCATATATAAGCTAGTTACCGGTAGCCTGGAGTTACAGAGTACAATGAAAATGTTGTGGGTGACTAAAAGTCCCACAAGAAAAAAAAAAAACTAAATATTAAATAGTTCTGCCATTCCAAAATATAAGCCTTCCTTGGAGGCTTTATCTAAAGCAACAGAGAGATGTTGGTTTCATGTGCATGAGGGCATTTGAAAATCAGCCATTCAGCAGTCATCGCCACTCTAGTCTCGATATGTCAGAGATATGAGGGCTCTGGGCAGGCGGTGCTGTGAAGACACCGTTTCATGTTGCGCTGAAACATGATGTTCTCACAAAGGGGAATGCACTGTCCATCTCCTTGTGGTTTCCCATATCCACCTGACTCCCTCAGGACTCAGTAATATTGTCAAAACTGTTCTTAACTTCCAAATGATTTACACATCAATAGTGCAGTTTGTTTTTGCTCCAAATATTGGCAGCTTTTAACTCTTTTGCAACTCTGAGATGGAGTTTTGCATGTCTGGTGTCATAAGGAAGAGAATTCATTGTGCTAAAGGTGACCTTATGGGAAGACCTGGCTTATGACTCAGACGCTGTTGATTTGTTATGACAGAGAACATCAAACCAACCGTCAAACCTTCTGTTTTGTGAAATTTTAAGCAGGATCGCGGGTGATCGGTGATAAATAATGACAAGACGCTGTTCTGCTAGAATAAATATTTCCTTTTATTCCGCCACAGATTACAGCAAATTCATTCACACAACAAACAATACGCAATGCTTAGATTCTTTCAATCCGCTCTTACCGTGACACAGTGAACCGGAGAGTCGACAGTTCAGGGAAGAGCTGCAGCAACACGTAATTGGGCGTCCGTACTCTACTCCTACGCTACTCTGACTCTAACTCAACAATGGGACTTTTCTGCTTTTTATACTCATTACTAAAACAACCTCGAATGAAAGAAGGGAATGGCCATTTCCCCTCTTCCAGACGGGTTAGCCAATCAGAATGTTACTTCCCTGCCCAATTCAATCAACATACAGAACAAGTTCCACTTGGCCTCCTGTGGTCCATGTCTGGACCCCCGTGGTCCATGGGCTCCAGAGGCCATGAGCATTCCTTGATTCAATCAACATACAGCACTCAACTTCTTAAAATGTGTTGAAAATGTATAAAATGAGCATGAAACATACAATTTATCAAAGAACATAGAAAATTAAACATACAATTTATCAAAGAACATAGAAAATTCTCATATCACCGTCAAACACCCTCACAAGCAAAGGCGTGTAATTGAGTGGCATTGATTGCACCACAAAGGTGTCAGCAGTGCTGCTAAAATCAACTCCTAATAGTAGGATGCCACCCAACTGATTATTAGCTAGGTGAGCCGCAGGAGCAGCTTTTCACTTAACACAGCTAATAATCAAATGGAGACAGTTAAAAATGTCTTTGCTGCCAACTGGAATGTTATATGTTCTTTTATTCTGCAGACATCTTTATCATTTTGTGTAAATGAAAAAATGAAGGGGGCTAGTAAATGCTTGCCTGTGCTTCCTCTCAGTGCCTGCTCTGAATTTACTCAGGCAGATGCGGGTCAGCGTGTTCCAGATTTGTCCGATTACAAACAGAGAGTGGCGGAAAACATCTTAGTTTTGTATTATATTTGCGAACCTCTCAAAAAACAATATCTGACCTAAATCTGAAGTGTACACAGCGGCTAATTACATCTTCTGGATAGAAATTAACAGTATTATATGCTCTTCTTCTATGTACAAACGCACATTCAAGGCAGAGACTGAACAACATCAGGCCCAGACATAATGCCCTTTGAAGGAGAACTTTTGTGTGGACTCATAGAAAATTGTGATTGGTATTATTACAGGTAGAATTGGTTATTCCTATGGGTATTAAAATGATCATTGCGGTAAATGATCTTTTAACTCTGGGTCTGTGTTTACAGGGACAGGACAGATCTCCAGTGTGTTACTTTAAAGGCGCTTATAGTTGGCTGTGGCTGGTTACTACACATATTGTAGTTATAAATGCTTACTTACACATACGTGCCTATGAACGTATTTGTTTTGAGGGGAGCGTAGCTAACATCTTAGTTAGCGGTGTCCTCCACAATAAATGGTGAAATTATTCCAGGGGTTTGAATACTTCTGGAATATTAAAATCATGTTCCAGTTTCTGATTGAAATTCTGTTTCATTTTAGCAATGATGGAAAAGACTGGATGTTTTTGTAATAATAATTTTAACAGATGAATTTCTGAAGGAGTGTGTTGTATGGGAATATTTCTTGGTTGGTTGACTTTAAGTTCTGATGGATTGTGAACCCAGGTGGATACACTGTTTACTCATGAAATGTTAGATAAATCAAATGGTGACCCATGGGTGCTGCAGTGAAACAAGCCTGCCAGTCTGATGAAAGTTGAAAGATCTTTATTTCACATTTTAGAAAAAAAGCAATTGTCAGAACAGCCTTGTATACATAACTCAATACATCTCCTGTCAGTTAAATTCTGCTAGATGGGAGGAGCGGGACAGAGAGGAGGCAGACAGTGGATAGATGTGGAACCAAGGACTTTAATAAAACATAAAGAATAAAGCAGAAGCAGGAATAACAGAAACAAAACTACTGGGGTCAGCAGCAACATTTCAACAACTTAAGGTAAAGTACAGCAACAATACAAGAACCTAAGTATACACTTACCAACCACTTAAATAAAGAGGAGTTTTTGATGTTCAAACCCACAATCACAATGACAAAGGGAATTTAACTCAGATTTTAGTTTTAACCATTTGGAATGAAGAAAGTATTTCTGAATTGGTTTGAATAAAGTAATTTCATTAGGACACATTCACTGTTTTTTTTTTTTTACAATAAAGTCTATACTTCAATTAAGTTAGCCAATGATTGCATGCTAAGACAAAATTAAAGGCAAACGGATTTTAGTGGACTTTTTGTCTGTAAATGAACTTTTCATGCTGATAAAACTTTCCCATTGCTGGCAGGTTAGTCAAATGCCAGATCAACATAAAAACAGATTATTTCTTAAAGAGAAACAACAAAATCAGTACAAGCAGTGTCATAGGCTTTTCATTAAAATAGTTAAGAACAAAACAATTTTCAATTTTTTTCCAAACAAACAAAAAAATGGTTGAATCATTTTAAACAAGTGCAAGAAGTGGAAATTCTAGCACAGCTCCCTGTGGGACTCTGACTCCATGGACCTTCTGCTCATCTGGATTCAGGTCTTGGGGTCAACAGCCTAAATAAGGATGCCTAGACTTCCCTTTGCAAAGCCACTTGGGCCAGCTCCTCTGGGGGAACCCTTAGGCATTTTTAGGCCAGCTGAGAAAAATAGTCCTCCAGCGTGTCCTGGGACTTACCCAGGGTCTCCTCCTGGTGGGACATGCTCGGAACACCTCACCAGGGAGGCGTCCAAGAGGCATTCTAACCAGATGCCTGAACCACCTCAACTGGCTCCTCTCTACATGAAGGAGCAGATGAGCCAGTTGAGTCCATATTATGTGTGCGTGGCCTGTATTTGTGTGGTTTAAGTATGTGCTGGTTTTGTTTGACACACATGATGTGGTTTTGTGCTCTTGTGGGTCAGGTACAGTGATAGTATTGTGGTATCCTCTGCTAATATCCAACAGGCGCCTCTGTGGATCAGAATCACATTATTGCCATTGATATTCTATCAAAGCTAGGGAATTGCTTTGAGATAATGGTGCATAAATTAAATGATAATGAAAGACAGTATTTCATTATTATTTTATTTCATTTTTATTTTTATTTTTCATTGAAGATGAAAAATAAAAATATATGATCCTAGATTGCAACAGAAGACCATTACAAGACATTGAACCTCATAGATATAATTTAGCAAAACGTGAGAAAGCTTCTGCCGGTAGACAGCTGTGATTTATTTTTCTTCTTTTCCAAGACTACGTCATGTGGCAGAATGTTCATATGATCTCATATGCGGCATCAGAGCTCACTCAATCAAGTAATGATTATGCTCAATAACTATATGTTTTGCCTAAAACACGATCAGTACTGACTCCTCTTTTGCAGATCTCTCACAAAACCCTTAGCAGTTTTTCAGGTGGACTAGCGTAAAGCATTCGCTTCAGAGGTTTCCAGAAGTGTGTAATATTAGGAACAGATGAGTTGCTTGGCAGGGAAGAGGGGGGAGCAAATGCACCCGGGAATCTCCAATCAAAAGTTTATTTTTCTGAAAGCCTGTGAAGCACTTATGATTTTCTGGAAGCTCTGTTCCCACAGAGTCCATAAATAACACTCAAAGCACACTTGGCACATCTTATCTCTGTGGCTTATTAGAGCAAAAGCACTTGAAGAGAGAGGATCAAATAAACCATGCATGGTTTAAACAGTTTGATTTCAAACTCACATTGAGCAACTCACATTGAGCACATTTAACACTCAATACCTTTTGATTTGGTTTGGACAAAGAGGAGCTTAATACAAGCATAAAACATCAAATCCTGCCGTTTGCTTGTTTCGTCTGTCTGTCACTTTCATCTGAAGCAGAATCCACTAAGGATCAGAAGAACCCAAGTGCTGATTAATGTCTTGCTATCTGAATGACTAACAAAACAAAAGTTCTCAATGTAGTAATTTTGTGGCACTATAATTAACCCAATGCATGCTGACATGCTAACATGCTAATGTGGCTGCTGCTGGGTTTCACAGGCCTGGACAAGTCAATGCAGCGCAGTGGCTTTTACGTGGTTTAAGGGTCTTAAAAGTTGCAATTTCATTAATGAAAACACAAAAATGTGAGTAAAACAAGATGGATAGTATGGTACATAAAGCAGAGCGGCCAAAGCTAGCTGTTAGCATGCTTTTAGTTTACATTACTAAGGAATAAGCAAGATTAGTAAAAGGTGTAAACAGCTGCTGATTGCTGGAATTGTCCCTGATGGAGTTGTTGTATTTTCTTTTATTGTCTATTTGAATGTTTTCTGCAGAAGTGAAGCAGGAGATATGTTACAGATATAGCTACTGATATGATGGGTGTGTCAATAACTTTTAGTTCAACAAAAGAGAGAAACATTTATCAAATTAAGGTGAAATATATGTTTATGTATGATATTTGGGAAACAGCATAACTTGCTCATACAGCCACTGATCCCCAGTTGTTCTGACTTCACCATTTAACAAACACCAACTGATGTACAAAACTAGTAGTGGTACAATGTTGGAAAAATATGAAACCTGTTTATTATCAGAATTACAAAATCATTTTCCTGTACTGTATGACATGTGATATGTACCCACATACAAAAAGTTAGAAATCTGAGATTAAAGCCAGAATTCTTTTTTTTTAAGTGGCCCTAATCCTCTTTCATAACATTGCCAGTGACAGAGATTTATTTCATTTCATTTTCTATACTTTAATATATATTTTTATCTTATTGCTTTTCCTGTAGAACTTTATTATTTCTTTTTCATTCTGTCAGAAAAACGTAAAAACTAAAATATTTCAAATTAAAAATAAAAACAATTCACAAATTTATTACCTGTCCAGTTTAGGAAGAGATAACCAAAACTTCAGGACATTGAACTGTATAAAAGTTTACAAAACAGCCAAGTAAATTAGCTATTTAATGAAAGTTAGCAAAACTGCCAATGTTCACAAATCATTGCTTAGTGCTTGACAAAAGCACTAAGCAAAAAAATGTATTTCCCCTATTAGCACTTTATCAAATTAGCAGAAGTGTGCCAGCCGCTTGCATTCAGTGACACGTAAAGATTTTACAAGCCAGATTCAAACTCAGGTCTCACAGAAGAGCGACAGAAGAAGCTGCAGATCTGCTGATCTGTTCAGAGACGTGCTCTGCCCTCCAACTGGGTCATGCTGTTAAGACATCATCTGTGCTGAAGGTCCCTGACACAAAATCAGGACAAAAGCAAGTTTAGTGTACAAACAAGTCCTTCAGGAAAGAATGAAACTTTAGTTTTACCTTGTACATTTTTTTTTTGTGCACTATAATACCTCTGCTCATAATTGTGCAAGCGTTAAATAGGCTTATTGGATTTATGGCGTTTGAAGTGCAAATTTATTAAGACAAAAACTCTGAATATAGTCAATAACTCCATGTTGCTGTTTATAATCCCCTGGTGACACACTCCTGCATCAGTTAGTAATACAGTCTCACAGCAGGAAGAACGTGGAATTTATCTAGCTGTTCAGGTCAGATCTTCCCAGAGTTTGCTCACTCTACACTGCTGGTAAAAAAAAATAAGTTCCTGTGACTTTGACTGACTGACTGCAAGGTGTTTGCCACCAATCCAGGATGTCACTGAAAGTGATTTCACACAGGAAAAACTAGTGTCAACTCTACCTTAACCTAAAATAGAACAAAATTAATCCCCTTCTATACATTAAAAGTTTGTTTTTCTTCAAGATAGCTTCACATTTTTCTGGTCTCCCTCGTGTACAAAGGCATGATGCACAAAATAGGTCAGCTGGAGATTAATATGTGGATCAAGGAGAGTCAAAGATGTAGAAAACATTTGTCCACAAGCGTAACAAAGAAGTACTTTTGGTTCTATATACATAATATAGGACACTAAGATGAGATTCACACTTACCAGAAAAAAGGGAAACTTGTGATGTATTCTAGGAAATGCTAACAACTAATTACACCATCTTATATAATTTGCTTTCAGAGCAAATTGTTTGCCATTTTTCTTCTTGTCACACTTATATGTCTCACATGAAGAAGTTGATTCCAATGTCCTGCAAAGACAACCTCAACAAATAAAAACACTGCTTTTAAATATAATTCAATTTATTAGTGGAAAAAGATTTTCAAACCAACATGACCCTCGGTAAAAAGTGTTCCGCTGTCTGATTAAATCATGAACTAACTGTTATTAACCACATTTTTTGGTTGAGTTTCACTAACCAGGCCTGATTAGTTCCATCTGTTGATTAAAAAATCAGTGAAAGAAAACCTTTCTGACTTACGAGCCACTAGTGGCGCAAAACTTGAAAAAGGCTAAGTGATCTACAAAAGCAACTGGAACGTTTCTTTCTGACCTAATTCAAGAAACGATGAGAACATTATTCGCTAATGTCTGGAAAAGGGTCCAAGGTATTTTGAAGAGTTTCGAACTGAACCACAGTAGCTGAGTTTCCATTACAAATGTGCTCAAATCTTTGTATTCTGCTGGTGTTGAAAAAGCCCAATTTCACAATTGCGGTGTTTCCATTAAATAAGAATGCTTGTTCACATGATAAGTCATTAAATATTTTGGCAGCAACAGGTGTAAACAATTACATGGACAGTATTCATGATTCAGTCATGGCGCTAACGCTCATCATCTTTCAGCCCATCAGAGGAGACATTGGTGTTTTATTCAGACATAGGAATGGATAGACAGACAGACAGACAGACAGACAGACAGACAGACAGACAGACAGACAGACAGACAGATAGACAGACAGACAGATAGATAGATAGATAGATAGATAGATAGATAGATAGATAGATAGATAGATATATAGATAGATAGATAGATAGATAGATAGATAGATAGATAGATAGATAGATAGATAGATAGATAGATAGATAGATAGATAGATAGATAGATAGATATGATATGTGGTGTTGTTTTGGGAAAATTGTAGTCGCAGATTTTACACTAAAGTTATGGATTCAACACATTGGAATGAGAGAGACCCAGCTTTTTATGAACTGTGATGCTATGAGAGCTCTGGTGGAGCCAAGTGGACGTTGTCTGAAAAAACAAAAACAATTCCAGTTGTCTTCTTTGTCGTTTCCAGCAGAAGCAACATCTGGCTATAGATCACATCACTTGTGTGATGCATAAAGTGTTTCCACTCCTGTTTTGCGAAATACATCTATTTCAATGCTGCCAAAAAAAAAAAAAAAAAACTCATCCCGTAGCAAAAGCTTTTTAATTGAAAAACATGTTTGTTTTATTGCCATGTTTCCATTAAGCACATTTATTTTTGTAGTTTTGATTATGCACTTTTGGGGCTAATGTAAACACAGCGAGTGACGACATTTACGCCTAACCCAGTGGGTCACAAGTTAACCCAGAACATCATAAGAATTCTGTTGCCTCAGGTCAAAGTTCACACTTGCACAATAAAAAAGAATAAGTATGAAAGTTGAAAGCAAAACCACAGCTGACCTCAAATAACAGAAACACAGAAATATATTTAGCAACATATGTTATTTGGTTGCTATAGATTTTTTAAAAAACTTTATAATAAGTTTCATGGTTGTGATGGAAACATTTAAACCAAAAATGTAACTGGAACATTTCAGTCATTAAAATAGAGAGAAGAGAGAACCGTTCTCTTGATACCAGTGTCATTTCTGCAATGAAGAATTTCATTATTTTAAGTAATTTAGTCTGTTCATTAATTTTTTTTCTGAGAAGCAATCACGAGAAGTATGTTAGATGGCAAAATTAGAGGGAAAAAACCCAGACTCAACGACTGTGTCGTTATTGTTGTGTTCGTGTTTGGAAGAAAACAAATGGAAGAAAACAAATGGGCTGATTGGATGTTTGGTACCAGCTATTTCAGCAAAGAGAATCAATGAGGGATAACTCAATATGCACGAAAACAAGGCAATGGTCTGTGTAAGTGACATTAGGAACTAATCGGAAACAAGACTCGTCTAAATAGCCATTACAAAAATAACACACTGAGGTCATAGTTATTACTTTTCCTGAATCAGTCCATGTTTGACTTGATTTCAATAACTGCTGTATTTAAATTTATATTTGACTTATTAGTTCATTTTCAAACCATTGCTGCCTGTAGCCATCAGGCTTTACCGCACCCAACTCTGAGTAACTTAAATATATCTATCTATCTATCTATCTATCTATCTATCTATCTATCTATCTATCTATCTATCTATCTATCTATCTATCTTTCTATCTATCTATCTATCTATCTATCTATCTATCTATCTATCTATCTATCTATCTATCTATATATAATATATATAATATATATATATATATATATATATATTATGTGTGTATATATATATATATATATATATATATATATATATATATATATATATATATATATATATATGCTGACTGGATAGCTCAATACATAAGGCATCAGTATATCACCCGAGAGGGCAGGGTTCGAATCCAGTCTGGGTCCTTAGGCAAGACCCTTCAAGCTACTGCCTACCTCATACCATGAGAGATACTAAGTTGCATAACATGCCGGCTCAGACGTCGCCCGGCCAAACAAGGTCTGCGTCAGGTGTTGGGGAACCAGAGCACCTTGATGACAAATGGGCTACTGGAACAAGACGGAAATGGGCGAGAGATGAAAATGTGGATCTGTTGGAATGCTACTACTCAAGTAACCCTAGTGAGAGAGGTTACATGCAAAGACTGGGGAAGGAATGGTTACTTCGACATCCCCAGTCAACACTAAGCGCTAAACAACTAGTAGCTCAGTGTTCCAACATCCGCAAACGGCAACTGCTATCACAACTTGAGATTGACGAGATACAACACAAATGCTACGGCAAAAGGGAGGAACCCGGATGTCAGGACTGTGGGGACTTAACTACAAGTCCCCACCCAGTGAGGGGATACACGGCCCCAATGAGCGAAACAGAGCTGAACGAGACAGCTGCTGACCTGAGAGAGAGAATCATGACCCGAATGACAACCAGGGTACAATGACCACAAGGGTACAATGAAAAGACCAGTACCCAGAAAGTACAGCCAGATGCCCATACCTGAAGCACTCGAGACTGCCAAACAGAGGCTCCAAGCCTTGGCCAGCCGCCTAAAGAGATACACAAGGGAGAATGAATCCAGAAGGATTAACCGGCTCTTCTCCACTCAACCAGCTAAGGTGTACTCTCAATGGCAGGGTAATAACAACAGAGCAGACCCACCAAGGCTGGAGACTGAACAATACTGGAAAGGCATATGGGAAATGGAGGCGTCCCACAACAGCAATGCACAGTGGCTGATCTCTCTACGAGAGGACCACAGCAACCTCCCTGAGCAAGCCCCGGTAACCATCACTGTGACAGATGTCCAAGAAAGAGTCTCAGGTATGAAAAACTGGACAGCACCAGGGCCTGACATGATCCATGCCTACTGGCTAAAGAAACTCACTGCTCTCCATGAGCGACTGGCAGCCCAAATGAACCAGCTGCTACAAAGTGGGACTCACCCTGAATGGTTAACTGAAGGGCGGACAATCCTAATCCAGAAGGATCCATCAAAGGGTCCAGTCCCACCCAACTACCGACCAATAACCTGCCTCTCCACAACCTGGAAGCTCATGTCAGGCATCATAGCGGCCAAGATAAGCAAACACATGGATAAACACATGAGCACGGCACAGAAGGGTATCGGTGTAAATACCAGAGGAGCCAAACACCAACTCCTCGTAGACCGCACAGTTGCCCGAGACTGCAAAACCCGACACACCAACCTGTGCATGGCTTGGATCGATTACAAGAAAGCCTATGACTCAATGCCGCATACTTGGATCATTGAATGCCTAGAGATGTATAACATCAACAGGATTCTGAGAGCCTTCATTGCACTCGATGAGGCTGTGGAAAACCACCCTTGAAGCCAACTGCAAACCACTTGCACAAGTGTCCATCAAATGTGGCATATACCAAGGAGATGCCCTGTCCCCGCTACTGTTCTGCATAGGCCTGAACCCCCTCAGCCAAATTATCAACAAGACTGGCTATGGATACCGACTCAAAAATGGGGCCAACATCAGTCACCTCCTCTACATGGATGACATCAAGCTGTATGCCAAGAGTGAGCGAGACATCGACTCACTGATCCACACCACCAGGATCTACAGCACTGACATTGGAATGTCATTCGGACTAGAGAAATGTGGTCGGCTGATCACAAAGAGGGGGAAGGTGATCCACACAGAAGGAGTCTCACTCCCACAAGGAACAATAGCAGACATAGAGGACAGTTACAAGTACCTAGGTATACCACAAGCAAATGGCAACCTCGATGAGGCCACAAGGAAAGGAGCCACAGCTAAATACCTCCAACGAATAAGGCAAGTCCT
The DNA here is from genome assembly GCF_027474105.1 of Poeciliopsis prolifica. Lineage (NCBI taxonomy): Eukaryota > Metazoa > Chordata > Actinopteri > Cyprinodontiformes > Poeciliidae > Poeciliopsis > Poeciliopsis prolifica. Next base: position 352,302 of record NW_026562468.1, on the reverse strand, counting down.
GAGAAGCCAGCTCAATGGCAAGAACAAATCCGTGCGATAAACAGCTATGCCCTGCCAGTAATCAGATACCCTGCTGGAATAATCAGCTGGCCAAAGGAGGAGATGAAGCCACAGATATTAAGACTAGAAAGCTACTAACCATGCATGGAGGGTTCCATCCCAAATCCAGCACCCTGAGACTGTACACGAGCCGCAAGGACGGAGGCAGAGGACTAGTGAGTGTGAGAACCACTGTCCAGGACGAAACAACTAAGATCCATAAATACATCAGGGACAAAGCCTCAACAGACAATGTGCTCAGTGAATGTCTCAGACAACAGGGAACGGAGGTTGAGGTGCCAGAGATACCATCATGGGAGGACAAGCCCCTACATGGGATGTACCACCAGCAAATAACCCAAGTGGCTGATATCAGTAAATCCTACCAATGGCTGGAAAAAGCTGGACTCAAGGACAGCACAGAGGCCCTCATCCTGGCCGCCCAGGAACAGGCCCTAAACACCAGAGCAATAGAGGCCCAGATCTACCACACCAGACAAGACCCAAGGTGTAGGTTGTGCAAGGAGGCCCCTGAGACAGTCCAGCACATCACAGCAGGGTGCAAGATACTGGCAGGGAAAGCGTACATGGAGCGACATAACCAAGTGGCAGGCATAGTGTACAGAAACATCTGTGCAGAATATGGACTGGAAACCCCGAGATCAAAGTGGGAAACACCCCCAAAGGTGGTGGAGAACGCCAGAGCTAAGATCCTGTGGGACTTCCAGATCCAGACAGACAAAATGGTAATGGCGAACCAACCAGACATTGTCGTAGTGGATAAACATCAGAGGAAAGCCGTTGTGGTAGATGTAGCAATACCAAGTGATTGCAACATCAGGAAAAAGGAGCACGAGAAACTGGAGAAATACCAGGGCCTCAGGGAAGAACTGGAGAGGGCCTGGAAGGTGAAGACCACAGTGGTGCCTGTGGTCATCGGGGCCCTCGGGGCAGTAACCCCCAAACTGGAGCAGTGGCTACAACAGATCCCAGGAACAACATCAGACATCTCAGTCCAGAAATGTGCAGTCCTTGGCACAGCCAAGATACTGCGCAGAACCCTCAAGCTCCCAGGCCTCTGGTAGAGGACCCGAGCTCAGAGGATAAGAACCACCCGTGGTGGGTGAGAAGGGAATTTTTTTATTTAAATATGTATATATGGTTGTGATGGAAACATTTAAACCATCACATTATATAAATTTAGATTTCTACGTACAGAAGTATTGTATTTCTATATAAATAGAGTATTTATATATTATATTATATTATATTATATTATATTATATTATATTATATTTTAATAGAATATATAACTATTCCAATTCATATCTTGTGTCTTTCTTTTTAACAATGAAAACTGAGTAAAAAAATGCAAATGGAAAATTGTTTTGCTAATGTCATAAATATTTCCAGGAGGCACATCTTCCTGCCTGTTCGCATATTGTATCTTACGAAAGAATATCCATTTGTGTGCAACACGTGTAAGTACTTAATAATAAATCATATTTAATTATTGCTCTACTCTTTTCGGATTGGCAGTGTGCTCACGCTGCCAAAGAAAAGACTTGATTGCTGGAGCTGTTCGCACACAGCTTCAGTCGGCACCTCGTTTCACATGCCTGAGAGGCAAATACCTCGACTCCATTTGGTCCAAAGGAGTCTTTGCCTGCCAGTGGCGCAGTTCTTCCTAAACAGATCAGATGGAAATGGAGATAGCATCTATGCTGATGTTCTTTGGAGCAGTATGAAGACAAACACAGCCTCACTGCCCAGCTGAAGACAGCCTTCTTGTAAACACTGTCCAACAGAAGGAAAAAAAACACTACTTTTTTTTTTTTAGTATTTCATCAGCCGTTCACATCTGGATCACTATTTATTCAACATCAAGAAGCAGTGTAGATCTGACCAGAAATAACAACTGGTTTGCCTTGGTCTGAAATAATTATGCAAGAAAATCTGGTTAATTCTTCACATGAGACAGAACTATCTTGGTGTTGCTCCGGTTTCTGACCTACTTGTTCTGCACAAACGCACTGGACTTTAAAGACTTCTGAAAGGATGTGAAAAATATTAACCTTGAGGTCGCCCTGCCTTGTATCTGCAAATATAGAACTGCTTTTGAACACATAGAGTAAATATGTCTACAGTGCAGAGAGAAATCATGTTATTGAGAGGAAAAGCTGGAAATTTTTTTTCTCTTTTCCAAGCTGGTCATGTTATTTAAATTTAAGTTTTACATTTAACTTACTACAAATACGTGTCACAGAAGTTAGCAAGACTGTTAACCCAAAAATTAACATCAATGTTATATAGTAAAACTATCATAAAAAAATTCTCATTCACCTGATTTTTGATGTATCAGCACTTTAGTTCAGATTCATCTAAATATTTGATGACAGGGGATTTATGGAAACAGCCTATCTGCTTCTTGGGAGGTACGTTTCAATTCAGCCTCAAAATGTGGTCAATTAAAGGCACAGTGACACTAACGTTAATCTTAGGGTGAAGCAGCCCTGTATACAAAGGGAAAAGAAGTAAACAAAATAAGTATACTACAACAACATATGAGGGCCATTGTTGATGAAAGAAAAAAATAATTCTGAAATTGTTAGATTAAATTCACACACACACACACACACACACCACACATATATATAAAAAAAAAAAAAAAATTCCCTTCTCACCCACCTCGGGTGGTTCTTATCCTCTGAGCTCGGGTCCTCTACCAGAGGCCTGGGAGCTTGAGGGTTCTGCGCAGTATCTTGGCTGTGCCAAGGACTGCTGCACATTTCTGGACTGAGATGTCTGATGTTGTTCCTGGGATCTGTTGTAGCCACTGCTCCAGTTTGGGGGTTACTGCCCCAAGGGCCCCGATGACCACAGGCACCACTGTGGTCTTCACCTTCCAAGCCCTCTCCAGTTCTTCCCTGAGGCCCTGGTATTTCTCTAGTTTCTCGTGCTCCTTTTTCCTGATGTTGCAATCACTTGGTATTGCTACATCTACCACAACGGCTTTCCTCTGATGTTTATCCACTACGACAATGTCTGGTTGGTTCGCCATTACCATTTTGTCTGTCTGGATCTGGAAGTCCCACAGGATCTTAGCTCTGGCGTTCTCCACCACCTTTGGGGGTGTTTCCCACTTTGATCTCGGGGTTTCCAGTCCATATTCTGCACAGATGTTTCTGTACACTATGCCTGCCACTTGGTTATGTCGCTCCATGTATGCTTTCCCTGCCAGTATCTTGCACCCTGCTGTGATGTGCTGGACTGTCTCAGGGGCCTCCTTGCACAACCTACACCTTGGGTCTTGTCTGGTGTGGTAGATCTGGGCCTCTATTGCTCTGGTGTTTAGGGCCTGTTCCTGGGCGGCCAGGATGAGGGCCTCTGTGCTGTCCTTGAGTCCAGCTTTTTCCAGCCATTGGTAGGATTTACTGATATCAGCCACTTGGGTTATTTGCTGGTGGTACATCCCATGTAGGGGTTTGTCCTCCCATGATGGTATCTCTGGCACCTCAACCTCCGTTCCCTGTTGTCTGAGACATTCACTGAGCACATTGTCTGTTGAGGCTTTGTCCCTGATGTATTTATGGATCTTAGTTGTTTCGTCCTGGACAGTGGTTCTCACACTCACTAGTCCTCTGCCTCCTTCCTTGCGGCTCGTGTACAGTCTCAGGGTGCTGGATTTGGGATGGAACCCTCCATGCATTGTTAGTATCTATCTATCTATATAGATAGATATATAGATAGATAGATAGATAGATAGATAGATAGAGATAGATAGATAGATAGATAGATAGATAGATAGATAGATAGATAGATAGATAGATAGATAGATAGATATACTTGGATCATTGAATGCCTAGAGATGTATAACATCAACAGGATTCTGAGAGCCTTCATTACAAACTCGATGAGGCTGTGGAAAACCACCCTTGAAGCCAACTGCAAACCACTTGCACAAGTGTTCATCAAATGTGGCATATACCAAGGAGATGCTCTGTCCCCTCTACTGTTCTGCATAGGCCTGAACCCCCTCAGCCAAATTATCAACAAGACTGGCTACGGATACCGACTCAAAAATGGGGCCAACATCAGTCACCTTCTATACATGGATGACATCAAGCTGTATGCCAAGAGTGAGCGAGACATCGACTCACTGATCCACACCACCAGGATCTACAGCACGGACATTGGGATGTCATTCGGACTAGAGAAGTGTGGTCGGCTGATCACAAAGAGGGGGAAGGTGATCCGCACAGAAGGAGTCTCACTCCCACAAGGAACGATAGCAGACATAGAGGACAGCTACAAGTACCTAGGTATGCCACAAGCAAATGGCAACCTCGATGAGGCCACAAGGAAAGGAGCCACAGCTAAATACCTCCAACGAATAAGGCAAGTCCTGAGAAGCCAGCTCAATGGCAAGAACAAAATCCGTGCGATAAACAGCTATGCCCTGCCAGTAATCAGATACCCTGATGGAATAATTAGCTGGCCAAAGGAGGAAATAAAAGCCACAGATATTAAGACTAGAAAGCTACTAACCATGCTTGTAGGGTTTCATCCCAAATCCAGCACCTGAGACTGTACACGAGCCGCAAGGACGGAGGCAGAGGACTAGTGAGTGTGAGAACCACTGTCCAGGACAAAACAACTAAGATCCATAAATACATCAGGGACAAAGCCTCAACAGACAATGTGCTCAGTGAATGTCTCAGGCAACAGGGAACGGAGGTTGAGGGGCCAGAGATACCATCATGGGAGGACAAGCCCCTACATGGGATGTACCACCAGCAAATAACCCAAGTGGCTGATATCAGTAAATCCTACCAATGGCTGGAAAAACTGGACTCAAGGACAGCACAGAGGCCCTCATCCTGGCAGCCCAGGAACAGGCCCTAAACACCAGAGCAATAGAGGCCCAGATCTACCACACCAGACAAGACCCAAGGTGTAGGTTGTGCAAGGAGGCCCCTGAGACAGTCCAGCACATCACAGCAGGGTGCAAGATACTGGCAGGGAAAGCGTACATGGAACGACATAACCAAGTGGCAGGCATAGTGTACAGAAACATCTGTGCAGAATATGGACTGGAAACCCCGAGATCAAAGTGAGAAACACCCCCAAAGGTGGTGGAGAACACCAGAGCTAAGATCCTGTAGGACTTCCAGATAAACAACAGAGGAAAGCCGTTGTGGTAGATGTAGCAATACCAAGTGATTGCAACATCAGGAAAAAGGAGCACGAGAAACTGGAGAAATACCAGGGCCTCAGGGAGGAACTGGAGAGGGCCTGGAAGGTGAAGACCACAGTGGTGCCTGTGGTCATCGGGGCCCTCGGGGCAGTAACCCCCAAACTGGAGCAGTGGCTACAACAGATCCCAGGAACAACATCAGACACCTCAGTCCAGAAATGTGCAGCAGTCCTTGGCACAGCCAAGATACTGCAGGACCCTCAAGCTCCCAGGCCTCTGGTAGAGGACCCGAGCTCATAGGATAAGAACCACCCGCGGTGGGTGAGAAAGGAATTTTATATATATATATAATATATATTATATATATATATATATCTATATATATATATATATATATATATATATATATATATATATATATATAATCAACAACTTTGTTTTTTGGAAAATAATTAGCCATGTGGGGTATTGTACTTTCACATGATTCAATAAATTCTCACCATACAACTGAAATAAAAGGAGTCACAAATAGAAGTTTCACTATTAGTTTCTGTTCGACAGGTAAGAGTGAAGAAGAAGGCGCATTGTCCTGATCCGCGGGAGGAATATGATGACGCAGTTTTAATACTGAGCTCAGCTCAAGCAGATCTGACACGCCTTACAGAATCACGAGTCCATTGGGACACCATTAGTGACTCTGACAAAGGCAGCTAGAGCAACTGTGATGCTTATTAGAAACAGACTTTTTTTAAACGATGTGCTCTGCCCAAATCAGAGCCAAATTTTTCCATAACACTCCCACATATACAACACCTTTTCGGACGCATTTCTTTAGACTTACTGTTCAGAAAGTTGGGAGAGGGGGAAACAAGAACATAATATGACAATTTACAAAGGTCATTTGTAAATTAAATTTACAAATGACATTTTGATACCTTTGTGATCTTCCTATAAAGTAAATTATTTGCTGGAACATTAAGTAGTAGCTGGAAGCCTTGATGCACAATTAGTGTTTTGTTGGGTTTTCTTTGGGTCATTACTTGTGTGAGTGAGCTGTCCATGTGGCCCCCCCCCCCCCCCCCCCCCCCCCCCCCCCCCCCCCCCCCCCGATGCCCTCCAGGTCAAATGTTGACTCTGCAGTGGGTCCAGATTCAAGGATCTTCAAGGATGTCTAAATAAAGCCTTGTGCTGCAGTCCTTTCATGCCACATGTAATAAAGCTGTGGGGCTGCATGCACAGTCCTCAGCTGGGGCTTAAATGACTCACATATCCTGCCACTTTTATCTGGATGTTGTCCAGCGCAGCTTTGAGTTAGCCCACAACGTCATGCCTCCCTGTGTTTTGGCCAGACATATGATTTTTTTCTTGCACAGAAATATCACTGCTTAAGATTCCATGGTGAAACAATAGGAATGGAATGCTTCAGGCAATGAAAAAAACGTTTTTAAAAAGTTGTTCTAGCTAGTTCAAGTTCCTCAACCGTTTTCTCATAGTTCCGTGTCACAAAGCAACTTGATATTTCTTTGAGATTAGCGCATCTGGGGTTTGCTGTGGTGGCGCAGGGGGTTAGCACGCCCAATGTTTGGAGGCCTCAGTCCTCGATGCGGACGTTGCGGGTTCGACTCCCAGTCCCAGTGACCTTTGCTGCATGTCTTCTCTCCTTGCCCTCTTTCCTGTCAGTCTACTGTCAGAAATACGAGCAATTAGTGGTGCAAAAACTCTTCGGAGAAAATAATTATAAAAAGTTTAAAGCAACTGTGGTAAACCTGAAATCGTTCTGACTTTAAAATGATATTTTGGAGTCTATAATTATTGAATAGAGCTTTTGGACATCACGGGTTAAATGGAAGGGTTTGAGGAGCAGTTTTCTAATTTTGCACATTGTAAACATTTTACTTGACAAGGGAAGCTGCACATTGAAAACAGTTGAGCGTTGTATGCTTACAAGGAAAGAGGTATTGAATGAATGAAACTATTGATTAGATGAACAGAGTTAAGAGTCGGAACATGGAACAAAGCTCTATTATACTACTGGAGAATAGGATCAGTATGGGAGGCTGCTGGCTGCTCTGCCACTGTGTTCAACACTGAAATGGTTCGTCAGTAACCATACCAGGGGCATGAAGCTCCTGACAGCGAAGCTCTTAAGTTCACTGGGACACTGAGAGCTGCAGCTTTGTCATCTATCACTGTTGGTTGCAGATGTCGCCTGTGTGTTTGATTTTCAAGTGTACCAAAAATATGTGACTACAAAGGTTCTAGCTCAGGATTTTTTTATTTAAAAAAAATTGTGATCAATTTTGTTAAGGTTTTTATTGTGTTAAAGTCAATGTAAATAATAATTTACAAGTCCAAGCCCTATTTAAAACACATTTGGGATTAGAATAGTACATCAGACATATCAAAAATTAATCCTCTTCAATACTGAACTATAGGCTTCATTAAGGAGTAGTTTTGGAATGTATGTGGTTGAAATGGAATGTCTCAGAAGAGTGTTCATATTCTAAAAACGTTTCCAAGTTTTGGCACGTTCATCAGCACAATTTAACATCTATTTAACACCAAGTTAAATATAATAAATAAACACAAAGTTAAGCTTTGTGTTTAACTTTCCAACACAAAGTTGAGTGAGACACTATGACATGTGACATGGCTAAATATAACACATTGTTGAAATGATGAAATTACTGATGCCAAAAACATTTTTACATAAGGAGTTAAACAAAATAAGAAAGAAAAATCCAACCCACAAAAGACACAAGTTTTAGAACAAATATAAGCTTTCTCAGCATGGAAATTGTACCAAAATTCTCTTTCCTCTTTGCCTCTTTGACCAAGACAAAATGATAGATGAACTAACCAAATATATGGAAGGGGCACATCTGCACATGAAAGTCTCCCTTGGTGGGCAGACAAAATGAGATATCTTGTGGTGTTTGAATTATTGATGCCACTTCTGAAGTAGTCATTGTAATTCCAGGCCTGTGGCTTTCAATGAATCACTTCATGGGGGATTCTTGGTTCATGACCATCTATTCACTGGCATGAAATATGAATTTAGGGGCTTTTACTATGACATAAGAGTTTGCATCCAAGTTTTATTGCTTTATTACAGCTATGAAGACATACTAGAAACATTAAATAAATGTTTTGGTGTAAAATGAAACTGGGGAAATGAGTGGCTGCTGTCCACAATACAAGCAATGCTTTGGGAAGACAGTTCTAACCTTGACTGACTCGTCAGTTTTTTGTTGCTGTTTTCACCTCTGTCATCTGTGTTCAGCACCATATTTGGTACCATTGACACCTTCAGCTACACTGCAGAGCAAAACATTGTTTGGCGAACTGCAGGTCTCCAGCTCCATCATATTCACAAAAGGTTTGGCTTTCCACACTTGACATCAACCTCAGATCTTATTGCAAACTCTTCCCAGTGGCTCATTTGAAAAACTCTCTTGAGTTATTTCAAACCTTCACAAGTCCCAAACTTCCTGCAGCTTTGGAGATTCCCCCATGTTTTATGTCTCTTTTGTGAAACTTTTCATCTTTGTTCTAGTTTATCATCCTCTCTGGGTCCTCAAATTCACCATTCTTCTCTTCCTCACTTTATCACTCTGCACCACAAGCCTCCATTTTCAAGTCACACCAGAACCAGATCGACTCTCTCATGCAGCCTCAAGACACAATAAACCATCGTCTCCATAAAGAATTCAAGATTATTTCAAGCTACCCTCAAGAGCAGAAAATAACCTCATGTTCATGAGAAGGAACTCCTTATGCTTTGTGTTCAGAATGGAATTGGAAAAAGTTTGAAAATTTTCTTTGGGCAAACCGATGAGGAGTGAACCTTCTAGGCTTCTAAGCTAACTCTTAAAACCAAGAAGTAGTCGCAACATCCGTTTGGCATTTAATTGTACTCGCTCAACAACCTACTGGAGAAACTTTTTCAATACAAAGAAGAACAAATGACAGACAAATAATTGTTAAGTGGAACCTACCTGATTCCCCTTAACCAGCTAGAGAAATTCAGCTGATTAAGTGGAAATAAATGGGACAAAAAAACCAAACCTTGACACTGTCTTCGAAGGGGGTAATGAAACAAAACCATGAGTTGACTTCCAATTGGATGAAGTTAATATGATATATTAAACCCAAATAAGCAGGAACAAGTTTACCTTTGCAGGATGTAGATGAAGACATCAGGGAGGAGCTAGAGGAGAATCTTGATTGTTCTTGTGAGCCTTGGTTTGGCAGGAGACACAACAGCAGAGGATTCTTGGGTGACAGACGATTTGGTAGAAGACAGGAGGCGGATTCATGGGAGAACGAACAGGTAAAGCACAATATGATGATGGTGGTGGTGAGTACAGCAGCCAAACATCAAGATAAATTCCATTTCTACTGACGGAGACGAGATCTTGACAAGGTAATCCAAATGGATCTCCTCCACAGGAAGATCTGGAGATGATTTGGCAGATGAACACTTCTGTGCTCACCCTCCCTTTCTTCCAGCTGAAACTACCTTTGGCCTTAAAACCAGAGTGGACATGCAGGAAAGATGCAGACTCCCCTAGGACCAAAACCTCCTCATCATTAATCTTGTAGAACAGCTACAGCTACACTGACCACAAACAGAGGGTTGCTGTTCATAGCCTCACCTCAGTTTTTGCTTTTTGTGATGGAAAGATGATGGGTTCAGGGAAAGATGTCATATGAGGGCTTAAAAACCATAAACATTTGAAACAAAATGGTCTAAATAAAAAGGCAGCCTATTGTTGGGCATACTTTGTTAATTGCGTTTTCCTCAGAGCTGAATTGTTTGTGTTAGTGCAACTTCTCCAGTGGTGTGCGGATTTGCCTTTGAGACATACCCGGGTTAACCAGACTGGTGCGAGCGCTAAACCTCCAGCCCGAGAGTTTGTAAACTATCAAAACCACACATGGAGATTCTAGGTTTTCTTTGGTAGAAATGCACGCCCCGTCATGTGCTAAGCCCCAAAATGACAGTATAATAAAAGGGGCCACGATGAACACATGACACAGGTTCAAAATATCATCCACAGATCTGCTGAAAAAAATACTCACAGGATGAAGTTTAGTGTTTTATCTTTGTTTTTGCTCTTCATTTAAATCCGTGATCCTCTTCTCGCTGTGCTTCTGCCACATGACATGTGTGTTCTATTAGGCCTTGATCTCCAAAGACTTGTGCCTTCACAGTCTCCCAGAAAAAGGAGGATTAGTTCATTCTGAAATTGATTTATGCAGAGCTCCAACTATTTATTAAATATAATTGACCATCAAAGTTATTCACAGAAGAAGCAGGGGAGAAAGAGGCTGCTATGGCGACCACAAGAAGGGGAGCTTTCTGAAAAGCTATTTATCTAAAGAATGTCTTGGTCAATAAGGCTGGACAGGAAGGGAGGAAATAGGTTGTATTCCAACCACATGTACAACACATTAGGAACTGCTGGAAAAATAAGGGCTCAAGTCAATAAATGTGATTAGTTGGATCTAAAATTCAACAGTTTTTTTTTCTTATTTAACAATAATCACAATGAGAATCAACTGTTTTTTTCTTTCCCAGATCATAGTTCTTTCTGATGTTGGTTCTTGGCTGCTTGTTTATAAAAGCCCAAAGCAGAGGTGTGCATTAATCTCATTGTACTGCTTACTATGCAATCACAGAAAATCTAATTGGTGTCAGGCTCATTTTCATTTTGGGCCAAGTCAAGTTCATGCCAGAATGTATAACATATATGTAAAACCATTTAAACTGTTAAGATATTAATAAGTAGCTGTGTATACATTCAATAAGTACTTCTTAAAATGAAATAATATTGAAAATCTATTCACTTTGATCAGTCCCACCAGAATTTCATGATTATTTAAAATGTTTTACTATCACAAATCACTGATTTTCTGTTGTAAGTTGGGAAAATAGCAACATTTATTGCAAATTTCCCATATTTATGCTTATGTCTGACAGTAAATGTGACTATTTGTTACTCACCATATGGACCATAAACTATAAATTGACATCAAGTAAGGCTGAGCATGAAATACTGCCACCTGTAGGTGGCACTTAACACCACTTAAACATATTTTTGATCATTCTTGCAGAAAAATGGTAATAAACTTACAGTTATGGATTAAATGCACGGGTGTAATGATTTTGTGAGAATTTCCACAATTTCAAATGAGTGGAGGAACTTTGACACATAAAATTTAATCTTATCTCATTTTCATTTGCCAAGATTGTGTATTGTGTGCAAAAAAACAAGATATTTGACAGTGTAATATAAAGTATTGATGTGAAAACTGGTTTTCACATCAATACAACATTTACTCCCGTCACTTTATCACATTATCACAGCGACAACTAGTGCTTATGAGAGGAACTGCATCTGAGCAAACTGAACAATAGTTAAAGTTCAGCAAATAACTGTAATATTGGAGCTCAGTACTTGGAATACCATGCTGTGTGGCAAAGTTGTCAAATCAAACTCTGAATATAACTAGATGTCTATTTTTTTATGATCTAGTTTGTTGGATTTTTATTCAATATTTTTATTCACATCAATATTTTTATTCACATCAACATAAAGTATTGATGTGAAAACAAGTTTTCACATCAATACACACTATTTATTTTAGAAATGAAATAAATAATAGAAATAAACTTTGTACATGTCTTTTTTTAAATGAACATTTTTATATGAAGAAAAACAAAAAAGTAAGCTTGTGACAAGATGCCTATTTGTCTCCCAGCAAAGTAGCTGACTACTCAGGCTGACTGTCTTTTGCAAACAGAGCTCTGTAGTGCCAACCTGAAATTAAAGGTGTAAACAGTTTGTGTCCAGCTTCTGTGGGGTCTGCAAAGATGTTTGCTGACCTTAGACCTGTAGAACTCTTAAATAGGTCAGCTTTGACCTATTTAGGACTTTATGGGATATACATCATGAACAATTAAAATAAAAAATAAGCAATGATAGAGGAGAAAACAAAAGTTTTAACAAAATAAGCAATGATAGAGGAGAAAACAAAAGTTGGCTAAATGTACATATTCTTCAACCAATATGTTGTTGAAGCATGTATAAATTCAGTTTCAGCATTTAGTCTCCTTGAGTTCACATGTCATCAGTTACAGTGAATTTGTCTCAGGTGAAATCGAGTTCAGCTGTCCTGGTCGGATCAAAATGATGTGATTTTGTAATGGTACCAGTCAGGACAAGGGTATAAAAACATCCAGATTTTATGATTCTATGACACCACGTATGACATCTGTCACCACTAAATTAAGAAAATATGGAACAGCAGGGTGAGTGAAAACTGGTCAGAGAGTGGGTGGAGAACGTTTGCTACATCAGAAGTTATTCTGCAATAATAACTGATCATTGTGCTGAGGTGTGCGGGGGGGTTGTCAGTGTTGTGTTGTCTGGGGGGAGGTGTGTGGTAAGGAGCAGAGGTGGCTGCAGTGAGAGAGGTTTGATTCAATGTTTTGGTGTAATGAAGAGGAGCTGCTTTCGTTAAAGATGTCGACCAGAGCTGAGACGGATCCCGACTGATTTGTGTCAACCACATGTGCAGAGGACATGTCACAGCCATGGTGGTCTGATCACCATCATTTGTGTCTTAAACAAAGGGTGTCTGGTTTGTGTTAAAGATGGGGCAGATGTCAAGCTACGTCAGTTTCAAGACAAAACACTGTTCTGCTTTGTGTCTGGAAGAGGAATTGTCTATTATATGTTGCATGACTTTGTGTTCTTGTATTTATGATGTAAAGCACTTTGAAATGCCTTGCTGAAATGTGCTATACAAATAAAATTTGATTGATTGATTGATTGAATGATTGAGACTTGTCAATAAAAACTAATAAATATGCTTTATTATGAGTTTTGTGACAGACTGCTTTCCAGATTTGTATGTAACATCTCCATCTTTACCCTCCAGTCTCATGCATGACCTTTGCAAAGATAATATAAGATAATATGGAGCAAGAAGGACAATCTTTTTCAAAGACATCTTAAAATTCTTTGAAAAGTATTTTAAAAGCAGGGCCACTTTCAATAATAAAGAAAAGTACATTCTTAAAGGAGTTATCAGAAAACTGGGAAGACTTTTTTCTTTCTTTCAGAAACATTAACAAGAATTGCTAATAATCTCAATATCCATTTGTTTTAACAGTTCAAACATCAGAACACACTTTAATATGTATCAATATGCACAGTGGAAACTATCTTTGCACTACCTCAGAAGCTAACAGCTACAGTCTTCCTCTTCTCTGCTCTTTCAGTTATTCACACGTAGACGGTTCCACTGAAATACTTTCAGCATTATTTCTTTTTTCTGCCATGCAGTTTTCTACATTTGTGAATAAATACATAAGTACATTCTTGGACATTTGATCAAAAACAATTTTAATCTATTTTTGGTTCGAAGTGCTTGAAATAGATAAAGTAAAATGAATTGTGCTCTTCAGCTTTTGGAACCTTTTATAGACACAAGTATAACATTAAATTTGTTTGTTTATAATGTTGAGAAAGATTAATGACAAAACAGAAATTTGTGCAAAGGCAGGTCATTTTGAGCAATAAGTATATATATAAATATAAAGTCTAAGGAAAAATAAATAATTATTCAGTTGGAGAGACTGGACATAAAAAAGTACATACTAAGCTGTAGGCCAAACCACATACCACTGCTTTCTGTTGGTGCATCCTGAACTCAAGCCAAAGGCCATAACAGAATCATTTTGCTGCCATTTATAAGTTGAAATTATGCACAAAGATACTAGTTATGCACACTAAATGCCTATATGTAAAGCCACATTCAATTAATTAGAGTTAGACAAAAATATATATATATATTTTAGTAACTCAATTCACTAAGTGAAACACATTATTATAGATTAATTCCACTCAGACTGGCATTTCAATCCTTCATTTCTGTTAAATATGATGATTTTCAACTTACAGCTATTGAAAAAATTTCTGAAAATGACTAAATGAGCTAATTGGCTTATTTGCCAGCTGCCTTCCATTTGTTTCCAACTTCCTAATACTCACCCACATGATGACTCAACAAAGGAGAGATAATGTTACCTCTTACTTTGTGTTTTATGTGGAAAATGGCATCAAGGATTCTTTTATTTTATTAGGAACAGTGGTTCTTAACCTTTTTTGAGGTACCGAACCCACCAGGTTCATAAGCACATTCACTGAACCCTTCTGTGAGGGACCAACTTCCAAAAGAGGACAAAAAAAAAGGTGTTCAAAATATAAAAATTTCAATTTAATTCTTCAAAAAATGGTAAGCAATAAACAATTACATACAAAAAGAAAGAATAACAAATTTGAAACTAACTTGACTGAGGTCAACTGAACTCTAACCAAACACAAACAAAACTGACCTACAAACAAAGAACAAAAGGCTGCTTAAATAGGGGTGGAGTTTCCTAAAGCTACCACATGAGGGAGGCACAACATAACAAAAGAACAAACAAATACAAAATTAACCAAAGTATTCTATAAAACAAATAAAACAAAACAAACTTTAACTTAGCACAAATAATAAGTGAATATTATTAACTAAAGTGTGCACCCATTAGAAAATATATGTCTAAATGAAATAACTAACATAACATAACTGTAACTAATATAAAGAGAAAATAAATACTAACACTGTGTGTTGGTGGTAGGAGCATCCACCACACCTTCTTTAGTGATAAATAAAAAATATATTTTTTTTTCCAAACTCAAGTCATAAATATATATGCTTTTTTTTTACTGGTGCATAAAATAAGTCATGCATGAACATCACCTTGCTCAAAGAACAAAACCAACACAGTGCATGAACTCACAACAAATTACGGTATTACTGTATTTTCCAGACGATATGTCGCTCCAGAATACAAATTAAGCATAGACTTTTATTATGCATAAAATGCATAATAAAGCTGGAAAATACATATAGGAATTGCACAGGAGTATAAGTTGCATTTTTGAGGGAAATTTATTTGATAAAATCCAACACCAAGAACAGACATGTCATCTTGAAAGGAAATAAAACTAGAATAGAGGCTGAATAATTGTACGGTATGCTAATGTTACATGACAAACAACGAACTGATAACGTGCCTGATATGTTAACATATTAAGAATTATTCAGATAACTACAGCATAAATAACATGCTAACAGGTTTACCAAACCATCCGTGTCTCTCCAAATCACTAAACACAATGAAATCTTCATTCTCTGTGTCACTTTTAAACAACTTTGCTAACTCCGAAGGTAGAATAATAGAGGCCTAGAGCGCCCTCTTGTGGTTTAGTGTGAAAATAACATGTGATATGATATAATAATGTGTTAATAATTTCACACATAAGATGCTCCAGAGTATAAGTCGCACTTCCGCTCAAACTATGAAAAAAACTACAACTTATAGTTCGGAAAATACAGTAGTTTATTCTGGCCCCCCCAAAATATTTAAGCACCATAAAGGAATCTCAGCCCCCAAAAATGTTTTTTTTTTTTTACTATTTAAAAATAAATTAGAATTTTTTAAAAGAATTTTTTAACAACTTAATTTTTAAAAATTTGAAACGTAATTTGTTTTTTGTTGTTTTGAATCCACAAAATACTTTTTACTTTCCCTGTCTCCATGCAGCTTCAAGAAGTGTTCCCTTAGTTTTGCCGGTGTGAGACTAGAGTTGTTCAACTTGGTGTTGCATATCATGCAGATGGGACTCTGACTCCCATCCCGTTCCATGTGACACGTGAATCCATGTTGTACATATTTGTCCAACCACTTTCTTTTTTTACTCGACATGCTTTGTATGGATTAAAGTACTGAGAAAGAAACCACATGACATTCAACTACATCAGCCGTTGAATACTGCACGCACTAAATTTCCTGCAGCTCTGATTCCCCAAGCAATGTCACATGATCCTCTGCAGTAAGTGATGGCAGAGCAGGGCGTGTCATCATGACTTTATACAAGTGTGTCTTTACCTCCATGGCAGAGGCTCCGCCAAACCCCTGAGACCGACTCATCAAACCCTTGGGGTTCAATCGAACCCAGGTTAAGAACCACTGCATAGAGGCTGCTGTTAGAAATAGACTGCTGCTTTCTCTTTAGCAAGTACTGATCTGCTGAGTGTAACCCCACACTGCAGTGAGAAATGAAGGTACAAGTTGATACAATATCTTTAAATGGTGCTAATCCATTAGCAGTGCCTCTCAAGCTCACACCTACAGTCACTTCAATGCTCTGCTTTTACACCCATCTGGCTGGTGAAAGTTAATGTGCTTCTTGTCACATGAACAGAAGAGCAGGTGGTTGACTAACAAAGACATCATTAGCAGCAAATAGCAGCAGCCAAAGAGATGAATTGGAATGTTACTGTTTTGGGCGTTGTTGTATTCTTGCTTAGCTCGCCATCCTGTCCTACACTATTGATTTCTGAGAGCAGAGGAGTGAATTCCTCAGTTTTTCTGGCAGACTAAACTGCAAATAATACAAGCAGGAAAATTGAGTAGCAATTGATTTAAATTGTTTCTGGTGTCTGCAACTAAAAGACACTATCTCTTTGGCTTTCATAGTGAGAAGTTAGAATTTGAGAAAAGTTACGGACAGACAACTAAGATTTTCCCTTTGTTTAACACACAAATGTGTGAGATGACCATGGGCCGATCTGTCAGTCAGACGTTTCTCACTGTAGAGCAGAAGTGGACTGAGGCTGATTTCCAAACCTTTGCTGTTTGGAAATTTGTGGAATAAGTAAGTATCCAACCAATACTTACTTCACGTGTAAGTATCGGCCGAATACCGATCCCCCAAACTTAAGGAAATCAGCACCCATAAGTCGGCCGGCAGATAAATGTATCTGTTGGACCTCAGTGCAGCTTTTGACACTGTCGACCATGACATATTACTGAATCGACTTGAAAGTTGGGTTGGACTCTCTGGTTCGGTGCTTGACTGGTTTGAATCCTACATAAAGAACAGGGATTTCTTTGTTTCAATTGGAAACTTCTCATCAAAGAGGTCAAAGGTCACATGTGGGGTACCCCAAGGTTCAATCCTAGGACCCCTCTTATTTAATATTTATATTCTCCCACTAGCTCAGGTCATAACAGGAAATAATATTAGCTACCACAACTATGCGGATGACACACAGCTCTACATTACGATGTCACCAGGTGACTCTGAACCCATTCAATCACTGAATAAATGCTTAGAGCAGATAAATGTGTGGGTGTGCCAAAATTTTCTCCAACTGAACAAAAATAAAACTGAAGTCATTATTTTTGGACCTAAAGAGGAACAATCTAAAGTCAATGCACAGCTTCAGTTATTACAACTAAAAACTAGCGATCAGGCCCGAAACCTGGGAGTAGTGTTGGACTCGGACTTGAACCTCCAGAGCCACATAAAGACAGTAACAAAATCAGCCTTCTATCACCTGAAGAACATCTCCAGGATTAGAGGACTAATGTCTCAGCCAGATCTAGAGAAACTCATTCATGCGTTTGTCTTTAGTCACATTGATTATTGCAACAGCATCTTCACAGGCCTGTCCAACAAATCAATCAAACAGCTGCAACTGATCCAGAAGCTGCTGCTCGCGTTCTCACTAGAACCAGGAAAATAGAGCACATAACAGCAGTTTTAAAGTCCCTCCACTGGCTCCCTGTAGCTCAAAGAATAGATTTTAAAATACTGTTGTTAGTTTATAAATCACTGAACGGTTTAGCACCACAATACATCAAAGATCTGCTGTTGTTGTATCAACCTTCCAGACTCTCAGGTCTTCTGGTTCTGGTCTGCTCTGAATCCCCAGAACCAGAACCAAGAGAGGAGAAGCAGATTTCAGCATCTATGCACCAAAACTTTGGAACAAACTTCCAGACAACTGTAAAACAGCGGAAACCCTGACTTCCTTCAAATCTCAAGTAAAAACGCACCTGTTTAGAGTTGTATTTGAAATGTAATATGTATGGATTTGATTTTGTGGATATGTATGTAATCTTTTTTTTTTTTTTTTTCCTGTTGTGGGCAACGGGGCCCGGCGAATACCCGTGGTTAAACGGACGGCGGAGTCCGGCGGTAACAGGCACTTAAATTCCGTGTCAAAGGGAAGGGGGAAGAAAGGGAAGAAAGAGGGGAAAAAAAGGAAAAAAAAAATAAATAAAAAATAAAAAAATAAAAAACTTGGTATTTTATTCTATGTTGCATGCCTTTGTGTTTTGTGTTTATGATGTAAAGCACTTTGAAATGCCTTGTAGCTGAAATGTGCTATACAAATAAAATTTGATTTGATTTGATATATTCACATGGGATATAATGTAAACAGCTCTGTCAGAGATGGAATAAGTTTATAGCAGGTGTGCCAATGATCTAGTCATTTGACTGTTGATTGCAGCAATCCACATTGTTAGCAGAGGTAAAGGGCCCCAAAACCAAATTTCACTTAGGGCCCCCTGGAGGCTTGGGCCGGCCCTGGCATGGTGACATTATTACTAGAAGCTTCTTGCTTCATTTCATTCTCCTTTGATGTAAACAGCTCTTGAAAGAGCCACTCATGAAAACCAGCTCTGGTGTCTGTAGGTGGTGAACATCAAGTGGACTCTGTAGTCTGTTGACAGGCAGGTCGGATCCATGTCATTCATACCTATCCACCATCGCTGTTTATTTTAGCATCTTGCAGACTTTTCAGTAGACACCATCAAGCATTGCCTTCCATACAGTAATGGGCCGAAGCTGTAATGATGTGTGTCATTGAAGAAAGCTCCCTACTTCGCTAAGCTGCATGCCAGTTCTCAGAACACTGATTTTCAATCATTTTTTAACATCTGGAACAAGCATGAAACACATAAACAACATGCTGAAAGTGGGGTTGGGGTTAGTTTACATCATCACAGGGGGATTCAAAGACGAACTGGAAAGTTGGGGTATGGAGGGTGGGGGAGCAAGATAGAGTTTACAAGATGAAACATAAACAGGGCTGATGGATGGGTCAGCACAGCTTTCTGTTCTCTGGAGGAAGTCCGGTCTGGAGTTCCAGGACTCGTGATAACAGGACCAGATTTGCTCTTGGGAAAGCATTCCTTTTGTAAAGCCGGTTCTTGCAGCATATCAAAGTCACATCTGAAACCCTCCCTGCTGATGCTCTTCCCCGGTGCTTTGACCCATTGCCTTGTACGCCACTGGGTATCATTCCAACGAATGATACAAGGAATGTTAAGAGAGACTATTTTACTTTACAAAGCTTACCCCATGTAGCCATTTTGAGTGAAGCTGCCGAGGGACGTGTGTTTACAATACAATTTTTTTTTATGCTTTATGGATGGACAGAATGGAGATGCACCGATAACAGGATTACAGAATGTCAACATCGATCCATTCATTAGCCATATCTGCTCATCTGGGCAGGACCATGGAGGGCTGGTGCTTGTCTCCATTAGGTGAGAGGCCAGGTACACAATCGCCAATCCATCAAAGGGCTGCTCTTCCATTAACCATAAAATTGTGCACATTAAATTTACAAAAATAAAGTTGTGTAATGGAAACATTAAGACTTCAGAAAAAATTATGTTTATTAATAAAAAGGTTTTGAACTGGGATACGGTGGTTTTTCAGCATTATCAAAAGAGATGTATGATGTAGATATTACTACTGGGAGACAATGGAGAAAATGACAATGTGGTAGGAGGATGATGATTTGTTTTTGTTTTTTTCAGACAATGTGCAGCTGGCTCCACTAGAGTTCATAAAAAGTTGCGGTTCATTCGAAGGTGCTGAATCCATAACTCTTCTGTAAAATAGCAGATCTCAATAAGCAGCTAAGAAGGATTGCAGCAGGATTTATGGGAAGCATCAACACTCACTTGTTCTGAAGACAGAAAACTGAGCAGTTTTATCTGTCTGCTGACTGTATGATATTCATTCACAGATTCAGGGAGCATGAGGCAAAAATGAGGCACGAAGTTGCCTGTCAGGTAAGAGACTATCAGTCAGGCCCCGAGGAATTTAATGAGACATTTCTGCTCCAGAGAAATGTCGCTGATATGAATGATGAAAAAAGTTCAGTGTCACCGCCCTATCTGGTTGGCTTTGTCAAAAAATACAAGTTGAATGTGTTGGTTGAGGAGATTCAGGGTTTACTACTGCCATATGAACAACTCAAAACCTCACCATGAACATTATGGATATCTTTGATAACGCTATAGGTTCAAACCAAATATGTTTCTGTGTTATAACGCCATGTTAACTGCCATAAAACACAACATTTTATGGAATTATGCTGTTTTCTATCAGATATATATTGAATTAAATGTAATTGTCTAAGATTACAATCAAAATGTAAAATCTGAATTGGATTTTTCCAGCAGGAGCAAATAATCATACAACTAAATGAAAATGGCTTTCAAACAAATTTTGACTCAACAAAGTGTAAAATAAATTGGATTTACATGGAATGACTGTTGATGTGCACCATAGTGTAAAAATAGTTTAATATTATGCTTGGTACACCTGCTTATTTTTTATTTAGGAGGAGAGATGAAATAAAGCCTACATTTATGCTTAAACAATATTTCTAATATTCCTAAAACACCAGCAGGCACAGAGAAGATGGCTGCCTCAGTGCATATTGATGTTGAATCTGAATGAATGTTGATGATAAATTGCATCAGTAGAACGCCGTCCAGTTATATCAGACCATGAATTATGCAATGTGTCAATGACGTATCCATTTATTGCAGGAAATAACTGGAACTAATGCACCATGTTAATTTCATTTGAGGTGATTGTTAGCATGGTCATTATTGTTAACTGAACCTGATGAAATCACTAAAAATGAAATTGACAAAACATTTTCATTAACTGAAATAAATAGAAATGAATGGGGAAAAGCTATTAATAACCCAAACTATATAGCGTGTTTATAAAACTGCCTAAAACATACATACCTAAAAAGGTCACTATTATCCTTCATTTTTCTGTTTGTCTATTCATTAGCCTTTAGAATTAATGTGAAATTGATTTTTTTTTTCCACACAAGCAGTTTACTTCACCACTTACTCTAACGGCAGCAACAGACGTTTAGAGGAAACACCAGAACCCGTTGATTGTTCAACAACAATTTAATATATTCTTTTTGAAAATGATACCTTCTGGTGAGTATTCATCACCCAATTCATATACGCATAATCACAATTCAGTGATTTGACCTTTTTGAACTCTGCACCTAAATTTAACCAAATTATGGAGACATTTAAAACTACCACTATAAGAACAATCTAAACAATATTTAACTGTTAAAAACTAGAAAACACACCATACAAACTAATTAAAGCAATGCAAAATAATACGAACAAAAGTCAAAACAAAATAAAACAAAAATATAATGAAAACACACAAACTATAATAACCCTCATTCTAAGACATAACTAACATCTGAACTTTAGAATGCTGCCTTTTCCGTTCGGATTTGGTCATTTATTGATTTGGATCACCTGCCTTGATGTTCCAGATAAAAGTTTGGACAGGAAGCAGCTGACCACTGCCTCCTGAGTCAGAACCAACACATGAATGAACGAATTTTTACCAGTTCTTTGATCTAAACCAACTCTGACTGTACTTCCAGTCATGTTGTCCTGCTGGAATATAAATTTGTGTCTCCTTTTAATAGACCACCTTCTTTAACATCTTTGCTGTGTCACTTGAGTGACTTGTGGCAAACTTTAAATAGTTTCCATAGTTTCAAAATAGCTTGAGAGGTTCAGGTTATTGATGAAAGTTTCAGACTTCAACAATACACTGTAAAAAATTGCCCTGTGTTTTTACAGTAAAATGCTGTCAGCAGGGTTGCCAGCATTATACTGTTAATATACAGTACCCTTACTGTAATCAACTTTACAGTATATTACCGTCACAAAAGAAATCTTTTGATTACAGCACATTGCTGTTTTGAATCAGATTTACAGTAGTCTACTGGCAGCTGTGTTGCCAGTATATTACAGTTTTTCTATGGTACCATTACTGTTGAATTCACATACAGCTTACTACAGTAAATTTCCAATTCAAAATAGAAACATAAAAAAAAACACTTAGAAAATGTAAGTTCCATCATGTCAACCAACATTTATTTGAAAAAAAAAAAAAAAACCAACTCAAACATTGCTCAGACAACACACTGCCAAGATAAGTTAAGCATTGTGCTTGTACAGTCAAAATTACAAATTACATCTGAAGAACAGAAAGTGGGAGCTTAACAAAATATATGCTATAAATCAAAAGACATGTCTAAGATTATGCTGACCTTTAAAAAAAAAAAAAAGAAAAATTTGTGCGGAGGGGCAACAATATCTAGACTAACTTATATGAAATGCCATTCAAAGTCCATTAGGTTTTTTAGCAGACTTGACACACGTGGGTTGACAGTGACAGACTTCTTTTGAACAGTTTTTCCTGTCCTCTTGGAGACCATCTTGCCACAGCTGGCCTTGGTCCCTCTTTCAGGATTGATATCAAGAAAGCGCCTGAAAATGCAGTAATTTCAGATTAGCATATGATGCTTGAGAAGTCAGGGTTTAATGAGTGCTAGGTGGGAAAAGGTGGGACGGAAAGGCGGACACAAACCTTACCTCTGGATGAATTCAAGTGTACATGCAGCCTCTTCTTGATATTGTAAATTAAAGATGTAGTACATTGAAAACAGTGCAGCAAGCCCTGTCACAAAGGTTGGTTGAATGCCCTCAAATACAGCATGGCTCTCAAGACTAATCATCCAGTGCCCAGCAGTGACATGGTCTTTTCCACCTGAAAAATAAAATAACATTAGAACAAGTATTGTGACTACTACAAATTACCTTTACCATTATTTCTAAAACAACATTCATTTACATATCTTGTTTCATGCAATACAAATAAATCAAAACCTTGTCTCATCTGCATGTTATTGTATCGTATTATTGTCCTAAAAATCTTAAGCCACAATGAGTTTGGTTTTTCTTTGCAAAGTTATGGCCATCTTTATTCATTCTCCAGTTAGATCATCTTTCTTACGATGTCTACTGACAACCTAAGAACATATGAGCTAAATCTCAAAAAAAGAAAGTTTCTACAGGCAAAGTTGATATTGACCTAACCGTAAGTGATCTCTGTTGCCACTTAGCTTATCGTGAACTCTTGGGAAAACTAGATACCAATTAGTAGGTTATCTTTGAAAGCTGTTTTGTGATCAACTTCTCTTGATTATTTCATTTTTTCTTCTATTTTTCTATTCAATTAATGTAAAACAAAATTGTAATTTTTCCATCTGTCAAATTCTTTGATCTTTGGCTTTTTGAATGGAATTGTAATAGGATGCATGTTATGCTTAACCCCCCAAAAACCCCAAAATAATCACCCTGAAGCTTTTTTGTGTGTTTTGTAGACAATTGTACACAGGTTACACTAAATACTCACTTTGGGCTGCAGAAAACATTTTTGCAGAAATTTCTTTTTGAGGTAAGGTGACCTACTATCTGTCATATCAGGTTGTATTATAATTCAAGGACATATAGTCACTGAAACTTTGCAGTCCATGTCAGTTAACAGTGCACTCACAGAGTAGTATCAGGCGTGGTGTCAAAGGCAGCTCGATGGTCTCCTCAACATCACTCACTGTGGCAGATGACTGTACAGATCAATGAAATTTCAGTAAGAACATTAGTTCCTAAGGATGAATTCAGGTGTCAACAATTCAGTGAAATATATCAGAATAAATATTATGAAAATAAATTAACAAAACTAACATCTGTGGAAAGGATGAGGCCATCTGTGCTCTCTTTGAAATGGGCCATCAGTAGCTGGACAACATGAAGTGCCACCTCAGCATCTTCATCCTGACAGAAAGTCGCTTTGTTTGTGGATTTGCTTTGGAAGTATTCTATGATTGGTCCCACATTCCTCCATGGAAAGCTCAAGGAGACGCAAAACATTACGGTCTGTTAGAAGCTGAAAATGAGCATAGATGCTCCTCTGATGGAAGAGGTATGGCCAGTCACGTCTGAGATCCTCAATGGCAGGAGCTGGAATTCTGTTAATATGGCGACGTTGTAGACAGAATGTGATCTCCATAAGACTACTGACCTCTGCTCTTTCAATGCCACGTGCACCTTCTTGTCTATATATCTCCTCCAATCTTTGGCGTTTTTGTTCAATTGTGTCATCAGTCTCTTCCGGTGGAAGTTCAGGCTGAAATCTGGTGCATCCATATGAGTCAGTGGGCCCCCTCTTGCGGCCAGAGCTCGACCCAGAAGACCTTGAAGCACGGTGGCGTGCAAAGTTACCATCACGATTAAAATTTTCAATACGTGTTTTTACTTGTATAAGCAGTGAAGTATAACATCCTGCCATAAGTGAGCCATCTGCAAAAACATCGGCAAAACTCTGGGGGTACTGCCTCACAATATTTTGACAAACTGTGAGACACTGAGAACGTGTGGGGTTAGCCTCATGTTTCCTCATTTCATCAACGAGTACTCTCATCATCTGCCGCCGCTCTGCAGGGTTTGGTCTCTTTTTATTGGCAATGGCTGAACAAATCTCCAGTGGCATTTTGTCCCAAGGGACTTGGAATGTTTCTGGCCAAGTTTTGG
This sequence comes from Poeciliopsis prolifica, assembly GCF_027474105.1. Classification (NCBI taxonomy): domain Eukaryota; kingdom Metazoa; phylum Chordata; class Actinopteri; order Cyprinodontiformes; family Poeciliidae; genus Poeciliopsis; species Poeciliopsis prolifica. The sequence goes on along the minus strand of NW_026562468.1, from coordinate 327,418 downwards.
ATATGAGGAATGGAGAACTGCTGTTGCTTGGAGTGCTGCAGTCAGACAAGGAAGTTGATGGGCTGGATGGTGGCAAACTACATTCTAGCAGTGATGGGCTGGACAGTGGTGTAGGGCATGGATGACTCTGGAGATCTGGAATGACCACCTCTGTCTCTAAATCAAAGAAAAGTTTGTCAATTATGATATAAAGACAGCGATTTGGAAAAAAGATTGAATCACATAAAAATTGCACAAATTTACCTTATGGCTACTGAACATTTAAGCATTACCTGATTTAAATGCGTCCAACAGTTTCCGGAGCTGAATAACAGGCAATAGGTCAGCCAGGTCTTCTTGTTGGACATATTTCAAGTCCCCTTTTGTCTCCAATCCAGAAGCTTGAAGTCTTGAAATAAGTAGACTTTGAGTTTCCTCTGAAAGATTTGGCAATGCCTTGAGGATGATGCTCTGGATTTCTTCATGTAATGTAGACATTGATCTACAATAAGAGGATAGCATGATGAAGAACTAGTAATTCCATGCCATCGACGGTGTACTCAGCAATAGCTTTTATAATTTTGTGAAATATAATAAACACCCATTTCAGGGAGACGAACAGCAAGAAATTTTTCACTGATGAAATGCACTTCTGAATTTCTATGGATGAGTATTACTTTAATTTTTCCTACAATGTACCTCTACTCACAATCAGCAATCACAACTACCATATTCTTCTTGTATTTTGTACCCTTAACATTCACCTCATGGGCAATGAGAGTGTTTTCAGATTCAAAAGTGTGATGTGCAACTGATTCTCTGATGTCATCATTGTAGTCCTCCAACCCAAATTCTGTACCCTTATCAACTACAACAGCTGGTGGGAAAAAGTTACTCAAAAAAGCCTGAAGAAGCTGATGTCTCTCTGCAAGAGTTGAGGAAAGGTTCTTAAAATTGTGCAACTTTCTTGCACATTGTTTAAAGTATGTATGTTTACTCTCAAATCTTAACGTCCACAAACGAATGAGTGGTCCAAAATGCAAAATAAGCTCTGGATAATGACAGAGATAATGATGCTTGGGCTTCATTGGGTCATCAGGAAACATGTGTAGTTTTCGTCAATACGCACTCTTAAACTTGCTATCTGACCAGTCGAAATACGAGGTGCACAGATTAACTCCACAATCTCTCTGAGTTGTAAAATCAGTTGCCACACTTCATTATTTGCTGGGCTTTTTTATTTTCCCAATCAAGACTGGCAACATTCTTAGCAAACACCAGTTTTGCCCAGCATGGCCACTAAGTTTCTCACTGTTGGGATTAACCTCACAAGGTTTGCTGGTGGCATCATTACCAAGATAATGTAAGTGACTTATTATTCGATTCAACTCAAGATAAGTAAACAGCTGATTTACTTTGACAAGATGTTTTACAAACAACGCAAGATCAGATGATACAATCCATTCAAAAAGATCATGGCCAAGACAAGGTGGTAATCCTGGCCGGCATACATGAAAATAGTTCAGATCATTGAAGATGGAGTCAAACTTGACACCTCCACTTACAGCTGAATCTCCATCACTGCTCTGAGCATGATCTTTGTATGACTGTGCAGTTCGATTAGTACCCTTGGAAAGAGGATCAGACTCAAATGATTTTCTGTCAATTTCACAGTACCTACAGAAATGTGAGCTCCGACTGAAATTCTCAACAAAGCCCCCAATGTTGTGTGAACCAAAGTTGTCACCAGCAATAGCGCACAAGGTTCCTTTGCATGAAGTTCCATCTGGCATTTTAATGCCACTCTCCTCAAGATCTTTCAGGTCTTTTACAAGGGAACCCATGACTAAATCTTGACCAAAATATTTAAAATCCTGCTCATTACAAAGCAGAACAAGTTGCATGTGATCAATGCTTGATCTGTTCTGGGGCAAGATATCAGCAAGAGTAAGGTATACTGCAAGTATCTTGTGTTTTTTCTTGCCAGACCCTAACGGGTTTACCACTTCAAATGAGTCTTGGTATAAGATCAAACCAAGTGATGAGGTCTCTGACTTGAACAACAAGTTTTCCTTAATATTAGCACCATCCCATACATCTTGAAAAACATCATCAAATGGAGCACGGGAGTGTACTTGTTTGTATTGCTCCATCACTGACTCACAGTTAAAGTCTCGTTTTGACCTAGACAAATGGGCACTGGCTCAACATAATTAAAGCGATTTTTAAACACGGATTTTCTTCTCTGGTCAGTTTTCAGTGTGTTGGTATTGCAAGCCCTCAATAAATCTTCAGTTTTCAGGCCATCAATAATTGTTATTATGTCAGATTCTGAGACTCCAAGTGCAACCATTTTTTCCCTAAGTTTGAAAAGCATGTGTGACTGGCTGATACCATGCATTTCTTGAAAACCTTCAAGAATTGACTGGATAACAGAGGATGGAAGCAACAACTTAGCTTGTAGTTTAAGGTAGAAGAGGGCTAAATTTTTTAAAAACTGTGTGGCGTCAACATTTTCTGGGCAGACATCTGACTGTTCACTGCATGCATCACTAGGAACAGTAAGATCCATATCACTCAACTGGTCCCCTTCAGTACAGCCATGAGAAGTACCTGGTTTTACAACTGAAGCTCCCACAACAGAACCAAGTAGACCATCCTCAGAACTGTGCCTGTGTTTTCTAGACATATGTGATGAGAATGTGGATAACACTCAAAACTGCTTTTCACATTGTCTAAATCAGGGGTGTCAAACGTACGGCCCGCGGGCCGAAACCGGCCCGCCGAACGATTTAGTCCGGCCCGGGGTCTAAATGCCCCCAGCCGGACCATTATGATTGAAAAAAAAACAACATACACTTCGTTTAATTGAAAATCTGCAATTCCAATATTGTCCACGAGGGGCGCAGTTTTATTCAGAGCAGACATCGGATTTAACAGCAGATGGCAGCACTGAGCTTCAGGTTCTGTAAACAGCTTCGATTCTATCGCTTTATCAGCGTTTTATTTTGGTCCCGGCAGCTTCATCAACGACATGTCTTTCTCAAAAGGGAAAGGTAGACAGACACAGTGTCGGATTTTTCAAGAAAAATTTACTTCTTCTTATTTGTTCACGGAGGTGAATGGAAAACCCGTGTGCCTTGTGTGCCTGCAGCAAGTTTCGGTGCTTAAGGAATACAATATTCGCCGCCACTATGAAACTCAGCATGTGTGACCGGTGAACTTCTGCGTTGTGTGTGTGGTGATCGAATGAACCACAAAGCATCAAGTCTGGGTTTGGAGGCAGTCTCCGTTTATTGATCTGTCAATCATTAGCACATAGCATGTGCTCCAGTTCTCCAGCCCAATCTATACAACATAACAATGTTATAAAGGAGTAATAACTCAAATGAAAATATTCAAACACATATAATTAGCACAGATGGAAAAATAAACATTTGAAGAATATGAATGAAAGGGTTCCAATGGACCACAAAACTTGCCTCTCCCCAGTGGAACGAATGACAAAAGGGAAGAGGAAATGAATAACTTAACATTTATAACAGTCCTGGAGGACCCTGAACAAGAGAAGAAGAAAGTAAGGCGGAGCTGGAGGACCAAACCCCCCATAACAGAGACAGAAGAACACAAGAACAGCCAGATGAAAACTGACAAATACATTAAAGAAAACATTTTTGTGTAAATATATAACTATTAATATAGACCCAGTTACATTCACCCCACTAGATTTACACAAAATTATAAAACCATAAGGAAAATAAACAAACAAACAAAAAAACAATACAGGCCAAAAAATACCACAGCCAACGGGCGAAGTCAGCAAAAGAGTCATCTACGAAAAGATGAAGTGGTTTCGAAAACCTTTCAGGCAGGATGCGGTCCCCTATACACCACACCATTTTGGCCAATTACGATATTCAGAAAGAAAAGTGTGTACATGCCATCCATATACTCAACAAAGCACTATCCCAAAAACATAACAATCAAGTGACCAAAGATGAAGTACTGGGAAAAAACAAACAAACAAACAAAAAAAAGAAGGGAAGTCATACAGCCGTGATAGGAGATGTAACTGTTTGACTCCCAGAAACAGGCAGAGTCTGGGCCATAGACTCAATCAATCTACGCACCGGCTTGATAATCCTGCCCAGACGCATAGTGACCCTGTGACCTAATCCCCCATCCTGGAGATCATGCAAGTCCCCGTGGTGACTATGTGACTCAATGGAAGGGGGTAAAGGAGCACCTGCACCAGCCCACCCAAGGGAAGCAGAAGACTTGCTCTCACATGATGACTGTGCCTGAACCCAGGATGCTGTACGAACCTCACTAGACTCACTGGCACAAGGAGGGTCACCAGTCCCCAGGGCGTCAGATCCTCTCTCAGAGGAGGAAGCATCAGGCTCCTCAGGGGTAGCAACAGAGCCAACAGAATGCTGCTCACCCAATGAAGGGTCCAAGGGCAAGAAGTTGATCTGGAGCAGGAGGTTGCGATGAACAGTCCTTTCACGTCCTGACGAATCCCTGATCTTATAGAGGTTAAGGCCGGGCTTGGAAGCAACCACCTCAAAAACCGTAGACTCCCATTTATCTGACAGCTTACGTTTCCCTCTCACGCTCTTGTTTGCCAACAGCACCCGGTCCCCCACCGACAGAGGTAAGCCCCTGACCCTTTTGTTGTACTGTCTTGATTGATGTCTCTGCTCAGCAGCGCTGTGTTCTTGAGCCAGGACCATAGCAGAATGCAGATCATCCACGAGGGACTTGACATAGGCATTGTAATCACAAACTGTGTCATCACAGAGAACACTCTTGAAAATAAGGTCAACCGGTAACCGTGGAACACGTCCAAACATCAGGTAAAAGGGTGCAAACCCAGTCGTTTCATGTGCAGTACAATTGTACACAAATGTCATCGACTGAATCATTTGCGGCCACTTATGTTTCACTCTAGGGGGCAGAGATCTCAACATGCTCCCCAAAGTCCGGTTAAACCTCTCCGTAACGCCATTGCCCATGGGGTGGTAGGGCGTAGTGTGCGATTTCATAATGCCACCCATTTCCAATAACTCTGCCACCAACTCACTCTCAAAGCTTGGGCCCTGGTCAGAATGTATGCGCTGAGAAAAACCATATACGCAGAAGAAACCCTCCCACAGCCTCTTTGCTACACTCTTAGCTGACTGGTCACGACATGTGAAGGCATGCGCCAACTTAGTAAAGTGGTCAGTGATCACAAGTACATCCACAGACTTGTTGCTGCTGTCTTCAGCTGACCAGAAATCAATGCACACTAACTCAAGTGGAGCACAGGTCTTTATACTCTCCAGTGGTGCCCTGGCAGCTGGTTCAGGGGTCTAACTGAGAAAACACCTTGAACACTGCCTCACATAGTTACGTACATCTTTGTCCATATCAAGCCAAAAAAAAAACGTTGACGAGCCAGCGACAAAGTGCGCGGTTGGCCTTGGTTGCCAGCGTTGTCATGTATGCCAGAAAGTACCACTGACTGCAGGGACTGTGGTACGACAAGTTGAAAGCGCTTGCGTTTCATCAAGGGATCTTTGGTGACACGGTAAAGAATCCCATCCAAAAGCAGAAGTCTATCCCACTGCTTCAAAAGTTTTAAGGTCTGCTGACACTCGTTGTAGCGTTCACGTCTAGAAGGCCTCCGCTTCCTGGTCACATAATGGAGAACCCTTGAGAGCGAGGCATCGTGCTCCTGTTGAGACTGAAGCTCTGCTTTGGATAGCACAGAAGAAGCGTCAGCATTAGGAGCAACCACTGACGGCAAGTGGTCAGCCAGGGACGCGGCCCGGTGTCTGGTTGCCGCCTCCCAGGCGCTGGTGGACGATAACACAGAAGAGACATCATCCTCAGTCATGGAGACATTGACAGCCATCGAGAACGGTAAGTCAACCAAAGACTGGGGGTGACAAGTCAGATGGAAAGCTGCCTGTACAGACTCATCCGTCACTTCACAAGCCTGCTTCAACAGGTCAACATAGGGTTCCGTCAGCACATGTTCAGCCAGCGAGCCAACAAATGGCCTTCTGCTCAGAGCATCCGCCACAACATTCAACCTGCCCGGGACATACTTGATGTCAAAGGTGTACGGAGAAAGCTTGGAGACCCAGCGTTGCTCACAAGCATCCAGTTTTGGCTTGGTCAGAATGTACGTGAGAGGGTTGTTATCGGTCCAAACAGTGAATTTATGACCCTTGAGCCAATGACTGAACTTATCACACACTGCCCATTTAAGAGCCAAAAACTCAAGTCTATGAGCAGGGTACTTGGTTTGGCCACGACTGAGAGACTTGCTAGCGAAAGCAACTGGTCTTGCCCTCTCCTCACCCACCGGTACCTGAGAAAGAACAGCGCCCAGACCATCAGTGGAAGCATCTGTGGAAAGGATAAAGGGCCTGTCAAAATCTGGGTGCGCCAAAACCACAGAATTGAGGAGTGCATTTTTCAACTGCACAAAGGCTTCCTCACATTCAGGAGTCCAGTCAAGCGGCGTCAGATTCCTGAATGTCCCAGGTTTCACATGACGACCACTGCCCTTGTGTCTCCTCTTCTGGCCTGCAGTCAAGGCAGGCCTACCCCTCCCAAAACACAGTGAAGCATTATGAGGATTTGATGCAAGGCCAAAACTGACACCCCTGCCTACATATTCAAGTTCAGGCAGAGTAGCATGAGACATGTCAGAACTGCAACAAAGCATACAAATAAAATAAAAATAACAATAACAATTAAAAAAAATAGAACAAAAAAAAGAAAAAAGAAAAAAAAAAGTTCACACACCCAGGGCAAATGCAGAAAAAAAATTTAATGGAAAAGTTTGTTTCGTTGTAGTTGAGCGCCTAGCGCAACAGAAGGTAGTGATGTTAAACCTGTCAGACACCACTGAGGGCAAAGAGGCCAGCGACGCAGCTCGGGACCAGAAGACGGCCAGAGATCGTCGCAGCGAAGCGGTACTGGGGAGCGCTCACTGCAGACTTGATCGGAGATGTCTCGGGTCGAACGGCACCAAGTGTGACCGGTGAACTTCTGCGTTGTGTGTGTGGTGATCGGATGAACCACAAAGCATCAAGTCTGGGTTTGGAGGCAGTCTCCGTTTATTGATCTGTCAATCTGGAGATATTAGCATTAGCACATAGCATGTGCTCCAGTTCTCCAGCCCAATCTATACAACATAACAATGTTATAAAGGAGTAATAACTCAAATGAAAATATTCAAACACATATAATTAGCACAGATGGAAAAATAAACATTTGAAGAATATGAATGAAAGGGTTCCAATGGACCACAAAACTTGCCTCTCCCCAGTGGAACGAATGACAAAAGGGAAGAGGAAATGAATAACTTAACATTTATAACAGTCCTGGAGGACCCTGAACAAGAGAAGAAGAAAGTAAGGCGGAGCTGGAGGACCAAACCCCCCATAACAGAGACAGAAGAACACAAGAACAGCCAGATGAAAACTGACAAATACATTAAAGAAAACATTTTTGTGTAAATATATAACTATTAATATAGACCCAGTTACGCATGGTGAATAATACAAGCACTTGCAAGGAGAACTGAGAATCAGAAGATAAATGAAATGTTGACGGGTCTGAGGAAACAGCAATCTGTTTTCATCCGGAGTCGAGAGGCCAGTGATGCTGCGGTGAAAGCCAGCTAGCTAACTGCTAGCCAAATAGCGTTAGCATCAAAGCCTTCCTGTGGGGGAGTTCGTCAATAACTGCATGCTGAAGATGTTCAAGTTGTGTGTCCTGAGAAGCGACAAGCTTTTGCCAAGATTAGCTTGACTAGAAATACCGTCGCAGACAGGATTTCGGAACTATCGGCAGATTTGGACAACCAGCTTAAACGCAAAACGGAGTCATTTCTGGCATTTTCTGTTGCCAGTGATGAGAGAGAGTACTGACGTTGCTGATGTCGCTCAACTGGCCATATTTATTTGTGGAGTTGATGAGACGTTCACTGTCACAGAGGAGTTTCTAGAGTTGGTGCCCATGACCGACACCATGACATCTGAAGACATTTTCCGCTCCGTTGTTGGAGCGCCGGACCGAGTCGGGGTGGACCGGTCCCGCTCCGGGTGGACCGGTCCCGCACCGTAAGCCTAGCTACTGATGGTGCGCCGTCAAAAAGTCCAAGCTGCAAATAAAGGGAGGGGAGTTTTGGATATTTCATTGTATTTTGCATCAGGAAGCATTATGCTGCAAGTCGCTAAAATGCACCATGTCATGAAGGTGGTTCTCCGAACTGTTAATTTCATCCGAGCCAGAGCTCTCAGTCATTGTCAGTTCGTTGAGTGAAATATTTCTCATGCATGCAATACATGTTATGTATGAAAGTTTTTCTATATGTATATATTTTATGCATCAACAAGAAAGGCGACAAATGTACTTAATCAAATGTCTGTTTAAAACACTTAACATTTCAAATGTGTGAAGCTCGCTAATTTGTTTAAATTGCTTCCCAGATGTAGAAAATTGATTTTAAATCATTTCTTAATTTTTATCTGTTTGATGTATTTTTTCATGCAGGACAGTGTTTGAAGTTCCAAAAACTGTCAATAAATGTTTTGCAACTTTGTAGAATCACTGCGATCAGTTCTTACGCATAATGCACTTAAATAAATGTTTAACTGAGTAAAATTATTGTTGAAATTGTATATTAAAAGTCTGAAGTTATTCATAATATATTTTTGTAAAAGTGAAATTTGTTTAATATAAAAATCAACGAGTCCACTTTCATTAGTTCTATTTAATCTTGCAATGAGTTAATTTGTGCGGCCCCTGGAGATCAGATTAAGCTGAATGTTGCCCCTAAACCAAAATGAATTTGACACCCCTGGTCTAAATGGACATCCAACTGTTTTCCCCTCTTTGATGTGCATTTTAAGATGAGAAAAGAAACAGCTCATATTTTCACAAGTGACACTACACAAGTCAACATGGCATGATAGTTCAGTTATACCACATCCTGGCCTAACCACGTGCCCTTCTTTATGGTGTCTGTAAACATGTGATTTTAAAGCTGCAAATTTGTGGAATGTCCTTTTGCAGTCCGTCCAGGGACAGTTAAAGATTAAGTTTGGAATATTACTGTGAATTCTCATGTGCCTAAGATATGCCAATGCAGTGCCACAATCATTGGCACAGATGTAGCATGGAAACATTTTTTAGATAAAATCCAACAATGTAAAATCAAATTGAAAACAGGATTATCAACAATGACAAAAATCACTTTGCCTGTCACACACTTTACAGTTCTGGTTTAACATCAACTTTATGGAAGGTACTGAAAATGTTTGTGAAATATTTTCTGCTGCTTCAACAGACTACACTTTCTGCAAAATACACACAAAAGGTACACTTTGGGGATGTAAATGAAGACAAAGTTTTGAATGTTAAGAGTTAAATACAATAAAGAGACACCAGCATAACATTTAAACAGTTTTCTGCCAAGTCAACTTTGTAAAAATTCAAATTCCCAGTTGATATCCATTCAACAATTTCACTTTGGCAGCTAATCATAGCAATTCAAGTCAAATTGCACAAAAAGAAAAAGAGCTTCCAAACATATTATTTGTAAATAGAAATCATAAAAAAATAACTGAGTAACAATAAAAATGGATTCCTTTATTTTTCAGCCTTCTTATCTACAAGATATATCAAATAATGATAGCTAGCTTCCTTATTACGGCATGACAGATTAACTAAGCTAACTTTCAAACAGCTACAGCAGGGGTGGGCACTCCTGGTCCTCGAGGGCCAGTGTCCTGCAACTCTTGGTTGTCTCCCTGATCCAACACACCTGAATCCAATAGCTGAATCACCTCCTAAATGCAATCAAGTTCTCCAGAGACCTGCTAATGACCTCATTATTTGACTCAGGTGTGTTGAAGTACAGATACATCTAAAAGTTGCAGGAGACCGGCCCTCGAGGACCTGGAGTGCCCACCCTTGAGCTACAGTCTGCTTAAAAACGAGAACTGCATGACAACATCATCTGACAAATAAATTATGCTCCAACTTACCTTGGGATTGGCTCATTCAATGCAGGATAGAAATGGATAGTCCTTGGAAAGAATATTATACAGGTTGCTTCCGCATGTCACAAAGACGTGTCTTCTTGAGAAATACAGTAGCGTTCTGTTAGGGGTGGGCACTCCAGGTCCTCGAGGGCCGGTCTCCTGCAACCTTTAGATAACCCAACACACCTGAGTCAAATAATGAGGTCCTTGGCAGGACTCTGGAGAACTTGATTGCATTTAGGAGGTGATTCAGCTAGGTGTGTTGGATCAGGGAGACAACCAAGAGTTGTCCACAGTAATAATTGCCCAGAATGCATTGTTTTTCACGGTGAAGTACCGTTTTCAATAGAAACACTATAATACTGTTACGTTTTGGCCGTTTTTTACAGCAATTTGTTACAGTGCAGAGCTCCAACTTCAAATGATAAAACAATGAAACAATATTTGACAACACTGCCAAAATAAGTTAAACATGGTGCCTGTACAGTCAAAATTACATCTGAAGAACAGAAAGTGGGAGGCTTAACAAAATGTATGCTCTTCATTAAAAGAGATGTCTTAAGATTATGCTGACCTTTAAACCAAAAACATCTCTCAAAAACACTCCTGTTCAGGGATAAGTTGCCTTCATGCCTGTATAGTTTTTTGTTTGTTTGTTTTTGCGTGGAGGGGCAACAATATCTATAGCTTGGTTAGAAAGTTCTCACTATGAAATTCCACTCAAAGTCCATGAGGTTTTTTAGCAGAGTTGAAACACGGGGGATGACAGTGACCGACTTCTTTTGAAAAGTTTTCCCTGTCCTCTTGGAGATGATCCTGCTACAGTGGCCTTGGTCCCTCAGGGTTGATATCAAGAAAGCGCCTGAAAATGCAGTAATTTCAGATTAGCATATGATGCTTAAGGAGTCAGGGTTTAATGTGTGCTAGGTGAAGACAAACTTTTGAATGTTGAGTTAATAAAAATACACCAGCATAACATTTAAACAGTTTTCTGCCAAGTCAACTCTGTGAAACTCCAAATTCCCAGTCGATATCCATTCACCAATTTCACTTTAGCAGCTAATCATAGCAATTCAAGTTAAATTACACAAAAGAAAGAAAAAGAGCTTCCAAACATGTCAATATTTGTAAATATGAATCATCAAAAATAACTTACCTTAGGATTGGCTCATAAAATGCAGGATTCAAATGGATAGTCCTTGTAAAGAAAGTTACAAGGACTTGTCATGTCACAACAACATGTCTTCTTCAGAACAGTAGCGTTCTGTTTAAAGACAGCCTCCTTACCATTGAATCTAAAATCATTCCCAAAATGCAATGCTACTCACAGTATACTACAGTATTTTATTGAAAACGGTAATAATTGCCCAGAATGCATTGTTTTTCACGGTGCAGTACCGTTTTCAATAGAAACAGTATGATACTGTTCAGTTTTGGCCGTTTTTTTACAGCAATTTTTTACAGTGTAGCTTTCCTCTTCTCACTACGGGCGCACAACTCTTTCTTCTCCTACCTATGTATTCTGTCAGATTAAACAGAAAAGCCAGACTTTGTCTCATAGCCCTTCTAAATAGATAACCAAGTTTTAATAAAACTTCTTTCATTTCAGACCTTAGCCGAAATAGTTGCTTCCAAAATATATAGTATAACACAGGCACAATATCCAGCTAACATTGTAAAGGAAATTGATCTTCTGTGGAAGGAAGAGAGGAAGCAGTGAAGATGGGAAACATGTGTGGGGAGATTTTTTGGTTGATGAGGTGGTTGACAACAGCACTACATGCAGCGTAGTCTTTCTTTTCTTTCTAAAACTGCAGCCCATTGTAAGCAACCCATAAAGAGTGTTTAGGACCGCTTTAAACTGTTCTCTGTAACAAAGCAGTGAAAGGCCTCAGAATAATGACAACTAAACTGCGTCAAGATTTACAGCCTTCATAAACCAAACGTTTAAACTTATGTCAATCTGATGAAAACATATTTTTATTTCAACATAACACTTAAAACTGGATCATTAATGTTTCCCAGCAGGCATCACAGACGCTGACGTTAAAAATAGAATCGTACTTACTCTGTGTTTGATTGTCGATTTGATGTGAGGACAGGAATCATCTAAGCTCCTGCAGCATTAGTTTTATTCTCAATCCATGTTTAAAACTGTTTGATTTGGTGTTTTAACATGACCACTGTATTTTCCGGTCTAAGTCGCAGTCTTTTTCATAGTTTGGGTGGGGATGGGACTTATGCTCTGGAGTGACTTATGTGTGGAAATTTCTACATCATTATATTATATCACATGTTATTTTCACACTAAACCACAAGAGGGAGCTCTAGGCCTCTGTTATTCTACCTTCGGAGTTAGCAGAGTTGTTCTCAAGCAACACCAAGGATGTTTTGTAATTTGGAGACAGGGATGGTTTGGTAAACTTGTTAGCATGTTATTTATGCTATAGTTATCTGAATAACTCTTAATATGTTATGTTAACATACCAGGCACGTTCTCAGTTCGTTGTTTGTCATGTAACGTTAGCATACTGTACAATTATTCAGCCTCTATTCTATTTTTATTGCATTTCAAGATGACATGTCTGTTCTTGGTGTTGGATTTTATCAAATAAATTTTCCTCAAAAATGCGACTCATACTCCAGAGCGACTTATATATTTATTTTACTTCTTCATTATGCATTTTATGTGCGACTTATCCTCTGGAGCGACTTATAGTCTGCAAAATACGGTACAATAAAAATAATGCAGCAAATGTTACCAAAAACTGGACCTGAAGTTCTCATTTTCAGTGATGTTTTCACAACTTCATTCCACCTATGTATTTTTTCTGAGTTGTAAAATCCTTTTTGTGAAAGTGAAATTTGATCTTTCAAAATGAAGTTTTATTGCCAACACTATAAAATCATATTAGCTCACCTTACCTCAGAAAAAAAATCAATCTTTTAAAACTTAAACGTTTTAGTATGTGCAAATTGTACACCTTAAGTTGTTTACTCAACTTGACTATAATTTTGACGAGCATTAACTTGTGCAAATTGAATGACTATAACTTAAGATAACTTAATAAATCTGAGCATGTTATAATTACTCAATCAACAACCAGAGCTTAGCTTCTCTTGAACTAAAAAATACTTAGATAACAAGGAAATGCTTAATGAAACACTTCCTGGCTCCTGCTTTTTACATATCTCTCTGCTTACACATTGACAGAAAGTATGGAAAACAGTCATAGTTTGTTCACTTTTTTAAAGTAAAACAAACATACAACGCTACACCTTACATGCAAAAGTATATATGCCTTGAGTTTTGTTAAGTAATTAAAACATACTCAGATTTATTAAGTCACAAAAATTGTAAAACTAAGTTTGCAGATATTTTTTAAGTAAGGAGAACTAAATCAGTTTTTCAAGTTGAGTTAAATCTATCAGTTCTATTACAGTAGAATTCACTCAAAAGGATCAAGTTTGTCAAGCTGAGTAAACTTAAAATGTAGAACTTCCAAATATTACAATTTTTAAGTCTTTAGAACTTGACATTTTTCTTTTGAGGCAATGAGTTTGCATACATTTCTAAAGCAATAAGTAGTAAATTCTAATTATTTTGTTTCTGCTGTATGAAGCAAATCCATCAGAACAGATATTTATCCTCTGACAGTTGGTTTTATGTGAGTGGAGCGGAGCCATTCTCAAAATGAAGCAGCTTCATCTTTGAACCATCTGATGTCAGATGGCAAGTGTGTTGACGTTCCCCAGACCAGCTTAACACCAGCATGACTCTGCTTCCTGTGTCAGCACCTTAAGACCTCTGGAGGCAGCATCTGTTCCTGTTTATCATCTGCACTTGCAGAGGCTTTCCCTCAAAAAGCCTCTGAACAATAGTTCTTTATTAAAACTAAAGACATCGACTGTTTGCCAGCAGCTAAACGCTGAAATGTCTCTACATGTTTTCCACTAAGTTGTAGGTGATTGAAGAGACCTGTGAGAGCAAGGCAAACACAAGACCATAGCCCAGAAATGTCTCTTTCTGTTGGTGTGACCTGCTATGTTTCACCTCGGTTTGTTATGTTGATGAATCAAGGGCAGAAGTTGAAAAGAGCATGAGAGATGGGTCAGAAAATGAATCCGTCCTTGACTCTTGGGACTCTGTCAACACTTATTTACTCTGTCGTGTTAGCTGGCCTCGTAGCGTGAATCTCCAAAGGACAGCCATGACAGCTGTGCTTTCTGTAGCACCACCTGGCCAATGTCACCATTGACTCTACGACCTCTGGCTCAAGTTGCTGCTGAGAAATGGATAGTGAGCACTGCCGTTTTAGCAGGTGATTTCTTGTCACCAGGTGATTTCTTGTCACCAGCTCTCACCACTGTATTTCTTGTCAAAATGAAGACTTTTGGAATGCTGTGGAGGTGCTTTTAGCATGTGATTTCAGCCAGTGAAGTAATTAATGTGTGGATGTGCCAAAGCATTCTCCAGCTGAACAGAAACAAAATTGAAGTCATTAATTTTGGACCTAAAGAGGAACGATCTAAAGTCAATGCACAGCTTCAGTTATTACAACTAAAAACTAGCGATCAGGCCCGAAACCTGAGAGTAGTGATGGACTCGGACTTGAACCTTGCAAGCCACATAAAGACAGTAACAAAATCAGCCTTCTATCACCTGAAGAACATCTCCAGGATTAGAGGACTAATGTCTCAGTCAGATCTAGAGAAACTCATCCATGAGTTTATCTTTAGTCGCATTGATTATTGTAACAGCGTCTTCACAGGCCTGTCCAACAAATCAATCAAACAGCTGCAGCTGATCCAGAAGCTGCTGCTCGCATTCTCACTAAAACCAGGAAGATAGAGACATAACAGCAGTTTTAAAGTCCCTCCACTGGCTTCCTGTAGCTCAAAGAATAGATTTTAAAATACTGTTGTTAGTTTACAAATCACTGAACAGTTTAGCACCACAATACATCAAAGATCTGCTGTATCAACCTTCCAGACCTCTCAGATTCTGGTTCTGGTCTGCTCTGCATCCCCAGAACCAGAACCAAGAGAGGAGAAGCAGCTTTCAGCAACTATGCACCAAAAATTTGGAACAAACTTCCAGAAAACTGTAAAACAGCAGAAACCCTGACTTCCTTTAAATCTCAACTAAAAACACACCTGTTTAGAATTGTATTTGAAATGTAATATGTAACAATGTATTGTTCATTCTATGTTGCATGACTTTGTGTTTTTGGGTTTTTTGTAAAGCACTTTGAAATGCCTTTCTGCTGAAATGTGCTATATAAATACAAATTGATTTGATTGATTGATTTTGGTCCACAACCACTCAGTGCATACAAAAATAAATACCACTTTTAGATTGGCTGCTTTGTATTTTCCTTCAGACATTTTAGACATTAAGTTCTGATTAGCAGCATTTCCGTTACAAATAGAAATGCTTTGTCGATATTTCAAATACTTTCAGATTAAACACAATTAAAATGACTTGAACACATGATAAGTCATTAAGGACATGCCATGCCTCATCCTCCTACCACTTGCATATGATAAAAAAAACACATCATTCTAATGCAGTGGTTCTTAACCTGGGTTTGATTTTATTGCAGACTGAATATATGCATATTTTTTTCACAAACATTCATTTTCCTTTTCTTTCACAATTAAGCCTTGATTAATTTCAATATCAGGTCAGATGCAAAATAAATTGTGTTTAAATGAAAGCAAAATGTGAATTGTAGCCGTTACTGCAAGACAAAGCAATTAAGTAGCCGACCTTAATCTCCACTGACATTTGTATTTTTTTTATATGAATGCAAATATGAGTTGAAGCAACAATCCATTTTCTCCACAGGCCAAAATACCGCTTGTACTAAAACCCTTTGTAGGGTTTTCAAAACAAAGAGCAGCTTAGTCAAAGCAGATTTGCTGCTGTTTCTTCATCGTACACGAGCCTCCAGGTCAAGTTAGCTCCCACGTCATGCTGCAGCTCCTTCTGCTGAACGCTCACATGTGAACTGACATTGGACAGAGCAAATACAGTTAAATTAGACCCTGCAGACAGCGGTGACGGTGGTGGGGAGCCAGGGGAGGTTTTTCCTTTCAGCATCAGCATGGGAAACGAGGAGTCAGGGAATCAGAGCAGCAGATTAGCGGTCCAGAAGCCAGTGTGGCTGAGGGAAAATGTGCCTCTGATGATAATGAGCCTAACAGAGCATCCACTGCGTGCTTCCTCGTGATGTCTCACTGAAGACATCGACCGGGTCGGTGTCTTCAGATTTAGACGAGTTCTGTCAAACGAGAAAAAAAGAGGGAAAAAAAGAAAAGTTTTCCTCTCAGAGAAGACACGTTGAGCTCAAAGCCGCCTTCACGCCACAACGTGGAGGCCGACATGGAGAAAGTAAACACTGTAAAAAAAAAAAAAAACTGTCATTTTTACGGTAAAATACTGGCAGCTGTGGTTGCCAGAATTTAACCGTAAAAATTACAGTCAGCTAATTTTTACAATTGCTGATTCTACAGTAAAAAATTGTGTTTTATTTAACCTTTTACTGTAAAAATGACAGTTTTTACCATTAAAATTGATCAAGTTTTATCCTAAAATTTACATTAAATCAATATTACAAATACACTGAATTCCTGTATAATTACAGGGTTTTCTCTGTATTTTAAAAAGTATACTTTTTTGAAATTACAGACAAAACCCTGTAATTATACAGGAATTCAGTGTATTTGTAATATTGATTTAATGTAAATTTTAGGATAAAACTTGATCAATTTTAATGGTAAAAACTGTCATTTTTACAGTAAAAGGTTAAATAAAACACACTTTTTTACTGTAGAATCAGCAATTGTAAAAATTAGCTGACTGTAATTTTTACGGTTAAATTCTGGCAACCACAGCTGCCAGTATTTTACCGTAAAAATTACAGTTTTTCTTTTTTACAGTGTCTAATTTTTACGGTTAAATTCTGGCAACCACAGCTGCCAGTATTTTACCGTAAAAATTACAGTTTTTCTTTTTTACAGTGTCTAATTTTTACGGTTAAATTCTGGCAACCACAGCTGCCAGTATTTTACTGTAAAAATGAAACTTTTTTTACAGTGTAAATTGTGAATTTAAAAAGTGCAAATTTACTTTGTAAAATTATCAAATCGATTATATCAGCTAAATGATGTGTTACCAGTGTAGTCTAATGGTAAAAACATGGAAAAGTATAAGTAAATTTTACATAAAATATCCAAAAACCAAACTTTATTGTATTTTTTCCATTTAATGAAAACTTTTTGGACTGTATAACTTCTCACAACCCTGTGCACACTGATTACAAAGAACTTGTAACACATCTTCCAAAAAGCAGCAAGCACTTACATTAGTGCAAAAGTTTGAAGAGATATGACACAACATTATCACTTCAATCCTGGTGCAGTGTTTCAAATGAATAATCCATATGAAATTGGCACATACACAGAAATAAGAACTTTCTAACAAATGTGCTGGCCACCACTGTAACCTTTCTGAAATAGGTATAGAACTGTTCACGTTTGTCAGGTTTTTTGACTTGTAACTTGTAA
This sequence comes from Poeciliopsis prolifica, assembly GCF_027474105.1. Classification (NCBI taxonomy): domain Eukaryota; kingdom Metazoa; phylum Chordata; class Actinopteri; order Cyprinodontiformes; family Poeciliidae; genus Poeciliopsis; species Poeciliopsis prolifica. The sequence goes on along the minus strand of NW_026562468.1, from coordinate 309,815 downwards.
ATCACCACATATTCATTAAGCCTTGACAGTGGTGCAGCATAAAATCTGTTTCATTGTCATCTGCTATTTACATATAGAAAAAAAATGTCTAACATAAATTTGCAACATTTAACATGAAGATGAAAATTTTGAAATCTTACAGTGTAAACTTTAAATGCCAATAAAATGCAGTTTTCAACATACGGCAACATAACATTACACATCATATCACATGACTCACAAAGTATGGTCTAAGTCCACTCATGGTCTGCAAGGTCAGCGATGAGTGTGAGGACTCTTGGGTTGACCGCAAAGATCTTCCTCCTCTTGCTATGCTCAACTTTTGTTCCTCTCTCCGGATTAATTGAAAAGAAACACCTTGAAGAAAAGAAATTTTATTGCATTTAATGTTATGTTTATAAATGACTTAACAGAAAGATTTCACGAGATCCAGCTTTGTGGTGGCTGGATTCAGTGGCAGAGCCAGAGGAATATTCAGTGACAGGCTTTTGTGCCTATCCTGCTTCACAAACAGACTGAAGAACTCTTCTGTGTCCATGGCCATAAAAAAATATACAATTTAAACACTGCAAAGAAATGATAAAACATTTTCACAGTTTCTACTGGCATTATTTCTATCATGAATATTTAGATTTAGCAGTTTGTTACCCTCCATTTCAATTGTCTTTTGTATTTATTATATTTCAGTAACTAGTAACATTCTGATCTATAATGTGAAAACTTCATCTTGCTGGTAAATATAGACACTGTCTAAGTATAAGAATTACCTCTGGAGGAACTCCAGTGTTGACCGCAGTCCCACTGGGTAGTGTATATTAAAACAGTAGTAACTGCCAAACATCAGGCAGATGGCACAGGAGAAGGCAGTGATGTGGTCATTGATAATCTTCTGATCAATACTCAACATGAAGCAGTCCGCAGTGAAGCAAGAGGACCCTTTGAATAAAAAACATGAACAAATATATATCACAAAAAGCCCCTGTGTGAACCATTCAACTACTTTGTCAACTTGGTTCATACATACCACACACAATAAGGCAGGGTGTTGCTGGCACATCCTCCATCTCAACCTCTTCAGCAAGGCTGGTCTTCTCAACATAGTGGAACATTTGCTCTTCCTTCTCACCAAAAAAAGCAAGTAGAAGAAGAATCATCTCTGTACAACCACTGGTGACCTTTTTCACTTGCTAACTTGAAGAGAGACTCCAGAACTTGTTTTTCTTTCTGAGCAAAAACAGTTTTTCAGGAAGTTGAGGATGTGCTCCCCCTTTTTGTCCAGATTGGTGAAGAAGGCTTCCGTCAGACTGATGCCAGTAAGTTGCTGGAAGTGTTCTGCCATGCCAGTGTCATGGAACAAAAAAGGCCATTCTTGGCATAGCGTCAGGATGCTTGTACCTTTATTGATGTCCTTTCGTTGCGTGTAATAGGTGGACTTGATAAGTTCTTTCACATCTTCTGCAGCATATTTTTTGTCTTTTGTTTTTGTGTTTTCTTTTTTCTTAAGCTGACTCTCTACTGTCTCAGAAAGGGGCAAAAACTTTGGCGCCCAGTTGACACAGCCATACGTGTATTGAACACTGGCTTTCTGCTCAGCAGGTATCTCATCAGTGTCATTATCTGATTCCACCTTGCGTTTAGTTATCTTTGGTGTGTCTTGTCGTTTGACATTTTCAATTCTTGCCTGGAGTTGTTTTACCAGGGAATGATAACCAAGTCCAATAACGTCACCATCAATGACATCCTTAAGTGACTTTGGATACCTGCTCACCATCCTTTCTGCTATTTCAGTAGTGTCGCGTTTAGTAGGATTCTTGCAAATCAGCATCATTTCAGAGACAATAATCCTCACCATTTGTCTTCGAAGTCGTGCACTTGGCCTTTTCTGTCGTTCCAAAGTCTGTATCAGCTCTTCTGGAAGCTTCTGCCACGGTATCTGACAACTGTCAACCCAGGTTGGCAAAACTGGGGAGCAGCTCAGGGAAGGCGATGAAGTATCAGCAGATGATGGTAGTGAAAGTGAGGCTGCAGGTTGAGAGGATTGAACGGACTGTGGAGAGGAGGATGCCCCGCCTGAAGTTGAAGCCATTGAGTCTGGAAAGGTACAACGCATAAAATTGAAAAACATTCAGTCTAAACTTTTTTGGTAAAGAAAAAAAGAATGTTTATCAAAAAAGATATACACAATATGCTTAAGTGTCAAAACTGCTATTATCTTGAAATATCTTATCAACTGGTCATATCAAATTAAGTTATACATAAATATATACAAGTACATGTACTTTTTACTGTTACAATTTTTCATCTTTTACAATGTGCAAAAGTTACACAAGACTTTATCTCAAAATACTTACTATTTTGGGCCCATGTAGCAACCAGTCTTCTGGCCTGTATGGGCTTCAGCACAGGCAATAAGTCTCCTTCGGTGATATACTGGAAATCATCTGCGGTTGTAGTGCCCAGTTTTTCCAACACATCCTCTAAAGCAGCCAAAACCTCCTGAGAAAGACCAGGAAGCACTGCTCGAATGGCATCACAAATGTCCTTTTGTGTATCCATCATATCTGTTGAAATACAGAAAACTAAAAAAGGTTGATCTCTGAACCATTAATAAAAGTGTAAAAGCAAGCCTTTACACTGCCAAAACACTATGCTTTAATGGTACAAACCGATTCCCATCTATTATGTAAGATGATAATGCACACTGGAATCTTTTTTTGGTAGCACTTGAAGCACTCTGAGTATCTTCATTACTTGTTTGACAAATCACATTTTCAAAATAATTGTTATGTTTCCTGGAGATGTGAGAGGTAAAGGAAGATTTTACACAAAACACAGAGGTGCACCCTTTCACAGGGCAAGTTACTTGACGCCCCTCTACTATATGCTCCTTCAAGTGAACAACCAAAATTTTCATCCCTTCACACTGCCATTTACAAAGTGGAACTGTGCATTTTAATTTCGTTACACTTGTGTCTAGAGCAACTGTTGGCATGCTATTATGATGACGACAGAAGTGTGCTTTCAATGCTGCATAACCAGAACACACCTGCTTGCAACCGGCCGCAACACACTTGAACTTACGCCTCGGTTCGTTGCGATGCAGTTTGCAATGGAGAACAAAGGCTTTAACAGATTTAACTGGTTCTGCACACAGGTTGCATGAATACATCTTAAATATATTACTTCGATGGATAGCTTACAGCAATGGCGATACAAAACCGATGTTAGCAATAGCTTTGTAGAGAGGCTAACTTTCAACAACGTTTTTTTTTTTTTCTTTCTTCGTTTCCCCTGAAATGTCTTTTCAACCAACCGAAAGCAATTCAAACTATTTGTTTTCTGAAATTTTCCGCAATATTTCCTTACCTGGGAAAGAGAGCCGATCAGATGGAGAAGGTTGGATGATGAAGTTACTGCACAATCTGAGCGGAAGCTGGACAAAAACACCAATCACCGACTGCGACGGGTCCTCAAATGCAGCGCGCTGATTGGTCCGTTCAAATCGACCGCTTCCAAAGCAACACTGCGCCTGTCCGCGCGGACCAGGTGCAGGGGGCCCTGTTGGCCCATGAACTAAGACTGACTCCATGAAAAGTTAAACTTTTTGAATGGAATTATTAAAAAGATTTTTGATTATTACAATTTTTAAGAAAGGGTCTGTATATTGTTCCCCATAACCAATATTCTTTACAGTTAAAGACATAATTTCTTAAGAAAAGGTATGCAAGAAATGTGCAGCCTATTTCTGTTATCCCCATGAGCGTATATGTAAATTTATAAGAATAAAACCCCAAAATTACAGAATTGACTCTTCAAATCTTTGCAGCGTATTTCTGTAATTGCCACAAAAGCATGCCCATTTACCAGTTACCAACTCTATTAATCATGAGAATTAAATGCAAAGGTTACAGCACTACAAAGTTTTTTTTATTTCCACAACAGTATGCATATTGACAGTTTTGAAATGTATACTTTATAATTATTGAATGCAAAAACTACGGTATACATTGCTAGAAAAATTACAGTATGTTTCTGTAATTGTCACAACAGTATGCATTTTTAACAGCTACTAACTGTATTATTTACAAAAGAAAATTGCAAAAACTACATTATGTACTACTAGAAAAATTACTGAATTTTACTGTTAAAAGTATTACCAGATTTTATTTTACAGCAGTGCAATGTAAATTTTATGAAAAAAAAACTGTAAAATGTACATATTTTCTTAATTATCTTATTTATGGTAATTACTTGTTAAATAAACAGTATTAAACTGATTTCCAATTTACGGTATTAAATTTTCGTTTTTTACTTTCTTTAACTGTAAAATCTACGGATATTTTTTACAGTGAAGGTTTGCCGGCTTATCTTTCCACTGCCTCCAGAAAGCGCCCCCCTCGTCCACCCCTCCTTGTTGACTTGCTCATCGCGTGGAGTGGCACAGCCCTGCAGAAAGTCCACAAACCACTAAATTACATACATCATATTCCCACTGCCGGACGCTCGCATGTGAAAGGCGCTGTCAGCGAGACGTGGCGGCTCTTAGACAAGCAGGCACCAAATAATTGAACGTCATGACTCAATTAAACGTCTCAGTCATGTCAACGGGTGTTGGCAATTCTCCATCGGTAACGTTTAACATAATAAAAGAACATCTGGACCAACAGGATTCTCTCTTTTAAGCGCAGAGTCTTCACGCCACTATTGTGTTGTTATTCATTCAGTCTTAGCAGCAACAAGTAGTGTTGCACAAGCCGGCATCAGAGTGCAACCCCCTCACCCTCACCTCTATAATTGCTAAACCACTGGAAGAGGAAATGTAATCATACACAGTGTACAAATTATGGCCCAAGAAAGATTAGAGCAGCAGCATGAACGAATTAAAGCGCTGCGAAAACGGAAGGATTAGCGCAATTACGCTCATTACGCAACATCCATCTCTCTGGCCCAGGAGTCTGGGACTGGGAAGCAAAAAGAGCAGGAAGTCGAAATCCATAAAAAGTGAAGGATGGGAGAGGGTGGGGGAGGAATGCTGGAATCCTTTAACACACATATCCAGTCTGAAGGAGCAACATTGCAACATGCCTGAACAGCAGTTCGCAGGGATCATAAACTGGCCGCAGCAGAATTGGCTCTCACTGCGGGCCGGACAGATCTGAAGACAAGAATAAAATTACTGCACTCTGACACCACTTGGGTGATTTTTAGAAATATAGACATTAAACATTACTGCTTCTGAAAAGGGGTAATTTCTGTTGGAAATTTAAAAAGATTATATTTGAATATGTTTCTCACTAAAATGGCTAAAGGCACAGAAAAGTGTGTCACATCAGGTCATTTAGCCTGGTCATCAACTTCCTACATTTTGTTCAATTCTCATCTCTTTTCAGTGCTCTGTCTTGGATTTCTCCCATTGACATAATTTCTTGGCTAGAATTTCTACCAGACCAATCAGCAAACAGAAGGAGAAGTTAAGAACGATGATGCAAATTTTCTGTGGTGATCTAGAATTGTAGTCTGCATGTATTTTCATCAATGACAGTGAACCAAGCCGTTCAGTCTGTGTTGACTGCACTTCTAGATATTAAATTAACATTAACAGACATCTTGTTCAAACCAGCATTTTACACAGTGGAGAATGGTTGTTTACAGGACATTTCTGGTAAGCTTCATAGCATCAACTAGTGCACGACTAAGATTAGCGAGTTGGGTAAATTTTAAACTTCATCTCAGTGTGTGCCTTCAGGAAGCAATCATTTCTTAACAACTGAGAGCCCAGACCCTCTGTATGAGGTAGAGCATAGAAAAGGGGCTGGTTTTTACCAGGCTATTGGTGAGCAAGTTGTGGGCACAAAGATCATGGTGAGATTGAAAGAGCTGTTTAACAGCTAACATTGTGTTAGCCTTTGTTGTTTCAATGAGTCAAAGCAAAAATACATAAAATATGAATTAGCCATTCACATTTTATGTATGTGAATGGCATAAATAAATGCATGCCATGCATGCACTTTTTGTTTGACGTGTACAGAAAGTAATCTGCATATGGAGCACATTCAAAACAGCATGCCCCACTCTGACCGCCCAAGCAAAGGCAGACCGCAAGAAGAGGTGCCTTGATACCACTGATATGAAAGCGTATGCTTGTACCTACTTTCATTGGATGTCTGTAAGGAGGAAAGCTTGGCTTCCTAACCCTTGAATCAGTAGCCAAGATAACAACACAGCTTTTTGACCTGATTTTCCACTTTCAACAATCTTAATGAAGCTCCGATTATTGGGATGACAGTTAAGATAACCTTATGAGATATACCTGCTGTTTGTGGGGTGCTGAGAGTGATATAGTCTGCTCAGAAGGAAATTGTGACCGCTCCAATCTCAAATCAGAATGTGTTTGGAATGTACTTTTGTGTTGATTTTTTTCTCTGTTACAAATAGTTCACAAACTACCAAAATTCTTCCTAGGTAGTTGACTTTTTGGGTCTATCATGGGTAAATGCAAATTTGTCACCGATTGGTTGGATGGAGTCTAAACATTTTCTTGGAGATATAGGTCGTAAATACCATTCATAATGGTCTTTAATTGGAGTTGGTGAAACCTGCACAAGCCCTGCTTTATAGCAGGGAATTCTGGTTAAATGCAATCAAAACAAACATGCAAGTCTAGCACTAGTTAGAGAAATAGTTTGTACTCTTTGGCCCAAGACAACATTGAAATCCTACATCTGCCAAAATTTGAAGTCATTCCATTTTTGTTTACAGTACGTGAAGAAGGAATTGAGCTCAGTATCTTCTTCAGAAGTTTTTATGCTGTTTGCTTTTGTGGTGTTTGTGCAGCGCCCCCACAGGTGAGGGAAGGAACATGGTTTTCAAGGGCTTTGGCTCATTTGAGACAGTGTGACGTGAAAGTGAATCTCAGTGGTTGAAAATGGAACAAATGTTGCAGTTTTAGCCCCAAATTGAAGCAAAATTAGCCGGGTCTACCTGACTATCATGTGCTGTCAGCTAAAGCAATTGAAATAGATATGAATATATAAGATGTCCTGTTTTTTTACTTATGATTGTAAGTTTCACTTCTTTTTGTTTAGTATATTTCCTTTATGAGTCAAGCTGGAGCCGACAATCACACTCCCAGTCTTATCTGGGTGAGGGAATTTGTAAAGCGGTTTCCCAGACGATTGGGGGAAATAAAACCCTTGCTGAGATAGAGCCAGCCATTTGTTGTTTCTTGGTAATAAAATCAGTTCTGCACAGTTAAACAACAGGGAAGCATTCCCATTCAGCGGGTGATAATGTCGGAACATCATTCCTTAATTACTTTTGCAAATTTGAAAGTTAATGGCCAGAGTGGTCTCCTGGCCATCCATTTACCTCAAAGCTGCCAGACAACTATATGTGGCTTTGAAAACTCGCCTGTCAATTCTGAGTTTGTTCAGTAGGAGGAGCAGGATGTCGTTATGATGATAATTAGACTGCGATGACAAAAGGTACCGAAGATGGCAGTTGTGCTGGTCTCGGGGTATTGATTGGGATAATCAGGATAATGACCATTACAGTGATGATTACAGCTGCCTGTGGGCGGATGGAAGGATCCCCGCTTTTTGTTTGACCTCATCTTGGTCTTGAGAAATGTTCTAGTAAGAATCAGGGAGTCATTTCAAAGGGTTGAGCATCCATTACATGGAAGAAATTAGAAAGTGCTATGAAAAAGTATTCATACTCTTTGAAACTTTTCACATAGTGACACGTTACAACCTTAAACTTCAGTGTCCTTTGGTGGTATGTGTCTACCAGTTCTGCCAACATATTGATTAAAACTTCTGAACACTGTTCTTTGTAAAAAAAAAAAAAGAAAAAGAATCCCAATTTCAGTCAAATTGGATGGAGAGTGCCTGTGAAATATGGCGTTACATTACTGCCAAGAATGGCAGTAATGGACCTTTTTCAAGCAAAGACAACATTGCTTGTACTATTTGAGGTAAAGACACATTGGGATTATTTTAGGCATATCAAACAAAAGTTTTTGCAGTTTTTTGGGAAACCAGAATCAATTATTTTTAAAACCAGATTCAAGAATGGATACATTTCAAAACATCAGCTTTGTGTTTCTGGGTGGTCATGTGAGCCATGTGATTTTTTTAGAACAATGACATTCTAACTCCATTTTTCTCTGTCTATGCCACATGCGCCTTGGGATGCACCAATCCACTTTTTTCATTTCTATACCAATATTGATCAATACCTATTCAATAGATAAAAAATGCTGAATTGTCTCAAAATGTACTTTTTAAACATAGAAATAATTGTACTGAATTACAGATTTATGTGATAACGCTGCACTAGTACAGCACACTTAAATACACCAACATCTTCACAAGCTTGGTCAAACATATAAAAACAACACAGCTTTAATTTGTTCAATGAGTTAAATTAGGAGTAAAAAAGCCAATATAGAATAAATAATAAATAAACTGACAAAAACAGTCAGGTAGGTTGACTACCTTTGTCAAACATTTAAACATTTAATTTCTCTTTGGGATCAATAAAGTAGTTTTGAATTTGAAAAAAAAAATAACTGCAAAAACTTTCAAATAGTTCAGAAAATGGAATTTGGAATTGTAATTATGATGTAAAATAAAAAGCTTGACGTCACTCAGAGCACAAAGCATAGAATTAGATTGAATAGATCTGCCCTTATGGATTTGGCACATTGTCACACAATCTGATCTTGATTTCTTTTCACTTTGGCACTGATACAGATTCCGATATTGTATCTTATAAATGGTGAAGTTCTGGAGGGGGTGTACTTGACTGCACGCCATGTTGCCTCCATGAGTCTGTGAATAAATGGAAGCGCCTGCAATCAGAGCTATGTGTCTCTCAGTTAATGAATGCGTCGTTGTGATTCCTCAATACTCTCCTCTGGATTTTTGGCAGGAGTAAAACATCAAAGTCTGTGGTTGTACCATAAAAAAACTTGTAAAGCATCATAGATTTGCAGACTGCATAAAGTGTGTATGTATTTCTTCAAGAAGAGAAAGAAGCAGTCCAATGTTTTGAATAAGTTGGGTGCCATTTTTGAAGCATGTTTATCTCTCTGTGGATTACACATTCTCATTTCACTCCTCCTCTCTCTGGCCTGTTCAGATGACAAACCTGTCAGTGCTCTAAACCGTGCTGAAATCACATAAACTCAGAAATTAAAACATCCTCCTGCTCCAGCTGAATACCTAGGGCAGGAGAATGATGTGGGATGAGGAGGGTGGGGGATCTGGGTTTATGTTCACGTTTGACCCTTTCTGAGACTGAGGCATTTAAGAACCATGCTTCTGCTTCAGAAGTTCAAGGGGGAAGGAAAGGGAAAGGAAATCTGAACACATGACCCTCTTTAAGGATGCGCCTCAACTGGCCCTTTGTGTTGGCTTTGGCTGACAGACACCAGGTGCAGGATGAAAAAAAAGTCTCCAATGGGGGGGCAAGAGGTGAAAGAAGAGCTTCATTGGATAATACAGCTAAGAAAGGTTCTGCACCAAAGACCCAACATGACATCAGTTTTTTCATTTTAAAAATTCTGCATAAATTACTAATTTGACTACATGATAACCATTTTTAAGAGTAACTAACCCCTAAAGCAGTGTTTTATTTGCAGATACTGCATAATTTATACAATAACTGTATACATTGTACCAATTTATACAGTTATAAATTGTACCAATTTATACAGTTATTGTCATTGTAGGTAGGAAAAAAGAAGCAAATTTTTGCAACAGAACTCAGAACTCTTTAGTGTGAGTGGGCTCAATGTAGAAGTTAGATGATGGCATCTTCACTCCAACCTCTACCTGATAGATTAACTACAGGAGGTCTCCAGACTGTTTTACCTGCATCCTGAGGTGGTTGAGCAAGAGCCTCTCTGGAGTCTTCATCGGATGTGATGTGAGTGGCACAGGTCTAAAGGCTTCAGCTCATGGTTCTTATGCATGATGTCTTCCAGAGTGTAGGCACAGTCCCAACTTGCAGACTCAGTTTGAAGATGTGTAAAGGTGCCCCAAGCTCAGCAGCACAGAATCTGAGGAGATACTCCGTCAGGTCATAAGAAAAACTTAAAATTACTTCAAATGGTTAAACTCATTTGCAAACATTAATAACTCTTAACAAATTCTAACTTTTTTACATATTTTATTAAAGGCCAGTATTATGTATTTTCCAGGCACATAGTGCCATTTTATAGCATAATCAAGTAACTAGGTTAACTTCAGTTAAAAAGCTGTATATATCAAATATGATTTGAAAGAATTTTTTCTTAATTTAACCTTGGCCTCTGTCTCTTTAAAATCTCCTGCTCTTTCTGAAACTCTGACTTCAGGAAGTTGTCACAACATGGCTCCTCTATTGACACTTTGACAACATTTTTACCAGTGTTTCACTGAGTTATAGCTTCTGTAAAGAGTTCAACATGATGCCGAGTTTTGCCAGGTGTTTGCTCCTTTAGACTAGCCAGCAGCAATTAGCAGAGTGGGGGAGCTCAGGAGAAGGGCTGCTCAGTGAGGCGGAACCTCAGCAGTTTGGAAACTACAGCTCCGAGGAGGTGGTGCAAGGTCCAACCAGGCGTTTTACACAGCTGAATGGTTCCCATGACGATTAAAGTTGTAACATAACCACTATGTTTTGTTTTTCTCAGCAAATATAATAAATGTTAAAAATGCCAAGCTGTCTAGTGGAACAGTTGTGGATTTCATTATAAATAAAAACATAAGAAAAAAAATGTCGAAGTTCCACTGTTAAAAAAACTGATGTTGGGTAAATCATGTTTGGGGCCAGGTGTGTGGGAATTAGAGATAAAAAGGGGGCGTGTGCGCCGGAAGGCGCGGCGCAATCTGTAAGAAAGACGCTCGTGTCGATCTGTGCAGCGGGAGTTTTGGCCTTATCCTTAGTGTCTGTTTAATCCAAAGAAAAGTAACAAAAGATAAAACATCGATTAAGGTTCGATTAAGGTTCGTCCCAGCGCCACAGATCGGGCCCGGAAGCCTGGACCGGAGGGTGCACCGAGGGAACGCCGCCCGGTGCAGAAGGACGACGACAGTCCATGGAGGAAACCACCGGGGGGGAAAAGGGACGCTCCCAGTGAGATCTGGACTTTATTTTTCTTTTGGGTTTTTTTTTGGGTGGTACCACTCTTCTTTTTTCTCATCTTTTTTGGGGTTCTTTTTTGACGTTTTGGATTTTTCTTCGGGAAGAAGACGGGGATTAATACGGAGCGATTTGGATGTATGGGACTCCTTTATGGACAAAAATATAAAAAAGGAACAGGACTTTTTGGATTTTCTATTTTTTAAGTGTGGTTTATGAATCGGCCTGACAAGGCAAATCAGACTCTTGATATTTTGGGTGGGTTTTGATGTTGATTTAGGTTGATTAACTATTCAAATTTTGGGTTTCTGAATAAATTATTTTTGGTGCAAACCTTTAATTTCATACTGAGTGGGTGAACATTTGTTTTTTATCAAACTGATTCTGGTAACACTTTTAACCTTTACCTGGAACAAGATCCCCCTTGTGTGTTTCTTTGTGAGTTCTGCTTTAATCAAGCCAAATATTACAAAGTATTTCTTAAATATGCATGAAATAATCAAGACATCACTCCAGGTGTGTTTTTGATGAGGATATAATATTTTGATAATGTTATAAATAACATTATAACATGATGTAAAGCTCTAAACAGTTGATATAATCCTGCCTCTTTAACAGGGATCATAAATGTTTGAACACATAAATGCCAATTCATCAGGATAATCAGATGTTGGATTTACTTGCTTATTCAGCTATTGGTGAATCTTTTGACTTTTGCTTTTTTTATTTTGTGCAAACTTAAATAAACCCAAAACTGTTGTTTGTTTGTTTTTGATGTTTAACAAATGCATTTTGTCCCTCTAACCCTAAGTTATAACTCAGTTCTTTATCTAAACGTAAGGATTTTATCATAAGCACACAGAAATTATCTGAGCTTTAGCTTCAGGACATGAACACGCACACATGCACCCACACACACACACACACGCACACACAAACAAAAATGAGAGACAGGCTCTAATAGGAGATAATGGATCCTGGGTCAACACCTGGTAATCTTTACATCAGAGGAAGGAACGCCTTGACATTTTCCAGAAAGTGCTGAACAACATGCCTATAATAAGAAGGTCAGCTAACTTTCACGTCAGGCCACTCTGGAACAATCGAGGCCCACAAGCTGAATATGTCAGACCTTTAGATTTAAAATTGAAAAATGAACCTACTACATCAAGACTGCCAAAGGCAAAAACTTTAAAATGGAAAATAAAAAGTAAAATCAACATGAGAGCGCTCAGATTTTCAATCTTCCACGGATGATTGAACTCCTTTTTGGCAAAGCTGGTTAAAAATTCCGTCTCAGCTGAGTTTATAGGGCCGGGTTTTGGTTCCCCGGGTGTGTGTGAGGTCGTGCATGCGTCTGTGCGACCACGGTTGTTAAATGAAAGGACATGTGCTCAATGCCTTTAGAGAAATCCAACATTTATAGAGGATGCACTTAAGTGGGATGTGAAAAAAGTTCCTCCACGGAAGACTGCACACTGCAAAACACTAAACCTTACCAAGTGTTTTTGGTATAGTTTTTGTATTGTACACATGAAATATGGCAAAATTAACATAAGAACAACTTTTTAGATAGAGATAGGAACTTTTATTAATTCAATAATGCCTTAACATTGATGAAAACGTAGTTCCATTGGTGGGATGGGAAAACGTCTTGTCAGACTGAAATGATTAATTGGATTAATCAAGATGAATCAATTATTGAAATAATCGTCTACTGATTTAGTAATCAATTAATTGTTAACTGGAGTATAAAGACTCAAAAAATGTAATTTGCTAAAAACACAACATATTAAGAGCAGGAAGGAAACCAAAACTGTACACATTGACAAACATAGAACTATGGTGTTTTATTTACTTTTAAGATAAAAAATACCTCTTTCAAAAAGACTAGAGCTCATAAGTGTCATAGTTTTAGCTAAACAAAATCTCCTACTTAAGTATCTTTTGATAATTAAGTAGGAGATTATGTGATTAATCAATTATTTGTTCTCATAAAATGGTTAGTTGCAGCCATGATGTTTTGTTATAACTGAAATAATTTGCCATTTTTTTTTGAATATTAAGAAATTATTTACTTAATAGAAGTTTTTACTTCTTGCTGAAAAGTTACATGTATATTATTTTTGTCTTGTTTCAAGTAGAGTAAAATATTTGCACTGGAAATAAGATGGAAACAATTGTTTTAAATGTTTTTGTTTTCACAGTGGACATTAAGTTTTTTTTTTTTTTTTTTTTTTATTGCAAATTGAGACTCCCAGGATAATTCAGCCACCGAATTAGAACAAAAGTAAAAAGAAGAAGAAAAACTTCCAAGGACAGAGAGTTAGAGGTGTCAGTCAGTAGGCTATGTGGGATATTTTTATACCTAATATCCCTCTGATTGGCGGTGAAGCAGTAATGAGTGGGGTTAGAGGGGTGATTTGGGGTGTGGGTGAGGGTAATGGGGAAGGGGTGTGGGGGCAGGGAGTGTTGGGAGATGGGGCTACGGGGAGTTCAGACAAAGTGAAAGTCCATTTGAAGGAGTTTGATTTGGCCTGTTAAGTCTGGCAACACAATAGCGCCCCCTGCTGTATGACCAAACTCACCCCTGTCACATTAAGACCTGCACCACCCACCTCCGACCTCTGCCTGTGAGAGCTTCACCCCGTCGCTATAATGAACTCCTCGGTTCTCTGACAACTCACCAACAGACTTTCAGAAAAAAAACAAAACCAAAGAAAAAAAACAACAAAAAAAACCCCTCCGGTTTCCCCCCCGAGAATTCCTTTAGATTTGGTTCGGACTGAAACCCTTTGAACCACATCTGGTCTTACTTTGCTAACTCCTACGCTCACACACTCACACACTCACGCACACTCACGCACACACACTCACGCTCACGCACTCACACAATTGAGGCGTGTGCTGCTTATTTGTACAGGACACAATGAAATTACAAGGACTGTAATTGGTTACTTTCATAATTGCATTGAAAGTAATTCATATTGTGCCTTTGGAGACGCCAGATGAGATCAAATGGAATGATGACAGCAGCAGAGTAAGGAGACATTTATTGGATTTTCTCTGCGGATCCTGTCAGTTCAGCTGCGGGAACGTTTGAGTGAGCGAGCTCTGATAGAATCGGCTGATGTGTGGGAGAGTTAGGACAAGTGTGACACTGGAGTCGTACTATTATTAGAGAGCCACTGGAGGGCAGTGAAAGAACTGCGTGTGGCAGGGAGGATCATCACAAGCAGATGCATCTGAAGCTCAGGTAAACAATCAGCAGAGTGAGAAAGAGAGGTCACGCATCATTGGCCTAGAAACACAAACACAGACCTCTCTGACCCCGCTCCCCCCAACTCGCCTCAATCAGCTCTGCTTCCCCGCCCTGCAGATGTTACAGGGTGGGAGGGAAATATTGTGATCGACACATTTGGAATTGGCTCAGAGATTTTGTTGTTGGTCTTGTGACACAGACAGGTAGAGAGGTGGGGAGGGGAGTAATAACAGCCCTGCAAGGGCGAATGTAATAACGATACAACAATATAGCAAGACCCGGTGCAATTATACCGGCATGTTGCTGCCGGTTCTGTGGGGAATACTTCTGTATGTAAATGAACTGAAACAAATGTAGAAAGAGAATAATCCTGCTGCAATAACAGCAACACAATAGAACCATGCGAGCTAAGCAGTAGAGGAGAAAGCAGACATATTCACACCCCTATTAAACCTTTCCTCATTTTTTTATGTTCACCATCACAAACTGTACTGTGTTTCATTGTAAGGTGGAAATTATCAATTGTAATGAATCAATGCTTGAAACAATTGTCGACTAATTCAGTGATTGATTAGTCATTAATTTGATAATTAATGACTCTTTGTGTTTGGAGACTCAAAAAAGGCTATTTGCTGAAAAATACATGACACTCGGAGCAGTAATTAAGCCAAAACTGTACAGAAAGTACACACATTTTGCATAAAAAACAAAAACTTTGTACAAATTGTCTACTCAGAACTCATCACTTTGCTTGGTTCAGATTCTGTAAAATAATCTATTAAGCATCTTTGCTATCCAATTATTGATCAAAATTGAATTATTTTAGTTTCTTTTTATCTATTTGTGAAAAAAACAAACAAACCATAAAATAAGATGTGGTTAAGTTCTTAACCAATTAATTATAATTGAATAAAAGCTGAATGTTGTGGACAGGTGTAGCGCAGGGTCACGTGGTGTTGATAGTGATTATAGATCACCTGTTGCTCACCTGGTAACTTTAGTGAGTGGGTGATGGGGAAAGGTCTACTTTTTGCTGACCGCCTGTTGTTTTTGTCTCTAATCACTGTTTAATTGCACGGATAATTTTTTTATGCTGCTTGGACACTGTTCTGCTTGAATATTGACAAAAATAAATAATCTAAATGCATCCTGGATTGCTTTTTGATCAGCTGGCGCGTCAACAAGGATTCCCATGTTCAGCCACTCTGCGACTTTGTTTGACAGTCGCTAACACTGATTACTAAGATAATTATTACTTAATGCCTCTTTTATTGGGATATTCATTAGATTGTTTCATTCATTTTTTATTGAGCTTTCTTTGCTCAATAAAGACACAGCAAAAGAAGACGTTGGATTTAGGTCTAGACTTTGATGAGCCGTTGTTACACATGAAAATGACTTTAGTCAAATATGAGGTGAACAACTTTCATAGTTCAGAGACATTTCTTTAGAACCGTAAATGTTGCATTTAAGAAAAGGACAACTGACAATTTTTGATAAACATGTACTATATGAATGTTTTTACCTTTCTAAAGAACGACCATTTTATTTTTATGTTTAGTTTTTAAAATAAATATTTTCTTTTTGAAAAGCATATGAAGAGTACCTTCTATGGAAAAAAAAACACACACAGTAGACCCCAGCCTGTTTTCTGTGAAATGTAATTCGTAATTATTAGTGGAAAACTTTCTTATTTGCTGATTTTTTCATAGCACATGTCTAAGCTATTCAAAATAGTGCAGAAGTATTTCTGCATTATGCTAGATGAGATGCTATTGGCTGACATTTGTAAAGCAGCCAATTCATGAATGCCAATTTTTTTTTCTTGGCCCTGATTGTCTGTTCCCAAAAGAGTGGAAATAAGCAGTGTGGGTTTTTCAGTATTCATATTAATGCATACTAAAGTATATTTGCTGTTCAAACTATTCAAATAGGCAGTCTTAATCGTTCTTAGGGGATGTCAAATATTTGCTGCTTGAATCTTTTCTTGTGAAGTCCCTAATCCTAACAGATAGGGTTCGGGACTAACAGATAGGGTTCGGCAGTCCCGAACCCTATCTACATTACTTTAATGACACCAAAAGTGAATCTAAAAAAAAAAAAAAAAAAAAAAAATCACTTTTTTTTTTATTTTGCTGTAATTTTGTTGTGGAAATTTAATGATGTTCCAGAAAAATACTAAAAATACTGATCGAATCTGCTGCAAAACAACACTTTGTTATATATATATTTTAAATATTCATTGGTTCTTCATTTTCACCAAATTTATTGTGAAAGGTCCTAAAAAGCATCACTTAACCCATTTAACATACACTCAGAGATCACCTGACTTAAAATTGCAACATTTACAACTTGAAATGAAAATATTAGTCTCGTAACTCAATTATTGTTGACTTCTTTGTTAATTATGATGAGAAGATTCATGTTGTTTTGTAAATGTGACAAAAACTCAACAAAACCATAAAGAAATCTACTGTTATTTGCGGGTTTTGAAAGCTTGCTTTTAAAGATTTGTTTTCTTTCTGCCTGATGTAAGTTATTACTTCAGGTGTTACAGATGCAGCTAGTCAGTGTAGGTGGTACCACTGCTCACTGCATTGTCATCGTCTTATTGTACTGAGCACAGCCACGGCAGTGCAGCTCCAGGCCAGGCAGACCGAGACATGCTGTGTATTGTACTAGTGTTCTAAAAACAACATTTCTGCAACTCGCTCTGAGAAACTAAAAAAAATTCCTTCCAACTAAATTTCTCCCGATCACAAAAATTATTCTGGCATTGGTTTCTTTCCACGTGTCTTCAACTTGTCTTTTGAGTGACCCGGTCTTGAGCAACTTACCTATTAGTATTTTTCAACACAATCCTTTGGTAAACTAACTGTGCTTTTACATGCAGTACCTTGCGGCCCACAGATTCAGAAAGGCTGAACTGAAAGGACAATTGACGGTAGCACATAACATAAAGCAACATGATATTGGGATGGTAAAATGAAGTCTGTTGAACTCTGCTGTTTCTTTCACTAGTTCATATTAATCAGTCTTTTGTAAACTGCATACAAAACGACAAAGGAGGAGTTTCAGAGTTTCAGAGTTTCAGGTGAGGTGAAACCGCATTAAGAGTCGAAGAACTGGAGAGTGACATGTGTTCAGGCTAAGCTAAAGCCTCTTCCTGCGTCTGCTTTGGAGCTTCAAACAGAAGGGTGTCTTTTTAGTGCAAATCACAGCACACAGCTCAACAGCTCAGCAGGCGGCCAGCTGGAACAACCTCAACTTTCCACAAAAAAAAAAAAAGAAAGAAAACTTTCACGTGGTGGATGGATGATGGAGCTGATACCGTTTCATTGTTTCTAAGCTGTCATTCTCTTGTTCGTTCGCATTTCATCAGTGGGTGAATCCTTTGGGGACTGCAACATGACAGGCAAGCATTGCTGTTCTCCAGCTTTGACCAACCATCTACATTCCCCACCTTCAAATAGTGTTTGAATCGATTGTTTTTCAGGTGTCCCACAAGAATGCAAATGCCCTAAAAAATGTCGACCTTGGTTTTAGAGTTTGACGTCTCAGTGGGCTTGAATTACAAGCCTCACCCTCTGAGTAGGCAAAAGACACACAACAGCCTTTTGTTTTTGTTCTGCACTGCTTTTCAAGCTGTTTTGTCTTTCTGTAGTGGGTCTGCACACACTCAGAGAATCTTTTAATTTTCTAGTGCAACAAGTCTTCCTCCACTCACATCTCTTGTCTGTTTGCGTCTTTTCACAGGTTCCATTTCCTGGTGGTCTGTTTGCATCCCTTCATGCTCCTTGTTTTGTATTTGTCTTGCCATGAATGGCTCTTTGTGTTTGGTTTGCTTCTCATTTTCTAGACATTTCATGGCTCTTTGTGATAACTTGGCTCATTTCCAAACAGGGGAAGAAAATTCAAGCAGGCAAGAAAAGAAAAAATACTCCGTGGAGTTGAGGTGACAGGTTGGGCCCAATTCCCAGTAGTGCTGTTCAGAAAATCCTCCCATTCGGATCACCCAAGATCACGCTGTGCATTCAATATCCTATTAGGCTAAACCACTAACAAAGTAGGTTACTGCAGAAAATATATTTTTAGATCTTTCAGTCTATTCACACAAGCCACATACAGTGATGAATCTTGGTCATCATGGTAAGTATGGCAGCAGAGCAATCAAGTCACAGCTTTACAATTTCTATTACAGGACTCTTGTGACCTTGGTGTGGAGGGAAATGAGACATGCTCTGACCAGCAGAGAAGTTGGTCAGAGTTTGTTAGGAAAATGGATGAAATCAACTATCTGGGTCTCCTTCAAGCTGGACGGCATCCATGGTTTAGATGAAAGTTTTTCTTCATTAGGTTGGTTCAGTCAAAATCTATTCCTAAATTCAATTGTGAATATTTGTAAGGTCTTGAAAACAATTGTTTTATAGATACTATGCATCCAATATGATGGATCTTTGGAGGTTTTTCCAAAGGCTAATAGTTGTTCAGAGCCCAAATAGACTTTTCGCTGCAGTAAAAACTGACTCTACAAATATTGACTCAAAGAGCTAAATAAAAATGCATAAACATTTGTTTAGGTTCTTATTTGTAAAAAGAAAAAAAAATAACAAAGCACATTTATGCATTATTTAGTGTTAGTCTTTCACATAAAATTCCACTAAAAAAGATTCAATTTTGTAGATGAAACGTGAGGAACAATAAAAAGGGAATATATTTCACTCACTGGGTGGTTAGCCTAACTGTATGGCTGGTCATGCTGTTTGTTTCCTTCTCACAAATATTGTGCTTATACACTGTGTATCACACAGAGAACATGGCGAAATCCACGTCTATAGACTGACACTGATACCAGTAGGATGTGTCAGATCCAATTTGCTGGAGAAAGATCCGGGATCTGAGCAGCTGATCCCTCCGGATGGGACCCGCAAAGCCCCATCGTTGGCTCCTTGCAAATATGTTTCACCATCCTCCTGCCCTAGTTATTTTCCCCTATTACAACCCCGTGGTTATAAGGAGAGGCATCTCTTTTCAGTTTTCAGCGAACAGGTTTAATGCAGAGATGACCTAAAATCCATATTTAGTCGTAGGGTAGTACGAGACTGATGAAATCCAATGAATAAGGGGAGTTGTTTACACCCGCTGCTGCTAATCCAGGGAATAGAACTATAAAATATTTGCAGATATTGCAACAAACCAGTCACACATTTTAGAGGTGTTTTATATCATAATTCATCTCCTTTTTGTGCTGCTGAAATGCCTCCTCTCAGGCAAATTTCTGTGGCATTGAGTAAACGCTCAATCTGAGGATGAAGCAACTCAACAATTTTAGATCAGTCAGGATTTGACCTTTGTTACATTTCTTTTGTCTTGTAATTTGAGCTGTCTCAAAATATAACAGCTTGAAGAGCTTGCTATGAAAACCTTAAAGCAAAACATAAAAGTAAACAAGGTGTAATTTGAAAATCTGATTAAAATAAAGGAGAGACGCAGTGGACAGATGTGTCCTCAAACTGCTCGTTTCAGATGTGCCAATTAGTTTTGAAAACTTTATGAATCTGAAGTACTTCTGTCATCATACGTCTTTCCACAGAATTTGGCTGTGACAAAGCTTACTTATTGTTGCTCACAAAGAACATAAACCAGCCAATGCTCCTGTCACTTACAGCCGATGTAATTGCTGACGAGCTTTCACCAGGGAGAAAGCATAATCCACTTCCTCACCGTCCATCTGTGCAATCATATGTTGTGAATAGCCATTCACAGCATAATTTTGCCAAATTAGCCCAATAAAACTGCAGTTGTGTTTTAGTTTATAGAGAACCCTGAGAGTGGAAAGCAAAGCCGGAGGATGCTGCAAAAAGAAATTCAAATGACTTTTCTGTCAAAAAGTGACGCTGCTACATGCTAACCCCACTCGTCCATTGCTGTTTGTGGATGTCTCTTGTGCTTCAGATTTACGGGCGTACCAGAAAGGCACAAACACAAAAGTTCTGACTGGAACCTTCATATGTAAAAATGTTTTAAAAAAGGAAACCAAAAGTTTATGCATTTTTAAACAGAACGATAGTCCCTTGTTAGATTATTTTGTCACTTTTGCTCATTTACATAATGCAATCAAGTCATTTATATAATTTAGTTGATGTTTGTTTTTGTCTTATATGTAGAATTGTTGAAAAACCACTATTTTCTTTTATATGGTGGCACATTTGTGAGGAAAATGCTTTTGGGAGCAGCAGAATCAAGCAGGTGGGTTTTACTCATGAAAGAGGCCAAATCCTTCCTGCAATGCCAAACTGCTTTGGGCAGAGGCAGTGTTATGGTGTCAGGTAGTTTCCATAGAGAGAGATATTAAGTTGAGATTCTGCAACTAGTGGCAATCCCATATCAACTTTCCTAGGTACTAAATCAAAGTAAACAAGTAGGGTAGATTAGAGACCCCTAGATGTTGACTGTTTTCCTGACAGCAGTCAGAAAAACTGACTGCTGTCAGTTTTCCAGCTAACAGGCTTAATGTTAGCTGGAAAACTAACTAAAATGTTAGCTTTTAGTTCACTGGGTTAGCTACACCCAAGTTACTCACTTGGGTGTAATTGCTCACCCAGTTGCTCTCTTAGGTGAGCAACTGTAGTGTCTGATCACACGTGGACTTTTTGTTAATGTGCAAAAAAGTCAGAAAAAAAGAGAAATTGAGTTCAAAAAGCAGGTTTCAAATATGGACTTCAGATGCATTAGCAGCTGAAGTGACCTGAACATGCCCATATTGGGAAGACAGGCATGTTACAATGTAAACTTTGCATGTGATAATGTAAACTCATCATACATAAACAGTATGCTGTCCAACAATTGGGGGGATTTCACTTCGATTACACCAAGATTTTCTCGCAATTCAGTCATGCTGACTTAGGCTGTAATAAAACTTTGGTCTTGAATCAAAGTCTGTGGCATGTAGAGTCTTTTTCCAGCAACATCATCAGACCAGCATCACGACAAGCCGGACGGAAGACCCCTCACAACAGATGCTGGTTGACAAAGAGCAGCACAATCCCACAGCGCATGTGTGACCAGGATGGTGGCTAGCATGATGAGAAGGTGCCAAGTTATAGTGATTATAATGTCGCTTCTAAATACTAATTCATTTTGGAGAAATCCTTCAACCTCCCATGGCAACCTTTCAACTATGCAAAACACCTGGATGGATCTAGCTCCTCCTTTGAGGAGCATAATGCCCTTTTAAAGATGTTCCACTTTTTAGAAAGAAGTTTACTGATATAATTACTTAAGTGGTGAATAAAAAATCTTGACATGACTAAATTTAAATCAAATTAAAAAGCAAAACATTATTTTACAAAACTAGAACTGAGATTACACTAAAACAAAAAAACACAAATGGCAATATTTAAATAAAATTAAAAAAAAACAAAAACAGGAAGGAAATCAATGTACATTTTAGTCAAAAGCCTAAGTCTAAAAATAAAACTAAATGAGACTGTGATATGAAAATAGACACTATTGAAAGTAACACAGATTTTCTGATTAAGTGAAAAGACCTTCACATCCATAAAGTGTGCTTTGTTTCTTTACATATGGACATAAAATGTGGTTTAGGTTGAACATGGTAAGAAAAGCAACAATGAGACAGCAGCTGAAGAATGTGAACTAATTGATGCTGTACATCAGATCGGCCCAAAATTCATTCATCTTTGTTAGAAACATGTTGATGATTAGCCACATTATTACATAAGCTTCTCCAATGTGAGAAAACCAACGTTTTTTTTCTCCTATTTTCAGTCAGAGGAAACACAGGAATGTGTAAATGCATGTAAAGGAGTTAGAATATATGTAGGAAAAAGATCCAGTTAAAATGATACCTGAAGATTATGTTGTGATTTTATCATGTAATTTGACTCTCTCTGCAGAAAGGAAATGAAATCTATGTTTTATAAAATATTTAACAGAATTACACAAGCTCATAAAAACAGAGGCAGCAGTGAATGTGTGGCCTTATATCTTTCAAGCCTACAGATGGTGAGTGTTCAGTCAAGTACACATTCTAGAAGATAAAATCTCCGCCAAGGCTGTTCGCTTTTATCTTCAAATGTTTGTATTATCAGAACACAAGTTCTGGTAATACAAACACATTTACAGCAGCATTGAGTGACTTGAAATGGACCACATGTAATTTCTCCTCACTAGTTTCCATTACTGAGCTGCCATGCTTCATCCTCAATATCCCCCTGAGAACACGGATGATGAAAAGGAAGTAAACAAACCGAATTCTGCTAAATGTTCTGAATTTATCTGCTGCCTCGCATTGGTGCGAGACGGCTTGGATGAGAAACACTCATGGTGTGCATCGGTGCCGTCGCCGCTGAGGAAGGCCCGCTGATGAAGCCTGGAGATACGGGTTTCACTGACGCTCTGATCACAGACACAGGATATGACTGAGCTCCCACTCCCTGCAACAGTTTTATCTTAGATTGCTTTACATTGAATGTCCTCCAGCCTCTATTGTGCGTCTACCAAAATATCTATCTCTCTTACACCAACTTACACGTTCCCCGGACAGTCGCACACAGGTGGGATGAGCGCAGGGAGCTGGTGGAATAAAATAACAAATCTGTGCGTGGGTGGATGTTTGTCTGCACTCGTACTGCGGAGCTTCATGTAAGTTCTGAATTGCTGCTTACATCTCATGATCGCGGATCAATGTTGCTGGTCTATTCACAGAGATGTTAGAAGCATGGCTTACCAGAGATGTCACATATATATGTCCTGCCAGTTTTCATCATGTTTGTTACGCCCCAAAGTGTAGGGCTTCAAGGGATGCAACACAAAATGTGTCCAGACAAAACACATTTTTGTGTGTTTAAAATTTTATAATAATTTAAAATGACTTATTACAAAAAGATGGCTACACAAAACCAAAACACAATGCAATTTACACCAGTTAACACAGAATAAAAGGGGTTTAACAAACTGAAGAATGTTAAGTGCAAATTGAATTGCAAAATGTCCAAACATGTCAGCCTAAAGTAAACTCAAATAACCCAAAAGGAAAACACACAAAGGGAGACCTAAGCCTCCTAGACATGAGCTTCTAGTTTGTATCAAAACAATCTAGAGCAGAGTGAAACTGCTTAACTGAACAAGCAGAAACAAAATACTTCAAAACTTCCCAAAGTAGTTACAAGCACCAAAGGTGGAGCAACAGCTTAACTAAGCCTCTTCTGCTAGCTGCCTCACTGGAGAAATGGTTTCCAGAGCCTTTTATAGGGAGCAGGTGTCCCTCATCCACATCTGATTGGCTTGACGATCCTTTGCTGGCCCAATAGAGTCGCTGCTGCTCTCTTGCAGCCTCCAAGCAGCCAATCAGGAAGGTGTGCTCTCACAGCAGAATCTGCATAACAAAAAGAAGCCTGCACAGCCTCAAGAGGCCAGGGGCTGGAACAAAGTTAGAAGATGATGTTGAATCTTTGACTGAACTGCCCACATGAATTATCATGGGCCAGAGATTTCCAAAATTCCAGCTTTTGTCTGTTGTTTTTGATCTGCAGTGATCTGTACCTATCAAAAGTGGTCAGCTGGTCGAAACTCATTACACAGCATATTCTGGAGTTCTACTTAAATGTTACGTTATGACATTAACAAAATGTCATCCTACACCACGCAGACACTCTGTCTGCACCGATGTATCAATATCAATGAGATATTGATACATATCGTATATATATGAGAAAAATCGTAAATGTGTGCAAGACATATATAAGAAAAAGGGACATTGCTTTGCTACTAATTTTCAACACTACAACTAGATAAAAAGATCAATAAAAAGTTTTAATTTAATACGAAAGACAGAGGGAGAGGAAAGTAATTCAGTTATTTGACTTTGACAACCCTAGCATGTAGATATGATGCAGAATTCTGTGTCCAGTTACAAACTAAGAAAAGGCGATCTTTTCTGTGGCAGATCATCAGTTGAGCAGGTGTTTAAATGAGCTAATCTATCAGCGTTGTGTTGGATTAGCTAATAGCATCGGTAGCTATTCTACCACAGTGATCACTTAATAAGAATTGGAAAAGGAAATATCAAGCCTAAGAACATAATACAGTATTGGATTGAATGTTCTGCTCTTTTCGAGGGAAACGTGTTTTTTCAATGGCGGTTCCTGATACATATAGTGACATTGATGTCAGTTGCTTGGCAACCAGTCTATGTGTAGTGTTGTGCATGAACAAAATTTCCAGATGTAGACATATTTTTAATGTTTATTTACTTTTGTCACTATTGCTTGTCAGTTATGACAAGTGTTGCCGCCTTTCTTGGTCAGATCACCTGTGTTAGAGGCCTTGAACTATTTTTTATGTATTTTATTTGGACAAAAAAGGTTTAATACAAATTAAAGAAAACTATTGCCTATTAAAACTAAATATGAGAGGCACTTGGAAAAAAATTATAAAACCTTGGTATGTTTTTTAATGAAAGCATGGACTGACTTGTATGGGAAACGATATTTACACCAACAATAAAGTTACTAAAATGAAAAAAACAAAACTCAAAACGATAAGAAAAACATTTAAAATATTAAAATCAAAATGACACTGGAGCAAAGACATGCGTCTTTGCTGACGTAAATAAGCTAGTACTTAAAAATATATTCTTTTTTAGCTGTTGAACATCCTGTGGAAACAAACTTTCAGTGTTCAGAATTCCCAATTTTGAGTTGTGATTCTCTAGAATAGATTTTATTCTGCACCTCTACCAAATAAAATCTTCATGGGGTCAGGCCAGTTTTGGCAGTAACTGATAAAACTATTATTTCTAATACAGTTTATATGGTGCTTTTTCAAAAAGTGCAGCGATTCCCAGCTTAGCATTGCATGCCAAAAAGATGATCCGACTTTATGGGATTTTTCTCTGTGCTGCAACTACAGTCTTTACTGTCACATCACCGTGAGCGGGCCCGTGTGTGGCCGCAACCATTACCCTGTAACAGAATGTGACTCGCCTTGCGTTTACGCCTGATAAGGCCCTGGCAAAGAAATGTAGGCCAGAGAGCTCATAGCTGCTTTGACAAGTAGTTACTGCATGTCAATCCAGAACCGTCATGGCATGGCTATCTTTCAAATTCTCCAAATGATGATCAATAGAAAAAGAAAGTGCTCGCAGTCCCTGGTCCATAAAAGAAAGATTGAAACCTTATCGATTTGGGTTTGGAGATGCAGCACTTCCAACTTAAAAGCGGACTCTGAGATTTGCTGAGGCGCTGGATTCCTTCCCGCTCTCATCACAGTCTCCCTCCGGCCTCTGGGTTTGTATCGCCACACGCTGCGGTGCCAGCAGTCACTGCGACAGCTGGTCCCTGAGCTTTCTTTCCACTCTCCCTTCCTGCTACCGTCTTTTCCCATACAAGTCAGTCCATGCTTTCATCTCTTGACAGCTGATATGCCTCTAAAGTTGTTTGTTTAAATCATTAATATAGCTCTGCCTCTGAAGATATATCACTCACCTGGAGAGCCAGGAGAATGTCTATTCTTCTTTTCTTTTTTTCCCCCCTCTCCCTACCAGCTGTGAATTTGTGGATTGGACCATACCTAGTTCATTAGTGCGGCGGTTGGGGAATTTTTCAGAGGTGCAGCGGCTGCTGCAGCCGAACACTGTAATTCAGATATGACACAGCCTGATGAAGCCATGGTTCATTGCAATAGGCTGAGAGGCTTAGGGAAATTGCCGAGCGCAGAGCCGCTGGGCTTTCAGTAGTTTCCACTTGATTAAGCTCAATTCAACGCGTTCAAACTCTCGCTATAATTTAAGAACTGTGCAAAGAAAAAAAATGTAATGAGAAAGTCAAATTCATAGATATAATGTAATTGACTTTGATGAACATCTAGGAACATGAAAGAGTTTGATTAGTTGGACCTAATCAGAGTTTAATTAGTGGACTCAGTCCATCTTCCAGGGAGGATCCTACATGGAACGACGGATGAAGGAGGCAATGCCAGGCAGTGATTTATACGTCATTTATGTTAACATCTCTTGCTGTGGCTCTCCATCTCCTCTAGCCTGATTTGATCTACTTTTCATTCCCGAATTTTTTATTCACCATCACACTCCCTTCCTTGATTAGAAGCTGCTCCGCTAATAGAGTACGTTGTATTTCAAGCCGGCGCTGACAGGCACAGAAAGCCCCCAGGCTCACAGTTATCCTGTCAGGAGTTTTCTGCTGCATCTTTACATCATCTTTGTTGTACAGTATATCAGCCCCGCCACACACACACACACGCACCCAAGAAACCCACTGGAAAATGTTCTCTGCTTGTTTCCGCGCTCTTCCTAACTACCTACTGATATTGTCTTAAAATTTTGAGTGGGACTTTGCCTCAGTTTTTTGATATATATATATATATAGTCAATATATAATCAGAGGTTAACTCAAAGTAAAGCATGAAAGTTGAAGAAAGAGCAATCTTAACTTTCAAATTGTCTCATGCCCAGGTGACACGGCAACATCTTTATCCTGATTTTCCCTCTTCTGTCAGTCTTAAGGACTCTCTAATTATTGAAATGGCTCTTATGATAATCTTGAAGGGGCAGTATTATGTATTGTAAATGGCAAACTGTGGAACAGGGATCCATGAGAGTATGAATGCTTCAGCAGCACACGGCCTTATGCTGCGGAGTTTGATGGCCCCATTAAGAAATCCTGTTTTTAAAAGCTGCTGTTTGTCCTGCAGCGCTATTTGTAAAGCTACTCCAAGACAAACATGCTGAGTCACAATTATTATATTTAGGTTGAATTTGTTGCATCATTTTATTCATTTAATTGGTTCGTTTTATAATTAAGTCAATACCTTTTTTCTTTTTTTTTATTTTGTGTTGCCATTAGTGTATTATACTAATAGCAATATAGAGGTTCGACTGAAAGCTGGAATAAAAAAAAGAGGAAAAAAGTTTGTGTAATGTTTACCTAGTTCCATTTTTGTAGAATCTTTTCTACAAAAAGATTCTGAAAGATTTCTTTGCAGACAGAAATCTTAAAACATTTAACATAAACTGTATTTTCTTTTTTTTTTTTTTAAATAAAAATTTATTTATCTCATTTAGAGACAAGTTAAACTACAGGTAGACCCTGCAGTTAATGGGAGAATGAGACAAAACGAAGGTCAGCGGTTATGGAAGAACAAGGAAACCTTGGATATTATCAATATAAATGGTCTGAGTTGTCCATTCTGCATAATGCATTTTAATCTTTGTCACGATTCCCCTTCATCAGTTCACATGCTCTCTTAGAATACTTTGGTTTCACCTTCACTAATCATACAGTTAAGAACTCCCCTTTCCCTTTTGAAAGTATTATTCCTATTAAAACCTAAAGAACCTTTAAAGAGGACAATGAAATCCCAAACAAGGTTAAGTGCCTCCATTTCTAAAAGCAAAGCATGTTTGCTTTTATTTCACACCTAAACATAGTTTTGTTTAGGTTTGAAATACTATTATTAATCCCCTCATATGCAGCATGTTTGCCTTTCATGATATTGATGTATGAAGACACAATGCCATTCATCACCTTCCTACACTTCAAAATGTAATACCTGCAATTTAAACACCAGTGAAAGCAGGCTACCAGGAGTTTTAAATGAATTAAATTGACCCAATAACAAAATTGGTTAATGTTGCACTGTTTGAATTAAAGAGGATTCCCACACTTTGGCATGCCAGATTTTTGAAAATAATGGTTTACCCTTCTTTCTTATTTATTAGACCATTTCTGAATCCTTAGAGGAATTAATTTAAATGTTATTTTCAAAACATCAAGTTTTGATTAAATTTAAGGCACTAAAAAAGCTTTTCTTTCTCTTTGATCTTTCAGACTTGCAAGATCGTCTTCATGTCCGACTACAGTGAATTTAAAGAACACTGAGAGGAAAAATGACCCAGAATAAAGGTCCTACTGGACTCATGCCCAGACCTGCTGAACCATCTAAAATCCCCTTTCATGCGACGTCTTTACTTGCAAATGTTATTCTCAAGCAGCCACTGGAAAAGGTCTGCAACAAACCACTCCACTCTCTAAATGCTATAAAGGCATTTTTCTATATTCCCTATGTTATTTGAAACTTGCTGATTTCCATTTATTTCATGCGCCAGCCTTTGTTTCATTCTCAACATGACAGCGCTAATCTATATCACCAGAGAGAATAGATTTTTGTCTCCAATGTTATAGTGCACATGCCACTGTGAGCTCATTCCATGCCCAGTGAGGTGCAACGGTGAACTGCTGCAACTCTTTTAAC
This sequence comes from Poeciliopsis prolifica, assembly GCF_027474105.1. Classification (NCBI taxonomy): domain Eukaryota; kingdom Metazoa; phylum Chordata; class Actinopteri; order Cyprinodontiformes; family Poeciliidae; genus Poeciliopsis; species Poeciliopsis prolifica. Next base: position 281,131 of record NW_026562468.1, on the reverse strand, counting down.
AAGATTATTGATTACTAACCCTCCCCTCTCCCAAAGTATGGCTGCTCCTCAACATTCATGCTAATTACTTTTTAGTGTGTGCTTCAGTGGGTGAAAATCCGAGCAAAAACCCAACACAGTGTTTAAGTTTTTAAACATTTTGATTTCTTTGCATTTTGTCATGACGTGAAACTTCACTGCATTTCAATGGGGTTTTATTTGACAGACCAACACAAAGTTGTTTACAATTATAAAGCAGAAGGGAATTTTATATGAAGTTTTCAAAATCTTGTACACACAAAAGTCTGAAACGTTTGCCAGTGAACCAAAGAAATAGATGAGGGACGTTTAAAGCAGTTATTTCTAAGACAACATCCCAAGCTTTGAAAATATCAAAGTTCTGGAGGACTTTGATTGATTTAAAGAAATCAATGAAAGGAGAAAATTAAGAGAAGCAGCCACCATCTTTTGATATGGTGGGAGAAAACACTGTTACTGAAAAACTATGGGTTGTGCACTCAGAGTAACCCTAACCATAAGAAACCATTGTTGGAAGAAAACCATAAAGACAAAGGAGACAGGTAACAGATGTTGCTATGGTCAGATGAAACCAAAGTTACCCTTCAGGCAATTTACTATTTGTGACAGAAAACCAGGACCGAACCGCACATGACCCTAAAAAATAATGCCACCCTTGAGTACGTGGTGGTGATGTCATTCAGTTCAATTCAAAAATTATGTGTTGAGATTCTGGAGGACAAAAAACACAAAACATACATCCAGAACCTGAAAAGAGAGATGGGCAAATCTTTTAGTGAAGACGTCTCCAGGAAGGGACAGACTGTTCTTCTTGAAGCTTAGTTCTATAAATCTTTTGTTGAGAGTGTAAACTCTGTTGGCGGAGCAGCACCAGAGCCAGGGACATAGAAAGGCCAAAAAAGGATGAAAAGGCTGGTTCTGTTCTGAAGATGTCTGTGGAACCATTGGACATGATGTACAAAGAACAATTTTTCAAACCCCCCACCCCACAAAAAAAACAAATATTATTAAGACTGAGCATCCTCCTCATGAGACTGTTAAACACCAACACAGTAGCAGCATTTCATTACAAATGTACAGAAAACTTTGTCAATATTCTGCTTATGTCGCAAAAACACAATTTGCAGTCATACTGTTTCCATAATAAACACAATTAAAATGGCACATGAATTTATGATAAGTCATGAAAAGATATGCCACGTCATCATCCTCCTACCACTCCCTGTCATCTTCTTTGTGGTTTCTGCCAGTACTTACATGTGATCATTGATCACATGATTTGAGATGTGAAAAAATTGTTTACACTGCAATTTTGCAAAATATACTAATTTGAATACAGCTGAAAAAACACTTCAACCTGGCTTTGTGCAACAAAAAGCTGGGATGAACCTTTAATCAAACAATGAATGAGGAGCAAAGATGAACTTTTTATTTAAGAAAAAAAAATATTTTTTTAAACTAACAGGTTTCTATTAACAGCTTTCAGAACAGCTTTAAAACAGACTGCTACTGTTCTGGTGAACTACCAAGACACTACTCCCCTTTTGCTGCTTCTTTGTGCTCTGCCTGCTACAGATGAGAACCAGGTGGAGTCAATCTCCTGGCAATCGAAAAGTGTATTTTAGGTGTGGCTGACCTCTCATCGTTGTTTGAGAAAGTGGCACAGCATGTGTGGCAAACATCGCATGCAAGGTGCAAACTGTGCAAATCTTTAAAAAACTGTGAAGGACAGCCGGTAAGCTCCCAATACTGTTTTACATGGACTTTAACTGTTTGATTGTTTTAATGGGAAAAAAAAAGAAAAAAAAAGAAATGTATATATTTATATGCACTTGGTGTTTATTAGTTAAAGCAGAACAAATATTGATAGAAAATGCTAATTTATTTGTTTAATTTTACTATAAAATGCTTAATACTTATTATACTGTAGAATTAAATGATTTAAATCAGTAGAAATTTATTTTAAATTTTCACAGTGTATTTGTCCTGTTGAGTTCACAATGTAATTTAGATATTTCTGTTTCTTTTGAGGGTTTTCACCTGTATGATTGGAGTATCATATAAAAATAAATATAACTAAAATGAGGACTCCTTGAGTGAACCCCAGTTATATTTCACAAAAAAGATAATCCTTTACAAGTTGGGAATGCACGGTGAAATCAAACCAGGAGAAACTTGTCAGCTATAGCAGATCCTTCCTGCACACAGACAGCAGTGCCTACAACAATTCTTTGAAGAACCTTGGATAATGTGAGTTACAACAACTATTACCCTTTGGGATCAATACAGAGTATTTTTCAATTGTTTTGAATTGAACAACCCCTAAAGATTTGTAGCTGTAGTTACAGTTCCACACAGCAGTCCACACTTTTCAAAATTTGATTTGTAGGAGCTTGTGTCACCTTGCACATTACAATTTCTTGATGAGCTTCTTTCGACAAATCTATCGCTGGCCTTTCTCTATGAAAGTTAATGACATTTATGATAACATGACCAGATACAAAATATTCCAAAGCAGTTCAAGCATCTCATTGTGAGGTGCAGAGGGAGAAACATTCACAGCTCATCTCATTTCATGCTTTTTTAACCACAGGTGGGTGGACCATCTCTGTTGCGCCTGGAACAAACAACGCCGCAGTGTGGAGATGAATTTCCCAGTGGATGGAGGGCACCCTGTGTTTGCCAATACTTTGCGGAATTTGATCAGGATGAAAAAGTTTGCCGAATACTCATACACACATATACATGCACACACACAATTGTTCTTCCACCACACAGTCATAAAAGTGCACCTTCTTACCTCCTTAACAAGTTCAATACATTTCCCCCTTTCTAGTTATTCTCATGTGTTTTCACCCTAGATCATAGGTGTCAAACTCTGGCCCGCGGGCCAAATTTGGCCCGCAGTGTAATTATATTTGGCCCGCGAGGCAATTTCAAATCAATATTAGAGCCGGCCCACCGGTATTATACGGTGGCAATGCGGTGACGCCACATTCACCGCTTATACTACGAATCCATAATGCTCTGCTGTTTTTTGGCGTGTCAATCAGGACAGAGGCAGCACTGGCAGAGCCAGAGGGGTGGCCAGGGTGGAACTTTCCACCCCCAAGAGAGCCCTTGCCACCCCAATGGAAATGGTAATTTTAAAATATAATACTTATCTTCCGTTAAACCATTCCAGTGTCTGTCTCTGCTGTTCACCTCCAAACTCCTGGCGTTCTTATGAGGCACTGAGCCTTGTTCGTAAAGCTGAAAGTCTTTAAAAAAAAATTTTTGCTTTCAGAAGCCCACTAAGAATGCAGCTGCATGTCGTTTCATTCAGAATATGAATGAATCCTCTGCTGTGTAATCCTGTGGTTTCCCCCGCTCACTCCAGATGGCTTTTCACCAGGAACCTGCTGTCTCGGCTGCCAGTCTGTCACCGCCTCCTTTTCTGGAGTGACTATCCATGGGGTGATCCGGTCACCCTGTGCCCTCCTCCCCACCCGTAATGTTATTGCTACCCACTCTGTGCAGATTTATGCCAGTGCACATACGAAGGAGGGATTGACATTTAAATCAAACATAAGGATAAGCAAGAGCAGACAGCTGGAGCTTAAGATAGATACTTATATCCATGAAACCCAACATTTGTAACAGATCATTCAGTGGTATGACTGAAATCTACATTTCTGGTGAGTAGTGATATTTTTAAAATAAATTCTCTACAGAAGTGGTTAATGAATTACACAAAGCCAGGACAAACATTAAAAGGGAACTATTGTATAACATCAACTTTTTTGATCTTTACATCATGATATAATGTTATTCTCTTATCAAAAACATTCCTGGAATGTTGCCTTGATTCTTTCATGAATGTTTGAGAAATTCTTTTATCTCCCTGGCAACCATTCAGCTGCACGAAATGCCTGGGTGGACCTAGCTTTATCTTCAAGGTCAAAGTTTCTTCTACCAGAGCACCTGTCCCCCCCCCACTCAGCTCCTTCAGACTAGTCAGCAGTGATTAGCATACACCTGGGGGAGCTGCACATCAGCAAGGTTCTTATAGAAGCTACTGAGCAACACTGGTAAAAGCATTAAAAGGTTAGTAGAGGAGCAATGTTGTGATGACTTCCTGAAGGAGTTTCAGAAAGAGCAGGAGTTTCTTAAAGAGACAGGGGCCTAATTTCAAGGTATTAAATAATGAAGTCATATTTTATATAATATTTAATAATGCTGTATGTATAAAAAGGTGAAGATATAATCAGTTCGTACCTCTACCTTGACAGAAATTTTTATATCTTTGCCATACTAGTTTTTCCTTTTTTCAGCATTGTGTGCTTTTTCTTTTCATGACTTTTTCAGATGAAAATGACCAAATCAGATAAAAAAACTAAATAAATAAAAGTATAAATATCAAAAATATCTCTTGTTGTGGTTCATATTTTAGAGTTTCATAAAATGTATTCCTGACCACTGGTTCTTCATGTGAACAGAAAAAAATTGCTTTCCATCCAGCTGAAATTACAAGGTGCTCATCAGGTGCATAGTTCAGTCCATACTGGCAGAACTGGCTGCATGACCCAATAAATCAACTTGGCCACAGCTTCCTCTAATTCAGCTTGGTGACAAAGTACAAATTTTTCTTAGGTGAAACCTTCAGATGGACTGGAATTTCTTAAGAACAAAAAATAAACAAAAGAAAAATGACCCTGAACAAAATGAAAATATTACAGTTCATATTAAAACACATTTTTCTTAAATCAGTATAGTGATAATAATTTTAAATTAACCACACTGAAAACTCTCCAAAGAGGAAAAACCCACCAATGACTAAAACCCTTCCAGCATCCATCACTCTCAAGAAGGAACAAGCTGGAACGGAAACAACGCTGATGTTTTTAAAGACACTGCTGCATTTGACAAAATGTCCTAAATATTTTATTTACTCTTTGCAGAGAGGACATATCAGATTTGAATTAAATTGAAGCATTTTGTCAAACTTCTCAATTATTAGAAATGTTTGAGGACTCCAGGTAAATGTGATCCTTTGAACAGAGTTTGAAGCAAGATTGTGCTTTTTATGGTGACGTTAGAGGTTATGTTTGATTTTTACAAGCCCAAGAAGTAAGCTCCAAACTAGAATGGAAACACATTCACATCAGGAGTCACATGAACAGCTGGATGCTACTACTGGCAGAAATGACAAAGACAACAGGATGTAGCAGGAGGATGATGTTTTTTTTATGGCAGCTCTCAGGATCACAGTTCATAAAAAGTTGTGTGTCATTCCAATGTGTTGAATCCATAACACTACTGTAAAATCAAAGCCTACAGTTTCCCCAAAATGCTGCATATGTAGTCACTTCCAAGTAGGCGGGGCTTATTGCTCCAACGCCTGAATATAAAATGCTGACGTCTCCTCTGAGGCTGATAGATGATGCACCATGACTGATTTATGAATATATCTCATGTCACAGTTTATCTCCATTGCTGCCATTATTTTTAATGACTTATTGCTTGAACAGGCTTATTCACACGTGATTTTAATGGAGAGCGATGATTGTGCTAGCATTAAGACAAGTGCTGCAATTAAAGTAACTGTGCATAGTGTTGTTTAGTAGAAAGAGTCATGATGTTTCCTTGAACATACTGTTTACATATTGAGCAACATGATTTTCCAACATGGGGTTCTGTGATATTCGAGTGAACAGAATGAACTAAAGAGCTTCAGGCACATTGTGTGATGTCACAGAGTCTTCTCACCTCCTGTCATCAGTAGTTCGGTGCTGTGGGCAGAGTGTTTTTTTTTTTATTATGCAAAGTTGGAAGCAAACATACCTTGGAATGTGGAAAGATTCAAAACTATATACAATCTTCTTTAAGGAATTGAAAGAGAAACCCTTGGTCCACATTCATGTAGCACAACATACCACAAGGGTCTGAAACTCCGACTTCATAGAGAACACTTCAGCAGATGACTCATCCCTCCCACACAGAGAACCGATCTGGATATCATGGAGTCAGGCAGGGATGCCATGCTGAGACAGAAGACACCCTGAAAGACTTAATCCACTGAAGATTTGTAGTAACGTCTTCAAGACATTTGAACAGTAGTATAGTGTGTGCCAAGGAGAACAGTGGGGCCAGCTGTCAAAAAACAAAGAAAAGTATTTAGTTTGAGTAGCCTAACAAGACTCTGTTACAGACCACATTTGGATATAAAAACAAAGTGAAAACTCGATAAGATGGATAAATTGGCAGCAGTGCTTCTTTTGTCCTGATCACAGCCCCACTCACCATCATCTCATCCCCACACTCGGTGCTGTCTCTTGGCTCCGCCCTCTTTGCTGGAATCTTTCTAAATTTGCTGGGGGTGGAGTTAAACTTCCACTTTAAGAATTGATTTGAACTAAACTTGAGATTTCATACTATTATGATTTTATTTTCATATTATTACAACCTTATTCTGGTAAAATGATTTCATTTTTGCATTATTTCAATGTAATTGTCAGAATATTATGACTATAGTCTTATGTTTCAGCCAGTGTTGGAAATGCTAAGTCACAGACTGCCTGTAAACGTCTCACCTGCATGGCTGAGCATTTCCTGGAAGACAGCCCACTTCATAAGGCCTAAATAAAGTTTGCTTTTTCCAGTCTTATAAGCCGTTATCGCCTCCTGGAGACCAAATGTGTCTTATTTGTTGGTGATATTGTGATTGCTCGGGAGAAACCCAGGTGTGTCAAAGAAGCAGAGTAAAGCAACACATCTGTTATGTCACAGTGCTGTCAAGCGTGTGGACCATATGGGCCTCCGTCCTGCTGCACTCCCTCTTCCCCCACTAATCTGACGGTTGCCACTCCTCCAGAAAGGCTCTGAGCTACGTTGTAATGAATGTTGCTCGTTATTAAACTCATTATGTCTTGACTCTCCTTGCACCGCAGCCTCCTGCTGCTTCTTTTTTTTCTCACCTCATTTCAGTCATTCATACGAGGAGATGCACAAACACAAACATCTTCTGCCTACAGATAACACTTGCGTTCAGATCCCACAGCTGCTAGCACTATACCAGCTTCTGTTGCAACTTTAGGTACAAAACCACAAATTATGATATTTGCCCCCCCCTAAATAAAGGATCTTAGAGACATTAGCGTTCAAACTCAAACCACGTGCAAATGCAGATTTTATTTCCTGTACACACGTCAACCCCCAAGTCTTCTGTTATTGCATAAATCATTTTAATCAGTGTCATTAACCCCTGGAGATGTGTCCGTACATCAGAAAGGGAGAAATAATTACCCCCGCCGATCAGTCGATTTTGGCTCGGTTTGTTGGCATGTATGGATTTTCAAGTGGAATCTTGTTGTAATTATCTTTGCAAATGAAAAGACATTAGCAAGGCGTATTGATAGTTGTGCAGGGGCATATAACTTGATTAGCTCAAAAGAGGGGATCAGCACGAGCAGAGATGTAATTTGCGGTGATGGATATTTCAGGAGTCATTTCACTCTGGGGTCCCACCTCCTGTCGGACGTGCCTCGCTTCACAAATGAGAAAACAGGCGGTTCTCCAGCCAGCTTGGCAAGCAAAGAGAAAGACAGCAGCTTTGGAAAAAGTTAGGAATTAAAGTGGGGGCATAAGGTTTGTTTTACATGATGGTCTTCATTGGCTTTTTTCTGTAAAGTTTGGAATTAAGGGTTATTTCTCTCAATGTGCACAGAAATCCGAAATTAGAGACGACAATAAGCTTAAGTTTACAGGGGCAGTATTATGTAAAACTTTGATGACATCATGTTACAATGTCATCAAAAAATATACCTGGAGTATTGACACTTAAGTCTGAGAAATCCTTAAAATCAGCTGTGCAAAACACCTGGGTGGACCTAGCTCCACCTTCAAGGACAAAACTCCATGGAGCTGTGGCTTCCAAACTTCCACCTGACACAGGGCTCCTATACTGCCACTTTCCAACTCAGCTCTTTAAGACTAGCCTGCAGCAGGTAAAAATATTGTTAAAGGGTTAATAGAGGAGTCATGTTCTGATGACTTCCTGGCTCTTCAGAAAGAGCAGGAGTTTCTTAAAGAGATAGAGGCCAAATTTCAAGGCGTTAAATTACAAAGTAAAATTTTGAAATATCAAGTATTTTTATACCTGAAGGTAACAGTTACACGTAATAATGCCCTTTAAGCCTCTGTCCTTGAAAACAAACAAAATAAAAATGTTCCCACTTTTTCTTTTTGAAGTCATGTTAAATGTGACTTCAAAAAGATTAACACAGATTAACACAATTTGACCCACAAATCAAACAGCGCTGTGTAGTAAATTCCCATCAGAGTTCTCTTCTGTCATGTTCAAATGCTATTTTTGGTTCCACAGAGAAAAGCAATTTCTTCATGCAGCTTTTTGAAAGATACATCAGAATTTCAGTGTCTAAAGGAGCATTCCAACTAAAACTTCCATAATTTTTCACTTTACAACCACAAATATCAAGGGATTTTATTGTGACTTTATGTGATAAATCTACAAATAAATTGTTTTTCATATATTCTCTTTTCAGTTTAGATTTGAACTTTGACTGGGCCATCTTTACATGAGAATCCTCTGATCCAAAAGCTTTCATTGTATTTTTGTCAGTATATGGAGCGTTGTCCATTAAACTTCTAAGTGCTCTGTTTTTATGTGCTAATATGAAAACAATTGATGTTTCTGTACAAATGTTACTTTTTGCAGGAATTTTCTGCACTAATGCTGCTGCTGCTTTCCCCTAAGCAGTGCCTTAAATTTGCATACATTGCTGGATTATAACCTTGAATATAAAAATAGTTGCAATGTGCATTCTCCATTGAGTTTGTGATTTAAAAAGAAGCCATACAGTGCAATTCATGGTTTAGGAACCTTGGGCTATTTTAATTGGATAAAACATTTTCTAATTGCAATTCTTGTGCAAAAGAGAAAGAGACATGAAAGGGAGTGTGGTAATTATTGTGACTGGAGTGCTACAGGCATGTTTCTATGTTTCCTTGTTGCAGTTTATGTCCATAAAGTATTTACAGAACATGGATGCAGAAAATAATAATCTTATTTTAAACAGATTCGGGTTGTGATAATCCTGGAAATGTCTCAAAGTGGAGGCTGATGATGGAGATGCTGGCAATGAAGCCATTATTGTCTCGCATGAGTACTGAAGAAAGAAAAAGAACCACAGTCATTTGCTGCCCCTTTAAGTGCCATGTTTACTTTTCTTGCAAATTTGAATTTGGTTAGAAGACAGTATAAAGTGCTTTACCAATACAAGTATAAAGACTGAAATCTGAGTTTCGTTTCAGCAAAATACCAGATTCTCGTTTGGGTGTAGGTTTGGTCTTTGACTAGCCCATTCAAATGCAAGAATAGACATTGAGGCGAATGATTCCTCTGGTTGTGTATTTGGGCTAGTTTCTAGAACAAATATATTTGCGCACATTATACAAAACTAACTCACACCAACTTTTCAGCAAAATTTGCTTTGCTTCACAAATTTCTTGACAATGTAATAGTTTCACTGGCAAATTATTTCACTTCTGATACAGTAAAATCATCTTGCTGTGAGAGAAATAATCTCCCAGTTGAACTATTACTTTCTAATCAATATTACAGAAATTGATGACTTAAAAAAAGCTCCTACTTGTTGAAAAGTTCATTTTGTCTAACTTTTAGTTAGTTTTGTTTTATTTTAAGTATGTGTGGCATAGAGTGGAGTAACCATACAATTAATTTTGTTTGTTGCCAACAACGCCACCTGGGGTTTCCACCCAGGAACTAACAATTAAGGACACAGGTCCGGTTTTGCAATCAGCAAGAGACAGGTTTCAAGTCTATCATAATTTATTAGCATAAAAAAATACTTATTCCTGAGCAAACAGGAATGTCACAAAATAAATCCAGCTAGGCTTACCAGTGGATACGACCAGGCCCTGGATGGTAGGTTCCAAAGCAAACAAAACAAAGAACACAAACCATCAAAACAAACACCCGTGAATCACTCAGTCCTTGTAGTTCCCTCCACCGATTGGTGTTAATCACTGCACAATCACACTCAGAAAAGGAACGCCGCATCCAGGCCCGAGCGCACCACCGGCGGTCTAGAAAAACAGAAAAAAGACTAATTGTTAAAATACACACAATAAAAGAGGCATAAAAATGTCCATGAAGAAGTCCATAAAATCCCTATGCTTGACAGGCAGGGCCAGATGAACGGTACAATCCAATCCGGAACAGAACGACAGCAGCCGCTCCTTGTTCTGATTTCAGGGGCTGGGGGGCGTGCCCTGCACGCAGCAGTTTCTCGCTCTTGACCGCGAAACCAGCGGTCACTCCGTCCAGGCAAGACAGCAGCGTCAAGTGTGTGACCAACAGTGATGACTCCGATCAGGTTCAGCTCTTTTCACTTCCACCCAAACAGGAGCATTCAAACTTCGGCACTTAACAGGGACCACTCCACCCACGATCGAACGTGGAAGTAAATGCGCACATACATCTCTGTACTCAGAATACAAACAGCCCAACACGGAAGCGCGATGTGCGACGTGTAAACACCAAACAAGTGTCAGTCCACAGCTGACCACAGCTTTTGTACTGAACATACTCTGTTGCTATTGGCCCACTGATAATCAACCTGCCAGCAGGTGCAGCCTCCACCTACTTCCTGCCACATATGCTAAGAAATTTGAGTTTGATTAAAACTCCCCTTGCATGGTCAGTCACTGAAGGTGACCTTCTAAATTTTGGTTAATTGTTGAAGTTGTGCTAATAATTTTTTTAATTTTCAGATGATGAATTAAGCAGAGCCCTCGAAAATGTCCAAAGCTCAGGACATTATGTCTCTTATCTTCCCAATAAGAGACATAAAACTGCATAGTTGTAACGTGATGTAAAAGAGAGAAGATCTGCTATAAATACTTTCACCAAAGTTCTGCACAGATTTATTTTCTATAAAAGTTTGAGAAAGAGAGTCTCTCAACATAGAGGTAAATCTGTGCTCTAAAGTTTGTTCTTTTCCACCTGGAGCAGTGAAATGCTGAACTGCACGCATCACGGATCTCACACAGTAAATCTGTGACCAGTTGCTCATCTAACGTCTCACACTGCACACAAAGCACATTCTGACCAACGACACAAAGGCTCATTCTCCTGAACAATAGCAAACAAAACAAAAGCTTTGTCCAAAGAACAGAGAGTGGCTGCAGACTAAGTGGAAGTAATTTCTGTCCCTCTTTCCACATCTTCAGATTTCTTGGAAATACATGTGTGCTCTCCGACTCAAATAAGTAGTTTATAAATGACTTTGGAAGCATGTACCACTTTGATTCTGTGTACGCCTGCAGTCAACCTGCCATTTAGTAAATGTGTCAGCTGGTATATACTGTACAGCCCACTAAGTCAGAGTGGGAGACAGGTTGCAGCACAGCCCAGACTCAGAAAACAAGGACCAGTCCAAACACAAAGGTCGACGCTGTGTGGAGAAAAACAATGCAAGATTAAAAGAACATTCCACCCTTTTTTGCATCATATACCAAACCGTAACCATTATCGCTGCAGGAGACTTTAACTGCAAAGAAACGGGTTTTCTTGTAAATGCACAGTTTTGTATTCTGTAATTGCACATTAGCCTGGTCAATTGAGGTTCCTGAGTCCACTGACCACCCACAGACAGGCTGGTCAGTGGGTGTTACTGACCACCCACAGACCACAGAACGCTGACAGTGTACAAACAGAAATGACCAATGAAGACAACAACTGACTAGTCATATTTTTTTAAGAAGTTTTCAAACTGGTGCTGTATTCCTATGACAATTCCTCCAATGCTAAAGTTTTACTTAGCTTGGAAACCTCGGTTGGATTCTTGGCTTATAGGAGATTAAGGACCAATCACACAGCTGTTCTGAGCAAAGAAAGGACTAAACCTCCCATCTAATACATTCTCTCCAACAATACATATTCAAGACATGCATACAAGGTCAAAGATTCTCAAATTCAGGAATTGTGGATGTGCGAAGAGTTCCCAAGCTTGTAAACAATCAACTTTCACCTTTCACAAGTGAAAGGTGAAAGTTTTGAAACAGGTGACAGACTAGCATGAAGCCTTCATCTTACTTTAGGCAAAGCGTGGACTTCACATGAGCCATTTAGCATTTTCTCTCAGTTCTTACCCATGTTCAATAGGAATTATTTTAATACTAAATAATCTTACTACATCAGATTACCACTGTCTCGAACTAACGCTGTAAAAACCCCAAAAAACGAACAAAAACAACAACAACAGCTCTGTATGCAGCAACATCTTTTTGGAACATTTTGCTTCTGCAATTACGCTAATTGGACATTTTAAAAAGCACCTTAAAAATGTATAATAGATAATTAAATTATATTGAATTGATGAAGTGGGTGAATTTATATTCAAAGTGAACGTATTTATTATTTACAGTATCTCTGAAAATATGCATAAAATATTAATTCTGTAAGGTATTTCATAATATCTTTTTGTAATATCTTGTAAAATGTAAAAAAAAAATCTGGCTTTTGATTTGATTTTAGTGTTTTGCTGTATGAGGTATTTTGCCATGTCTTTTTCTTTGGTATTGTTTATAACAGTATGATTTTATGATAATATTTGTGGATGAATGCTCTCTGCTCTGGCACAAAGAGATCCTCAAACAGACAAGAAATCTTTCATCCTCATCAGTAGATATGGTTACGTTTGACGTTTTTTTGTTTTCACCTTTCAATTCTTAACAATTTATCCAAATGCTGTCATAAAATGGGTGGAGACTTTTGTTTACTGGGTCGACCACGACCAGCAAAGGGCCAATATTTGATTAAATTAAAAGATGAACACATACATTTTCCATTTCAAGACATCTAAAGAGGATCATCTGGTTCTGACCAGTGAAACTTGCACACCAACATTGTTGTTTAAATTTTAGACACCTAAGAAATGTCATAACTCCATAGGTGTGGTTAGAATTAAACCTGAGAATGGCCAAGGTGATTACACTCCAATTTTTGGAAATCTATAGTTAATCTATGATTTTACAAAATGTATTTTCCAGTGGACTGGTAGTGTTTGTCTATCTGTAAAAACATTTTTTGCAAACTATTTGGTGTGTTTAATCTGGTTATCTATTGGATGCTCTAAAGAGTAAAAATAAGTACTTTTATTCTTTCTTAGAGAATAAAAAAATAAAAGGAGAACTTGGGACGACTGAAATGGAACTTCGAGAAATAAAGTTAATGTTACATAGTCCTGGGTTTTGGAGATGCAGTGCTGATAAAACTGTTGCTAAAGGATTAATAGAGGAGCTATGACTTCCTGAAGGCAAAGCCTCAGAAAGAGCAAGAAACAGAGATCCGATTCCATATATCACCTTTATAACAACTGTGAGTGACGTAGTGGTATAAAACGGCACTATGTGCCTGGAAAACACGTAATTCTTTCACTTTATATTTTGTTCATAGGTGAACAAAATATAGGTCAAAAATAGGTCATATGGGTCAAAGATCCATATGAGACCTCAGATAGGAATCTGATATTAACATTCAGTTCTAGAAAGCTTATTGTATATCCTGACCTTGGATCAGTTCTAGACTAGTAATGAATTAATGCATTTTATTTATGTTAAAATTAATTTACAGCCTAAGAGGATGAGTTCAATAATTAACCTACAGCTGAATTTTAACATTGCCTACTTTTGCCTGTGTACTACTGGTTATTAAAAAAAGATGATGTCTTGTAAACTATGAAGGTATCCATAAAAAATAAATAAATAAACAGCAGCATCACAACAAAAGCCTTGTGACAAAAATAGACAATGGAAAGAGTAATCCTTTGGGACAGTTTTCTGGCTAAATCAAGAACCAGCTGAATAAAGATCATTTTTATCCTGACAGCCAGCATACATAGACTCTGCAAACATGCTTTGCATTTTCATTCCAAGTGGAAAGGATTAAGGCAGCATTTGCTTTAACCTGTGTACCAGAAGAAGGAGCTCAGTAGCATAGCAGAAAGTTCTGTTTGACCTTTCAGTTGTTCAGATTTCAAGTGCTGTTATTTGCTGTGTGGGACATGTTTAAAGACTATTGCAGTGACATTGATGAATTAACTGATGTTATTGGTATTGGTGACTTTCTGTGAACACTGTGTGATTCCAAATGTGGTGGGACCGGTGTGGTTCAATAGAACTATTTTTAAGACAAAATTGTAATAATTTATCCCCAAAAAGTTTTCAAGGCACACAGGCCGCTACATATGAGGCTTGAGACAATCTCACTAATTTCAATAATTTTATTTATTACATCAGTTCATGCTAATCAATAAAATACACCAAGTTAAAACCACTCACACATTAAATAAATAACAGTGACGGCTCAAGTCAAGGGTGGCAGTGCAGTTCAGGGTAGTGACCTAAATAAAAGAAACACAGCAAACAAAACAACAAAACTAAAGAAAATTGTGCAGCAAATCAAAAGAGTACCACCACCCGGAAAGTCCACCACCAACACCACGAACTGGCCTTTCCTGTCAAGATAAAAGACATTCAAATTACATGAGTCATTTCATAATTGTCGTTCAGTCAACAATCAATCAGCAGCAATTGTCAATTAAGAATTCGTCCTGGGATGCCACGCCACAGACGCCACTCAAGAGCGGCAGCAGAGTCCGTCCAAGCTGGTCGCCAGTCCGAACCAGCCAAGCTGGACAAAGGGCAGGAGTCAGGTTCACGCTGACCACGACGGCTGGCAGAGAGCCAGCAACCAGAGCGACAAATGGACTGCCGACAACCAAAATAACAGCTGACATCAACCAGGAACCACAGGGCAACAGGCAAACAGCCGGCCAAGGACAAACAGCAGCGTCACAAGCTCTATGTGTAGTGCCTCTGGCTGGGAGGAGGATCAGGCAATTTACACAGGCCACCTAGGTGTACAGTTAAAGCTAAGCGAAGGCTAGGCTAACAAACAGCAAGTATAGGAGAATCCTCTTACCAGAAGAAGGAGCGATCAACGTGCACACCTGAGTGTGCTACTGGCGCTGCACAGCAACAGAGGTCTAAACCGGAAACACATGTTGACCAGGTGAGGGAGGGCCCCTTATATACAAACAGCGCCACAACCAATTAAATGCCAGCACTTGTGTGGTGCGTTCAAAACCTCCAGGGCATACTGCCACATTCCACCCCCCCAAAACTGCATCGGCCCCGACGCATCTAATCTTAACACCAAGGTCGAAATACAGCAGACATAGTACTGGATGAAGGAGTTTCCCTTACTGCTGGCCTAGGAAGATGATGGGGATTATGATGCTGGCCAGCAGTTGATCGTGCTGATTTACGCACAGACGCATCACTAGGACCAGGCTCTGCTGTATTTCGACCTTGGTGTTAAGATTAGATCATCGTCGGGGCGCCGATGCAGTTTGGGGGGTGGAATGTGGCAGTATGCCCTGGAGGTTTTGAACGCACCACACAAGTGCTGGCATTTAATTGGTTGTGGCGCTGTTTGTATATAAGGGGCCCTCCCTCACCTGGTCAACATGTGTTTCCGGTTTAGACCTCTGTTGCTGTTTTAAAAGCTCTTTTAACTCTTTGACCTCACCATGAGTGGGGCTAGCAGTAGCTGGTGACCCACCATGGACAGCAAACTGAAAACTGGGCGCTGAAGGCAGAGAATTACTCCGGCCTCTCATACTAGCTGGCAAACCCTCTAATTCCCACCTCATTGCCTCACCTCTAACATCAAGCAATGTTGCTGCCGGTTTCAGACGTACATACTGTTTTAGCGCACGACGGAGCGCACCATCAAGGACATATTCTATGAACTGGTCACGCAAGAGAACTTCAGCATTAGGCATATCCCTAGGTGCCTGCGCTTTTACTTTCTCCATGAGGCTCATCAATGCGAGGGAGAACTCTTGCAACGTTTCCCCCTCTAATTGCTTTCTGGAGAAAAAGGCCTCCTGTAATGCAACATGCGACTCATTGCAGCCATAAGCTCCTTGAGGATAGAAATAATTTTTGCCGGATCACCCCTTTCCTGACTAGACCGATATTTAATCTCATCCCTGGCCTCGCCTTCTAAATGGTCATACAAAAAGAAAGCCTGATCTGCTACTGACAAATTTCGAGCCCGCATACACGCCTGTACTTCCTCAACCCATTCACTCACACTAATCCCCATCTTCCCCCTAAACATGGGACACTTCCGGTCACGTGGGATAAACACTAACCTGTCTGTTACTTGGACGGTGGGGGTGCAGGCTGAAGATGGCACAGCACTGGAGCTAGATGTGGAAGGTGAATGCTCTGTACGCAGCTTTTCATTGTCAGCCTTCAATTGAGCAACCAAGTTCCTCAATTCAAGTAGCTCTTCCTCCATGACTACAAATGACCAGCTCAAAAAAAATGAACCGCTGCTGTTTGTCCTTAGCACACCAAAAAAAAATTACTGCTCAAACATCAATGGCACAACATACAATAAAATAGTGAAAAGTCTCAACCTCAAACTGTTAAAAAAACAGAATCCTGCTCACAGCGCCAAAATGTGGTGGGACCGGTGTGGTTCAATAGAACTATTTTTAAGACAAAATTGTAATAATTTATCCCCAAAAAGTTTTCAAGGCACAGGCCGCTACATATGAGGCTTGAGACAATCTCACTAATTTCAATAATTTTATTTATTACATCAGTTCATGCTAATCAATAAAATACACCAAGTTAAAACCACTCACATTAAATAAATAACAGTGACGGCTCAAGTCAAGGGTGGCAGTGCAGTTCAGGGTAGTGACCTAAATAAAAGAAACACAGCAAAGCAAACAAACAACAAAACTAAAGAAAATTGTGCAGCAAATCAAAAGAGTACCACCACCCGGAAAGTCCACCACCAACACCACGAACTGGCCTTTCCTGTCAAGATAAAAGACATTCAAATTACATGAGTCATTTCATAATTGTCGTTCAGTCAACAATCAATCAGCAGCAATTGTCAATTAAGAATTCGTCCTGGGATGCCACGCCACAGACGCCACTCAAGAGCGGCAGCAGAGTCCGTCCAAGCTGGTCGCCAGTCCGAACCAGCCAAGCTGGACAAAGGGCAGGAGTCAGGTTCACGCTGACCACGACGGCTGGCAGAGAGCCAGCAACCAGACGACAAATGGCCGACGGACAACCAAAATAACAGCTGACATCAACCAGGAACCACAGGGCAACAGGCAAACAGCCGGCCAAGGACAAACAGCAGCGTCACAAGCTCTATGTGTAGTGCCTCTGGCTGGGAGGAGGATCAGGCAATTTACACAGGCCACCTAGGTGTACAGTTAAAGCTAAGCGAAGGCTAGGCTAACAAACAGCAAGTATAGGAGCGGCCTCTTACCAGAAGAAGGAGCGATCAACGTGCACACCTGAGTGTGCTACTGGCGCTGCACAGCAACAGAGGTCTAAACCGGAAACACATGTTGACCAGGTGAGGGAGGGCCCCTTATATACAAACAGCGCCACAACCAATTAAATGCCAGCACTTGTGTGGTGCGTTCAAAACCTCCAGGGCATACTGCCACACAAAGAAAACAGTGGACGTATTTCCTAATAGTAAACCCTGGATGTCAAAATCATTGAAAAATCTGTTGAGCAAAAAGAGGAAAGCATTCTGCGAAGGAAACCTCAATGAGGTTAATTTGCTTAGAAGAGAAATTGAGAATGACATAAAAAGGGCAAAATTGAATTTCAAGAAAAAGCTAGAAAAATAGCTGGCCTACAACAGACTGGTTTGGGTTTGGAATGTACTGAAAACAATTGTTGGGTCAGAGATCAAGTGCAACAGAAAGGTGGTTCTTCCTGGTTTTAATTATGTTAACCAATTGGTAAATGACTCTAATATGTTTTACCTCAGGTTTGATTCTTCTGATTTTAGTAATCAGATTTTAAATCTGAAAAACAAGCTTCTTTGTGGTGGTCAAATCCCCTTCAATGTTACTTCTTTGAGATGTTGTAAGTTTAGAAAAATAATATCAGATAATATCAGAATAGTTGGCTCCTATTTTTTATTACATTGTCCAGATGTCACTTAACCAACAGAGGGTGCCCAGGACTAGAAGCAGGCCATAGTGATTCCAGTGGCTAAGAGGAGCTACCCAAAGGTTCTTAATGATATTAGACCCGTTGCACTGACTTCACTTGTCATGAAATCCTTTGAAAAGCTGATTAAAAGATATCTTCTTACCAAGACTGAACATTTATTGGATCCTTTACAGTTTGCCTATAGGACCGGTTGCGGAGTTGAGGATGCCACTGCCACTTTATTAAACTGTGTTTTTAAACATCTTGCAGGTTATTAAAATCACACCAAGCTGCTATTTGTAGACGTTTCATTAGTTTTTAACACAATTTAGCCCCATATTTTGATTGATAAACTTCTTAATCACTTTTATCTGGATTTTAATGTGGTGGACTGGATTCTTGATTTTTTTAACATCCAGATCACAGACAGTCAGAGTGAAGGGATGCATGTCTGGTGAGATGTCCCTGTCTACCGGGTCCCCTCAAGGCTGCGTCCTTTTCCCTCTTCTTTACATTTTGTACACGGATGACCAGCATGACTCAGTGATGGCAGATGACTCAGTGATTGTTAGCCTTCCACATGATGATGAACATCATCTGTTGACTTGTGTGATAAAGCTTTTTTTTAATTAAATGTACAGAAAACAAAGGACATGTGCATTGATTTTAGACTGAAACCCGGACACAAATCATACAGTAATTAAAAGTCAGACAGTGGAGACAGTAGAAAACTATAAATACCTTGGTACTATTTTGGATAACAAGTTAAAATTTACCTGCCATTCAGAAAACCTACAAAAAAAGGGAGAGTCAATGATGGTCTTATTTTATAGATCACATATTAAGTTGGTGTTGACTTTTTCTCTATGTTGGATTGGAAATCTTAGTATTAGGTCAAGAAACGCCCTCAGCAGAGTGACTAATATTAGCAATAAGATCTTAGGGGTTGAACAATGCTCCCTCACAGAATTATGTAAAAAACAAATCATTAGAAAAACTAAAGCTGTTATTGCTGATATTTCTCATCCTCTCCATTCTGAGTTCCAGTTTCTGCCTTCTGGCATCAGGCTCAGACTTCCTAGGATAAAAAGTAACAGGTATAAATACTCTTTTGTTGCAACAGCAATATTTCTTTTTAATGCAGGTCAAGGTCGAGGGACTTGTACTTGATCCGGTGGTTGGGGCAACTGTCAGTCACTGATGAAACCCATTGTTGGACTATTTCCTTTATGTATTGATTGGTATTCTATATCTTTTGGATATGTTTTGTTTTGTTTTAATTTTTGTACTTGCTGTAACATCAGTTCTCCTTTTGGGACACAAATAAATAAATCTGAATCTGAATCAATTTGTTGCGGCTCAACGCCTATGAAGAAGCTCTGACCATTGCAGAGATCCCAGCGAGCTGAGTGGCTTGTTGTGCGCTGGGCATAAAGGTATTGATTATCGGATTAAACGGTGCTACTTTACACAGGATTGATCACATACAGAAGATTTTTGCAAAGACCTGGAAGCTGATTTATAGATATTCAACAGAAAGAAAAACAAAAAAACATAAAAAAAACAAAGACCATGACAGTTTAAATGATTACAGTTTTTACTTTTCTATTTTAAACTTAATCAGATTTAATCCTAGTTTAATTTCATACATTTAAGGTTCTTTGAAAGTGATTTTCACAGACCTAACAATTGTCATAAAAATACAATGGAATATTTGACTCAAACTCTGATAAAATTTTTTATTGCACAAATAAAATCAAAATAGTACAAAAATAAAACCATAATAATAATTCTGCTTATAACATAAGCAGAATACTGATGCAACATTACCAGAAAAAATTCATAAAATTACAAGAAAAGGTTTGTTAGAGATGTAATTAAAGGTTTGATGTGACCAGCATGTCACTCATGACGTTATTCTGGTAATAGTACAACTTTAAACCAGGAGTATTATTCTCAAATTATTTGATCTTTTTGTCATTATAATATCTGCTTATTCTGGTAATATTATAACTGTATAACTTTATTTCTGTAACAATGCCACTTTTTTCTGGTAATATTTGGATCATAATAAAATAATATAACATCATTTTTGGTAGCATTTAAATTCTTTTTACAAACAATATAACTTTAATCTTGTGATATTCTTGAATTATTTTATTTTATTGTCATAATGTTACCACTTTTTTTTCGTATTATTACAACTTTAGTAATAAAAGCTTTTGGAATATATTATGACTTTATTTTGGTAACATTCTCAAATTATTTTTACTTCATTGTCATAAATCTTTTCCATAACAAAAAAAAAAAAAAAAAGAATTAGTGCCAAATGGTGGTGGCAGATTTTGGCATAAAATTGGATATAAAATGATTATCTGCTAAGGTTTTGAAATATTTGTGTTCTTTTCCTATGTAGTGATGGAAACTTATATTCAGCCTGAACTTCTGTGAATTTGGCAAAGTTACAACATCTGTTGATGTTAGGTTGTTGGCTTAAAGGCGTAGGGAAGACCTTATGTGACATTATGGAACCAGCTAGAAAATCTCTCCATCTGTGATTCACTGTATGTACAATTTAATTGAAACATGCTCCAGTAAGCATGTTTTTCCAGTAAATCCTTTTTTCGCCATTATTTTCTGATTCAAAACATAACAAGGAGCTGCAGTAATCAATTGTCACCCCTTTATCATAATATTGAGAACAGTTCTGGGTGCACAAGGCCTGAGGATAGAAGCCACTGTTGAATGTCTGTGACCTTTAATCCCTCAGGCAGCTCAGCGTGAGCATATGTCCATCCACCATGATCAATACAGCCACATTGGGTCAGAGCAACTATGGAAATATATTGCCATTCAATTCTGCAATATGACCTGTCACTTGAAGATGAGTGCATAAAGTGAAAACTGTGCAAAAATGCTGCATAGTTCATAGCCATTAGTTTATCTTTCCAGAGAAAGACAGACAGAGGGTACATTTATGGTCAGATGAATCTATATTGGGCCATTTTCTAAGGGAAAAAAATTATAATAACCTTGACAATATTACCAGTTAATGGTCTTAATACTATAGGATTAAAGCAGTATGTAATGTATGCAGCATTTTGGGAAATTGTAGTCTTTGATTCTACAGAAGAGTTATGAATTCAACACACAAATTTTTATGAACTGTGAAACTTCTCTGAACTAATAATTCACCAAGAAACTCACTAGAAAGTCATATCAGAGAAAAGTTAAAGCACCAGCTGAAGCAGAGTTCAAGAAGAACTATGAACAAAAGCGATTCTCAGCCACCTCATTGCAACTGTTAAAATCTGAAAACATATTTGCGAAGAATGTTGCCATAAAAAAGGGTTCTTGCCACTTGTCACTGGAAGCGTTTAGAAAAGTTTTGCTGTGAGAGCTGCAACAAAACAAACCATCATCCGCCTGCTCCTTCCTGTCATTTTCTTTGTTGCTTCCACCAATAGTAGCATCTGGCGATCAGGTAACTTGTGTGATGCGAAAAAATTGCAGCTTTGCAAAATACATCTACAATATTTTGATACAAAGAAACATCACGTTAAACTACTGCAAAACCGTTTTACCAAAAAACATGACGTTTTTTTGAAATTTCCATGTTTCCATGAAGCAATTAAATTTTTTGATTTCAGTTGGTTAATGAAAATGCAGATAGAGAGAGAAAATAGTTAAGGGAAATGAAAGACTGAAGTAAAATTGTCTCTGATATTCTTGCCGTTATTCACTTTGACTTCACTGCGTATTTCCGGTATTTCAAGATGTAAGGATGTTTTCTCGACGGCATTAGCTCATGCTAACATAAAATAAAATAAAAATCTAACACAATGACTATTGTTTTGGTCAGCTAAATTTTTCAAACCAGGTTTTTTATATTATATTAAAATAGCTTTACACACAAACCTTAGGCTACGTTTACCCAAGACTGGTGTCTGAAAAGTGTTGGTAAGTAATTATTCAAATTAGGTGATTATTAATTTTTTACATAAGGCAAGGTTGGTTTAGATAACTTTTGTCCATTAATGAATGAAATTAGCCAATATGTGATGAGTTAGAATATGAGTCACCTGCTAGAGGAGCAACTTTTCAAATCTTATAGAAAATAAAGACTTTGATACTGTAAATCACAACATACCAAAGGCATAAACAGAGCATTCATGTACACACACAAATATAGGGCATGAAAACTTAACATTTGTGTTACGCATGCCATTTTAAGATAATCTCTGAGAATGGCTAAATGAATATCCCTTGTTGTACTTGATAGCAATTCAAAAATAGACTTGTTGAAGTTCCCATGTGCACACAGTTTGATAGAGAAAGAACCACAGCAAAACCGATGAGAAATTATGCAACAGCTTTGGCACATCCTTCCAAGGAAACCCGAAAACATTTTTCTCCTCGCGGGCAGACCGGCCTGGGGAGTAACTGTTCATAGTAAGATAGCAGCTTTGGTTTCTTCAAGGGACACATGGCTGCATGGCTTTTTGAGAGCAGCTTTCTATTTTAGGCAAATGTAGGCTGGATGGTAGTCAGCGCTGTACATCAGAAATTACTTTGGTAAACTTAGCTACACTATCAACTCTTTCACTGCAATTCTTTTTTAAAAATTCTGGCTTAAAAAACATTAAGCATGAACAAATTCCTTCAGATCATAGTTTTTCTAAAGCTACGATTGTGCTGTTCAGTTTGACTAAAATCTTGCTTCACAGGCAGTCTGGGCTTTTTCCCGTTGACTTGGATTCCTCCGGTAGAATTTCAACCAGACCACTCAGTAATCGATGGCATTGATTTTCTGCTTGGTTTTAAAATTGTAGTCTGCCTGTAGATTTAACAGTAGCAGCAGAAGAAGCGAACCAAGCCGTTCAGTTCGTGTTGTTCACACCTCCAAATATTGAATGAACATTACATTTAACGTTCCAACCAACCTCCACTCTCTTTACAGGATGGCTGTTTACAGTGCTGGCAATTTCTGGTAAAACTGAATCATTACTTATACCGCAGGCAAACATTCGCAACTGGATAAAATTTTAAACTTCAACTGAATTTATGCCTCCATGAAGGAATCATTTCTCACTAGCCAAGAGGCCACACCCTCTGAATGAAGCAGATAACAGGACAAGGGTCTGTTTCTACCAGCTGATGCTTGACATGGAGACATTGTCTGCATCTTCTTGAGAAGATTGTTTAAAGCTTTACTTCATCCATCCATCCATTTTTTCTTCATCGTTGTCGGTAGGGGTGCTGGTGCCTATCTCCAGCTAACGTTTCAGATGAGAGGTGGGGTCACCCTGTACAGGTCGCCAGTCTGTCGCAGCGCAACACAGAGACAAACAGGACAAACAACCAGGCACACACACCTAGGGAGAATTTAAAGTGACCAATTAACCTGACAGTCATGTTTTTGGACTGTTGGAGGAAGCTGAAGTACCCAGAGAGAACCCATGCATACACAGGGAGAACATGCAAACTCCATGCAGAAAGACCCTGTTGCTGCGAGGCAACAGTGGTACCTGCGGTGCCGCTGTGCAGCCCTGGAGCTTTACTTTTCACGGGCAAACATCATTTTTGATTTATTCAGTTTAGAGTTGCAAGTTTTACATGTAACATTGATTTTAGATCCACTCTTACATGTGTCTTGAAATAACAAACATGTTTCCACCATTTCTTGTTCTTACCAATGACAGCCACATTGAAATGCAAGGTTGGCCTTACATGGAAATTACAACATGTTAAAGTCAATAAAGTAAATGCAGCCTGAAGAATGAGTTGTTTTGTATTGTTTTTCAGTGGTTTGTCTGTGTTATTTTCCCTTTGTGGGCTGCCACTGTGGGTAGCACTGTTGCCTTGCAGCAAGAAGGTCCTGGGTTCAATTCCCGGCCCGGGGTCTTTCTGCACGGAGTTTGCATGTTCTCTCTGTGCGTGCGTGGGTTCCCTCCGGGTTCTCCGGCTTCCTCCCACAGTCCAAAAACATGACTGTCAGGTTAATTGGCCTTCCCAAATTCTCCCTAGGTGTGAGTGTGTGTGTGCATGGTTGTTTGTCCTGTTTGTCTCTTTGTGTTACCCTGAGACAGACTGGTGACCTGTCCAGGCTGTACCCCCACCTCTCGCCCGGTACACAGCTGGAGATAGGCATCAGCACCTCCCGACACCGTTAGGGAGAAGGGTGCTCAGTAAATGGATGGATGAAGTTTCCCTTTGCATTAAACTAATAATACCAACATCTCCAGGTTTTATTTTGTGAACAGTATTGTTCTGCTAGTGGCAGTGAGGCATTGATGACGAGTAAAAAAATTGTCTCTTTGCCTCCAGTGTTGTGGCGCATGAGTGAAATTTCCAGATGTAAACAATAACATGCAGCAACGTATGTATAGCAGCTTTTTGCTGATGTTTCAATTGAATCTTTTTCTCTATAAATGAATAGAGATGAAAAGAGTCAGTGATGGAAGTACACCAGCTTCAGCTCCTACAGCCTCCTGCCAACAGCTTTTGCTCCTCTCAGCTTCCACCAACAACTTTCTGCAGTTTCAAGGGAAGCAATATGTTGGACATGCTTTAAAAAATACACCCCATTAAAGAATGCCGAATTCTTTTTCTCTGTTTTAATTGGATAAATAATCTGTTAAATGACGTTACAGTTGAAAACTTAAAGACTTCATCAGATCATTAGGCCAACACCCCACTTTGCATCTATTTTCTTTTTTTTTTATTGATAGTTGTGGTCACTTTGCTGGCACTGAATTCTGTCCACATATGATTAGATTACCCAAATTAGGAAACCATCTGGTGCTCAGTGCTGTGTTGCTGATAGTTGTATTCAACCAATCAGGAATACAAAAGAAAAAAGGAAAGACAGAAGAGGCATGAAAAACAGACCATTTGCCATCCACTTGAATAAAAAGATCATCAGCTGGTTTGTGAGAAAACGAATGAATATTTTCTTGCTAATGTCTGGCCTGCGCGTTATGTGTTTGACATTAAAGTGGTGCTCGGGGAGCCCAAACCCAATCAATTTATGCAAGACAGTAAGAGAGAAGCCAATTGCTTAAGTGTTCAGATAGTCTGATTGGAGTCCCTGGCGACAGCTGCTGTCAGTAATGAGATATAATAAGTGTGACCCTGGGAGAGTCCTATTCAAGTTCTACCTGGGGAGAACTTGAATATGGCATTTAAAGTTTAATTGGAAATACTTTTGTATTCTATAAAAGATGGAGCAACTTATAGGTACTCCTCGCTGGGTGTGACACAATGAGGTGTGACAGAAATATTTGAAACTATCTTATAATTTTCCCACCACCAATCAGCTGAAACATAGACCAAAAACAGCTGTTTAAAAAAAAAGTAGTTATCCATGTAAAAACATAACCAGATGGAAGATGAAAGCCAATCATATTGGAGCTTAGGAGAGTGTGATTAAATTTGGAATGTGTTGTTTCATTTTTCATTTAATTGACACCCCTAGAAAATATCTGTAAAAAATGGTTTGAAATCATTGATCTCTCACTGTTGGGGTAAAATGTAACACTGAAAAGGTTTGAAAAATCAAATCTGTAACATATCAAAAGCACTATAACTGGCAATAGGAATATTGTCCAGCCAAAAGAACTGTTGTGTTAATTAGGAGAGCACTAAACCACTTTTTTCACTTCTGCTACAGATATCAGAGGTTTAGTATCAGGCGATATCGGTCCAAAACAGAAAAACAGCTGAATTTACTTTGAATGTTTCTTTTTTTCAAACACAGGCATAAATGTACTTGATGGCAAATGTTTTTGATAACTCTGCACTAGTACAGCATACTTAAAAACATTAATAAAGACAAGACAAGATAGAGACTCATCATGATTCACCTAACTGTTCATTATTCACTGAACCTCTTCCACAGGAATGAATAAGAAATGTTAACATAGCAAAGTTCAATTCAATTCAAACATACTTTATTAATCCCAAAAGAATAAAATAATGTAATTTAATAATATACAAAGATATTATTGTCCATCAGACTTTTTTTTAATTCCACTAGAAAACATGATCCCTATTAAAATAATACTCCCATGCACATTTCTACATAATGTAATATCAATATGCAGAAGTATGGTGTGCCAAGAGTAAAATTTTGATCAACATTATAACATCTGCCCACCAATATTTGTACTGCCTGATTAATTTGGCCTATAACTATCTTATCATTTGGGACATTCCTAAAGCACTAAAATTTCATGCCCAGACTGTCAGCTGATCATTTCATATGGAAAAACAGCCAACCAGCCGGCTAACCAGCCGGCTAACCAGCCGGCTAACCAGCCGGCTAACCAGCCGGCTAACCAGCCGGCTAACCAGCCGGCTAACCAGCCGGCTAACCAGCCGGCTAACCAGCCGGCTAACCAGCCGGCTAACCAGACAGACAGATGGAAAAATTTTAATAGGATTTTTTGTAAGTATTCCTTAGATTAGATTCCTTATTTTTTTATACCCCAACATACTGTGAACCACTTGGGCAGAGATAAAAACTAAAAGACTAACATTTTATTTATGTAGCGCTTGACCTGTCATGTCAAATCATATTCAGATGATGCTCAATAGACCAGCAGCTCATTTTGCCCATTCAATAGAGGAATTGTTGTTGTGCTCAGCCTTTGATACCAAGGCAACTGACTGTCCAAATGGTTCTCCTGTAAGTGGTGGACACAACAATGGCTGAATGGGAGCATGGGGATGAACATGTCTGCGGCGTCAGTGATGCAAAGTGCCTCTGTTCATACCGGGCTTGCAGAGAACACTTGGTGATGCTGGAGCAGATGCTATGAATGGCTTTATAAATGTTGGAGTGGGCTGTCAGAATTACACATTGTGGCATTTCACCATTTGTGATGTATAGAGGAAAAAATATGATGTGATAACCAAGAACAGAGCTATCTGTTCTGTGGCACAGAGCACGGGAGGGTTGAGGGGGGGAGAGAGGAAAAAATCTGATCCTAAAGTGCGGATTTGTTGGGAATAATGGCTTTCACGGCGCTCGCAGATAAAGCATCTCATTTTGTAGATGTCGCACAGTGTGATCAGTGGGGACTTCTCCATGGTATTTCAACTCAGAGATGCCTTTGAGATATGAAATCTTTCTAGACTGCTGCCAAGGATCAATGTACCTCCTCCTAAGCAAACATTTGCATTCGCTACACAGGCATTACTGTATGAAATTGTCTTCATGCAAAGCTCAATCCTTTTGAAAAAAAATCTGTGGGGAGCGATTTTTCTAGCTTATAAAAAACCCTGTTGTGGCCTTTGTTCAGTTCATAAAACCTGGACATCATCTGTTGGATCAGCATTCTTACCATTATTAATTATTAACGCATAAGTGATTATGAAAACTTGTCTCTCTAGTATAGGATAAGGAGAATCCTGATTAATTATTGTCATTCTTCATAGGGTTGATTTGTTATCTTTTTATGTTATGCAAGTTCAAAAAATTATGCTGAATTATATGAAGATTATAATTTATTTCTCAGTAATATTTATCCTGTTTTAGTAAATAATAAAAAAAATGTAAAGTTATTTAGTGAATACAAGTCTTGCATAGCTGAATATTAAATTACATCTGTCATTACAATAGTCAATTCACATACCTTATAACAATTAATTGTTCAATATTGAGAAAAAAATTAATGACAAAAATTAACAAGTGATCACAAGGCAACACCAAACTTAGGCATCAATACCAAATATGGTATTGCTGGTAAATAGCATAGCGATTTCCAGTAATGCTTTGCCATTATTGATAAATGCAGATGAAACAGAAATGAAGATACTAATAAACTTGGGCATGGCGGAGGGTCAGGGGGTGAAGTGCACAGTCTTCTGAGAACTCATACGTTTGCTGACTGATACTTTCAACAATCACAATTATTAAAAAGTATTTTTTCTTAGGTTGTACAAAAAAGCTTTGTGAAGGCCAGACAGAGCTGTTTGCTACTTCAGAACATCATTTTGTTTATTGAATGTTGGTTTTCAGCCGAAACTCTTGCATCCTTAAATATGACATTCACAGAGAGAAAGGAAAAGGTATGCCTCTGTGTAACAGATGGAGTTGCTCTATGCACAGCAGACAAACCCAGTTAATTATTTTTACAATTTTGAAAACAAAGCAGTACACTTGTAATTGCTTTCTGTAAGCTGTCTACACACAATTAAATGCATTTGCAATTAAATTTATTACAAGTCGAATTACTAAGGATAATCAAAATACATTTCCTTATAGCCTACTACTAGCCAAAGTAACATTCAGCAGATATAAATGCTGTCAGCATGAACAAAACATGAAAACAAGCTGTATGTGTTTTGTCAGATATGTCTTTAGGTCAAATGCTAAAGTAAAGAGCATAATGGGTGACACAGTGTCAGATCTTTATTCTGCAGCAACATCCTTTATCCAATTAAGCCTGTCTAGAAACAGTACCCAGAAAATCTCAGTGGCAATAAATATCATTTATTCTCAACGTAAAAAAAAACAAACATATGGAGCGACTACAGCCTCCAGTCAATTCATACATTTGAATGTGACTCCAAAGCCTATTTTTAAATGCTTAGGAGTGGAATTGGAAGTAAAATATCCTGATGGGAAGCATTACTGATTTAATGAAATCTGAAGACATTCAGGAGTTTGTGCTGACAGAGGAACCAAAAGAAGAGGAAACAAAGTAAACAGTGTTTCTTTCTATGTCTGTCACAATAACTAATTTTGCTGGACAATGAATTGTCTCAGAAGTTATTGTGTAAAAGATATTGTTGTTTTGAGACCATTTTCAAATAATATCATGGTAATGGCAAAATAATGCAAGAATTTATTTGCAAAGATCGATGAACTTTAAAACTAGAACTGGAAGACATACCAAAATAAATAAATAAAACAATAGAAACAACAAATAAAATGCATATTGAAGTTTCTGTAAACATTATTGTTCTTAAAATAAAGGGCTAATAGAGACCAAAGAATCAGACTGAAGACTTTTCTCAGATTTTGGAAGAGAGAGAGAAAAGAGGAAAACGATAAATCATGCAATTTGAAATTATTGAGCTCATTTTAATTTTTTATCCGATTAATTAATTTGTTGCTTATTGAATCAGGCCTATTTCTTTCCTGATAAACATTTTGCTCACAAACCACAACTAGTGGCATCAATATATATTAGACATAATGTGTGTGGCAGAATTTTTTTTGAAGTTGTTTTCAAAATGTGTTAGTTGTTAGACAATTGAAAGGCCAAATATGATGCATGTTTCATCCCTTCAAAAATAAATAGGTTTTCCAACTCAAAAAGCTGATGCCCTTTAATTATAAAGCTGATCCCAAAAGAGTTTTCCCCAATATCAAAGTGTGACATATAGTAAAAATGACAAGGTTGCTGTGTCAAGCTTGACCTTAAAACTAAAAAAATAAATAATAAAACACAAATGTCCGAGGCCTCTGCACTACTGTGGCTTTAGCTGCGAGTTAATTGGATGTCTATGCCTTTGGACAACTGATTTATTTTCCCCAGGATAATTCTTCATTTGGAGCGTAACTCTGTTAATATGCAGCCTGAAAGCTGACATGGCCTAATCTCCTGAGTCACCACCTCCAGTCTTACCATTCTAAGCAGCTCTGCCTCCCCCACAGCCACGAGCCCCAAACACACTTCAATCCGTCCCACAGCGCAGACTTTAAAGTAGTTTCTGGGCTCTCGTGCCCACTGAGATACATTTAAATCAGGTATGTGACAGCTGTGTGTATATGTACGCTATAAATATAAATACTTGTGAGCGAGGGCTCTTGAAAAAAATGTACGCTGAATAAAATTTAAAGTAGAAAAGGCTGTTTTTTAAAACTGCTTCCAGAGCTGCAACATCTAAGCTGCATCTGCCAGTAGCTGAAAATAAGAAGGTAAATATGAATTGATTGGAAGTGGAACTCCCACAGTGTAATGTACTGCTGTGTTTAGAAGCTAGGCGAAGATGCAAAGATTCTTAAAGCAGTGACTGAATTTCAGGAGTAATATATTGTGTTGCAATGACAGAAACCTGACTCAGTTACCCCAACAATTAACGACTTTTAGTAAATTATGAAAGCAAAGATATGCACTCAAAAACTGTGCTGGGTTAAAAAGATTTCAACTTGGGTTACCGAGCAAAACCAAAATGCCAGATTAAGTATGAGCTGATCAAGCACCCGCTTGACTGAACATAACAGGCTGGGTAATGTGTTTGACTCAGCTTACAAGGTTAGGCTTTTTTTCATTCAAAATGACTTGAAGTTGCAAATTTCTGTCATTAAAGCTTGTGTATGTAACTTTTGTAAAGAAAAAAAAGTTTTTTTATACATTTGTTGAAACTGTGACCTTGTGGTAACAGTGAAATATGACATAGATAATCTGTGAAAAGATCAATCTGCTCCACCTCCTCCCTGACGTACTATAGCTCTCTGAAGAAATGCACCGCTCCAAACCCAACCAATCAGAGCCTGGAGCACTGATGTAGTGCTGTAAATCAACCTCGGATATGTGCTGCTCAACGTGCTAATGCTGGAGAAATAACTTAGCATGCAAGGAAAACCGTTTGTCCTCTATCATTCGTAGCTAAGCTGACTATCCTTATCATTTGTGGTATAGCATAGCACAGAGAAAGAGGAAGGGTGTGAACAGAGTACACAAGAGTGATTGGCAGTGCTAACACCCTTTTTTGCCCTTGATTGGTTGTTTCTGAGTGGTGTACTTCTGTCATTAACACGGGGAGAAGGCAGAAGAGCTTTATTTTTTCCCATTTTGTCTACATCATGACAAAATATCATAGTAAGTTAAATATCTCAGACTTAAGGCTACCACAGGGCAAGATAAAAACTAAGGATAACCATTAACTTTAATTACTAAATATTTACATAAAAACTTTTATTTGTTGGTCAAAAATAAAACTTTAATCACAAAATTCAATCACAATAAAATTTTACTTTTCTATATTGACTTTATGACTGATAATTTGGCTAAAGCGTTGAGAACTAAGCCATGTGTATTTGGCAGTTTTACTGCTGTGACCCACCACGCTCCAAAACTGCGACTGTTTTAGGCAAAATATTACAAGACGAAACAAATTAACACAAAAGTGTCTAATTTGGACAGAAACTAAATGATATATCCATAAATAATATATATCAAAAGTTTACCAGTGTTACGCCCCTATTGGTCTAGGGGTTCAGGGCGGTAACATAAAAAATGTCCAGAGAAATAGGTGATTTTAAAAGGTGATTTATTACAAAAAGAAACAAAGTTCTCACAAAACCAAGACACAATACCACTTAATCCAATTAAAACAAAAGAAAGGGCTGACAGCATAAAAAAAGGGTAAGTGCGAAGTAAATCACAAAGTGCCCAAACAAGTCAGTCCATAGCAATTCAAAAATGAAAAAAAGAACAAACATACGAAAGGAGCAGCAAGCCTCGTAAGTACAAGTGTCTGGCTTGTGTTGTCACCCAAATCAAAGTCACCTGCTCTAGCAGAACAACAACCAAATATTCACAAAATTGTCAAAGACAACTACAATCAAAGGTGGGGAACAGCAGAGCAAAACCTCCTCCTACAAGCTGTCCCCCTGAGGAAATGATTCCAGGAGCCTTTTATAGAACCAGGTGAGTCTCATTAACATCTGGTGGCTTGCAGTTCCCTTCTGGTCCAATGGGTGTAGTTCCTGCAGCTTCCAGGTAGCCAATCAGGAGATGAGCCATCACAGCTGAACCTGCATAACAAAACCCTGCACAGATCCAAGAGGCCCCCCTTAAATTACAAAACCAAGTTTTGTAACTACAAAGAACAAATCCATACTTACATTCTGGACAGGCCATCGGCGAGAACATTGTCTGTTCCTTTCTTATGTTGAATGTTCAGGTTAAATTCTTGTAAAAGCAATGCCCACCGCATAAGGTGCTGATTGTGGTTGTACATACGTGAAAGAAATACTAGCGGATTATGGTCAGTGAACACATCGATCGGCAAACTACTGGAACCAAGGTAAACATGGAAGTGCTGAAGAGCCAACAACAGAGCCAAGGTTTCTTTTTCAATGGTGGAGTAGTTCAGTTGATGTTTGTTAAATTTGCGGGAGAAATAACAAATAGGATGATCTAAACCCTGCAAATCTTCCTGAATTAGCACTGCCCCAGCCCCAACAGCACTAGCATCCACCTCTAACTTGAAAGGTCGGGTCAGATCAGGTGCAGCTAATACTGGTGTGTGGCAAAGGAGAAACTTAGCACTTTCAAAAGCAGTTTGGCATTCATCTGACCAACAAGTCAGTTTTTGGGCTAAGTAGATTGGTTAGTGGTTGAACTACTGAGAGAAGTTTCTACAAAAGTTCCGGTAATAGCCAACCATGCCCAGAAATCTACGCAGCTCACGTCGTGTTTTGGGTGTGGGATAATCAGTAATTGCCACAATTTTAGCGTTGAGGGGACGGACTTGGCCTTGTCCCACCTCTCTGCCTAAGTATGTTACTGTGCCTTGCCGAATTCACACTTTGCAAGGTTAAGGGTCAAGGAAGCTTGGGCCAAACTGTGAAATACTTGATATAGTGTTTGCAAATGTTCCTGCCAGGTTTTAGTATACACCACCAGATCATCTAAATAAGCACTGCAGTTGGAGATGCCGTGCAGTACTGTATTCATTAGCCTCTGAAAAGTAGCAGGAGCATTACACATACCAAATGCCATAACAGTGTATTGTAAAAAGTCATCTGGGGTCACAAAAGCTGAAATGTTGGAAGCCCTTTCAGTCAAAGGGACTTGCCAATAACCCTTGAGAAGGTCTAACTTTGTGACATATTTTGCGGCTCCAATATTGTCCACACAGTCCTCAATTCTGGGGAGAGGATAGGCATCAGGTACAGTGACAGAATTTACCTTACGAAAGTCAGTGATAAAACGTGGTGAACCATCTGACTTGGTTTCTAACAAACACGGTGAGCTCCAGGGACTCTGACTTGGCTTAGCTAAACCATGTTCCAGCAGGTATTCAGTTTCCTGTTTCATTAGAGAACGTTTTGTGGGATTAGCCCGATAAGGATGCTGTTTGATTGGTTTTGCATTCTGAACATCTATGTCATGTTCTAGGACTGTTGTAACTGTTGGTACATCATTGAATAAGCATGTGTACTTATCAATTAAGACCGTTATATCCTTTTGATGTTCAAGGGACAAGTGTTCAAGCTGGCTTTGCAGAGATTTTAGCATCTCTGAGTTTGTAAGGCGGGGACTGGAACAGATGGGATAATTCATTCTTAATCCGTCGGCATTGTTTAGCTCATCTACTTCTAGCTGCGTTGTGACCGCAACTGAAGCATACACCTCAGTAGATTGTGGTGCAGGTCGAGAATGGTACAATTTAAGCATGTTTACATGGCAAACACGGGTTTTGCGCCGCCGATTAGGGGTGCCAATGATATAATCATTCTCCCCTACTTTGTCTAGGATGTCATAAGGGCCATCAAATTTGGCAGACAAGGCTGAGCCAGGAACAGGTAGGAGGACAACAACCTGATATCCTACTTGAAAAACTCTTTTGACAGATGTTTTATCATGGTGATGTTTCATTTTTCTTTGAGAGTCAACTAGATGCTTCTGAGCTAGAGCATTAGCTTGAGACAGGCGCGCACGAAAGTCTTGCACATACTTCGTCACCCTCTTCTTAGTACCTTCTGCAGGAACTAAGAAAGTTTCTTTTAAAGCTCTTAAAGGGCCACGGGGTGTGTGTCCAAATACTAATTCCGCTGGACTGACCCAAGGGATTCCTGAACAGACTCTCTAGCAGCAAATAATACAAATGGAACCCCCTCATCCCAACTTTTGTTAGTTTCCAAGCAGTACTTGCGTAGCATTGATTTCAAGGTCTGATGCCAGCGTTCTAAAGCACCTTGGGACTCTGGTGGTAAGCAGATGAAACAACATGCTTAATGTTTAAGCTTTTAGCCACCTGTTTGAACAGTTTTGATTGAAAGTTTGTTCCTTGATCTGTTTGTAGAGTTTTAGGTAAACCAAACACAGAAAAGAACTTTGTCAGAGCTTTTAACCACAGATTTGGCTGTAATCTTATTCAATGGGATGGCTTCTGGGAATCGCGTTGCAGCACACATAATTGTGAGCAAATATTGATTTCCACTCTTTTTTTCTGGGTAAAGGTCCCACACAGTCTACTATGACACGGTCAAATGTTGGTCTTTCACTGGAATAGGGCATAATGGAGCGGATGGTATTACTTGATTTGGTTTACCAGTAATTTGGCACACATGACAACTACGACAGAATTTGGAAACATCATGTTTCATACCAGGCCAGAAAAGTGCTTTAACAGAAGCTGGTATGTTTTGGTCACACCTAAGTGACCGGACCACTGACTTTCATGAGCCAGGGATAGAACTTTCTGTCTATATGTGGTGGGCATAACGATCTGTTTAACTTTACTCCAGTCCGAACCTCCTGCACCTGATGGAGACCATTGACGCATTAAGACACCCTGTTCCACCATATATGCTTGTTTCTCTTTATTGGCTTGCTCAGCACTTACCACATTCTTGAAACATCTTTGTAACGTCTCATCAGCTTGTTGAGCAGATGACAATGTTGTCTGGTCATTGGGATAGACGCTTTCTCCCAGAGTGGACTAGGCTCCTCCAGCACCATCGAATCTGGAAGTAACGGCATGTTGTTACTTGTGGTTTGTGTATCACCCTCACTGGAAAATGGAGACATCAAAATGGAGTCAGAAATGGAAATCTCAGGGTGCTTGCGTGCCTGGGCACGGGTGACAACACAGGCTGGGTACAGCCCAGGGTCTGAAGGGTCTGGGGTTGTCTGACCTAAGGGATTATCTAAAACCTCCAGACTGGGAAGTACTAAACCTCCAGCAATGTCATTCCCCATTAAAATAGCCACCCCACTTATGAGTAAATCTGGGCAGACAGCCACTGGGTAAAATCCTGTGACCAGCTTTGATTTTATGTACACTCTATGGACTGGTCTAGGAGCGTAGCCCATCTCTATTCCCCTCAGAACAGTGTTGTAACCACAAGCACTCTCAGATGAGAAAGGTAAAACATTTGAGAGGATGATTGATTGGGCACCTCCAGTGTCTCTCAGGATGTGCACCGGCTTTAAGTCAGAGGGATCAGTAGTCAGAGATCAGACCTTCAAAAATGAACGGGGCAAAACATGGATCCAGTAGTTTGTCACCACAACCAGCGTTCCTATCACGGGGTTTTTTTTTTCACAAAACCAACACCTTTAGTTTGTTGATGTAGCTGCGTTTTGCGTTTTAAAGCTAAACAATCAGCGATGACATGTCCAGGTTTATGACAGTAAAAACATTCACGGCTTTCTTTTGAAAGGGTGTTTTTGACCATCTGGGACTGTGGCACAGAGTTAGCATGTGACTTTTCATTACCGACAAAAGATGACTTATGGGTAAGCACATACTCATCAGCAAGAACAGCAGCAGATGCTAAAGTGTTCACCTTCTGCTCATTCAAATACACCACCACCCGATCGGGAATGCACTTTTTAAAGTCTTCCAACAATATCAGCTCACGCAAGGTCTCATAATTATTGACCTTGGATGCAGCACACCATTTATCAAAGAGAATGCCTTTCTCTCTGGCAAACTCAACATGTGTTTGTCCAGCAATTTTCTTTTGCTGTCGAAACTTCTGTCGATAAGCCTCTGGAACCAATTCATAGGCTTGTAGGACAGCAGCTTTGACCTGATCATAATCTAAGCTATCTTGTAAAGGAAGGGCTGCTAACACTTCTTGAGCTTTTCCAGAAAATTTACATTGTAACAAAAGAGGCCAGGTTTCCCTAGGCCACTGCAAAGCACCAGCAATGCGTTCAAATGCTGCAAAGTATGAGTCAACTTCAGATTCTCTAAAAGCAGGTACTAAAGAAATATACTTACTGATGTCGAATGAAATAGCAGACATGGAGGTGGAACCTGGTGGGTCAGAGGCAGAGGGCACTCGAGTCTGGGCCTCCAGCTCAGGTTTGCGCAGCTTTATAGCTTTGTCAGCCTCTATTTCCAGCCTTCTGATCTCAAGCTCCAGCTGAGCTTTTCTGTCCTGGGCTTTTTCCTCAGCCTCCATCTGGAGACGTGCCAGCCGCACCTTCAAACGAGCTCCATCTCGTCCTTCTGAACTCACAGAAGACAGTGGGTCATAGCGAGGGAGTGTACAAGGTGTCCTCCCCCGGTCACTCACTGCTTCTGACACCACTGTAGGACCATCTTTGCGATCCTCCACAGACAAGGCCTCCTGGCTTGGCACTGCAGCAGCCTCAGGCAGATCAGGCTTTTTAATCACCCCAATTTCCACCAACTGGTCCACTATTAAAAGCTTTAGGTCACCTTTAAGGACCTGTTTTGGAACCTGCAGCTGAAAGTGATCCACAATCTGCAGCAGTTCACTCTTGCGGCAGCTATCAATAGCTCAAGAGAGGGGTCAGCTAAAAAGTGCTCCAGACTGAATGAGGTTGACATGATTGCTGAATACAGAACCCAAAATCTTCCTCTTAACTCTGGGCAAGAGGATCCCCCTAACGAGTAGGTGTGGATCCCGGACGAGCCCCCACTTATGTTACGCCCCTATTGGTCTAGGGGTTCAGGGCGGTAACATAAAAAATGTCCAGAGAAATAGGAGGGATAAATAAAAAGGTGATTTATTACAAAAAGAAACAAAGTTCTCACAAAACCAAGACACAATACCACTTAATCCAATTAAAACAAAAGAAAGGGCTGACAGCATAAAAAAAAGGGTAAGTGCGAAGTAAATCACAAAGTGCCCAAACAAGTCAGTCCATAGCAATTCAAATAAACCAAAAGGAAAATGGAAAAAAAGAACAAACATACGAAAGGAGCAGCAAGCCTCCTAAGTACAAGTGTCTGGCTTGTGTTGTCACCCAAATCAAAGTCAACCTGCTCTAGCAGAACAAACAACCAAAATATTCACAAAATTGTCAAAGACAACTACAATCAAAAGTGGGAACAGCGGAGCAAAACCTCCTCCTACAAGCTGTCCCCTGAGGAAATGATTCCAGGAGCCTTTTAGAACCAGGTGAGTCTCATTAACATCTGGTGGCTTGCAGTTCCCTTCTGGTCCAATGGGTGTAGTTCCTGCAGCTTCCAGGTAGCCAATCAGGAGATGAGCCATCACAGCTGAACCTGCATAACAAAACCCTGCACAGATCCAAGAGGCCAGGGGCTGTAACAACCAGCAAAAGAAAAACATGGCTTGGGGAGTTAATTACACTTTACTAATAGAAATATTATGTTTTATTTTAGTTATATTGTCTCATATCATACTTAATTTGTTTCTATCTCAGACTAAGCTCACTTTATATTGTGTAATTATTACAACGGGGGTTTTCCCAGTCATTTCTGCAGGAACCAATTTGACACATAGAGCTAAAGCTGAACTTTTAGCTGGATAATGGGCTGTTTTGGCTGGGAAGAGTGAGGATCTTTGTGGCAGTCAGTCATCTCCTCTACAGATATACACACACACGCATACCTGCTAATTTTCTTGCAGTGTGATGCCTCGGGGGTGGAACAATATTTGCAAAGCCAAGACTGAAGTGTGACCTTGAGTTGCAGCCTAGTACCTCCACAAGAAGAAGAAGAAGAAGAAAAAGAAAATCCTAACGGGTTTTGCATCCCAAGAGAGGTGTGTTCCTCCCTCCAACTTCCACTCTGTTTACTTTGTCCTAAACATCTGCTTTCTCTCAGCCTGGAAATGAGGGGAGGGGGGGGGGGGCAGCTCATGACAGGCTTTTTTTGCTGTATATGTGGGAGAGTAGCACACAAGAATTAATTACCAGCACAGTGATAAGAGTCCTGCTTCATCACCTACACACACACACACACGCATACACACCCCCTCAACACTTCTCATCAGAGGCTTGAGGGGTGCCCTTTGTAAAGTCCGTAACACCACTGCCAAGCCTCACTCCTGTGAGGATGGTGACCAGCCTTCACACCTCATAATGGTTTTATCTATGGGCTCAACATCTGGTTTCCTGATCATTTCAGTGGGAAAGCGATGGACTCAAGATGGCTTTGAGTGTCAACATCCTGGATCAGGTAAGTGGTTCAGGGAAAAAAGCAAACAGAAATTTTAATATGAAAGTAAAATGATCATTGACTCACACAGACCAGTTTGGGAAACACCTGTCTCCAAAACATCACATTACAGTAAAGAATGTTTATTTATCAGCTTCTAGCTATCCACAATTTTAAGGTAAATTTTCCATTATTCAGCTTTTTTAAGCCAATGTCCTCTGCAGTGGACTGGTGACCTCTCCATGGTGACCCCACCTTTTGCCCATTGAGTCTTGGAGATAGGTACCTGTACTTCTTGTAGCCCCACTAGGGATAAGCATGTTAGTAACGCTGATACTCCGGCTTCAGAAAGTCATCACAACATAGGTCCTCTCTTAACCCTTTAACAACTTTTTTTTGTCATTGTTGCTCTGAGAAGTAGCTCCTATAATGAGCTCAACAGATGCTCAGTTCTACCAGGAGTTTGCTAATTTCTGCTGGCTAGCCTGAAGGAGCTGAGTAGGAAGTCGTGGGGAGAGCTGCTCTGTGAGTCGAAAGCTTGGAAACTGCCTGGTTGCCATGGACTTTAAATGCAATCAAAGAATCAAAGTAACACTCCAGATTTGTTGCAGATGAGAAAATGACATTATAACATAATATAAAGCTCAAAGAAGTCTATTTTCATGATACTGCCCCTTTAAGTCAGCTTCACCCAATTTAGAATGTCACAGTTGTGATGCCAGGATGCAGAAATGTGTTTATGGTGAACTGGTTTCATGACAGGGAACTCAGTCACACGTGAATAGCTGCCACAACATCACCCTTCACAAAAAAGGCTAATAACTGCCTGTTTTAATAGT
Source organism: Poeciliopsis prolifica (assembly GCF_027474105.1). NCBI lineage: Eukaryota > Metazoa > Chordata > Actinopteri > Cyprinodontiformes > Poeciliidae > Poeciliopsis > Poeciliopsis prolifica. The sequence continues at coordinate 242,066 of NW_026562468.1, read as the reverse complement.
GGACACACCAGACATAGCCTAACTTGATATGTAAAAATCAAGGTAGGCTATTATCATTTGCCCAGAATGCATTGCAGCGTAAACATGGCGACGTCCTGGTGACAGCCAAACAGGCATAGCTCCACTTTTAGTTGATTTTAGCCATAAAAATCTAATTAAAAGTGTTTATACTCTCTACTGCTTTCACAGCAGGTCATTGTAAAACTTGTCACAATTTTCTCAGCCAACAACATCCATAATATTGTGCAAAAATGGTTTAATCAGTAGTATTGGCCCACCAGTGACTACTCAATGTGTTAAAAGTCTGCCAAGAATAAACTTGGATTTTTCTTGAAGCTCCCATTTGTGGACAGACATGAAAGATGGTTTCTTCTTGTACTTTTCAGGTAGAAGATAATGGGCTGCTGGCATGATTTACACAATCAGCTTTTCAAGTGCATTGCTACTGCTGGTAGCTTCCAGTTTCATAACTTTAATAACTGATGTTTTTTCTGATGAAACAGCAGAAAAACTTAGAGTTCTTGAAAAAGCATAAGCTAAATTTGCTAAATGCAAAAACACTGTATCCCACTGATATAAACTTCTCATGTTTGCATTATTCTATATGACAGCAAGATTTACAAAAAATCTGATCTAACAGACTTGACAAAACCATCCACTTTGATCATTTCTTTTACAAATTGCCTCTTTGCACGTTGACAGAGAAAGACAATATATAGATCTCTTTCTGTCCTCAGTTGTTGGAGGTTCCAGTTTGTCTTCCGACTGCCTTTTTACGGCCAGTAAAAAGGCATTTTTTACAGCCTTTTTTATGATGATCAAAAACATGTACAAATGACTTCATACTAACTTCGTAGTTAAGAGTTCCAGACGGGAAGCTCATCCTTTTCCCTTCGCCTCCCAGAACTGTGGGAAGAAAAGAAAACATGTTTAAAACCCATCCTGTTCAGTTCCACATGCTTGTTATCAACTAAATGTTTTTTCTCCAATAAAAGAATTTGGGCCTTGTCTCTTTTAAATTTAGATAAGACATTCCACCATTTTATTGGACATTAACGTCAGCCATTAATGTTGTTTGACATCACTTTTATTAACCTGCTACTCATCTAAATAGTATTCCTTAATTATTACACACTTTAATGGGCTCCCTGCTTTTCCTCTTAAATACTGAACATAAAACATATGAAAAAGTCAACGCCAAAAGAAAACAAGTCAAACTGAACTCCGAACTTCCATGTCCTGAATGGCTGAGAAATTGAATATCTGGGAGTATCATAAATTAAACATAATGCTCAGCACCAGAGCTTTTCTAGAAAAATATTAAGCTTTTATGTTGTGGTTTTAATGGCCCTATGTTGAAGATGGTAAAAAATAAAGGCCTACTTTCTTTTTTTTTTTTTTTACCATTTGGTTTGAAATAACCTCTCTTCTCTTGGCTAGTGGTAATAATCAGCCGCTCCCCTACTTCTGGGGTTCCATTCGTCCGTCCGTCCATCTTTTTCTACTTGTCTGGGGTCGGGTCGTGGGGGTAGCAGCCTACGAAGGGAGGCCCAGACTTCCCTCTCTCCAGCCACTTGTTCCAGGTCCTCCAGGTAAATCCCAAGGGGTTCCTAGGCCAGCAGAGACCCATAGTCATGGGTTTTCCTCTGGGCCTCCTCCCAGTCAGAGGCCCAGGGGCTGAACACCTCACCAGGGAGGCATCCAGGAGGCATCCTAACAAGATGCCCTAGTCACCTCAACTGGCTCCTCCGAGCTTAGATAGCTGAGAAGCTGTCTGGGTGAGAGGCTTAGATATCCCGCCTCGATGTCTGAGCTTCTCACCCTATTTCCTATGGGGAAAACTAATTTGCCGCTTGTACCAAGACCTCGTTCTTTAGGACATGACCCAAAGGTCATGACTATAGATGAGGGTAGGAACGTAGAAAGCCCAGTAAATCAAGAGCTTCGCTTTTTGGCTCAGCTCTCTCTTCACCATGACAGACCTGTACAGCGCCCACTTCACTGCAGTCAGCCTGTCGATGTCCCACACCTCTTCTTTCTCCATTTTAAGTTTTAATTCTCTGTAGAATTCTCCAACGCAAACTTCTCCGTAGTTTGCGTCAGTAGTAAAATCCGCTGGTTGATCATATGACTTGTGTAATGCAAAAAAATTGTCCCTCAATTTACATCCGCATTTAACAAGGACAATGGTATGTAAGAACCACATAAAGTCGAGTCTTTGTCCTTTTTGTGAAGTAAAACTATAGTAGTCTGGTGAAGACTTGTGTTCTAATGATTCATTAAACATAGCCAATTTTATCTAAACTTTTTATAAAATTCAATGGGAAACCAATAAGGGACACTGGTTTTATCTGTCTGCATCGCTTTTATTGAATTTATTACTTCCACCAGGCTGAGGGAACAGTCCAGGCTCCTAGTATAATCCACACCAATAATATGAATAAAAAGACCTTGAAGAAATTCTTCCATTTTATTAGTGTTTGTGGGAAATTCTGATGTATGTAAAGAAGAAATAAATTATTTAAAGTGGAATTAATTTTAGTTGTAATTAATTAATTAGTTGTAAAAAATTCCAGTTTTAAAAACTGGATTTTTTTTGAGAGCTAGCCTGACAACATTACTGATGTGCCAATAAATGGTTAGCCTTGTCACCATATTCCTAACATAAACTTCAACTATACAAAAGTAAACACTCAGCTTCTCTCTTATAATTATATCAATTTATGATTGAATACCCATACCCTCTTTGGGATTAATGGCATATCTCTGATTAAACTTAGCAGCTTAGTGTGGTAATTTTTTGTCCTCTGAGACAGGACTTAAGTGTCCCCCATAACACTGAGACATTCTTATTAAACACCAGAAACACATCAATGGTATTAGAAATAAAGTGTCAAAATTCTTCATCTGCCAATTAAGAAAAATTAAACAGACATAAATGTTGGCTATGTTTGAGGGAAGTCAAATAAATATCTAATAATTGTGCGTGGCCTGATATTGCACTCAAGGAGTCAGAAAAAAAACGATATGAATTGTGAGTCAGAAAAAAAACGATATGAATTGTGAGTCTGATCATACATTTTTGAGTAAGAAACTTAGAAAATAAAGACATTTTTATTAGTTGGATTTTGTGATCTCCACGGATCAATAATACCATTGACCCGTCGAGTCAATGCTATTATTGAGATGAGATCATTAAATCAGAGAACACTTGAGCTTTTAAAGAGTTAGTTAACTTACCATCATCAATGTTTGGAGCGTGTATGTTTACCAAAAGACCCTTGTTCTGCATTGATATTCCAGAAAATATCACATAGCTATCATATTTATCAGCTCTAACATCAATGGGTGATAACTGTATTTTTTTACTAATGAAAAAGTCAATCCTTCTGGATTTAGAATTAAAACCATAATGAAAAACTTGACTCATCCAAGGGCAAGTTAGCATTTTCTGATGCTTAATACAAAGATGAGTATCCTATAAGGACACTCCAGAAGGTTTTAACCGTTTCAGATGGGAAAAAGCTTTTCATCTTTTGACCAGGTGATATAATGAAGAGATGTCCCTGGTCCTAGAGATTCCTCGCACAATGTAAAATATCCAGACATTCACTATAGTAATGAAGCCTCAATTAATCTTGGTTGATCACCAGGTTTGGGTTTGGGTTGAAGATGAGACAGGTCCACTAGTGGTTCCTTCAGCAGCGTGGCCCCAGTGGCAGAAAGCAGGAGCCAGCGCCCTCCTCCACACCAATAATCTTGATATTTATGTGCTGCAATCTAGATTTTAAGACCTCACGTTCTTCCAGCATGGTAACCTTACCAGTAAGCCACTGAAGAGTTGTTTTCATACCGATGATCCCATCACTACAACCTGTAAGCGCCTTCTCCACATCCCACACAGTAGAAATTAGCTTGACTAGCTTAGCATTGTTTCCAGTATACTAGCTGTGTTTTCATAGCTTGTATCTTAGATTTAATGGATAACAACATATTTCCAAGAACCTCTTGCAGTTCCTTCTTAATAATTCAAGGTATATCTTCTTTTAAGTAAGACAATAGCTTTAGTTTTAGGGGGTTGGCATCCAGATTCATTTGAGTTGGGGTCAATTCAACACCTGGACCTGCAGGCACAGAAGCTGAGGCCTGTGAGATTGATTTTAGCCACATATAAATAGTGCGAGATTTTCCCCTTCCAGACATTGCAATGTGGTGTACAAGTATATACACAGATCCAAAGTGCAAAAGTGTAGAGAAAAAAACTTGGCTATGAATATGAATTTTACACAAAATTGTTAGGAGCTGCAAAACCTCACATTCTACTTCATTGACTGCTCAACAGTGCTCTTGCTTAGTTTTTCTCAAAAACAAAAAACAAAAAAGGCACTTAATTCAGTTGCTTTTTGCAGAGTTTTGGAACATGTGAACAATGTTCTTAGTGTCACCAAAGAGTGAGCCATACTTTTAAATTCCCCTCCATTAAGCTCAACTGTCTCATCACAAGATCTGACAGTTATGCCAGAAAACCTCAGCTGATACTCACTAACACATTTTATCTTCATGCTGTCCTCCTAGCGCCTGCTGAGATCTCTCAGGATCAGCTTTAATATTATATGTGAGACTTGTCATGGCAGTGCAATGGATTACTGCCGTCAACTTTTGACCCCTTTCTTGTCCCAAAAGTCCTCTGCGGTTGGCTATTTATGTCTTTATCTTTGGCAGAGTGGAGTTAAGAGGTGATTGACTTTTTTTAGCTGCTCCAGTTATTCAGTTTACATAATCTCTCTTGTTATTTCATCAAAATTCCTGAAAATGTAAGACAAAAATTAAAGAAATCTTTTCAACTTTTTGTGTTTTCTGTAACAATGCTTCTTGTTAATACATTTTAGACAAACGTTATCCAACGTTTTAAACCACGAGTCAAAATTGTTGAGTTGAAAGCACTTGGGGCCACAAAACCTATATTTTTAAAGCATTTTTGTGCTTTTTAACTTTTATTTGCAGAACAAAATTAAACAAATTATAATTTTATTAAAATTGTCCCTATTCTGCTTTCTTTTATGGGTTGTACTGAAATAAATTTTGCTGTGTTTTGGTAATATATCTATAAAAGCATTCTGATTTTGAGTTTGTAGAAAACGCATCAAGAAATCATTGCAGATACAAAAAACAAATGTCTCACTATACTGAAAAGGCATAAATAAGCTCATATTATTTAAATTTTTAGAGGCTGACAAATTTTAAAGAGGGCATGAAGATTTGCTTTTTGAGTAAAATATCGGTGGCTCAAGTTACCCCAAAGTTAAGTTTAATGCAGAAACCTTTTTGTAACTATTTTATGATGTCGTTTAAATATAAAAAAAGTGGAAAAAATGTCCCAGAAGATTAAATACATTTCAGCTTAAATTATTTTTGAGCAGGTGAAAAAAAAAAAATCTTCCCTCTATTTTTGGTCCACAACTCCTTTTGACTAACTTGATAATTTTGGCCCTATGTTATTACACACATTTTTCACTTTTCAGTGCAGTTTCCATAGACTTTTAAACCCTTCCAAGGACTTTATGGTGCCACAATCAGGAGGAAGATTTATTCCAATACTTTGCTACAGCAACTTTGATTGTTGTTTAAGATAAACCTAGTTCCAATTACCAAAGACAGCTTGTTTACCTCTAATAATAAACAACCTATTAAGAAAATATGGATTATTTTTGCTCAATGCCTGGAGCAGAATCTCTGCATCATCTTCATTTGATTTCATTAGGGATTGTTTGGAATAGCATCTCCCTTCCTGCTAAGCCTGCATTGTCTTGTAGCTTGTGCATCTCCATCTGTTTGTCTCCCCTTAGTATGAATGGAGTCGCTCGAGCTGAAAATGTGTTGCAGGACTAATGTTTATGGAAACCAGTTATCCTAATGAAGGCTGGAGCTCGCAGCATAATGCCTAAACATTGGGCTTATGGCGCAGCGTACATGACAAATATAGAAATGATTAGAAAAGGCAGTCTGTGGAGCTTTTACTCACTGCTAATGGAGATCCAGTGTCAGATGGGTGAGAGGGGAAAAAAAGTGTTTGATTGTAATAATGTAACGCAGCAGCGATAATGTAATGAAAATAATTGTTTTTACATGGACAGTCAATTTCAGCGACTGGCATCATTATCGGGTCATGGACGCGTATTAACAACTCTGTGTGATGTTAATAACTTAAATATCCTAGTTCCTGTCAAACCAACAACAGTCTGTGGGTTTTCCAGGAGAAACAGACTGAAGCACAGAAGTCGGGTAGTAATGTGAATTACATTTCTATGCTAATCTTAGAATAGAATAGCATTTATTGTCATTGAACAGGATTCAACGAAATTTCTATTGCAACTCCCGTGCAAAAAGTCAAATATATACAATATTAAATAAACAAACACACAATAATAATAATAATTATTACAACTAAAATAATAATATATACAACTAAAATTAACTAAAGGCACTCAACCACACCAAAGAAGAAGCAGCAGGTCCAATTATGGTAAAGTGCAGATGATGTGACAGTGCAAGTGCAGAACAATATGGCTGTGTGAGGTTATGATATGTGTGGGAGGAGGCGGCAGGGAGTAATGGCTCTGACGGCTGTGGGGAAGAAACTGTTTCTCAGTCTGTTTGTTGTAGTCCGTATATTCCTGAACCGCTTGCCTGATGGCAGCGGCACAAACAGTCTGTGGCCCGGGTGGCTGGAATCCATGGCTATGGATCCAGCTCTCTTCTTGACCCGGCATATGTAAATAGAGTCCAGGTCTGGGAGGGGGCATCCCACAATGCCTTGTGCTGTTCTCACCACCCGTGTCAGTTGTTTCCTCTTCAGTGCTGTGCAGCCACCATACCACACAGTCACGTTGAGGCAGAGGACGCTCTCGATCGTCACAGTCACGTTGAGGCAGAGGACGCTCTCGATCGTCGCCCTGTAAAAGTTCACGAGCAGCCGTGAGGAAAGTCCAGCCCGTCTCAGTTTCCTGAGGAAGAAGAGCCTTTGTTGTGCTTTCTTCACCAGGTGGGAGCTGTTGGTATTCCAGGAGAGGTCAGACGTGATGTGGAGGCCCAGGAACTTGATGTTGTCTACACGCTCCACCTCTTCTCCATCTATGAGAAGGGGAGTGTGACCCGTCCTCCTGGACCTTCTGTAGTCCACAATGACCTCCTTGGTCTTCCCTGTGTTCAGCACCAAGTTATTGGCTGAACACCACTGAGTGAGCTGCAGAATCTCCTCTCTGTAGTGGGTCTCGTTGTTGTCTGAAATGAGACCCACTACTGTTGTGTCGTCCGCAAACTTGATGACTGTGTTGGTGGGGTGGATGGCAACGCAGTCGTGTGTAAACAGGGTGAAGAGAGCTGGGCTGAGCACACAGCCCTGTGGTGTGCCTGTGTTGAGGACCAGTGGGGACGATGTTGAGCCACCTATTCTCACCACCTGAGGCCTGTTGGTGAGAAAGTCTCTGATCCAGTGGCACAGTGAAGCAGGCAGCCCCACCTTGAGTAGCTTCAGCACCAGCTTGTCTGGGATGACGGTGTTAAATGCTGAGCTGAAGTCTACAAATAGCATCCTGACGTAGGTGTTGGGATGCTGCAGATGGGTCAGGGCTGTGTGCAGAGTGATGGAGACAGCATCCTCTGTTGACCGGTTCGCTCTGTAGGCGAACTGGAGGCTGTCCAGGTCTGCAGGGATCAAGTGTCTGATGTACCTCAGAAGAATCCTCTCAAAGCACTTCATGCTTGAAAAAGCATGAAGTCTAGATCTCAGGTGGGAAAGGGTTAGGGTTAGGGTTTATGCTTTGTATGAGTAAAAGAGGCACATAAATATTATTATATCCATCCATGCACACATAAGAAAAAATACTTATTAGTCACTGTGAGCAACACAGGATTCTGGAATCTTGTATAGCTCACAGTGACCATATTGATGCATATTTGCACTAATTCAATCTTGTCTTGCCCTCACAAAAACAAAATCTAAACAGCACCAAAGTTAATTTCCTTGTTTGCATATATAGTTGTGAAAGGCTGTAGATTTGCTGAAATCGGTCGAAGCTTTCCATCCGATGAGCCACAACATCATCGCTGCAGTTCTGTGCTCATCAACATTTGACAAATTCATGAGATGGAACACTTTGCTTAGATTTCACCAAATCTACAATAAAGCACACTATTTCATCCACGCATAGGACATTCTCCCTGAAAGTTTTTTCTTTTGCAAACCCAGGCCTTTCTAGCATTTTTATTTTTAGAAAAATGCAAGGATTTCTCCAGAGACTCCTTGAAAACCAACAGCACTTGTTCCGTTTTCTGTTTTATAACTCTCCTGTAGTAAATGTTATCACTAGCCACTAACTGCAGACAGCACAGTCTGCCAGGCAGCGATGGAGTTTTAGCAGTTTTCTTGAGCATTGTATGACCTGACCTCAAAGCGAGTCTTTTGGGACATCCACATCCTGGGAACATATTACTTTCATTCAACACACCACTCAGGCAATACAGGGAAGCCATTAGATCACTCTGAAGTGTGGATGGTACCAACATTTTACAGCAAGAATCACTGAAAACACCCAAAAGCTAAAGGTTTAATGTAATACTTTTTAGAAGCATTAAATTAATACAGAAGCACATTTTGGCTAGAATCAACTTGTTAATTCTCTGCCCGTTACAATTAGCAATTAATCAATAGAATAATCAATTTAAATTAACTCAATAATTGACATTTTGAGGAGCATTTTATGTTCACAGAGACGTCATAATATTTTATTTGAATAGTTTCGATTGTGGGTGTGGATTTATTTCTTTTTCTATTATTTAACTTGTCTTGCTTCATTTTGGACATGTCAAATATTTTCCAGTTACAGTGTTAAAGTCTTCTTTACAAAATCAAAAGTAGATGGTTTTATTATGCCATTGTAAATATATTACTGAAAATAGTCTTAAAACAACAATATTATTATTTATTGCAATAACTTCTGGGACAATTTATTTGATACTGTGGTAGTTCAAAAACATATACATTTTGTCTTCATTCATAGCTCTTTTTCTTCCCATATAACAGTAACAGACAATCATCACATGATAACTAATGAAACCGGAGACATAAAAGGAGAAAGTCCTGTCTTTACTGCCATGTTTTGCAGTTTTGACTAACTTTAATCAACCCTTTTTGTGTGCCTGTTCTCCACATCTTCTTAGGTCCCGAAATGCCGCCTTCCCTATCTCCTGTGTAAATCTTATCACCATGGGGACGGGCAGGAAGTTCTTCACGTTTTTGTCTGAATTCTAAATGGAGGAATGTGCAGCAGATTTTATCTGTGGCACATACGAGAACTCAGAATGTTAATTAATTAAACAGTCCTGTCTTATTACTTGGCTTCTTAATTACAAGTGAATTAAACAATGCCCAATGTGAATTGTGTCTAATCAGAGGAATAGATTTACCCAATTAAATTGCCTTCCAGCCAGGAGGTGGAAGAAAAAAAAAATATATGTCGCAGACTTGCTCATAAATCTAAGTATTGATTGGAGCTGAGAGGCGGGGTGAACTAATATACAGTGGCTCTCTCTGTGCTTGGGAATGCAAGTGCCAATATTCATAGAAATTAATGTAATCATAGGATCATAAAGTATTTCTAAAGAGATGATATTTTGGACTTTTTTGGCATCATGTATAAATATTAAAGTGGCTTACAAAAGTATTTGGGGGATAGGTCGTTATTGTGAATAAAAATTTATTCTTCATAGGTCACTTGGTTAAGTAAAGGTTAAATCCAGGATTAGTTGAACATGTAGTAGCAATTTATTGTACAAACTACAAAATTGCTGTTTGTGATATGCCAAAACTCATTACTTCAAAAACTGTATATCATTTATTACATTTTTCTCCATGGAGATCGACATTTTTTCACTTGATGCATTGATGATGCGGTTTGGTCCATTCTATACTGGAATCTACAGAGTAAACACAGGAAGGTTTACTTTACTGGAGGAGTTGTTTGTCATGTTGAATTTGACTGGTGCAATTTTAGATAAAGCCACACAGTGTCACTGTTAGCTGTAATAAAAAGAAAAAAAGCAACAACAGTGAAGTGAATCTGGATTGGTTCCCACACACAGAAAAGAAGGGTGCAGGAGGAGAGAGCTAGAGCCAAATACAACTGCCTTCAACATTTCTCTCCAGAAGACTTTGAATCATTTGTAGGAGCAAAACTTCCAAAGGTTCCAAATGGTGACTGTTACCTTTACAATCTAAAACTAAATGCCATGCTGTCGTGGTGAGACAGGCAGAGCTGGAAACTCTTCGAAATGCTAAATGAGCTATACTACTGTCGGTACTGAATATGAAACCATAAATATAATCGGACCAATGCTGGACCCAGGGGTTGTGTTAACATTGCATTTTCTGTATTTGACCACTTTTTTATTTAAAGATGGAAAAATTTGAAACCCATCCATCATTTTGACAGGTTATAATTCACATGAGCATGGCTCTGTTTTAAAACAGAATCTCACTGAGCTCTGTTCATTCTATCACCTAAAAATCAAAACAATATGGCACCACTTCAAACAAACCGAAACATGCCCATCAATCTAAACAGGAAATTAATTAGAAGAACTTGAAGGAGACCCAGAGTTACTCTGGAGGACCTACACAGAGTCAGTTGACAGCTGCAGTTGAGATGAAATTCTTTTGCCATGCTTTTCACAAATCGGTTTGTTGCAGTGGCGGAGCTAGACTTTTTTTCAAGGGGTGACCAAAGGGTGATCAAGGTGCATTGGAAATGCATAAACAGACACAATAAAAAATGCAAAAAGCATCATGCTAACCTTTAGAATTAGGCTTATTGGATTTTACTACTTAATAACTCTCTGTCACAGCCTCTAACCTGCTGGTGATACACTTGGGCCTCGAGTCTCCTGGCTGGATTCTCCAGGTTGGTCACTGCTGCAGGGTTCTGTCTGGTCCTGGTCACTGCTGCAGGGTTCTGTCTGGTCCTGGTCACTGTTGCAGGGTTCTGTCTGGTCCTGGTCACTGCTGCAGGGTTCTGTCTGCTCCTGGTCACTGCTGCAGGGTTCTGTCTGCTCCTGGTCCCTGCTGCAGGGTTCTGTCTGGTCCTGGTCACTGCTACAGGGTTCTGTCTGGTCCTGGTCACTGCTGCAGGGTTCTGTCTGGTCCTGGTCACTGCTGCAGGGTTCTGTCTGGTCCTGGTCACTGCTGCAGGGTTCTGTCTGGTCCTGGTCCCTGCTGCAGGGTTCTGTCTGGTCCTGGTCACTGCTGCAGGGTTCTGTCTGCTCCTGGTCCCTGCTTCAGGGTTCTGTCTGGTCCTGGTCACTGCTGCAGGGTTCTGTCTGGTCCTGGTCACTGCTGCAGGGTTCTGTCTGGTCCTGGTCCCTGCTGCAGGGTTCTGTCTGGTCCTGGTCACTGCTGCAGGGTTCTGTCTGGTCCTGGTCCCTGCTTCAGGGTTCTGTCTGGTCCTGGTCACTGCTGCAGGGTTCTGTCTGGTCCTGGTCACTGCTGCAGGGTTCTGTCTGGTCCTGGTCCCTGCTGCAGGGTTCTGTCTGGTCCTGGTCACTGCTGCAGGGTTCTGTCTGGTCCTGGTCCCTGCTTCAGGGTTCTGTCTGGTTCTGGTCCCTGCTTCAGGGTTCTGTCTGGTCCTGGTCACTGCTGCAGGGTTCTGTCTGGTCCTGGTCCCTGCTTCAGGGTTCTGTCTGGTCCTGGTCACTGCTGCAGGGTTCTGTCTGGTCCTGGTCACTGCTGCAGGGTTCTGTCTGGTCCTGGTCCCTGCTGCAGGGTTCTGTCTGGTCCTGGTCACTGCTGCAGGGTTCTGTCTGGTCCTGGTCCCTGCTGCAGGGTTCTGTCTGGTTCTGTCTGATTTAACAATGAGCCACTGTAAGTTTGACCAATTAATTTTTAAAACATTCACAATTCAATCCAATAACAGTAAAATAGGTGATGAAAAATCTAAAAGAGGAAAACGAATTAAAATGAAAGAATAAAACTTCAAGAAAGTTGACTTTAACTGTCAAACAAGTTGAATATGCACATTGGTTCACTTTGTTGGTCTCTCAGTTCAAATAACAAACAGCAAGCATAGTTTATATCTGGAAACCACCTGAACTTGGAGCGGAGCCATGCAGCATACGACAAAGAACTCCTCGGCTCCTTCAGATAAAGTTCTGTTGAGCTGTGAAACTCAGCCTGGAGCAGTGCAATGGCACAGATGCCAGCCCAGAGCGTAGGAGTGAATGATCAAAACATGAACTACGAACCCAGGGAACAAAAACTGAATTTTCTACCTTGGTTACTCAAGTCCTCACCGTTCCTCACCTGAAGCTGAGGCTGTCTACCTGGGTGGTAAAAGAACACAGACTAAAATTTATTTAGATTATCAGAGCTACAAACAAAACAACTGTTAAATCCTTTATCTTTTTGTGCAAATGCCTTGTGCAGAAACAAGCTCAAGGAGATTAAACAGCGGGTACTTACTGAATAACAGTCAGTCACTTTGGAAGCTTACAAAAGCTCTGCTTGGTAGGATGATAAAGTAAATAGCAAAAAAAATAAATAAATAAATAAAACAAAAAACAGCCATATAGTAGTTGAGGAGTTTTGTTTACCCGGCACTATTCTGTTTTCTTCTTCAGTGTGAAGTTGATTTCTCTGCGGTGGCATATTAAAATTATTCACACCGCTGTGAGCCAACATCAGGTTGCAACCTCAAAATGTGTTAAATCAGAGAGCTAAAGAAACAACAATTTAATGCTAGAATCTTTGAAAGGTTAAAAAAAAGCCTTTCTCCCTTTTCTCCCCCTCTCTGCTTCCTTACCGGCTTGTCAGTCTCCATTACATCTGAAGTGAACCTTCTAGCCTCACCTCCTGGAGCAGCCGCGCTGCTCTACATCACACCAGTCACCATCCATGCCTTTGCTATCTAATGCATAATTTGCTGCCTAATTTGACAGTCTTCACTTCAGCCCATTTTGTGCCTATGGCTTCACAGTCAGCAGAACACATGCTCCAGGTATTGAAAGCTATTTTTATCTGAGTGATAGGTAATTGTGAAAAACTGTTGTCTGAACAGCATCAGTGTCTTGGAACCTTGAACAGGCATTTTGCTGTTTAATGTAATGAGGTTGAGACTGCTGTTTTGTTTACTGTTATTTCATCAATTGGAATGGCACGTGTGCTAGCTGTCATCATCTATTAGCCAATCAGAGGAGACGTTCCAGAATATGTTTTTAAATCTAACAACCCTGAATCATCAGGTCATTAGATTTTTTTCTGTTAAAAGTTACATTTCTGGTGAGTTACATGAAGATATCAGAAAATAAAACCCCAAAAGAATCTTGCAGATGCTATCTACTTGTCACCTTCTTAGACACTTGCACCACACTACCTCACTGTGACATATAGAAAGTTGTAAGTTAGTAGTAAGTTAATTACTGATTTATGAATAAAAAGTTTACTTGCATGGGGACAATAAAGGTCAGTTAACCAGAGTGATGAATCGCAGTGGTCTAAGATGAACATCATCCAACATCTGTAAAGAGCACTGTAATTACAATGTCATTACAATGACATTATTCATACCACTATAATGACATAAATGATGTAATGAATGTGAAGAAGATGGCTGTGACAAGGTAGTTTTTCACCAAAACTGACCAAAACCCGAGTTTCAATCTGACTTACAAATAATCAACCATTACAAATATTTTGAGCTAGCATTATAGCAAATTCTGTCATCAGTGTAAAAGATGGATAAACATCAGATTCTGCATCTCGTTAAAAAAATAAACTGCATAAGATATTGGTCCTAATGTAGAGTCTTGAGGAACACCTTTTGTAATAGGATGGTATAAAGAGCAACAGTTGTGGAAATTAAGATACAACTAGAAAGACAATTTGTAAACCAGCAAACAAATTTGTCTGAAAGATATCAAAATGTAAAATTGTCATTTTGCCCAGTTAACAAAAAAGCTATTAAATCAAACAGTACAGACCGTCTCATCTACAGTCATTGCTCACACTCTGGAGACGGATTCCCTGTACACATTCACTGTGCTGAGTGTTTTATCAGCAAACAATGGTTCAATGTGCTGTGGTCTACCACAAGCTGCGCTCCTTCTACATCAAGTGGAGAGCCATTAGACAGTACCAGGGGAGTGGGGGATGAAGTGGGGGTTGGCGCCTGAGGACAAAGTCTCTCAGCGCTGCAGGAATTGTGCTGACTGGAGGCATTTTGATAGAGAATCCATATCTGTGTAAGGAGCTCAGAGAGGTTCAGGACATCTGAGTGGAAGACGAAGGCAGAGCTACGGCCAAATAAACATGCAGCTTTAGGTCAAGCCAAGATTATTTGGATAGCACATTTCAGCAAAAAACAATAGTCATTTTGTCTAATACCATTATCAAAATCAACAATACACATCAAATATGTTGATCAATTTTCCATTTGCTACTAATCAAAGGCATCTGTCAGCAGATGGGACTTTAGTCGTGATTTGAAGGAACTCAGTGTTTCGGCTGTTTTTCAGTTTACTGGTTATTTGCTCCAGATTTGTTAAAACTGAATGCTGCTTCTTGATGGGTTAGGGTTAGGGTTAGGGCACCCCCGGCGCTGGTTGTAACACAAAACACAAATAGTTGATGTCTGTAGCAAAATGTGGGTAATTTATTTACAGTGCAGGTAAATCAACTAAAACAAAGAACAGAACACAGGGAAGTATTTATCTTCAGGGTCTCCAAGGCCAAAACAACAAACAAATCCCCCCCCCCCTGTCTTGCTAAGAAATTAAAAAGAACTTTCTAATGGTATATAGGAAAAAGAAAGTACAAAACTTGAACTCTCTTATGAAGAGAGCCCCTAGAGGTCAGTGACCGTAACAGTCTGGTTCTGGGGATGCAAAGCGCCACCAGAAGACCTGAAGGGTCTGGAAAGTTGATACAACAGCAGATGTACAATGTATTGTGATAATAAGCCGTTCAGTGATTTAAACTCACAGCAGTTTAGACTTTTTAGGTCTATTATCTGAACTGCAGGTTCACATCTGATGTGCTCTATCTTCCTGGTTTTAGTCAAAATGCCAGCAGCAGCGTTCTGGATCAGCTGCAGCTGGAGGATGGATGTTTTTAGGCAGACCTGTGAAGATGTAATCAATGTGACTAAAATTTAACTCTGGAACAGTTCTTTGTGGTAAAAGACAAGCTTTGCAAATTTCTTTATGTATTCATGAGGGTTCAGGTAAAAATCTGTCACTACAACCAGATTTCAGGACTGATTTCTAGTATCAACTGAAGCTGAATGTTCACTTTTGATTATTCCTCTTTAAGTTCAAGGATAATGACTTCAGTTTGTTTCGTTTTGTATGAACAGAATAAAGTGAAGTTTAAAGAATTAACAAAAGGTTTTGTGCAGGAGTGACATCTTGAGTGTTGGCCTCAAAACCTCAGCTTTAATTCCTCAAAGTTGTAATGAACCTGAGTTGTCTCCAAGCTCCAAGTTTGACTTTTCACTTGTTTCAGCAACAAATTTGAGTGCAAGAACCAATGCTGAAAAATTGCACCATATCCAACTGCCATTTTAGTCAACCCTAAAAACTCTAATTTATTAGTTTCTCTCTTTTTTTTTTATTTAACCAAGCAAAACCCATTGAAATCTAGATCTCATTTTCAAGAGGGACCTCATATTGACCTGTGTAACACCATTGTACTTTCCTTGTTTCTTCCTCAGATAATGTTCAACTGTCAGACTTTAAAAAATAAATATGCAGGTCAGAAAGAGAGATTTAATAAAGTTATGTGTGCTCTCAGCAAGGGTTTATCGCCTCTCAGCTCCAAGACAAAGGTAATATTCTTATTATATATGACTGTTGCACATGTACTTTGAAGTTGGAGATCCAAGCCTTTCTTGTTATGTTGAAGGTTGGAGCTTACTATTATCACTACAGACATTGGCAGCACTTAATATGCAAAGTAAATTTATTTGGTTGCCACACTTCATTTGATTAAATGCACAAGATCTGTTTTCAAAATGTAAATCTTGAATAGTTTTCAGATGAGGTTGGATGGTTAATCCGTGCAAGCTTTGCATCATCTTAGAGTATACTTGTAATGCTGTTTGATCTTCTTTACCCTGCTACAGTTTTTGCTTTACTTTGTTTTGTTACGTAAAAAGTAACTTTAAGAGTCTTTCTATCTCAACTTGTGGTTAAATGATTTCCTCTTTCTTCCCCAACCATTCAGACAAAACAACACATCAAACAAATAAACGCCTGTAAAGCATCTTTACAGACGTCAAAAACAAATCTTTAAGGTGATGGTGTAATGAAATGTTTTTGAGAGAGTTACAAACAGAGCCTATTCAGAACGTGACCCAAGTAACTTTTAATTTCTTGGTTCTTGCACTCAAATTTGTTGCTGAAACAAGTGAAAAGTCCACGTGAAGATGATAAGACATACTCTGTGTGTGCATGCATGAGTGTATGTGAATGATCAGCTGTTTGGGTACCAAAGTATGGTGCTATTGTGGCAAACCACCTTTTTGACAGTTACATTTGGTTCAGGCTTAGTTGTTAGGATTAGAGGTGTGGTGTGATTTAGGTTTTGATTAAGGTTAGGACTATACTGTTAAAGTATCACAGTGAAGGTGAAGCATGACGCAATGGAAGTCAATACACAGTCATAATACGTGTAGAAGTGCGAGTGGATGTGTGTGTATACTTGTTTATTTAGCCTGTTTAGGACTTTTTCTGGTATATTCACCAACCTTCTGAAGGTTGAAGGGCCTTATGGAGACCAAATCTTGTCTCCAATTCAATGAACCATCCACTACTAAAAAGAATGGAAATCAATACAAAGTTCAAAGTAGAAATGCAAACAAGTCTGTGTACAAAATATGTCACTCTTTATATTAACTCTGTGACTGTAAGCGCCCTCTTCAATGGTAGTAATTACCTACATACACTACATTCCAAACAGAATTTACCCTTTAGCTTGTTGTCACACATTTGCCTCAAACTAATACAGCTGTTAATGCAATCAAGATGGCATGAGTATTCCAGAACTATGCATAATATACATATCAAAAACTATCTTGGTATATATGTGTTACATTTAGCTGTCAGAATTATGCCCAATGATGTATATTTTGCTGATATAAATTTCCATGAAATGTGTCATATTTAACTTACCAATATGAGAAGCAAAATAACAAATGCTATATTTTTATACAACTGAAAATAAATTCAGACAGTAAGATAGTAAGCAGGCATAGGAAATAGATTTGATTGGCATAAACTATTTTGGCATCAGATTTGTTGGTCTGCACTTTCAAAATAATGAGACCTTGGGCACAAAGGCCAGATTTGAAAAAAGTTGTGGTTTCAAAACCACAAACAATTCCACTATACAGTCAAAGTTTTAAGTCCTTAATAAGACAAAAAAAAGTTGTATCTTGTTTACACAAATCAAATGTTTAGAAAGACATGGCATAGAAACTAAGGCAACACTGCCTGTTACTGTGGTCAATGTTGTACTTATAAATAAGTGTGGTTGGCTAGCTAAGAGGCTGAAGCTGTATTTCTGTTAGGCAGAAAAATGTCTCAATACTTATGGGAATTAGCCTCGCTTGTTACCCAGCTAATTTTAGCCACAAGCTCATTAGCCTTGAAGTCTTTTTCTATCGAGATGAGAGAATGGAAAATAAGTAATATTCTACACAGCAAACATGCTCACTTCAAAACATTTGCTAGATTCAGTGGTTCTTTACTCAACAGTTTCCTTCAGTCTTTCAGCACAGTGTACTCCAATAAAAGAAAGGCTTGGTAAAAAAAAAATAACTCTTGTAAAACAACTGAATGTTTTAGCTGAGGAGTATATTAAATTGATGTAACATTTATTATTTTACATAAAAAGAGTTTTAATTGAAACACTCAAGAAAAGTTACTAACTCATTGTCATGAGAACGCAATGTCGGCGGCTGATTTTATACAAAGTGATTGTAAATGACTAAATCTATATATCAAAAACAAACTACTAATAAATAAACATATTTAAGTAAATAATAATCCTTATTTAAAGTGAAAGCAGTCGGCTCATGCTACGCTTTAAGGGATCCACAATCAGTTGCAACAATTGACTTTGTTTGGGAAATATATATTTTAGATGTAAAAACAATATAGTAATTATACTGTAGGCTATTTAGATTTTATACATTTTAATAAAACATTGACACACGAACATCACACTGTTGTTCACACTGTAATGCATTATGGGTAAATGACGGTAAATGGTCCAACCTCCTAGCTCCGTCCAGCCAAAACAGTAATAAAAAACATTATTAAGCCTTTTCAAATTAAAACCTAGCGCTTTGAAATCAATGGGAATATAGAAATCACAAGAAGATGAAAAGGGCCAAATGCAGGAAGAGGATGGAGTTTTCCATAGTTGCTGGTGTTTGCTTCTCCTCTCTTCTGTTTCATAAATGAAAGGATGAATGACTCTTAACTCTGGTCAGACTGTGTGATCTGTGTCTGGTTTGACAACAGCTGTTTAGGATCTGATCTTCGTCCAGTGTCAGTAGTGATTTCACATTCAGAACCGGTGTTCTAGCTCTATTAGCATTTCAAGTATTAACAGATCTATTAGCGCTGCTTATCTTTGATGTTTCTCCCAAAGTCTGGCAACAGCTCTGCTGTTTATGATCCAGTGTCGCTGATCATGGTGGCCTTGGTCCGGTCGGTTGGATTAGTGGATTTAGTACTGGAGGCGGTATGGGTCCTGTTAGCATTTCAAGGAGCTTCCAGCTCTGCCTATTTCAGCAGCAGTACACCATTTATTTTTAGCTCGTTGAGGTAATAATTACCTGTTAGAGGCTTTACTAGTTTTTCTGGAACAAATAACTCATAGTTTTTTGCAGAAAAATATCACGGGCACATATTGGGTCATTTGGAAGTTGTGTTCCTCTCCAATTCTTGCAGTGTGCTCTTAGTCCTTTCATGCCAGATTCACCCTTTTTTTCTATTACAACCAACAGTGACAATGTCTGACATTGTCCAAATCTACACCAGTCAAACGCAGTATGATAAACAACTACCCAGG
This sequence comes from Poeciliopsis prolifica, assembly GCF_027474105.1. Taxonomy (NCBI): domain Eukaryota; kingdom Metazoa; phylum Chordata; class Actinopteri; order Cyprinodontiformes; family Poeciliidae; genus Poeciliopsis; species Poeciliopsis prolifica. The sequence continues at coordinate 222,940 of NW_026562468.1, read as the reverse complement.
TAAAGTTTGCCTTCCTGTGTTTACACTGTAGACTCCAGCATAGAAACCATCAAAACATGTCATCAACCCATCAGGTGAAAAAATGGCGACCTCCATGGCTGAAAAATATGACAAAAGACATACATTTTTGAATTAAGGGTTTTTTATTTACTATTAAAATTACAACATTTAGCCCAACACATACAACTAATCATGGATCACTTTAAAATGTTTTGCTGAAACTTCAATATTGTGAAATTATGGTATTTTTACTTGAAGTACTCAGAAGAGAAGTTAGAAATCTGGTCAGTTTTCTGTTTATTAATCAGTACTTTTACTTGTTATAAAAAGGGTTTGATTGCTAAAATCTTAATAATGACTGTTTAATTGATTGTTAAGAAGGGTATAAATAAGTTCCAAAATTAATATGAAATGTAAAACAAATAAATATAGTTTGTCTTTTGAATTTTTTTTAATTTCCCATCAGAAACAGTCTTCTTGACTGAATAGAAATCATTTTAAGTCTAAATTTGCCAAGTGTGTGATTCATTTTTAACTCACTCTTTAAAGACAACATCAAAATTAATCAGAATTGGTAAAGAATGTCAAGACTTTAAAAAAGTCTCAAAATCAGCCAAATGTGTTATTGCTGCATCTCAAGCTGGTCAAGAAAAAAGAACCCCCCAAAAAACCCTGTGAGTGAAGTCCCTGAGTTCCCCTATTGGGTTTTCTTCAGAATAAGAAAAAAAATCAGCAAAAATTTAAAATTTACCATAAAAAATTTCTGTAATCAAATATGAAATTTTATCCAGTGATGTTTCAGCCCATCTGAACAGAAACTACAAAGTTTCTGCACAATGACAAAACAGACCTCTGCTAAAAGATTTGGCCTCAACTCATTTCACTGCTATCTGGATTGTCTGGCTTTATTTCTTTCTCTTTCTTAAAAACATTCTTGTTGTGCCATCAAGCAAGACACCATGTAAACAAAAGTGACTTGAATAGATTTCATCCAGAGAGTAACGAACAAAGTGTTTTTACAATCAATATGTTTTGATAGGACCTTCGTCTGCCATTTGTAATAAGTTACTGCTTGAAATGCAAAAGGAGAGAAAACATCTCAACACATACTCTGAGCAACTCCTCCTCACAAAGAAATGAAGTGCAAAACTTGCATTTGATATATATATTTTTTGTGCAAACTATTTGTTTTGGTATTTATACGCTGTTTGAAATGGCAAAAATCCAAAGTGCTACCTTTACTTTTTCATTCTCACAGGTCAGGGCAGAGTGTTGTGGCATCACATCCTTTGTTTCATTCCTTTTTTCAGCTACAGTGTTAATAATTCATTGGAGTTACATGTCTAAGGTAGGTGCTATCCATGTGAGCACTACACAGATCAGGTAGACCCCTCGGCAAGAGAGAGAGAAAGTCTTCTATGTCAGAGAATCATTGGCTGCAGGAAGACAATGCTTCACATCGAATATGCTAGCAGTCTCCCGCTTCACACAGAAATCCCCCCAGAAATTCAGCAGCTCTCCCCTTGAATCCTCTGACCCTGCACTGTGGTGGCAGTATATTTATGAAGCAGCCTGAATAATCTGCCTATTTTAGACTGAATAATCTGCCTATTTTTAATTTTTTTTCTGAGTGGTGAAAGTGTCCAGCAGAACAACCGGTAAAATGAAGGGTGATGTGTGGAAACACAAGGAAGGAAATGAGGCTAATACTGAAGAGATCATATTTTGCTGCTTAAGGAAAAGACGGTTGACTCAAGCAGTCATGTTCAGCGATGAGCCCTTTGTGTCACAGAATCTGCAGTAAATCAGTAGAGCAGAGGTTAGAAATTCTTGTCTCAAGATTTCTTTTTTATGACATTTTTTCAGATTTTGTCAACAAAAGCGAAATATTTTCACAGCATGATGCTGCCACTACCACGGGACACTGTGTCCAACAGATAAAAGTTTGATGTGTAAACAGTTCCATATTCCTCCTTTTTTCTTTATTCTCTGCCATGTCATCCTTTTAGACGTTAAAACTCTACCACTCCATGGTGATTGTTCAGTACCTAAAGATCTGAAGTGACTTCCCATTTCTAGGGAACCTTCTAGGGAAAACAAACATTTGGTTTTTTTAAATGTCTTAACATAATGTCAATCTGAGGCACCACTTAGCATTCTGAATATGTCATTGGCTAGCATTTGCATCCTGGCCTTTACCAGCATATTTATATCTGTTTAATTCTCCCTCTTCTTTGTTTGCTAACAAAAACTGTTTAAGGTGGATGAACTTTCTAAAAAATGATATTTTCATTGACATATTGTTGCCATTTAATTTTCACAAACATATTGAAAGGGAGATTAGTTGGAAAAATATTAATGTTAGCATTAACATGCATGAGAAACAAAATCTTAGTCTTAAATCAAAATTCTATTATACTGAAAGATAACTTCACTTTTACAGAGCATAAATTGGATAAAAGAAATTAATCAGAATTTCTAAATAAAAAACATCTACAGTTAAACTATTAGTAATTATGCCCATAATATGATAAAATAAAAACACATCAACAAACATGGTGTAGCACATGAAATTCCAAAAGAGTTTCAGATGACTTCACCCAATGAGGATGGAAGGCAGAAAGTAAATGCAGCCCACTTTAAAATGTCTAAAGTCTGTGTCCTGTCCGGTTGCTCCAACCGTTCTAAAAGATGAACGTTATTTTTGTTAGGTTAGATCCACCAACACTCAGCCACTCATGATTTTCAGTCTGGACTTGGAGCCCCAGGAATGGGATGAGGGCAACCAGATCCGGAGGAGCCCTCTGCCTCTGTAACCAGCTCCTTACCCAGAACAATGACCTGAAAGGAGAGTTGAGGGAACGCCAGAAAAAATATAAACAATTCAAAAGATCAAAACAATCCAAACGCGAAAATTAAGTCATTGGAAGAGGTATGTAAAATATTTTTCTATATTCACTTACATATGTTCTACATATGACTTTGACTATATTCCAGTCAAAGCAGTTATACTGGCTTTGACTACTTTTAACCACTTTAACAAGTCTTCCAACAGGCTTCTTTGGGCCCCATTCCAGCAGAGGAGCCAGAGCCTGAAGTTGGAAATGACCAGCATGAAGATGGGGAATCAGAAGCAGAGGAAACCACATCCAAGAAGCCATCACATACAATCTCAGTGACTGTCCTCAGGGAACTTTCAAAATTCCCACTTGCTGACAATATGTAATATCACTGCTTATTACATTTTTATTTTTCATAGTTTATGTTACTTTTGAAACCTTTTTCATTCAGTGGAGTCATGGAGAAATACTGTCTCCAACTCAATCAATCAAATTTTATTTGTATAGCATATTTCAGCAAGGCATTTCAAAGTGCTTTACATCATAAACACAAGAACACAAAGTCATGCAACATCAAGGGTCACATGGAAGTAAAAAGCATGAGGAAAATCAGAAGTCCACACTGAGATGTATAATGCTTTTCCTGACCTTTTTAACGACTGAGACAAGCATCAGAGCGACCTGGACTTTCCTCCGGAACATTGCCAGTAAGTGCCTGTCTAATGCATGTTAGCTAATGTATGATTTCTTATGGAAAAAAGTTTTACTGTTACTTGAGGTCTTTGGTTGTTGAACTAGGGTAATTAAAAACATGACTATCTCAGAGGTTGAAGATACTCGACAAGAGGCCATAGCTTGGTTAAATAAAGAATGTACTGTTAAAATATTCAAAAGGAGCAAACTTTGTTCATGTGTGTCATTTTATACTTCTATCATATTTGAAAACAATGCATTTTGTTCACTTGGTTGACGCCAAACAGTGGGGCTTTCTTGTATGTATAGTAACAAACTAAAGCGTTTTCAATCGCCTGTCATGTAAACTTAAAACATGAAGTAAAAGAGCAGCTTGAGGAAAGCTAAATATAAATAATTGAAATAGAGCTTGGCATAATCTTTGACAAAATAAACCTGACAATTTCCACAGGTAAGATGTATCAATAAGTAAGCTGCTGAGCATCCGACATGTGGCGTAACATCTGCATACGCACTGCCACTAGGGAGGATGGACAGTAGGTCAGACAACCGCAGGATCTCAAGAAACTAAGTCGGGATCTCGCATTGGGTGATGTCGGTGCTACGTCATCTGAAACCCAACAATACGGCGCCCTTGAATGTAAGTGTAACATTAATGAGTTGAAACTAAATGATTGTATTCTCCAGGCTTTTGAAAACTTTCTTCTTGCTCGTTGTATAATATGAACTCTACAGTTCCAGTTAGTTATGTGGATCGCTTCGACACCTGGTAAATGCTCAAGATTATAAGAGTCTTTTTCACCAAGATAAGAAGGATCATATCTTAAATATATGCATACGTTTTCAAAATGCCTCCTCTGTTTAAGCCTATTTAGAGCATTAGCTACATTGTGATCAGTTTCACTTCGTTTTAAACCGGATAAATCCACTTCTGGACCTCCATCTGAATTTCGTGCGTCATCCGTGTCACATGTCTGAAACCCAGCAATAACAGAACAAATTGTGAAAAAGTTAGAGATGTGAATATTTTTGCAATGCTCCAGAAAATGAAGGTTCAATCTGAGGTAGGAGATGCCAGTTCAGTCAGGTGTCCTAATCTAATGCAATAAAAACAAACAAACAATCAAAAAATTCTTGAAGATATATATTTTTTCTCCCTACAGGCAGAAAACGACTAAGTGAAACACAATGAAAAGGAGAGGATTAAATGTCAGCACTATTATACGAGTACAAAAAAATACAACACATTCATAAAATGTGCATACTGTTCTGCCAGCCAAAACTGCAGGAAAAACAACTTCTCCTCAAACCTAAGTTCCAGTCTGACATCTCTGCCCAGACTGCAAATGCCAGCCTTATATGCAGGTTGTTAAAAATAAACATATTACTATTAAGATCCTACACTTTTATCAATTCACGTAATAAAAAAGGAATTGTCTTTACAAATGTCCTAATTAACACCACAATATGTGTACATTCTAATGCTGAAACATCTTGGAAAACACATCAAGTCTGGAGTCTAAAATCAATTGCAACCTTCATTAGAGTCGAGCAAAGATCCTCGCCGACAGAGTAACAGAAACATACAAACACGCGGTGTGTGTTTCTGAGGTGGGAGGAAGAAGAGGAGGAGGAAAGGGCTAACCATAGACAACAGAGCAGCGATGGAGGCTGCTCTTTTAAGTAATAAAATTAGCCGACAGCGTGTGAGCAACGGGGCAGTCTCAGGTGCAGCACCGCTCGGATTTAGAGCTGCTGCCTGCCAAAACATTTGCAACTCCATTATTTCTGATATTACCATTGAATTATCTGTCATGGCAACCCACAGCAGAGATCAATTTTTTATTTTTTACCAGAGGTAAGAGCTAAGAGAAGGACACCTCCTATAAAGTTTGTTTTTGCTTTTCTATATACTCTCAGCGCTCATAAATCTCATATGGTGATGGTTCTCAGTGGTGGGTGGGCCGCGAGGGCCGTGGGCAAGGAAAGGAGGCTGTTGGCACTGTGGTATGTGTGTGTGTGTTTGTGTGGGCATGTGAAATTGGCAGAAGTAGAAAAAGAGACAACACACTCACCAGTTCTGTTGTCTCCTGGAGATTTTACATCACAGTTCAGCCTGGGTGGTGTGTTTCTGAGCACCGCAGTGAATTTTTACCATCCAGCAGGAGGATTAGTGGCAAAATTGACCAGGATCTGGGCTTTTCTTTGGGATGGATCATATCTCCTTTGGCAGAAGGCTCAAGTTTGGGTCCAATGAAAGGCAGCCATTGTGAGATTTCTTTTGCCAGCTTGGTCTCATAGAAATTGGAGATGGGTGTATACAGCGAGTCCTTGAATGATCCGAGTACCTCAATTATTACAATTCTTCGAGAAAAATTACTTCCTTCAACATGATTCAGCTTTGGTGAATTATGTTTTATTAATTACAGCACCATGTTCGGGCAAGCTGATTATGTTCCATAATGCTCTGAGTTGTTGATGAAATCTAAATGTTAGCAAAATAACATCCAATTTTCAAGTTTGGTTTGGAGGGATTTTATTAATTCATTATGATTTCCAGGTTTTTATCATTTTTGCGGGGATCAACAATCATTCTTAAGTGTGATTTTTATCCTGGTTAACTTAGAAAGTGTTTCAGGTTAATTTTCTGAACTACAAGAAAGTAATTGTAGGAATGCACAAATATAAAAATTTGTGACGAGACTGATATCTGATAGTAATACTGCTAGTATGTTAGAATTCACCAATATTTTATTTGAACAAAATTTTACTTAATTAATCGTCAGAATAATTGATAGAATACTTGATTACTAAAATAATCACTTAGCCCTAGATGGATGTCTGAATTACAAAAAACATTCATTTATGAAGTTTGACCAAATCAGAATTAAATTCTGCAATATCAATGAGTTTGGGTGAAATAATCTTAAAGTTTGATTGCGATATTTTGTGGTACTCTTATGAGAACGATAGCAACACAACACAAGATTTTGTTGCCATCGGATGTTGCCATCTGTCGTTGGCTGCTCCCAGTGTGTCGGGCCAAAAACACTGGCTAACCATCCGACAGGGGCTTTTCGGTCATAATAGATAGTTTGATTAAACTGTGTTATGTAATGACAATAACATTGAATCACATGTGTTAACGTTGACAATGAAATGGAATACAAATTCTTCAAGTAGCGACCGTCTAGTGAGGAATTATTTCTAGGTTGGAGAAAAATTGAGGACACAGAGTCAAGTCACCTGTGCTTCAGAGTTTACTGCCTCCATCAGGGTGCAGCAGGGTTAGAAGTGAGTGCAAGCAACAACAAGGTACGACTGGAGTCTCTGCAGCGAAACCTCTGAGGGAAGGATTAATAGGAGAGAGGGGTCTGCTGATGCATGCTCCAGCTCCTTCAGGTCTCCATAATTCACGTTGTCAGCTGAAGGGCCAGTGCGGAGCGCCAACCCGGAGCTGTCTCTCATCATCACACACAGTCAAGAGCCTGTCAGAACAGATGAAGCCACCAGCTCTGCACTGTCGAGGAACATTGAGCAGTAATTCACATTCTCCTACACCGACAGGCCTCACTAAATTCAGGTCCTGCCATAAAAAGCTAGCATTTGATCAAGGAAGCCCTGTCATCAAACCACAGCAGAACGACTTCCCTGTGATCTGGATGAACACTGACTGACTTGCCCTTGCTTTCCCCTCTCCTGGTATTGTGCACCTGTGTTAGGGGGTGTGCCGTGGCTGCACATGTCCCTATGCTAATGTTTTCACCCCATAATAAAAACTTGATGTGGCGAGTGTTTAAAGGGGCAGTTTTATGTAAAATCAGCTTTTTAGAGCTTTACATCACGTTATATTGTTCATGCATGTTTGAGAAATTCTTTGATCTCCATGGCAACCATTAAACTGTGCAAAACGCCTGGTTGGACCTAACTCTTGGTTGAACCAGGAGAGGTTGCTAGGGATTAAATTAGCATGATAATATGGAACGTCACCATGATGGCCTTTTGCCACAACAGAGGGAGAGAGAGAGAGCAAGGCCTTTCAGTTCAACCAACCCTGCTATCGCTGGACCTCATAAATCATCAGTTGTAGCAGTTTGTGTTGGTACTCACCTCTGCTGTTGTGTCTAATGTGTCAAAACCGTTTCTCTCTGGGGAAAAATAGCCCCCTTTCTCAACCTCCTCCTATGTATTAAACTGATATATTTTTCACAGCATGTTTTGGAATCTTAATTAAAGCGTGTTGCAGAAGCAGCTTTCTGCTCACAGGTTTCTGATGCCCAGTGTCAGAGCTGGTTTAAATCTCCAGGCTTCCTGACTGACACTTCAGACTTTAGGAAACCTTGGAGCAATCGAAACATGGGCTGGAGTAATGACGGACTCTCCGCTGCCCTCAAGCATAAAACATCAACTGCACAAATTAAGCACCAGCAGTACAAAAAATGTAAATGAATGAGCAAGAGCCCTTATCTTTAAATTCTATGTTCATAAAACTGCATTATTGTACTGAACTACTGATTTAACCACCAAAAGTAAACAACAGTTGAGATGTGCTAATCACCACCTAGCCATTGTTGAAGTTAGTATAAATCTAGAAGTTATTTAAGGATACACAGTGTGTTATAAAATTAGTAGTAGAGCAGAATTGTGAAGTGGAATGAAAATACATGAATTGTGACATTTTGTCCCCAAAAATTCTGAAACGTGTGGCATGAGTTTGTAAGCAGCTCAGGTTCTTTATGTTGTTAACCAAAAGAAAAATCAGCTGCAACCGATTATGGGGTGTCGTTTGTAAAGTTACACAGAAAATGTGCTTCAATTCAAAACAAACCGGCTCATGACAATCTGTTCATGTTAGCTGTCTGTTTAAGATAAGGACCATACAAAGGTTTTTCCAGCTGAGCATAGTATAAAACAGCTTTGGATCAGCTGTTTAATACAGCTGACACCTGCTTAAAATAATCTTTTTAGGCAGATTATTTCAATTGTAACAACATTTTTCAGAAAATATACTCTGCCAGTGGAACTCTTATTACTGCAATATTGAATTAAGACAAGCTCCTGCTTCTGGCTGAGGGGTTGCTTGTGGGTTGATTTTGTCTTGTTCAGGTGGGCTAGGACATTTGCAGTAGAGGCTAGACAAAAATACTTGGTAAGCTTTTATTTTGCGGTGAGAAATGCTCCAGGAATCTGTCTGATCTACTGCTGCACCTTTAAACAACAAAAACCTGCAGTAAATGCAACTCGCCTCTGATGCTTTCGCTTTTAAGCTAGCGTACCATTTGTCTAAATAAACCATAGAAAGAATTAATGATCAATTGTTTCATAAATGTATTTATTTAATAAATCATTCAAATCCACTGGAAAGAGAATGATACATGATACAGCTAAGGGTGAATGAATAAAAACTGAACTTCACATGTTTTGTGAATAATTTTTGCACCACTTAATGATGTGCTACTTTTGTTGATCTGTCAGATTAAATTCTCATAAAAAATAAGACATATTTTAATGATCAGAAAATTCCAGAAGGCTTAACATTCACGAAGACTCACAAAAGCACTAAAGTTGTCCGATTCTGGCAGCCACACAAGGAAACCAGTTACTGTGCAGAAAAGGGATGTGACAAGTTGACGTGTATCAAGCTCTGGTTTAGTGCCATCTGCACAATTAAATCCCAATTAAAATGCTAAAGCCTGTTTTTCACACCAGCTACAGAGAACCTATTGCTTTAAAAGTCTAAACTTTTAAAGCACCAGTAATCGGAATGCCTTCCATTACAGTGTATTTTGCCCATAAATTCATGCTTGATGTCTCAGTTGTGATTTATCAGTCAGCTTATTTTCTGAATTGATTCATGCAGAAACACATTATAATTTGTTTTGTGAACTGTGCCATAAAACTTTTTTTTAAATGTACCCATAAATGCATGCTTGAATAAAAGATAAAATACTTTGTAATGCGGCACTGTGACAACATTAAGACAGAGTAAAGTATGTGTGCTGTCCAGGACAGATTTTTTTAAGGCAATGTAAATGCACACACAAAGAATGATCTTATTTTTTTTTCATCTCAACCAGAAACTTATTTGCGTTTTATTGGTATTTTATGTGATAGACCAACACAACTTGGTACATAATTTAAGAAACAAAAGAAAAAGGACTTTCAAATAAAGGCAAAAAGAAAGCTTTTGCCCATCTTTGTGAAAAACTCTATTACAATGAATGGAGATGGCTTGTGAATAACAACTTATAAACTCATAAACTCTTACTTTTGACCTTGCCATTCTTGTTTTTGAATGTTTGGTGACACTGAATCATTAAATTTTATATCTTGCACATATTTGCCTGAAAACAAGGGTTCTCGTGTTTTCTCATTTTCCTGTATTTCTGCTTTAATATGCATTATTTTGTGTTGATCTGTCAGCTAATATCTCATTAAAACCTGTTTTTGCTATGTGACAAAATATAAGCAAGTAAAATGAGTATGAACGTTTTCAAAGCATGCTACAGTATGGGAGTTGCAAAATTAATATTATCAAAATCTCAACTGCAACCCAAAACATTCTGATTCTAAAGCAAAGATGAATAAATTTAAGGATTCAATTACAGACACTTCGTATCATAATAGTTAATTCTACAGAGTCGAAACAGACAAATTTAAATAAACATGTCATGAAATTCATTACATGTCCCACAAAGTAAATAAATGTTAAAATAATTTATGCAATAGGTGCAAGTGTACATGATCAGTTAAATGTATATTTAACTTTTTCAAGGTTCTTGTCCCTGTAGTGTTATCATGAAATAATTATGTGTGTCAAATTCAGTCAGGCCATGTTGAGGAGGGCTGAAAGATTTTTTGAAGTTAGTGTCAGATAACTAGCCTAGCCTCATTCATGTGGCATTTAAATGAATGGAGGTGGTGAGGCAAACGTGGTGGAAACAGGTTGAAACAAGATGAGGTTTTAATGATGAAAAAAAGAGTACAAAATAATCCAAAGTCTAAACTCCAGGCAGCAGAGCGGAAGGCAAAGGCTCAGCACTGGTAGCAACAGGGTTTACGAATGGACAGAATAGACAGACTAGAACAACAAACGACAAGGACCCAACGAGGAACAAAGAACACTGGTGGGTTAAATACACAGAGGGTAATCACAGAAACGAGACACACCTAGGAATAACCAAAGGAAGACAGAACAACACAGAGACTCAGAGACAACAGAAAACTCAAAATGAACGCAGAGAAAAACCCAAAACCTCACATGGAGTTCAATAGATTATGTAAGCCCCGCCCATCGATGGACAGGTTTGACAGATAAAATGACTTGATGCTGCATGAAAAGGGAGACATATTTATAATTATCTGTTTCAGCTATTATAGGATTTAATTTTAATGACTTAGTGCCATCTTTAATAAATTATGTTGTCTCTTAAATAAGTGTAAACATTGAATTAAAATTTATTTTAATTCAATGTTTATGATTTAATGATGTATTTATTTCTTTTTGTCCCTTATGGCCGTCCATATTATCCACTTTGATCTTTTTTATGTATTTTCACATAAAACCACTAATTATTTCACATTCTAGTTTTAGTATTTGCAAAATACTTAATGATGAATTCATTGCTTGTATGATGAATTAAAAAATACACACCTTCCCTAAAGTTCATGTCAGTAGTCAAAATGATGATAAAGTTTGAAATAGCCAAATTTTCCAGTTACTAATCTGAAAGATTCTGATCCATCCATCCATCCATCCATCCATCCATCCATCCATCCATCCATCCATCCATCCATCCATCCATCCTCCATCCATCCATCCATCCATACCATCCATCCATCCATCCATCATCCATCCATCATCCATCCATCCATCATCCATCCAATCATCCACCATCCATCCATCCATCCATCCATCCATCCATCCATCCATCCATCCATCCATCCATCCATCCGTTTTCTGTTCACCCTTGTCCCTCGTAGGGTCAGGGGGTGCTGCTGCCTATCTCCAGCTAGCGTTCTGGGCGAGAGACGGGGTCACCCTGGCCAGGTCAAATTCCGATTCTGATTGTGCAAAATTATCAAGGGACCAAATAGTTTTTTTAAAACCATCTTTTAATTCTGAGGCTTTAAGTAATTAGAAAAAAGGTGAATGCTTTTTATTCACTCCATCTTTAGTTCTCTCTCCTTTCAGAGCTTTTTGTCAAGTGCTGCCCTGAGACCATTATCGATCCACCATGGTTTTGTCTGCTTATTCCATCAAAAGTTTCTCTCATCTCATCTGTCCATAACATCTCTGTCATTAGGTGATTCTTGTTCCAATCCAGACATTTCAGGTTATGTAATACAAGTGAATCTTTCTTGGTGGAGATTGTGTTTAATCCATTTTTAGCCTCAGGCATGCCACTGACTGGAAGCTCTTATTATATATAAACTCTAGGTAGGCTAGAGTTCGTTGTTAAGCTAATAATAGCTTAACAATGAACATTTTTCTCAAGTTGTCTGGAGGAAATAAGATATGTTTATGTTTGCTTTAATTACTTGCTAAAAACTATATTTGACAATCACATTTCATCTTTAATTCTACCAGTCTATGTTTCCTCACTGAAATCACAACTCGTCATTTTCTAAAGCTAATATGAAGAAAGAATGTCTACTATGATCAGCATTAATGAAAACATTACAGTTGTGGTCAAAAGTTTACATACACTTGTAAAAACATAATGTCATGGCTGTCTTGAGTTCCCAATAAGTTCTACAACTCTCATTTTTCTGTGAAAGAGTGATCGGAACACATACCCGTTTGTCACAAAAAACAGTCAAAGTTTGGTTCTTTCATAAATTTATTATGGGTCTGCTGAAAATGTCACCAAATCTGCTGGGTCAAAAATATACATACAGCAACATTAGTATTTGGTTACATGTTCCTTGGCCATTTTCACAGCAACTAGAAGCTTTTGGTAGCCATCCACAAGCTCCTGGCAAGCATCAGGTCGAATGTTTGACCACTCTTCTTGACAGAATTAGTGCAGTTCAGCTAAATGTGATGGTTTTCTTGCATGAACCTGTTTAGTACAGTCCACATGTTCTCAATGGGGTTTAAGTCAGGACTTTGGGAAGGTCATTCTAAAACCTAAATTAATACCCTGGTTTAGCCATTCCTTTACCACTTTTGATGTGTGTTTTGGGTCATTGTCCTGTTGGAACACCCAACTGCGCCCAAGACCCAACCTTCGGGCTGATGGTCTTAAGTTTTCCTGCAGAATTTGGAGGTAATCCTCCTTCTTCATTATCCCATTTACTTTCTGCAAAGAACCAGTTCCACTGGCAGCAAAACAGCACCAGAGCAAAATACTACCACCACCATGCTTGACAGTAGGCATGGTGTTCCTGGGATTAAAGGCCTCACCTTTTCTCCTCCAAACATATTGCTGTTGTGGCCAAACAGCTCAATTTTTGTTTCGTCTGACCACAGACGAAACAAAAAACATCTACACCTAAATAAAAGCAGTGTGATAATGAATAAAAATCCAACAAACTAGATCATAAAAAAATAAACTTTCCTCCAGAAGGTTTTATCTTTGTCCATGTGATCAGCAGCAAACTTCAGCCGAGTCTTAAGGTGCCTTTTCTGGAGCAAGGGCTTCTTTCTTGCACGGCAGCCTCTCAGTCCATGGCGATGTAAAACACGCTAGACTGTGGAGACTGACATCAGCTTCCAAATCCTTGCAGACCTGCTTTTTGGTGATTCTTGGTTGACTCTTGACCATCCTGACCAATCTCCTCTCGGCAGCATGTAATAGCTTGTGTTTTCTTCCTGATCTTGGCAGTAACACAACTGTTCCATGCACTTTATACTTGCGAATAATTGTCTGCACAGTTGCTCTTGGGACCTGTAGCTGCTTTGAAATGGCTCCAAGTGATTTGCCTGACTTGTTCAAGTCAATAATTTGCTTTTTCAGATCCACACTGAGTTCCTTTGACTTTCCCATTGTAGCTTTTGTGGCTGAGTCTGATCACTGGGTCAAATGGTCCCTATTTAAATGGGCTCATGAGAAGTGAACAGCTGTAGTCAATCAGAATCACTTACAAGAGGTGAAGAGGCCATGACATGAAGCTAATTTGATTGACACATCTCTCTACATCACCAAAATTGACAATTTATGTTGCTGTATGTATATTTTTGACCCAGCAAATTTGGTGACATTTTCAGCAGACCCATAATAAATTTATGAAAGAACCAAACTTTATGACTGTTTTTTGTGACAAACAGGTATGTGTTCCGATCACTCTATCACAGAACAATGAGAGTTGTAGAACTTATTGGGAACTCAAGACAGCCATGACATTATGTTTTTTACAAGTGTATGTAAACTTTTGACCACAACTGTATAAAACATTAAGAGTTTCATATGTTTTTTCTTAATAGGAAACTATGAACAAATATTACCTTAAACTTAAATAAATGAATACACCACAAACTTCAATTTGATAAACCAACATTAAATTGTGTCACTGTGAAGTGGAATAAGATACATTGTTGTTAAATTTCTCCAGGGTTGGTGTTATGGACCGTATTTTCCAGCCACATAGAGCCATTTTATAGCACAATCAAGTAACTGTATTACCTTCAGTTGTTATAAAAATGTTCTATATATCTGAAACATCAAAGAAATTTGACATTATAATTTAACACCTTTGGATTGGGAGTCTATCTCTTTAAGAAACTCTTTCTGAAATGTCACCTTCAGGAAGTCATTATGATATGACTCCTCCATTAACACTTTTACAAAATTTTATATATCAGAAGTGAAGATGTTTTCTGGAAGGTAGAACTAAGTCCAGCAAAGTGTTTTGACAGCTGAAAGATTGCCATTATAATTTAACAAAGTATTTCTCAATCATGCCTGAAAAAATGTCAAAGCAACACTCAAGGAATGTTTTTGATGATGAAATAACACTATAACATGATGTAAAGCTCTAAACAGTCGAATTTAGATGATACTATGCCTTTAAGGAACTTCTACTCTTTCCCATACCCTGCCATCAGCAGGGCATCATAACAATGGTCAACCATGATGCCGTTTGTAACCATTATTTAGAGCATTGGATTGAGAATTTGTTGGCATGATTAGCACCATCAAAAGAAGAGTTTCATAAAGTATGTGTTTAATCTCCTTTGCCACCAAACAAACTGGAACATCACAATAGCAAAACAAGAATGCATCTAGGAGAAAATTCAAGTCATGTCTGTTGTGTGATGTATTCTGCTTTCTCTGGCAGCAATTTGCATGCGTTTTGTTTTCGTTCTGTTTTATTTGCGTTGCTCTTGCTTCCTTTTAATTAGCATTTTCAGCCTCCAATTAGCTGTTTATAGTTGGTAAATTATAGAGAGATCCTTAATTTAGTTGGAGACAAACAAACCATAGTGCTTACATGTGCTAAGTAAAGGGGAGGAAATGTTCAACATATGCTCCATAAGTTGCCAGGCACATACACAGATAACACAGAAGATAACAGCAAGCTTCTCCTCCTGTCTGTTGTCCAATTAGTCTTGTTTGACAGACTGATCCTCTTCCTCAAGCAGAGCTCAATTGGCACAATTAGAAATGTTTTGGTCTGCCTTCATGATCAGGTGGACTTTTGATCCAAATGACAAAAGTTACAATTACTGACACAAATCGTGAACTCCCTGTAAGTTAGAAACATTTGGTAATGGCAGTTTCATTTTCACATGCAAAGAAATGCATTCTGAACCTTCCTTCTGAATGAAACATTGCTAATCCCATCAGAAAAAATGTGAAAAAGGTGGGATCTTGACAAGTCACAAGTCACTTGTGAAGTCAGGCTTAGTGTTGCAATCCATTTGTTTACAACTAAAACAAGACAAACTATATTTATCTGTAACATTTTTAATGAGGTTTTAATGACAGGGGTGGGCACTCCTGGTCCTTGAGGGCCAGTGTCCTGCAACACTTAGACATCTCCCTGGTCCAACACGCCTGAATCCAGCAGCTGAATCGCCTCTAAAACACAGTCAAGTTCTCCAGAGTCTTGCTAATGACCTCATTATTTGACTCAGGTGTGTTGAAGTAAAGATACATCTAAAAGTTGCAGGAGACCAGCCCTCGAGGACCAGGAGTGCATGCCCACCCCTTTCATTAATGAAGTTTAATGAAAATAACTTCATATTTACAAGTCATCAGTCTGTGAAGAATTGGTTTTGCTTTTTATCCAGGAGAATGATTTATTTATTTATTCAGGAAAGGGATTTGTAGTAGTAGTAAAGGACAGGCAGCACAGCAAGGATGGTGTTCAGTTTTCTAAAGACGTTTTGTAGAAGGCTTAAAAGGACCTTGAAAACAACCACCTTTAGGCAGGTATTAAACAAAGTCAAACAGCCACTTCTCTGCTTTCAAAAATATTCTACTAAAATTTAAAATTATTTTCACTAGCTGTCAGCAGAAAAATTCTGATTACGAGAAAAAGATTTTAAAACATTAGTCTTTCATTAAGTGAGAAATGTTCCTGAAATAAATGTTCCTGAAATTAATTGACTTTTCAATAATATTCTAATTTACAGAGTGGATCTATGGTAGCTAACATTTACTTTACCAGATAAAGAACAATGCTTAAATCAAGAGGAACGTTTTGCAAGACAAAGTGCAATACCATAAAAATTATCATGACATTTTAATACAGTGGAATCTTGTGTCACGAGGTCTCATAATATCCCCAATGTAGACTGGACCAGTATGACAAGATGTCAACTGAATATAGACACAAGTAAAAGAAGGAGACATCAGATATCTGCATATATCTGTAAATGAAGAGAGGCTTTAAAAGGCATCATCAGGGAACAGAACAAATATAGATTGTAAGATCAACCTCACATAAAGCAAATGGAGGCGGCATGTCAGAAATATTTTATCAAGTGTCCATCTGCCAACAGGAAACAGGAGTATTTCAAAAGATAGCACTTCAGAGGAAAACCTTAATACCATTCACACAGTCGGTGAATAGACAAGGACACCACATGAGCAAAGAAAAAATATGTACCATAAAAGAAGAACGTGGGTAATTGCAGAAACATCATTACGATGCAACAGACTTCTGCTAAGGCAGAGGAAGAGTTCCTTCCATTTTCCTCTTAGGGAGCTTCTCTGTTAATCTAAAGGTAGCTTTCATTTGTCGTCATGTTACGAAACCTAATGGGGATCAAGATGAATGCTGGATTGCCTGTAGATTACGATGTAGATTTTTTAATATACATCTTAAAACCCTGTGGGATAAAATATACAAAATGATTCCTAAACACAGACACAGGACAAAAAAAACAGATTTCAAACACTGTGAACTTTGTCAGTTTCCAGCAATTAACAGCTGTAAACAGACTGTCTAGTTCACACTCTTCTCTGCCAGAAACTGTCGTAAATGAATGGGTTTAATTATAAAAAATATTAAAAATACAATACACAGAAAGAGGAGGCAGAAGAACAAATGTTTCTTATTTAATTCATGCTAAAATGCCATAGATGTGTTATCGTTAATGTTTATTCAATATTTGAAAGCGTTGCCAATATAGACTGAACGGCTTCACCCACTTCCTCTGCAGCCATTGCTACAAATCCCAGGCAGAATACAATTCTTACCACTAGAAGATTGATGTAATAATTCACAACTTCTACTATTTGCTAATTGGCTGAGTGGAAAAACTACCAGAGAGATTTAAAGCGAAGGGGAGAAAGCACAGACTGGGCTGTAAGAGAGAGCTTTTTCAACAGAGTTGAGCTGGAAGGCAAAAGCCAGGCTAGTAAAACACAACATCAGTTTGGAAACGACATCCTGCTGTAGCAACTGATCAACCCTCATTTAACATGGGAATCTCATGGCGCCATGTTTACTCTCCCACTCAATAAAGACTCCAGTATGGCATAGCGCTTCTCCTTCAACATTGAAGACATGATTTTTTTTAAGTTAATTTTTTATGATAGAAAGGAACAAAGTTGGAAAGGAAGAGTATTCGTGTTGGTTTTTTTTAATCTCCCTGTTTATCCAAGAGCAAACCTGGCTCCATATCCATCGCTTCAACTACAAGATGCTACCCTGGAGCCCTAAATCTGGATAAGCAGCAATCCACAGAAATTTACTAAGTGTACATCTTTCTAACTCCCATTACAATTTTTTGCTCCTTCATGTTAAGCTCATTCTGTTGGCTAATCCTGCAAGTTTTGTCACAGCTGCCGCTGAGCTGTGACCACTCGCACCTGATCGGCATCCGCCTGATCCTCAGCTGCTGCCATATTAGGACGGAACTCCTCCTGCACGGCGTCAGATTGTTGTGAAACCCTCAGCGGTAACACCTTCAGGCCTGCTGTAGTAACTGGAGCTAACTGCACAGTATCTAACCTGTCTGTCTCTACCTAGATTCCTCTCCTGTCCCCGATCCCTGTCTCTCCCCGCTGGATAAGGACCTCCTGGCTTCGACCCCCTGTCTGTCTGACCCTGAGACTGCCTGATCCCGATTTGGATTCCCGGTTCTGACCCTGGCCTGTCTGACCAAGAATAAGCAATTTCCCAAAAACGTCTGGTTTGGTATTCACTGTTCAGTCCCTGTGTCCATCCGTGCCTGGGCGTGACAAGTTTTCGCCTGGAGTTATGTTACTTGATGTAATATCAATGATCAGTTTCTCTGTGTCTGCCATGAAGGCATATCTTATGAAATGTGAACCAAGTTCGATGTGTAAAACCATCACATATCCTCTTTAAAGTGATGTAAGTAGAAAATGGTTTTGTTCATTTAAATGATCTTCTTATACAAAGTAACAGGGTACAAGCTTATAAAGGAGATCAAGCATACACTTACAGTGCTTTATTACATTTAGAGTCTGGGAAGATAAAGATAAGAGCAAATATTATTTTTTTGTTTGATTTGAATACTCGTTTCTGATAAAAAAAACTGGAGAAGGTTCAAAGAAATTCATTTATCAACCACAGATCATGTGAGTTATTTGGCTTGCTCTGATCTCTGTTTTCAAATCTCCTTATTATCTGGGATTTTTTTTAAATATATAAATTCCCTTCCACCCACCGCGGGTGGTTCTTATCCTCTGAGCTCGGGTCCTCTACCAGAGGCCTGGGAGCTTGAGGGTCCTGCAGTATCTTGGCTGTGCCAAGGACTGCTGCACATTTCTGGACTGAGATGTCTGATGTTGTTCCTGGGATCTGTTGTAGCCACTGCTCCAGTTTGGGGGTTACTGCCCCGAGGGCCCCGATGACCACAGGCACCATTGTGGTCTTCACCTTCCAGGCCCTCTCCAGTTCCTCCCTGAGGCCCTGGTATTTCTCCAGTTTCTCCTTTTTCCTGATGTTGCAGTGGCTTGGTATTGCTACATCTACCACAATGGCTTTCCTCTGTTGTTTATCCACTATGACAATGTCTGGTTGGTTCGCCATTACCATATATATATATACTGTATATATGAAACAGATAATAAGGAGATTTGAAAACAGAGATCAGAGTATAAACCAAACTAGTACCTTTCTGATGTCCTGGTTAAACTTGTATTATGGAAGTTATGTGGGAGGGAGGTGATATCTGAAATTGTACTGGCTAAAAGATTTAAATGAATCTTGGGAAGCTTTGTTTTGAAATGCTTCATTTGATAAACTTTGTATATTTATAAGAATATAAATATTCTTATAAATATAAGAATATTTATATATATATATATATATATATATATATATATATATATATATATATATATATATATATATATATATATATATATATGTAAAAAAAACAAGCTGAAAAATATATCTGGTATTACTCAGAGGCAGTCCCTTTTCTGTTTTTCTAATTTATCCCAGAAAGTGAAGCTTCCAATGGCTCGTTCAGATGGTTTTAAAGCTGACAGCATTCACAGTCCGCTGCTGCTGGACACAGCCGCACCACAAGGGTGAATTGGGGTTAAGTGACTGTGTCAAGGGCAGTTTGATGGTGACCATTTGGGAGGAGGAAGAAAAAAATAAAGAGAGAGAAATCCTTCCTCATTCACTTCTCTGTCTCAGATTTTGTTCCCCTTCCTGTTCTGGGGATTAAAAGAGGAACTATTTTACTAGAAACCCATGTGGACAGCCTTAGTGGAAGAAGAACCGCTGATAATCCAGCAGAGACAATGACAAGCCATCTTCAGTTGACACACTGCTGGAAGTGTTACATGATTTGTTACTTTGCAAGACACAAGTTAACATCAGGCTTTTGTTGTTACGCATGCAGCACATAATATCTCATAGCTTAATGAGATCCAGTTGTTGGTTTTAAATTACATTATTGTGTAGAATTGACTTGTTTTAATTTACATCATCTTTAGATGACATGATATAAAGTGGGCAGAGCCAAGAGAAACTGAGGTACATGGCAGCATAGATATAATAAAGAATAGACCCTGCATTGGCTGCTTTGGCACAGGAAATATGGCAGCCATATTGGAGAAGTCATCTCTCATACTTTGCTAAACCAAAACAGCAGAAGATCCCTAGCACTGCGGGATAGTTTTGTTTAAATTGACCGATTATTGACATGAGGGCTCCAGGAATAACTTTTCGCAAGTATATTATTAAGATTTTGTGATCAGAATATTATCACACTCCATTTATGTCCACTGGCGAAATGCCAGCTAATATTAGCTACAGTCCTTGACAATTGTTTTAGCAATAAAACAATATAAGATACAAACATATTATTATTATATTATTTAACATTCACTAGTTTGCACAGGGGGAAAGGACTATTATTTATCAAAGTAAAAAAACCTCCCAAATTTTCTGTTGTTTTGAAGGTTTTCTTAAGACAAAGAAGTGAGGAAGAAGTGGGAAGTGTCTTTAAGGAGAGACGGATTCACTCTGCTGAATCATCCTCAGCTGCTTAATCACTCTGAAGAAAGAATGCCAGAAAACATGAAAAAATATATATATATTTGTGTCTCATGCAATTACATGTGCATATAAATATGTATATATTATACTATTGGACTAGTGCCAGTTTAGCATTTTGTTCCTTTATTAAGTGACTTTTCAGACTCTTTTATTAATTCTTTTTTTTCTTAAACCAACTAATGACAAACTTACAGAATATGTACACAATTGCAAAAGCCACAGCAGAAGTTATGCCAACACAGATATTATTTTATCATGGACTTTATCCAGCAAAGTTAGCATTTGGCTGTTGTTGTTCTTAACCACATTTGTATAGTGCTTTATCAAGTCCAAGGAATTGAAAGCACTTGGCACTACATTCAGTCATTCACCTAGTCACACGTGCACATGCTATGGTGAATGTGTATCGTATTGAGGTTTTTGTATCTGTTCAGCTTTTCTCTGCAACCATAAATGTGAAAAAAAAAGGTTTGCATGTCATTATATACTTGTTATAATGCAAGTTTGTTTTTTGCATGTTCAACAATTCAAATCTACCTGTAAATTCACACAAACACACAACTGATTCAACTCGGTCATTGTTTATAACACAAAAGCAACTTTGACAGCATTAACTCTCACAAGTGGTTTTCTGTACAAATTCAGCTTCATCTGTTACTGACAGCACAGTTTTCTTGCCAGTGTTGCTTCATTTTTCTGAGGCTTGCATTATTCTGTTGAGACTTCAGCTTCAGGTTAGATTTAAAGGACATCAGAAATTATGAAATAACAAAACATTATGTCGTAGTCCTCCAAAAAAACAGAGAACTGAAAAAAAGATATACTTTCTGTTGCATCATGACATTATGATGCAACATAATGTCATGATTATGTTGCATCAACAACAACCTCAGAATATCAAAGTCTTTATCATACTGAGCTTCATTGAGACCAGGTTAAGTTTATGAAGAAAACTATATTAAGTTGCAGCAAACAGAATCTCCATGCAGTTATAACACGAAGCTGAATAACTGTTATAGTAATAATCATAAAAATCAGAATGAAATAGAAAAATAACTGTTTTTGAAAACAATGTAAGTTTGTTTATCTACGTACTGCATTGCTTATAATTAAACCAAGATAAATAGCAGCTTGAAGCAAACTTACCACCAGATAGCAACACGTTAACAGCCTTCATCCTTTCTGGCCCCTTTCATGACCCACATTTCATTTTCATCCAGTTCTTGTCCTGTTGTGTTGTCGTCTAACTGTTCTTAGGAAGGAGAAATGTCAGTTTCTCTTTCCTAAAGGAGAATAAATTGTTTTAATAAGTTGTATTAAAACAATACTCTGTCCTTGGTGAGATATTTTCCACATTTCCTCTAAAGTGTACTTATTGTTTTATTGTATCAATTTTATTAAGCATCTTGTCTGTGAACTTTTAATATATTGATCATTTGAACAATTCTCTGATATTATATTGGCAATGCACTCTTAAAAAAATTGAATATATTGAATACACAATGTAATTCTTTTCAAGTGGAAAGTGTGTTGTGATTGATCCTTCTGTGTACTGGTAGCCTGACATATTTGCAATTCTGCAGTGTGTATGAAGCATTAATGTAAAAAGCAGAATAATAAAAGACATTGATAAGTTCCTGAAAGGTGCACTTCACTAGCAATTATGGTAAACTAAAAGCGTAATTGTAGCATACTGTGATCACATTACTAATGTATAAAATATGTAATGTTCATCTACTTAAAATGACATTCTAAATATATTGTAATTGTAATTCAATCACAAAAATAGTACACCTAAAATATACTATTAAAGTATGTTAATGTTACATAAAAAGCTGTATACAAAGTATAACTTTAATTGTTCCAAAAAGCATGTGATTGTACACTTAGTACACTTAAATGTTGTGTGTGTTCTTTGTTTTCGTTCTTTTAACTCTACATATTAGTTCAAGGAGTTTTTAGTCCAAACGTTTTAATATGTGGCTTGCATAAAAGAAATGGAAATTCATAATTAAATATATTTAGAGCTTATACAGTAGATTATTTTATTTAGATGTCTTCAAATATTTATGTAATATGCAACTGGAAGATTTTGTCACCTGACCACATTTTCCACTTAGTCAATGGTTCACTTCAACAGAGGACAGTTATTCTTTCACTTTTAGCCATTTCATCAGTATCTGTTTTTTTTTTTTACTACACAGACAATGAATCTGCCCTTTCTATAATATCAAAAAGTACCACAGGTCATCATCAAGCTATTTTTATGAAGCAATTAAAGCCTCTTCTATGCATCATTTTGGGTTAAATAACACACTAGCTGAAAATATATTAGTCATCGCTGCACATTTGCAGTGCGAGGCTTTTGCAATTTTTGCTTAGTTAAATCCAGATGGTCACACTCTTAAGGAAATTAAGCATTTGCACATTTCTTGAGTCTTGCTCCTTTGCTCTCTGATGGACTGTGGAGCCCTGTGACATGCATATGTCGCACTTCAGTGGATGGAATTGTAAGCATTTGATTTCGGATTTAGAGGAAGTAAAAGTTGCCTGGCAGCACTCGCCGAATGAGAATCAAAAGCCCTTGAGAGCCAAATCCATTCCTTATGAGGCAATGCATGCAGCAGCCAAACAAGCAAACAGTAAGGTCAGGAACTGCATTGGGAAAATTATATGCTACTTGAAGTGAGGATTTTCTTCTCAGTGCTGGTGCCTACAATACAGATCGCCTGTAAAAGCTTCACCCGGCTGGTGGCTGGATGCTGTTTCCACAGTGATGGATGGAGCGAGCCTCTGAACGCTCCTTCTCATATTGTTCTCTGGGCACACAAGGCCAGTATTCCCTCATTAATAAACCTTGGTGATTAATTTCTAAGCCTCCCTCCGTTGTCCCTGTTCCTGTTGTCTGTAAAAGAAAAAAAAATGGTGCCCTCCTAATTAGTGAACACTGACGGAGCCTCTATAATGGCCAGACACAAAGCGCTGCTGATGCTTAGAAAGGACTTTGAATGCTTGCCGTGGCAGAAGTCTTCACTTACTAAATGCTGCATGTTGTTTTAGATACTTTGAAATTTTTTCATGAGAGTAGAATGTTGTTTGTTAGAATCATGCAAAGAAAAACTGCATTATTGCAAAGTATTTATAAAAGATCTGTGGGAAGACTGTTTGATTAAGAGACATTTACTTTACTGCACAAAGTTATGTGCACCCTTAATTATCTGACATTCAGTCAGACTGTATAGATAGAAACATAATTTCATATTCAAGATACAACAAAAAAGGAGATGAAACCAAACAGACATGCATTATCTACAGTCATTTAAAAATAAACTGTAATATAAAAATTTACTGAAAATGTAAAAGTATAAGTGACGTGATGATTAACTTCAACTCATTGTATATATACAAACATGTTGAATTTCTATGTGCTATTATATCTAACCTGGCAACACAATTGGCGTAACAGAAAGCCAACAAAAAAATCTGCTGGTGACCAGAGTGACAGAAAAACATGGAATTTTTTAGTTTTAATTCCAATCAGACTGATTGTTGATTTAAGTTCTGACCTTTAGTAGGAAGATTAACATTTAGTTTTCAGTATTCAGTGAAGTAATGAATCCAGTAAGGTGAAAAATATTCAATGTAAACGATATTTTCTTTGTAACACCTAATGTTGCTCACACCCCTAATGTTAGTCAGACAGAATGGATTAAATGTGATTTGAATGACTTCAACCCGAGACTTACATAAGAATTACAAATTTTCATGTGTTTTCATTTTCAACCTTCATGCACATTTTCTCAGACGCACAGGTTTCGACCAGTCTGGCATCGAGAGAAAACATGTCAAGAAATACAGAAAAGAAAGACACTTTTTCAATTTCCAGACTACATTTTTCTGAACAGTGAAAGCATCATGCTAAGCACAACAAGGTATGCCTGATTCCCATTTGGAAGCTGTTCTGTGTTTATGGTAACCAGTTAGTCATTTTCAGTTATAGATAGTTAGAGATTTCAAATATCTGAAGCCAAAGACCAAAATGCAAATACTCACTTCACTGGAATTAACCTCACAAAGCTTGTTCATGCGTTCCTGCTGAGGCCAGAAGGTGTCCAGTTGATATTTCATTAATTAGGAATGAGGCAACCACAGGACCCTGAGCACAACCAAGCAAGCTTCAGCAAGCAGGGAAAATGAAACCTATCTGGCCAGAAAACGTGTAGCAAAATACATTTTTCTTCAAAAGAAAACTGAAGAAAAAAGATTTAATAAATGTGTATGAATTCTTTTTCAAGCAGTATAAAAGAGGTATGATGAATAACAAAGCGACACCACCTCATGGAGCTTCTAATATGATTCACTGCAAAGATGCCAATAAAAGCTTTTTCTCAACCTGCAACTGTGCTTTTTATCCATTCCTATGAAAGTACCTTTTCTCATAACAAAGAACACAGTTTTCATTCAGACACTGCTCTTTCTCTAATCAGTATTTGCTGATTTTGAGAAACAAGGCAGAGGTTAACTGATGAATGAAGGTCGGGCTGTTTTCATTTGAAGCAGAAAAAACATTTTGAGTGAAAATGTCTGAACATAATCAGTGAAAATATGTTGATTAGAATTTAATTGTGCTCCACATTGTTATGGAGTTTGTGTGTATTAAGGTTTTCTTTTCATATAGTTGCAAACAAGGCACAACACTTCACGCAATTACCACAACACCTTAGATTATTTGCAACAGTTGAATCAAAACTCTACAATTTCTAACAAAACCTCATTTTCTTGTCAAAACATCCCACACATCCATATCATCTGATTTTGTTAGAGTCGGTTCAGCTTATCATATAATTTATACAAAGAATCTATAAAAATAAATTCAGCAACTTTACATGTCAAGTTGTGCAGATGAATGAATTTATTCATTTCACTTCATGTCAGCTCTTTGCAATGACTCAAGTAAAGAAAAGATCTGGATCTGGCTACGGCACCTCGTCAACATCACAGGCAACGTTATCTTTAGCAAGACAACGTAGGAAGAATCTTCTAGAGTCACGAATCTATCCTTGTATTGATGTCACATCGATTTGGTCACAGACCTCCTCCATAGCCTGGGTGCATGGCATCTGGATATACAGGAGAGATTATACACCTTCTACTGCCATGCTGAGAAGAACTTCACAGAGAGACTCAGGAAGGGGAGAGGATGGCGGACGGTGAAGAACTGTAAATTGTGGTTGTTGTTAAAACCAGTTGTGTATCTCAGCAGACACATTGTCCCTGATGACAACATATCTGGTTCTTTTGGTTCCCAGCTGTCTGTAATTGCTTCAGAAATTTAAGAATGAGTTCAGTGTAATAAGGACTTGATGAAGAACCCCAGGCTATGAAAAGGGCTCAAAAAGGGTAATGTTGCCCCAACACAGTAGCAGCGTTTCCATTGACCATATGATTGTGCAATTTCACATTACGAAAATAAATTTGCTCAATGGAAACACAATTTAAATACAATTTTTTTTCATGACTTTTTTCATGAATTTTATGACTTTTTTTTCATAAAAAGTCTTGCCACTAGGATGAGGTGTTTTTTTTTTTTTTTTTTTTGCAAATCAAAATTGTTTCATATTGCAAAACTGCAATGGAAACACTTTTTTACATCACGAGTCACATAATTAACAGAAGGATCATTACTCAGCAAGTTTCTTTAAAGATTTATCCTGTGAGCAAACTTACTCATCTGATTTAAAGTGTGTCTCTTATTAAGTGGAAACACTGCATTTGGAAAATTGTATGTTTTCAACGTTAGCAAAATACTGACAAAGTTTTGCATCCATTTGTCATGAACACCCAGCAACCAACAATAACCTGTTAAATAATATTTCTTCTTCTTTTTTCTGCACACAGAGTAAATCCATTCTTATACACATTTTTATTGGAGAAACGTAACCTATTGCCTTTTCATTGTGTGTGTTTTAGTGTGTTCTTAATTTTTCACCTGTGAGTGTGCATAACTGGTGACTGTGTTTAATAGTAACTTGGTATTTTTATTTCATTTGTGAGAGAAATAAACCAATAGAATCCCAGATGTATCACTTACTCTAGCCATCATTGGCCTTTTCAGGCATTTCTCCTTTCATTCATTCCAAACCCACTTGGAGGGTTTGTTCCTGAAAACCTTAATCATTCAGTTTTACCAAAATCAGTTTCAGTCAAAGTTGAAACACTTTACTCTACATGGTCATATTTTTCTGGCCTCCCTCCTGAGCAACCAGAAGGTCTATAGATAGTGTCTAATAGTTGCTATGGGGACTTGTGGAGTGAAGGTCAGCAGTCTTTTGTTTGAGTTGTCAGTTGCGTTCAAAGTCCTCTTCTGTACAGCCATGTTCTGCTGGAGGTCTCTTCATGTTCAAAGGAAGCATGACCATGGTTACCATGTGTTTGTTCAGGAAGCAGAATTGCTAAGTAAAGTCATGAAATTGGTTTGGCTTTCTTAGATTGAAAACTGTTTTGATCTAAAAATTCCAATCAAATTGTAATTTCCATAAATTCTTTTAATTATTCATGGAAAACATATATGGAAAATTCACCTGTTCACAAATTTTTTTAATCAATAGAAAATGCAGTTTGGGAAGATGAAATACTGAGGTGCAAGGCTAGTTTACATGCTTCTGATTGCCATTTGTAGGAGTACTATTGATTTTCCTTGACAACTTTATTTCAACACTTTTTACAGCTATTTACCAAGAGGCCCCAAGAAACTTCGCTGCAGTTCCAAAGTATTGGTATGTACTGCATTTGTCTTACAGAAATGTAAAGTCATATTTAGTCTGTCACAGCCATCTAATTGGGATAAAACACCCTTATAAGGACAGTTTGCTAGCAAGCTTGTCCTTGTCAGCACTGATCCATTCATTTACTTCCAGCTTATCCTGTTCAGGGTTGTGGGGGTGCTGGAGCCAGACCTAGCTGTCATACATGGACAAGCATGGTACATACAATGGATGAGGAGATGCAACCAAACAAGCAGGTTCACTCTGAAGGTCTACCTGGCAGTAATTAATCTAACATTAATGCTTCTGGATAGAAAGACAGCCTATTAAACATCCCTACTGTATGTAGGGATGTTTAATATTACCACCTCACCATCCTGCCCTTGTGCTTTGAATCATTTTTTATGAACAGTATGAAACATTATTAATAAAATCTTCACAGGGACAGTTACAAGTTTACATTCAGCTTAAAAATATGCTGATCACATCAGCTTAAATCGAACAGCTTCAACACAAGCTTCCCTTAGCAATAACAAAACTTTATTTTCCTACAACCGGAACATCGCTAATGATGTGTAAAACACAGAGTCGAACAGGCAGTGCAGTGTGCTTTGATAAATCGAGTGATTATATTCTAAAACACTCATTTGCTCTACAAACCACCTCAACATAACATAATCCTGTTTAGATCTCTTGGACTCAAAAAAGGAACCCACGTTCAGAGACGTGCCAATCCCACAAGAAGCCGCTTTCTGCAGCTTTTCTGGCTTTGGATTATGGGAGGAGGTGTTTTTAGTTTGATCATGCATTCCAGTGATCTCACCCGCCTGTGTTCCCAGTTAATACATCTCATTAACTCATTAGATTTCACTGGGTATCTGCTAGATCCTCCCTGTGAAGGTTAATGCATTATTCAACGGCAAGGCTTATGGATCTATAGATCTTTTTTTATACAGAGTATGATGGAAGTAAGCATTTTAATCAGCGGAGGTTTTGAAGTTCAATGTGTTTTCTACCTGGAACTGCAAATTCTTTAATCAATTTCAAATAAGGGAGCTTTTATTTATCAGCTGCTTTATTTCTCTGTATTATGGGATGTTTATCAGCAAATCCAAATATGCATTTTGTTCCTCTATAACATCTAAAAAAATGCCACACAAATACAAGCCATTAACCAATGTATAAACAACAAAAACTTCAACACAGATGTTGAACTTTATTTAACTGAAAGTTTAAAAAACAAGCTAAGTGTGTGAAATGTTTTCAAAGTTAGCAAGAAAGATAATGCACCAAACCAAAAATTTGCTCTGGTATTAGCCCAGAAGCAGAGCTATTTCTACCACTGCATTCTTATATAAACAAATTTCAAAGCCTAGTTGTTTTCCACTGAATATTAGACCTATATGTTGTTCTATAAATACTTATTCTTTATTCTGCATAGATTGGCTGCCTACAGCCTGTAGGTATATCTTTCATTAATGAAGAAAGCCAACATTGGTTGAAATAAACATTTTTACTAAGTTACAGTTATAGAAAAAAAACACAAATTAATAATTATTACCATGCACAATTTTAGTATACAAGACAATACAGTTACTTTTCAATATGAAAATGCCACTCTACATGTCAGTATCTCACAGAGATCATTGATTAATACATCAGTATTAAAGCCAGAGAACACACTATATAAAAGAAGTAAGGTTGTCTTTGATGGCCAGGTTTTAAAAATCATATGCAAGCTATATACATTATATACTGTCTCTTCCATTCCAACCACAGAAACTAACTATCTGTATGGACCTTGTGGACATTAATAGACATCTTGCTTCTCTGTAATAATTTTAGTTTTAACCCATAAAGCTGACTGATCACTTTCTTTCTTTTAGATTGTACATTGTAGCATTAATTAAAGCAAAAGGCCAGGAAAAAAAAAAATCTTATTTGAGCATGAGAACACATTAAAGACATTAGGCTTAACTACAACTATGTTTTAACAAAAAAATCATTGCAAAAAAATTCTGCCTACAGTTGCACAATGTAAAATATGAACATACTATTTGACACTTAAGGTACTTCCTTTGGAAATTCAATAGACCACTTTCATCAAAGAGCTTTGAAGCCGAGTCACAAAAGAAAACTGTACAGTGTCAAATGTTGATGTTGAGCTGTACTTAGCAGAAATTAATATCAGAAAACAAAGTATGAAGAAAAGAGAAAATAAAATGAAGCTAAACAAACAAACTGACCACATCTGGTGGTTGAATTATACATTTTTAATGTTTGCAGGGCTGTTTAGGTTTGGAAGATCATGGTTGGACTTCCATCTGGAAACAAAGAGCAGATTTGCTATGAGATGTAGATTATGTAGCATAAGATTTTGTGATCCTAAAAAGCCACATTATTTCTTGAAAAACTGAAGCTGCTGTTTCAGTTTTGTCTTTTTGAGACCTGTATTTTGAAGTAAGGAAAGAAATAGTCCTGAAGTTGTTTGCCCGTGTATCCAGGTTAATACACAGGCAAACATCAAGCTGGCTAAAAACAATTCTTTTTATGAGATTCATTTTTCTGTTGTTTGTGTGACAGCAACTTTGAGATGTAAAACAGAATATTAAGGTCACTTGGACAGTTAAAAAGAATGAGAAGAAAATATTCTATGACTTACATACCCATTTTGAGATTTAAACCCAAAAATTATGAAAAAATGCTATGTGTGCTCAATACTGACTAAATATTGAGCACACTTAGAGTGAATTCTCACCAGATAAGTCAACCCACACTTGATGGAGCATGCATTACTGAAAAAAAACTCATTGCTACACTAACAAAGAAATATTATGGTGCTAATTGACTTACAAGCTGAAGGTTAATAAAGCTTATTAGCAGTTATGGTATTCTGAAATTAAATCCATATATTGAATAAAACAAGATACTGATTATTAATATAGCAGTGCATGAATATTTAGAGTTGAATTAAAATAGGTTTTACAAGATGCATAGTAATATTAGTGTGATCGATTGTCAGTTGTTCAAATCTTTCAAAAACATGAATGAAGGTTAAAAAAAAACAACAACTTTATTTCATTGGACAAAACCAGTCTAAAGGTGGATGTTACAGTTTTAAAGTCCTAGTGTGACTCGCTTCATATACTACTGACAATATTAAAAACAGCTCTACTATCGTAAGAGAACAGTAGCTGTGTTTCTATTAGAATTGTGCAATTTGACATTTGGAAAATAAATTTGCATGATGCAGAAATGGCAATTTCAAAAAAACTAGTTTTGGTACTATAATGAGGTGGGTTTTTAGATGTATCAAAATTGGTGTATTTCTCAAAACTTAAATAGAAACATTTTTTTTCTCCTCACACGGGTCAAATAATCAACAACCAGATGTTGGCACTGGCACAAGCCATGAAGAAAACAACATGAAGTAGTTGGAGGAGGATGGTGCTGCATATTTTTTAATGATTTATCACGTAAACCTATTTATTAATGTGTGATTTTCATTGCGTGTCTTATTTAATGGAAACACTGCAATTGTGAAATTGTTTTTTTGTACACTGCTATCAAAAACTAATGTAGAGTTTTTAATACAGAGTGTTGTGGAAAGCGTCTAAAGCTCAAAATGTAATAGCTGCGCAGCTACTGATGGATTTGTTATAACATATAAGTCAAAAGAGCCAATTAGATAGTCGATTTCAGGTCAATTCTCCAATTCACGAGTGACTAATGTATTGAAAATATGCCTGATGGAACAGTATACAAGAGCTTCCAAAAAAAATCTGAGAAAATAACCTGGAATGGGATTTTTTCTGTTCAACGCAAAAACAATAAAAGAAAAAGAATGACTTCAAAATCGTCAAAAAAAAAAGGAAAGAGGAAGTGTATAGGGTGGAAAACATTTAAAACGTTACAGACTGCAACACAATAGAACAGGTGCATAAGGGCTCGGCCATCAATCAGTCAAACGGCTGAATTGTGACAACCGCAATAATGGGCTAGGAAAATCAATAACCCATTGACTGGTCTGTAGGAGTCTAATCAACGAGCGCAGAGTTTAATGAATCCAGTCAGAGGAGCAGATACAACAGCCGATCACATCGGCTGTGCGGAGCTTTATGATTCCTCTGGTGTCCCACAACACTTGTTTAGACGTTTACGTGATAACTTCCAGTCGCTAACAAATCCTTGTGCTTCTGTTTGACTGTTTGGGGTTTTTTGGGAGGGTTACAAAGTTCAAAATCCAGACAAAAACAAAAAAAGGCTGTAAGCTTAGGACTATACATAACCCCAACATTTGGCAAAGGCACAATAATTCAATTTTCAAAGTTCAACCGTCCATCCTTCCAGACTGACGTTGCCCGGACCAAACGAAACCTTGGTTCCAGTTCAGATGACGACAGGCTGGAAAACAGGGGCTTCCTAAGCTGAGGTTCCTATGCTAACTCTTCAGCCCAGTGAGTCCAACACATGGAGGTAAAATGTGGGGCTGGCTGTGATTTTAAACAGCTACACCTTGCACACCACTTACAGTCAAGACCCTGTCATTAACCCATACATAAAAAGCTCCTAAATTATGATATGGATGGAGTCACATGTTTATTATGCTCCAGGTCGTCAACACTATGACCGAAAATTGAAATCTATTGAAGCTTTTGTAAATCGGCCGACCTTTTTTTTTCATCAAAGATGCTCCCTGGCCTGATGAAAATTTAATCAGCCTTTTCTGATGAGGGCCTGCTTCTTACATGCTCAGCCTCCTGTCTTTTGTTGGCAATACTCTTCAGAAAAGCAAACAATTCCCCTGTCGCAACATCAATCCTTCTGTACTCTATCTAAAAGGGAGAAAGAAAAATGCTGGGGCAAAGCTTTAGTGAAGGCACTGTTATCTGGCGGTCCATTGTGCGCAGCTGCAGGTGCTCGTCGTAGAACATCGGCCATTTCCATGTAGAGATGGAACGGTACAGGAGAGATCAGCTCGATGGAGCTACTCCACACTCCTGCTTTTTATTTTCCCACTGGATTTAGAATGCAGAGTGTGATAGGCATTAATTATTTAGAGGAGCATGAGATGGAGAGCAAAATGCCAAGATCTATCAGAGTGTTGTGGAAGGGGTCTAAAGCTCACGAGCCTGTGACTCTAACAGATTTAATATTTAAGTCGTCAGAGATAAGTGGGTTTCAGGCACAGCTGATCAATTATGCAGCATTCGTATATTTGACAAAGCCTGGGAAAGCTTTTCAGAGCTGCAATTGATATGACTTCAGCACCTTGCAATAGTATCCAAACCCCTTGATGTTTTTTTTTTCTTATTTTTTTAAATTTGTCACATTAATATTTTGTTCAGATTTTATGAAATAGCCCAACACAAAGCAGCACATAACTGGGGAGTGGAGTAAATATCAGACTTTTTAAGACCAGTATGAATGCAATTTAAGACTTGCATCATGAGAACGTACAGAAGAAAATTACACATTTTATGGTTAAATGTAGTAGAGCTTTTTTGCCCAAAATGCACGTAACGTTGCATGGGTCCCAACACAAGTGGTAAAGACGAATCTCATCCAGCCCAACTGACCGACGGTCAGTCGACTGACTGATGGTCAGCTGGTCATGCTTTTTTTGCATTGAGCTAACACGATGCAAAAAAAGCATCGAGTTATCTATCAAGGGTTCATTAAGAGCTTCCCAGCAATATCCTTAACTGCCACTGGCAACATTAATATCAGATATCGACCCAAATTTTCATATCAGTGAGTTTTTGAGTAGTAAGTTTTTGAAAGTAATTTATCAAGTTCCCTCTATTTAACGTGCTGCACTTGTTTAGTCTGTCAAATGAGATATTAATAAACACATACTGATTGATTTTCTGACAAAATTAGAAAAAGTTCAAAGGGGGTGACTAGTTTTCCAAGGCATTACCATTAGTTTGGTGAACCACATGCTCTGAATGAATGCTTTTACGTTAACCTGACAAGCTCAATTATGGGTGCAGCAAATGATTAATATGTAAACTGCACTGTGATGATAATTATTATTATTTTTTAAACATGCTTGTTTAAGGTTGGAGCAGCTGCTGTTACCTACTTTGGTGTGGACCATTTCATCAAAGTGGACTTTAAGGCAATTCCATCTCCAAAATCATGAGTCAAGGTTAATTTGGGACACATAAGCAACTTCGAAAATTAAATCTTGAGGAC
This sequence comes from Poeciliopsis prolifica, assembly GCF_027474105.1. Classification (NCBI taxonomy): domain Eukaryota; kingdom Metazoa; phylum Chordata; class Actinopteri; order Cyprinodontiformes; family Poeciliidae; genus Poeciliopsis; species Poeciliopsis prolifica. The sequence continues at coordinate 189,501 of NW_026562468.1, read as the reverse complement.
GGTGGCACTTTTTTGACAAACAAAGAAGTTGCAAGCAAGAAAAAATCAATCATGCAAGTGATTCGTCACTTGTCTTTTGGATGGCTATTTAAACAAAGTTCTTTATCTTTATCCATCTTAGGGGTTTTAAGCTAAATGAAGGGATGACAGAGGCAGAGGCGTGACATCACCAGATGGAGCATAACAATGCACCAATAAGGACCAAAGAGCAAGACAACCGTCTGAGACCGCTGGCTCCAGAACCCCGAGCTCCCATGCCTGCAACAGAAAGCCAGCGGAGATGGTAAGAGGTTTGAGCAAGTAAAACTTAAAACTTTTTAAGATTAATTAAATCTTTAGGGAAATTTAAGACCAGAAAAAATATATATACAAGGGGTACATATAATAATAGGTAACATATGTGCTGAGGATCCTACTATATGAAAATAATAGCTTAGCAAAAATTGTGAAATTCCTGCCTCATATGTTTTGGCAACAGAAATGAACATCACCTAGGCAACTGGAGATAAACTTTGACTTACATGGGTGGACAAATGGGATTTAATGACGCTGCCTTGGTTCATTTTCAATGGAGCTTACATGATGCAGTGACCCTGTGTCCCCATGTGTCGATCCCATCACCCATGATAAAGTAAGATGCCAAAAAGCTAGCTGGAAAGTAATGGTTTTTAGCAGCCAGTAACCTCAAATACCCTGAGTCGCAGAACGGAATCAAGATGTCTGTGGCCACTCAAACATTTGCCTTACAGTTATGTCTTGCCAGAAAAAAAAAAAAAACACATATATGATATTAAATAGTCTTTTTCTGATAAAATTTAAACCTGTAATTAACACATTTAAAGCTAATTTACTTAGCTTTGAATTAAAATCTTTAACCTTTTCAATTAATTTAACAAATTTAAGCCTTAAATCTTTTCTGTGACACCCCCCCTGGAGGTGTGGAAGTGCACATGCACAGAACGTACGACTTATTCTGCACGGGCAGATGACAAAAATAATTCCAGTTAACATTATGCTACTTAATCTGTTCAATTTCTGATACAGAACATATGTGTTACATAAGTGCTTATTTCATGGAAGATGAATTACTGTTTACTGGAAGCTAATGGTCGAAAGGGTTAATTGATATGCTAAAATCACAGTGCCATCTAGAGGCCTGGCATGACAACTGAAGCTAACTTAAAGTGTCTTGGCGGCGCCGTTTAAATGTTGAACTTTTTCCCTGTCAACATCTGAAGATGCAGGAAGTTTTCAGGAAGCGGTCTCATGGAAAATTTGCAAGATTTTTATTTTAGATACACAAAATTAAGAAATTTTAAAGCTGCATGGTCACTTGGATTAGAAATACTAATCCCACCAAGACGGAAAAAAATAAAATAACCTTCTAAATCTAACAAGTCATCATAAATTAAAAGGCAAAAGTGATTTTTCTTCTTCTCCATATCTAGACTAGATGACGTTTTCAACAGGAGAGGCTATTAAAGAATCCAGAGGAAGATAAAGTTTGTACCATATCAAAGAGGAGCTCCGCAAGCCGAAGCTGCCTCACAATGTAGCTGTGCAGTGAGATGGGAGCACAGCCCTGCTTTATATGCTGCAGCCCTGTGCAGCCAATCAACAAGGAATAATAACCCAATGGCAGAGATGGATGACACAGTGAACGCGTTTGGAAAAAAGGTTGCTTTTCTTATGCTGAAAATAAGGCTATTACATGTGGTTGGAAACACATCCAATGAAGCAAAATTACTTTTTCTGTCTGGACAGATAAATACACAACTGAACTTCAGCACTGGTAAACTGGTAAACCGTCCCCCCCCCCCAAAAAAAAAACAACAACAAAAACATAACGGGACAGGATGCAAAGTTATCTCACTTAATTTGTGGATGTGTATAGGTTCACTGCCCATGCCTTCGCCGCCTTCGCTCAGAACCTTGATCTGGATGAGATAGTTGTCGCCGGCCGAGAGGCTGAGCTCGGCTGAGGTTCTGTTGGTGAAGGTGGTGTGGATGTCGTTGTATCGGTGTCTCTTTAGTATCACCTGGACAACCAGGTGTTTATAAAATTAACTACTGTGACTGGTAAAAATTATCGGAGGATAAATCAGGGAGGGGTTTGGAACAAACCTGAACTTACCAGATATCCAGTCACCTTTGACTCGGTCTCTGTGGCAACTACGGGATCCCAGTGCAGAGTTAGCGAGGACCCAATCATGCTCCATTGTATGTTGAGCGGAGCCCTGTCTGGCGCTGCAAAAAGGAAATCAGACGTAAAGATATACGTGAATAATGAGCTGGTTGTAATTTAAACCAGAAGTTTACATGCACCAATAAAAAGACCTTATTTTCAGACTGAACAACTCCAGCTTGACAATCAGAATTACCAACATTTCTGTGCCAAAATAATGAGAGTCTATCCGAGATTTACTTATTGATGTCTTCAAAATCAGAAGTTTACCTTAATTTCTTCAGTATTTGGTGGAAATTTGGGTCAAAACCTATTGGTTTCTTTAAACAAGCTTCTCACAGTAGTTTGCTCACTTTCAGATGCTTTTTCAGATCTACCACAATTTCTCCATTACGGTTGTCATCCATCCATCCATCCATCCATCCATCCATCCATCCATCCATCCATCCATCCATCCATCCATCCATCCATCCATCCATCCATCCATCCATCCATCCATCCATCCATCCATCCATTTTCTGAGCACCGTTCTCCCTAATGGGGTCGGGAGGTGCTGGTGCCCATCTCCAGCTGCGTTCCGGGCGAGAGGCGGGGTACACTCTGCACAGGTCACCAGTCTGTCGCAGTTAAGGTTGTCCTGAGATCACTTTATAGCCACTTTGGCTACATGGCTAATGTAACTGTCCATCTGGAAGACCCATTTGTACCTGAGCTTTAACTAGATGTTGCTCAGTATTTCCACATAAGGTTCTTTATTAAGTGCAGACCCACAGCATGATGCTGCCACCCTCGTACATCACAGTTGGGCTGGAACAAGCATCTGTCTTTTTGGTCATTTTGACCAAAAAGTTTTTGTTTCTGTTACAAGACAAAAACAAAGATTTTGTGATCTCGTCAGTGAACCTACAAGCGTAGATGCAGTGCTCCTACAGCCGCTTGGTTGTTTTTCAAATAGTTTGGTTCATTGGACACAGTGCAGTGTGAAAGAGAATCCAGCAGCTGAAAACACAACAAATGTTGCAATTTTGGCCCTAATTGAACCTCATCTACCGGACGATCAGGTATGAAAACACCTGAGAGCTTTCAGGAAGCTCTTCTATCAGAATTTTTTTGAGAAGTTGTTGAAAATGCAGCAGCACCGCCCCGCCTGCATGACTCACGTGGTTTCCTGGTGGTATTGTTGATGGGCAGTGACTGAGGCCCGGGCCCGGCCGTGTTGAAGGCAGCCACAGAGAGGTAGTACACCGTGTTGGCTTTTAGCCCCGTGATGTTAACATGTGTGTAGTTCCCTGTTATCCGCACTTTGCCTACAGTGTCAGGCTTGGTATCGTCTTCCCAGTACATCACCTAAAAAGGGAAGAAGGAAGAGGAACAAAGAGATGTGGCATAATTTCACTGTCGCTTTTGATTATGCTATTAAAATTTAAAGGAATATGTCATCACACGTGAAGTACTGTTTGTATTTCAGAAGAAGAGACAAAGAGGGGGGAAATGAATAAAACATTTTTTCACAAGTGGAGTGTAAATTAGTAATATCCTGTAAGCCATCCGGGTCTTTCAGCCAGGGCTTTGGTGGGTCAAAAAAAATTTATCTTTTTTTTAATTAATTAATTAATTAATTTATTTTGAATAAACCTGGATTATGAAAACAAACAGGGATGAATACATTTAATGGAACAATTTTAAATAGAAAAAAAAGTCACAGTAAACATAAGAAAGTTGAACTTCGGTTAGATGATTCAGGAATTATTCAGGCAAACTGGCAGGTTTTGGTTTAACATGAAAAATATCTTAATAGATAATTAATTTATAATGTTCCTCTAGGAATACTAACTTTTATATAAATATTTTTCACTATTTGAAGTCTTCCCAGTTTGTAATTAGTTAAAACCAACAAATGAAAAGTAGCAGAGTGCCATTTACAGTAACATCATCCCCCTGAAAGGACTTGATTTGGATTTTAATTGGGGCTGCAAGCCAACATGTAGTTCAGCATAAGCTCTCCACCTGTGTTGTAAATAGGTTTGTCGCTTTATGGTAGGAGGTTTGCTGGTCAGAAAGGACAATGAGGCCAGTGCTATAGCAACAAGGCTGCTTTATGCAGCGGGCCGGAGGTGTCAAATATTCAGAGGCAGCCACTGGGGAATAAAAACGGTCAGGGTCGCTTTGCATCTGTAAAAAACATAAAAATAGTGTTTAAATTTCTTTTTGCAGGGCTTTTGTTGGCTGTGTGCCAAATTTCTGAAGTCCAAAAACAAAATGTTCATGTAGATCCACAGTAATAAGAACTACACACAGTGTCCTACAGAAGTATTCACCCCACCCTGTATTTTTCTGTACTTTGTGACATAACTGCAAATTTCAATGTATTTGTTCAAAATTTTATGTGATAGAGCAACACAAAGCAGTGTTTACCATATTTGACTTTTTCATTCCAGCCTGAAGGGCTTAGTTCTGATCTTTTCACTCCCCCCCAAAATCCAAATTGTGCAACTTCCAGATGAAGTCCGTCAGTGAAGCGCATCACATGCCACCACTCTTAGATCCGACTACGCACCCAAACGGACAAAACAGACAAAAGTTTCAGCCAATACTTTTATTTATACTTTCTTTTTGTTAGCGTGCTACATTCTTCTTTTGCATATGCAGCTTGGTCTGTCTGTTGATAAGAAGTATGTCTGGTTGCATTTAATGAAGAACTACACACAGTGTCCTACAGAAGTATTCACCCCACCCTGTATTTTTCTGTACTTTGTGACATAACTGCAAATTTCAATGTATTTGTTCAAAATTTTATGTGATAGAGCAACACAAAGCAGTGTTTAACCATCAGGTAAAAGGATGCGACTTGTTACGGCCCAAAGTGTCATGTTCCGTGTTTTTCTGTTGTGTTTATTTGAGTTTTCTGTGTCCTGGGTCCCCTCGTTGTCCTGTCTTCCCCTTGATTACTCCCAGGTGTGTCTAGTTCCCTTGATTACCCTCAGTGTATTTAGTCCCTCCTGTGTCCTTTGTCCCTCGTCAGGTCCTTGTCAGATTGTCGTTGCGTCGTTGTTTGTCGCACTTGTGCGCTTGTTTGTGTTTTTGCCGCCTGTATGACCAGTTGCTACCAGCGTTGAGCCGTCTTCCGCTCAGCTGTGCTGCCTGGCCGTGGACTACGTCTGTTGACTGTTTGTTGTTGTTTTTGGACTGTTTTTTACACTATTAAATACTCACCATTCACCTACCTGGGTCTCCAGCGTCTGCCTCACCATCTCCACAACACCACAAAGCCTTTCTACTGGGTCTCTAATTGATGCTGATTGGAAATGGAGTTATGTCACCAGAATCTGATATCATTCTGGTCAATGTCTCCAGAATGATATCAGATCCTCTAACTCCGCCCATTCTTTCTGTCTTCCTGCCACTCTCTCTCCTTTCTCCATCTTCTCTCCAGCCAGTTATGATTTTTGTGAAATAAATCTCATTTTAACTTATCCCATGCGTTGGTTCCCTTTAATTTGTTATGGTTCTAGAGCCAGACCATAACAGTTTTCCAGAGTTTTGTAGAAGTAAACTCTGTAAAATATCATTTTTAATGATCGAAGCACCTTTGTGCTGTAATGAAAGCTGCAAATTAGTTTTTCTAGAGTGGCACTAGTATGCAAATTTGGGCTGGTATGGATCCGACCTTTCCTTATGATGCTGTTCGTTTTCTGGGAGGCGAATATGACCTAAATCAAAATTTGTACCCATATTTGACTTTTTCATTCCAGCCTGAAGGGCTTAGTTCTGATCTTTTCACTCCCCCCCAAAATCCAAATTGTGCAACTTCCAGATGAAGTCCGTCAGTGAAGCGCATCACATGCCACCACTCTTAGATCCGACTACGCACCCAAACGGACAAAACAGACAAAAGTTTCAGCCAATGCTTTTATTTATACTTTCTTTTTGTTAGCGTGCTACATTCTTCTTTTGCATATGCAGCTTGGTCTGTCTGTTGATAAGAAGTATGTCTGGTTGCATTTAATGAATAGCATAAACTACAACACAACAAAAAAGTTACTTTTGAGATCCTCACAAGTGGACTTTGTTTACTGTACTTCAGTTTTTATGCATCAACAATCTGTAACAAGCTATCTGTTCGGTGTAAAGACACATGTTTGCATTTAACTTAGTGTCAAATAAATACAGCAGAAATGTACGCTACATCTTTCAGATTTATATACGTTGTAAAAAAGAACAAATATTATTCCATCCACAATAACTACTTTGCACAGACGGATTGCATAATATCCATAATATATGCGTAACACAACACACATTAAAATGAAGACAGAAGAGGAGAAAAATAACAAAAAAGGATATTTAAAGTGGCAGGATTTTGTCTTTTCCAAAGAATTCTGTTTACATCAAATATGACTTTAAAGAAGGATTACTTCCCGATTTAAGCCTTTAAATTGGACCTCTGGCTCTTCAGGAAAACTCCGCCCTCAGGAATGATCACAATGTGACTCCTCCTTTAACCCTTTAACATCGTTTTTACTAGTGTTTCACTGAGAGGTAACTTCTATAAAGGGTTCAGCAAATGTGGGGTTCCAGCAGGCGTTTGCTAATTGATGCTGGCTAGTCTGGAGGAGCCAAATGGTTGCCATGAAGATAAAAGGATTTCTCAAACATGCAGGAGAGAATCAAAACAACACTACAGATATGTTTTTGTTTAAGTAATAACATTAGAAACATGATGTAAAGCTTAAAAAGTCCATTTTACTTGATGCTTCCTCTTTTAAATCTAACAAACAAGCTTCAGAGAAATGTTCCATTATCATAGTATGCAGGAGATATCGCTCCATGAGTCATACCTCATATCCAAGAATTCTTTCTGGGAGAAAAGGGAGAGTTTCCCATATCACTTCAATCTCTGCTGCCGACAAACTCCGGGCCCTCACCTTCTCCGGAGCCACACTGGGGACTGCAGGAACAGAGCAGAAACGGCAGTGAAGATCCCAGAGCCTCATCCAACACCATCAAACACACTAATAGCAAAAAGAAGGGAAGGCGTTGAATAGAGCTGTAGTTCTCACCGAGAAGCTATTTCCTGAGCTTTCTTTTTAATGGGATCTGTGACTGACATAAGGGAAGACTATCTGCCCAGCAAATTCAATTAACAGGATACCTCCCTGACAGCGCCGTGTGGTAAGTGTCTGCAAGGATTTCCTGTAATCTACCAGCAAGATAACTAATATCAAGTTGACATTCAGTGCTTTCAGAGAGAGGGAGGGTGGGAGGAGAAAAATAACAGCAGACGGAAAAAATAAATCATCACTATTCAAGGTCGCCATCATAAGGAGAGAGAGACTAGTTTTCCAGCATACCGTCTTCCGCCGAATACACCGTGGCTATGGAGCTGAACGGCCCTTCCCCACGGTTGTTGTAGGCTGCCACCTTGATGTCGAACGGCGAGAAGGGCGGGATGGTGTCGTTGCGAAGCACATAGCGAGACACAGTGGGTGCTGAGACCACCGCCCGCGTCCAGGTGACGGCGCCAGCTGACCTGAAGGCCACAATGTAGCCGAAGCCGTCGCCATTCTGCAGTTCTTCAGGCAGAGGCTGGGAGTGAAACACAAAACTACAGTGATATTAAAATGCATACAGGCAAACAAACAGACTAGGCCTCGTCTCTGGGGCTTTTAGGGGAACAGATATATCTCCACTTCCTCCGTCTCCTCGGTCACCTTTTTTACCTTATCTTTTCCTTCTGTGTGGTTTGATAATTGTAGCTAAAGTGCAAAGCCCTTGAGAAGGAAGTGCTCTCTTTTTGAAGAGAGAATTAGCTCTCTGTAGCTGAGCCAGATGAGGGGTGTCTCCCCTCTAATGTAGGTCATAAAATTGCTACACTCAATTCTGCACAATTAAGCAAAACCATTACTTGCCGACAGAGAGAAGCGTAAAAAATGTGACAGATGACTTACCTCCCATATTATCACTAATTCAGACTTTGTGCCGCCTCCACCGCCAACATCAGTGGGAGCTGTATCAGGAACTAAGAGGTAAAAACCCAAAGGGGGAAGCAATTAGAACGCAGTTTACAAAGCTCCACGAAAAACCTGAAATGCACACGCAGCTTTATGTCGAGGCAGCTGGAGACAGACACTCCCACAATCCTTCCGCTGAATTTTGAATCACAGATGTTTGCCAAATGTCACGGTGCAAGCCCAACAAGCCAACATTCATAATATCTTTCCATGACATTTTGACTCAGCTCACTATGTCCCTATTCCCATTTGCCTGTTTGCGCAGTGTAGCATGTTGTGGGGGGGGTGACCACTCAGTCAGTATCAGCAGCCCTGCTTTAGTAACCTCTGTTAGAATTGGTTTACTATCTGTGTTGTTTTCAATAAAAAAAATTAAAAAAACATGTCTTTTATTGAATTTTCTGTTTCCTCAGTCTGGTTTCCACCGCCTTTAACTTTGAGGTCACCTTTAGGGGTCTTGCACTGCAATACATCTTGTTCAAGTTAAGTCTGTGTTGTTCAAGGTCTAAAATACTGAGAATGATTGACTAAATCTGCTGATTTCAGCTGTTTTTGGCGTCAGGTTTAGGGTTACAACCCAGATACACAAGAGTGTGTTGGACTGATTGCAGACTATTTAGTGCACAGTTTGTAATCTGTGGATTCTTTACACTGTTTATGAAAACAATAAATGGAAAATAATATTTCTAAGATCTAGTTTTGTCAGAAACTAATACGATGCATCATCTCGAGCTGGATGTGTACAGTGTAATTTGTCAAAGTGACACATTAGATGTAATTAAACCTAGTTAGTATATGCTTAACTGCTACTAAATGTCAGCAGATAAAGTTGTTACCTGTCATAATATTGATTCCATCATGTTTTTTCTACAGCCTAACTCTTAAAGGTGAGGTATCACATGTTTTGCAAGCTAATGGAGCCATTTTATAGCACAGTCAAATAACTGTTTGTTGTAAAAATTCTAAATATATTTCATAATGTTTTAAAAAATATCTTGTAATTGGGGTTGTGTCTCTTTAAGAAACTCCTGCTCTTTCTGATTCTTCGCCTTCAGAAAATCATCACAACATGGCTTCTCTATTATCCCTTTAACAACATTTTTACCAGGCATTTTGCACAGCTGAGTGGTTGCCACAAAAATGCATGAAAGGATCAAGACAACACTCCAGGTATGTTTGGACATTATAACATGATGTAAAGCTCAAACATAACAATTTTACATAATTCTGCCCCTTCATGCAGACTATTCTTTCTGTTTCCTCTTGTTTAATTCAGTAAGCAGGAGGATTAAACTGTAATTGGTTATTTACTGATTATTTACCATAAGCAGTACGGTTAAGGTTTCTAAAGAAAAATGTTTATCTTAATCAGACAATGTTGTATTGCTCTGGAGCGTAATACACAAACTCCACCCTCCAGCTCTGGCAGCTGTTTAAACAGACCAATCGATGGACAGCGATGTGTGCTTCAATAACATGCAGAGTGGACAGAAGAACTGAAGCTCTGACTGACAGCAACATTTTCCCTTTAACTTCCTGTTTCAAGACAACTGAGCACCTTTCACTTCTCCCTCTACCTTTCTTGTGGGTTTATAATTGTAGAAGGTAATTAATTTTTTATTTGATACTCTGTTGTTGATGCTTCTTTGAAGTTTAACGTTAATGTTAATTGCTTTCTACAAATGTCACAATAATTTGCATGTTCAAAAATATTTCTAAAAGTAAATTTAGCGTCTCCAATGTTTTTGTGGAACTGCTGTTAAATGTTTTTCTCTTTGTCGAGGAGGTTTCACTGCTCTGTTTAACCATGTAAGGTGATAATTAGGTGCTATTTATTATTATTTGCACTAACCTCTCAGTTCTTCTAGACCCGGAAATGATACAAACTGTCTCAGACTAAAATTTGACTAAAATATGCAAACACCCAAACTGAATTTAATCTGAATGGAAGACAGTTTTACATACTAGCATCTTCTGTTCTGGTCTTGGCGGAAGCTGGACTTGGCTCTCCGAGGCCCACAACATTCCGGGCCACCACCCTGAACTCGTACTCCACCCAGGCATTCAGACCAACCACAGTGGCAGTTAGCATGTTGCTATTGACAACCTCTGGGACTGAAAAAAAAATCATATTGTGACAAAAAAATAAAAAGACGTCTGCACAAATATCCTGTTCATGAATGCAACAAGGACATACCAGTGTCTATGGCCTGCCAGCCCACAGTGAACGGTGTGCGAGCCTGAACGATGTAGCCCGTTATGGGGCTGCCATTGTCTCTACCAGGAATCCAGGACAGTTGGGCTGTGCTGTCTGTGATTTCCTCCACTGAGACTTTGTCCGGAGGGCCTGGAGGACCTGGAGACATCAGACATGGAATAAGAAAAGGTGATCACCCATTTCAAGAAGCCTAAAAAATTTGGCGATTTTTATATTTACGGTAGAAATTTGTTCCAATATTACTACAGGAAAAGAACACTTTGCAAAACTTTAAATTTGAAAAAAAAAAAAAAAAAGCATTTGAGACTGAAAAGTTATTCACAAAAACTAAGTTTTGGCAGAATTTACCATGTCACTTATGCTATTTTTTCAGATTTTCCTTTTGCTTCTTTTTGTTTTGATTTGTAAAAGTCAGTATCAAAAATATTTTTGATACTGACTTTTACAAATTCTATTATTTGTAAATTGTGTAGTATAACCCTAACCCTAACCTTGTAAAAAGCATCAGGCGCAAATAACTTCTCTTTCAAAAATTTTAATTTGAATAAAGAAAAATGCATTTAAAATATGTAACTGAAAAACTTCTCATGTTCTGGCGATAATTTACAATGTGTATGCAAAATTTGAGGCTGCACAGTGGCGCAGTTGGTTGCGCTGTTGCAGCAAGAAGGTCCTGGGTTCGATTCCCGGCCCAGGGTCTTTCTGCACGGGAGTTAGCATGTTCTCCCTGTGCATTCGTGGGTTCTCTCCGGGTTGTCCGGCTTCCTCCTACAGTCCAAAAACATGACTGTCAGGTTAATTGGTCTTTCCAAATTCTTCTTAGGTGTGTGTGTGTGTATGGTTGTTTGTCCTACGACAGACTGGCAACCTGTCCAGTCTGTCGTAGGGTGTACCCCGCCTCTTGCCTGGAACGCAGCTGGAGATAGGCACCAGCACCTCCCGACCCCGCTAGGGAGAAGGGTGCTCAGAAAATGGATGGATGGATGCAAAATTTGAAACTATATTTATGCATGTTGCTATTTAAAACTATATGTTTTTTCAGACTTCTTTTCTGAATTATGTTTTTTTATTTATTTGTCCACAAAAAATTGTGAGACTGAGTTTTATGAATTGCAGATTCTGTTCCCCATTTCAGGCATTCCCTCCGAAAGGGGCAAGAATCTTATTGCAAGCAAAAAGAACACATTTCACAAATTAAAATTTGAAGGGAAAACATAAGTTATAAAGCATTTCTTTTGATCTTGGTTTTCCAAAAATAATTGAAAAAAAAATACATTTGAAAAAACAAATTTTGAAAAAATAGCACATTACATAAATGTAGATTTGATTATTTCACATACACAATAAATTACTGTAAAAATATTTTTTTTTGACAAGTTTTTTACATTTTATGTTCAGTTATTCCAATGTTGAACCAAATTTCTCACCATACATATTTAGGCTTTTATTTCATTTTAATTAAGATCCAGATCTGGTGTGTGTTGACGCTGTGTGTGAACTAATTGTTGTACTGACAAATTGGGTGGGCTGTTTGTTCAAAACTGAGGACACTCTGGTGACTGTGTCATGGTGCTCTGCTTTTCAAATATTCTCCATGACATTTTCCAATGTGCAAATGAGCTAACTATGGTAATTTTCCGTGATAAACACTGTCTCCTCAAAGCACCTGGCACACCTATAAAGGTTTATTAAGAACAAGCCTGTCAGTGAGATAATCTGGGCTCAGCCTGCTTACTGTGCTCAATGCAGCAAGCAGAAAACAAATGGCACAACTCAACCCAGGGCTGCCCATGCCACTGTCAGTCAATTTTTACATTTCAGCAGTATTTATATGATATTAACTGAAGCTGACAGAAGTTGGGCTCTGGCAAAGTCCATCTTTTTTTTTTTTTTTTTGCTTTCCTACACAAGTTTTTCCCCCCCCTGGAGAGCCTAGGGGATTTTTCTCACCGATCTGTCAGACGTCTTTCACTTTGGAAGGACTTCTACCTCTAAGTAAACACACCAGGTTATTCTTGAATTGGCGTGTGCAAACAAGCCGCTGCAATCAGTCAGAGTTACCTTTGACAACCAGGATGGCAGAGGTGGACAGGCTCTCCACGTCTGTGTCGACGACGCACACATACTTCCCTCCATGGCTCAGCTGGATGTTGCGGATCATCAGGTCCCCTGATACAGTCTGGAGGAGGGGAAGAAAACCAGGCTAAGTGGGAGACGCAGTGTTATTTTGTCAGCAGACTTTTGGCACAATGCTTTAGAATTTAAAAAAACTCAAGAGCCATGCCACAGTTTTTTTTTACTTTTCTCCGCCTCTGTCCAAACAACCACCTGGCAGATGCAGTCTGCACAAATAAAGCTATTGGCTGTCCTTCAGGCGATAACCGACCTGCAAACAGTTACCAGCTTCACACAGGACACCCTGAACAAACACACTGTAGCTAATTGGCAATCATTATTCTATAATAACAGAAACTCAAGCATTATATGGCTGTAAATCCCAGCGTAAAAAGCAAATATTATACAAGAGTTGCCAGCATATGGTTACCATGTAGGAAAGCACTCTGACAACAGATGTTTTCTAGTATAACCAAGAACAAGAGAAGGGAATTCACCTAACATGCTTGGCCTGATTTCTACAGAAGAGGACTAGGGCCACTGAAATTGCAAGATCAAAAGTCAGAATTCTGAGAATTTGGTAGCTCTGCTAACGGGGCTAAGCATCTTCAGGCTCAGCCAGCAGGTGGAATGTGTTTTACCCGCTGACTCTTCAAGTCACTCGATCCTTATGAAGTTATTAGTATCTTCAAAACTTTGACACACTGTTTTCTATCAATAGCTGTTAGTTATAGTCTCCTCCTTGGAATTTTTCTAACATAAATTTACAGTGTCAAAATATTTTAAGCCTGTAGCTCTTCTTGATTGATATATATTTGTGTTTATATGTTTTGGCTTTTACTTTGTGTTATTTTAATTAGACTGATTTTTATTGAAAAATGTGCTGAAATGCGTTGACCAGGCCAGAGGTTGTCTGCCTCTGGCAGTTGCAACAAAAAGTTCCTGTTTTTATATGAAAGTTCTTGTTTTTTACTCACATGCACACATTACATTCTACAAGCAGAGAAATCAGTCAATGTCAATGTCAAATTTATTTATATAGCACTTTAAAACAGGTATAAAACTGCACCAAAGTGCTGCACAGGAACGACAGTAACACAAGTAGATAAAACAGAATATCAAAAAATTGCTTCAGTTAAAAATCAGTGGCATTCGGTTGCTCATACCCAGCACTCAACACATAGGATAAGGAACTGACTTGACAAAAAAGCCCTTTTAAGGTGTAGCTTAACTTAGCAAAATGAGGAAATTATTTAAAATTTTGCCATTTCCATCAACCTTTTTGCAATACTTAAAATACACATGAATAAAAGTTGATGTAAATATATGCAACCCCTAAATTTAATGAAACAGTGCTTTTTGCAGATTAAAATAGAATGAATTGTTTGTTTGCTGATGATAAAGTGAGCAATTGAATTTCTAAATGCAACACGTGTAAATTGAATAGAGCCAGTGCTGCAGTGCTGCAGTGACAGAAGATGCCATAGTTGATCCAGGGAATGTTATTTGTAGGGTATTTGGACAGCTGGATCCAACTTCTATAAGAAATCAGATATATCAGGCTCAGGGCACAGAGGTAATATTTCTGATGGCTCCATAACAATGTAACACAGACAGACATATCTAAGCTCATCATTTCAAAATAGATGTTTTACATTACTCGGCTAACATTAGGCATTTTAGTGCATGAAAGAATCAAAAAAAAGCCACAGAGGCATTGGGCATGTAATGACATTGTCTAAAACTCAGGCGATGCACCGTCTCTAGGCATGTTTGTGTCAGATTGGCATCAAGATATTTTTAGACCCATCTTGCGGTGAGTCGCATGCATCACTCGACTTGTTAAAGTAATGTTGATGCAGTCTGAAAAGGACCCTTTGGCAGGGATGAGTCCATTTACACTAAAAGGTCAAAGACAATGACGTTTGTTTCGAGGCAAAATTAAAAAAAAAGAAAAGTTAGACATAATCTCATGGGGACAAATTTTATCCAGACAATTTCATTGTGTCCTTGTTGTGACTGCTGATGGTATCTGCCTCTGAAAGTCACCTCCTGTCACAAAGCGTGTCAGCTTGTGGGAAAAAAAAGAGGTACGCTGCTTTAGAAGCCAGTCACCTGGGGCCAAACCAGGTAAGACTCTCCACAGTCGCAGCAGATTTCATCAAGCCTGGTGGCTTAGTCATTGTACCTCCACTCTGCCACGACAGTGAAAGGGAGGAAGGTGGATCGCCGTTTCTCTGAGGGACTCCAGACAAAGAGAGCAAAGCCAAATGTATGCAGGCCATGGGAGGAAAACTCTACCTCTACTTCCCTTTTTCTCCTTCAGCAATCTTTTTCCATCTCCTTTGCCTGTATCCGACAGCTTTTATGCACCGAGTCAGACTCTGGTGTCAGCTGCCACCTGGACAAGCTGGGAGCTAGGAATGACTTCCAAGGCCTCTTGTCTTAGCGGGGAAGGAAGTGATGAGGGCAGGTTTTCTTTTAATTATGGTAATTAATTCATCAGAAGCTTTTAAGCGGTGTCCTGGTAATCTCTGTGGACAGATTCTGGGTGAAACTATATCTCATTAAAAGCCATTGCACCGCTCAATGTCACCAGTAATTGCTACTTGCGTTAATGAAGACTTGCGGCTTGGCATTCCGCAACACCGGCCGGGTCTTCCCAATATAATATCAACCTTTTGGCACATGACTGGCGCTAATTGATATATTGCGATGCATAAAGCAAAATGAGAGCGAGCAAGTGAGTAATTATTTATATAACGACAAGCGCCGAACAATTAACTCTGCCCTTCTTCAAAGGGAACAAACATTTGATGGAAAAGTCATTATTTTGAAGGTCTAAGGATTTCAAATGAACACTTTACTGGTGTCAGGCTTGCCCTTGGTGAAAAGCAAGGCGGCTCATTACTTAATTATTTCTGGGCTCAAGATTCATAAATAGGTATGCAAATTCAATTATGGCAGAGGGAGATGATAAGAAAATGTTCTCTCTTGACGTTCAGGAATTACAAGTTGAAAGGATGGAAAAGTAGACATACTTTATTAATCAGGACCCTTTGTAATTAAAATAGCATTTTGCAGTATTTTTAGAGGTGTAAAGATGTGGAAGCTCACATGGCAGTTTAAGAAGGGAAGAATTATGGATATAGACCTCATGATGACTTCATCTGGTAAATACACCAACAAATTTTATGTGTTGCTCTATCACATAAAATTTACAGAGTCTGGACAGTCTGGACAGTCTGAAAGATGTTTCTGCAGACCCACAATTCAGTTAGCCATTAGCTATCTGTATCAGTAGCTGTGTTTCCATTGCAAATGTGCTCAAAACTTTCTCAATATCAGCAAACGTAAAAGAAAAAAAAACAAAAAACATTTCCACAAGAATTAAATTTAATATTGTGTCAAATTACATTTATCAAGCAAATGCATAATAATTAGGTTGATTGATGTTCCAGTTATTATGAAACAAAGGCAGCTCTAAACAGGATGGTTTTCAGTCTTGATTTACAAGAGCTCAGTGTTTCAGGTGTTTTACAGTTTTCTGTAAGTTTGTTCCAGATTAGTGCAGCATAAAAACTGAATGTTGCTTAAACCACAAAACAAAACTAATATATTCAACATTTCATCACCTTTGTGGTGAAACCTTTGACTATTTACGTTAAAACGTTACATTGGACACATTTTTTTTCCTTTTTGTTTTGAATGAAACTCATAGAAAATAAATAGTATTTCGTCCTATGTCTTGAAATAAACAAAAAGTTCGACCTGTTTTTTATTTTTTATTTTATAGGAGTAGAGGTAAGTGAGGAGTTCTCAGTGTTTGTTGTTATGCAGGTGTATTTTTAGATCCTATTATAAAACAAAAATTTGAATTAGCAACAATGATTATTAACAGGTGGGAGATTTAGAAAATTTGCAGGTGGTACCAGACAACAAAATCTCTCACTAACATTCATTTGTTGAGGCTTTGTCAGATTTAAATGACTGATATTAAACAAAAACTAACAGTCCTTAATGTGCAGGTCACCACTGACAACTGAGAAGCTTTAGAAAAGAGTTTTTCTTGGCATAACTTTTCCTCCTTGGGTATTATTTGCTGTCTAAGAGGCCCTTATCCTCACAGTGGAGCATATCATCGCCCAATTAAACCCCAAACTGGCAGAAAAGTAACAAAGTTCAAACGCCTTGAGAACGACTTACCCCACCCACTCTTTCAAAGTGGTCACCATCTCTCTGGAAGTCGATGAGCTGGCCGTTGAACGCCCATGAGAAGGAGACGTCCAGAGCTGGATCAGAAGTGATCTGGCAGGGCAGCACGATGCTCTCGCCAACAATAATCTCCATGTTAGTGGGCCTCATAGTGATTCTGGTGGGCTCTGGCCAAACAGATGATAGCGCATGCATGAAAATACCCCACCACCATCTTACCGCAATTCACAACAAAACCAATTAGCCGCAGTTAAACAGTCAGCAGACACTCGCCTAAACAAACGTTGTGATTTCTTGCCGCTGGTGGAGTTTGTATTTACTGTTTCTAGCAACAGATATGCAGAGAGCAGAGTGAGTTCCTAGCTGTGGCAGATTGGAGACCTCAGAGTACTTTGAGGAAAGGTCAAAGTAATTAAATCCTGTGACGTTAAATAGTTCAGCTGTCAGTGGAAGAAAAGAATGAGAAGCTAATGAGAATAAATTTGATGGTTACAAATGGCAGTTAGGCCAGCAGGGCTACATAAATATGTTATGCCACTGCTCTTAGATAATGACCTTTAACTACACCAAGGATAGTGTTTATTGCTACTTAACTTATATATGGAATGTGTAATATCAGCTGTGTTTATCAGGCAATAAACACCACTTGAAAACATTGTATATATGCAATATAACTCAGGAAAGAGAGAAGAAAATCAAGACATTTTCCAGCCATTGCCTGCCAACAAATGGACCTTTACTTTACAAGAATTGCGAAAAATCCAATCATTTGCCAATAAGCTGTTCTCCAATAATAACTTTATACAAAGTAATAATTGGGCCTTTATGGAGTATGATGGATGATTTCTCTTTATAAGCCTTTCCAAGAATGGAAATGTACATAACCAGCTTATTATCATTAGTGGGAACCTAATGTTGGGTATATATCCTTATATGCTAAGGATATGAGGGAAGAGTGGTTTTTAGAAAAGTTCAGGATTCTCCACTGCACTTCTGAGGAGTAAATATATATATATATATATTTAAACGATATGTCAACACCAGGGTATTAAACCAAATAATTTAACTCCTTATGACATATCCCCATCCAATTAAGATGGTTTTACTGGTGTGTCTGCAGAGTAAGCCACAGCTGTTACTATTTGTTCATTTGACATTCAACATCAATGCAACAACAACAAACATTTACAAGCGTCCTAATGAGCAATTTATGTGTTCATCATTCAGAACACTATATGAAGCACTGTGAAAACATTCCTAAAGAATGTCAGATTTTTAAAAAGTAATTTATTCCCTTCAATAGAAATCCAAATTAACTGGTCTGAGAGGCTGAGGCAGCAAATTTAATTTTATAACTGTTTGTCATATTAAGACAAAAACCACAGTTTATTTTCACAGAAAATAGAGATTGGAGGCAGTGCACTGTCACTAATGTTCCCATGTGAACAGAACCCGTAAAGTAAAATAGTGATCGCTTAAATTTTTGTAACGTTCTTTTTTTTCAAAGTGTACTTTCTATATGAGACAGGATCTTTGATACAAAGCAGCTTCAAAAGTTCATTCTCTCACCATTTTTCACACAAAACATTTACTGTAAATCTGATTAGGATTAAGTCAGTGCCTCACCAGCAACAAACCTCAATTTATGTCACTGACCTGGAATAACTTTCTTTCAATTGTTCACATTCCTTTCTCTTTTTAAATGTACTGTCAGCTACACAGACTGAGCAGAAAACATATTAAAGAAAGTGTTTTAAAATGTAAAGTTGAACTTTTTTGCAAAATGTCCTTGTTAGTGTGAAGAGGACTTCAAAACGCTGGTCAACAATTGATCAAAAACCAGCTTGCGGCAATTAAGTACATCAAAAAACACACACAACACTACATCTTATCCGGGAAAACATTTTGGCTTGGACTTCATTAACTCTGGACAATGCATTCCTGTCCTATCCAAACATCTTTTTCTAGACTTTCTATTCTGCACACCTGGCTCATATTAAAGTCTCATAAAGTATCTTCTGTTGGACCTGATGACCAGCTAATGAGGTAATAATACATCTATCTGAACTATGCCCTTTCAAAATAGAATAACTAACACACAGTGACCAAAAGACTCTGCCTTTAATTTATCTCCTTCAGTATATGTATGTGTGTACACACACCCACATATATATATAAAATCTCCCATTTGTTATTGAGTTATTGAGACATTGAATTTTATTGCAGTGAGGGGCTTATCTCACTGCAAATGTCTTATCAAATGTCATTACACATTGGGACCTTTAAGTCAATGCCAGTTTGATCTGAGCTGCTTGAACTTTTAAATTTGAGTGAACACACACTGCTTGTCTTGTAAACGTCAAAATGTCTGTGACTTTTGACTTTACACCCACTGAGTTAACACAAGCCAGCGTCTTCAGTCTGACGCAATCCACCAGGGGAAAATTAAACATATTTAATTGATTTCATTAACAGCATTTTGATGTTTTGAAAAACTGTTTTAACTGGAAAGTGAGTACATGCCAATTCCTCTGGAGTTAACAGAGAAGGTCATACCAGTGATGAGGAGCTTCCCAGTTGCACTTGCTGTTCCAAACTGGTTTTTGGCGATGCACGTGTAGCTAGCTGCATCCCGTTTGGTTACGTTAGCAATTTTTAAAGTTCCATTTGGCAGCAGAGTGATCCTGTGGGAGGAAGAAATGTTTTTTTACTAAGTTAAACAAGGTTAAGAGTTCACATTTTCTTTGTATTAAGTGAATTACGCATATTAATTTGTCATGGTGTCTTTTTTACTACATTTCTGTCAAAATTGTGAAAAAAGAAAACAGAATAAAGCAATGATTACACAACATGGCCTAGATTGTATTTCAAAGCTTTTCAAGGAAAATGAAACTTTTAAAGGTAGGTTTCAAGCTGAACTCTGGGACCTATTATAAGGTTAAAAAAAAAAACACTTCACAAAGAGCATTCTTAAATATAATAATGAATAAATAAATGTGTTTCTGTGTCAGAATAAATATTATTCTGACACAATAGAAAATTAAAACATGTTCATAAATATAGCAGTATAGACCAAAATCTGAAAGTTAGACATAGTAGCATAGAACTACATCAGGGAAAAGAAAACATGCACAGATCACACAAAATAAAAGAAAATTCTACTTTTCACCTACAAAGTGTTCATAACTTTTGAAAGTTTCACAACTGGGACTTTTACTGGGACTTTAAGCTCTGGAACAGCACAAAGAAAGTAGTGCATGATTGTGAAGTTTAATGGAAACTAACACATGGTTTTTTCACAATGTTTTAAAAAAATATGTGTAAACTGCTTTTGCTATGTCCCTAACTAGAATCCAAACCAACCAGATGTCTTCAGAAGTCACTCCATGAATTTGAATTTTATGCAAATCTTGAAAATGTATGCATCTATTTGATTTGACTAAGGCTAATTTCAGATAGCAGTAGATATTTTTGCTCTTTTCACCTCCCAAAAATCCAATTTGAATTTGAACCACTTCCATCTGTGGTAGCAAATTAGATGTGTAACCAATTTAAAAGTTTTAAAATCGCCTTTAGTCTGAACGGTCATGTCGCATTTTACCCAACTTCTACATCACAAAATAAGTCAGTGAAATTATAGCAGAGAGGATTAGCAGAAATGAGTTAGAACAGCTGTACAGTAGATTGGAGCACCATTCGTTAGCCTCTGCTGGTTAGATTACCTGCTGGCAATATTACGATATTTTTCTATAAACTTTACAGTTTCTAAGATTCTAACAATAAATTTCAGTGTTTTCTACATTTTAAAACTGTAAAAATTGCATCAAATTTATGTTTCTTGAATTACAGCAATTGTGTGTACTTTCTACAGTAATATAATGCTGTTGATATTTTAGAATTTTTTTTTTACTGTAAATTGTAAAAAAATTTTTTTTTTTTTTTTTTTACAGTGTGCCAATTATCTCCTGCTACAGACATGGCCTGGCCTTCCTGTGTGGTTGTGGTTCTTCGCTTGCATTGTTCTTCATTCTGGGAACTCCTGAGCGAGCCAGAGTTGTCTTTTCTTCTCTTAGTTATCTGAATGTATGCGGACGGATTGATCTGACTATGCGTCTCTGATTTTGCAATCCTGTGATTTGTCTCTTTTTTGTTGCTTTCTGTAAACTCCTGTATAGTCCAACAATGCACAGAGAGACGAGCGAGGAAAAATAAACGAAGCACCTGCTTCATGCAGCTAAAGTTGCTGTTTGATGTTGCTTGCTAGTCTTGATGCAGAGATTTCCAGTCTTGTGAGGCCCCCGCCCCCCAGACCACCTGATCGACTGCAAGCTTTCATCTCTGCAGTCTTGTTAGTTTCATCAATCGCATTCCAATAGTTTTAAACAACTCATAAAGGAGATAATTGCAGGTGCATGCTTAAATATCTTTCACTTTCCAAAAACAAAAAACAACTTTGCATTCTTTACTGCTTTCTTGTTTTATTGTCCTAATTATTTTTACAACTTTCTAATTTTATTGACCTACTTATTTAACACGTGTAGTGTTGATACTAGCACCTGGCATCTTCATATCTCATATCCAGCAATTTCCATATGAAGGAGCACACAGTATATTAACTACCATTTGTGTGAATTTTCCCCCACTCTCTTTCCCCTCATTAGTCTCCTCTTTTATGCAGGAGCACAAATGCCAAACACGGCGTTGAAGTGAGCCAGCCTGCGGTGAATGTGAATGAGAGCCACTGGAAATGTGTGTTTGGACTCTCATCCTACCTTTCGGTTCTCTGCAGAATCTCGTTCCCCTTCTTCCACAAGCTAATTGCTGGGGGCGAGGCCTGAGGCTTGCATTCCAGAGTGACTTCGCTGCCTGAGCGAGCTTTTAGCAAGGCCTTTAATGGACTTCTGGAGAAACTGGGAGCGGAAGCTGCACGTAAAGGAGCAGAAAGATGGCGTGAGGCTGGGAAAAATATAGGAGAAAACATGAGTGTTTGTGTAACACTCATGCCGGTTGAAGTTTTCAAACATTTTGTGATGTTGCAGCTGCAAACCTCAATGCATTTGGTTCTAAAGTATTTTCCAGCTTTGCAAATGAATCAAATGGTTAAATTGCAGCTCTGTAGAAGGTTTTTTTTTCCATCTTTTTTGTAAAGTTTTGGTTTAATTATTTTTTTGACCACATAGCTATTTCAGCAAATATTTTTTAGACTTCACTCCTGACAACAACCAATTGATTTGTAAATTAGTTTACGATTATTTCAAAATACAGATCAATAAATTAATGAGTCATCAGGAGTAATATTCACAATACTGAAACAATCCAAACACATCATGTGTGGGAAAATATTGAAGTCTTCATGTTATGTATATGAACATATCTGGTTTTAAATGCAAATGACATTTTCAAAATTTATGCTTTTAATGAAACTTCATTACAAAACTGTGCAGTAAATTCTTCAGCTGCTGATAAACATCATATTGTTTATCATAAATTTGTCCTACAGCCTATTCTCATCATCACATTGAAGCGGGCCCTCATTAGGACCATCAAGTGTTCATCGCGTTACCAAGAGAGAGAATTGAATTTCTCATGGAGCCAGTCATCAAAGCTTTGCAAATAAATCGATACAGGGTCTACATGAGGCAGCATGCACAATGCCACGAGGCATTGCCTTCGTACTATCCCCAATCAATGGACGAAACGACTGGAAGTAAAATGAGACACTCTATCAGATTTATACTTTGGCCAGGCAGAGCCCCACGGTGACATCAAATGAGGGCGCAGACTGGTTTCTCAGGAACATTATACAGCGAGGCTGCTTTCCTTATCTAAGCAGATGATCAGATGCACTGAAAGATAAGCAGAACGAGAGCAGGAGAAGGGAAGCAATCTTACCTAACACCATTAACTGGGCACTGGAATAAATACTGCCATGTTTGTTTTCAGCCACACACTGATACATCCCGGAATCTGATAGGTTTAACGCGGTTATGGAGAGGGCTCCGTTTTCAATTTGTACCCGGGCCTGCGGAGCAAAAAGAGAAATAATTCTGCATATCTCTTGCAAAGACTAGAGATACGCTGTGCCTTTCTTATGTCCAAAAGGCACAGCAGGCAATTATTCATGCATCCGTGAAGAGAGAAGGACAGCAGAGGAGGGAAAATATCACAAAACAGAATCCTGGTGTCTCCAGGTATTCAGAGTGGAAGAGGCGAGAATGCAAGTTGCTAAAACTGCAAATTCAAATATGAGATGCAGAAATTACGAATTTCTGGCAAAAGCACACACAATCTATTAAAATGTCATTTATTTTGAGTAAAACATTCAACTGGAAATGCTGTGATGGCGTTTCCAACCAATGAGTGACTTTAACCAAATAAGCTGGTGCGAGATCCAGACTGCTGCAGGGGGAGACATGAGCAAGACTTCTTTAATTGTACTCTCACAATATGACAGTCGATATACCACCCTAAATTAGCTATAAGCTTACTAGAAAGATCAAAATAAACATATATGTATAGGCTCTATACATTTACATCTCTTTGAAATTAGTTTGAATGGGTTATTTTCTCTTCCCAAGACAGCGTTTGTGCATTTGCCTTCATTTTTCTTCCATTATCCAGCTGCTAAGTAAGAGCTCTGTCAAGCTAAAGGGAGAGCTATTATGCTTTTAAAGCGGCTGACATGTTGGATAAGGTTGTTGATGTGATTTCTTGTGCAATCAAGACAACTACCATTCTAATATCTATTTCTCTATGTACTAGAGCCATGGTTCTGAAACTGCTACATGTGCAGGGTTTCCTCCAGAAAACCTGCTAAGCCCGGTGGTAGGTGAACTCGAGCAGTCCTCTGTGTGAATAATTTTTAAAAGTTTTAACATTTGGGCAAGCACAGTAATTTCAAAAGCCAACAGGCAATTGAGTATGCATCCCCTCACACTCAATTCAATGTGTCAACTATAAAACTCACTTAATCTGCCTTTATTGTTACTGGTGTATAAAAAACTATTTTAAATGAAGTCAGGAGGGGGAGCAAGAAAAGCTTGGTTGCTCGCCAGGCTTAAAATACACTGACGAAAACTCTGAAGTGCCCCTGATTTTGCCTTTACTAGTATTTTGGGGAAGAAAAAACAATTAGTATTAGCAGTGCTACATGCTGTTTTGAGATGCAGAGAAAGAAATGCAATTCTATTGATTCTAAATGGCTGCATCGGATAAATGTTTGCTACATCAGAACAGCAAACCTGTTTCCATCTTCCCTTTAGTCCATCAACTCTTACTCAAGAATGCCAAAAAACACCTCAAACTAAGTTAATTTTTATTTTTTGCAAAACTGAGGACGTTATTTTGAATTTTGTAATTTCCATCATCAAAAACACATTGATGGAAAAATGGCCAATTATTTACAAGACACACCATTCTGCTACTTCTTGACATGTCAAAAAACTGACATGTCAAGTTGGAGAGCACAATAGCTCTCAAATCTCGTGGATACAACATCCACATAGGTTTGCAACTGAACCAATGGAACCAGGCGCGTGCAGAGGGGGGTGCTTTGGGGGCTTGAGCACCTGCCCCTATTGCTCCATGGCCCCAAGTGCCCTTTTGGGTTTTTTTTCCCTTACACATGTACTACAATTATTACTATTATTATTATTATTACTATTATTATTATTATTACTTTGCAAGAAAAACAACACAATAAGCCCTCTGGTCACATTGTTACCTTTGACCTTTTGCCCGTGACGCACGACGCACTTGCCTCTTGCGCGATGAGATAAGGCGGCTAACTGTGGAGCTCAAGCTAGAGACGTTCCAGATTACAAAACAGCTTTTGGTGAACTGAAAAAAAATATTTTTGGTGAAAACACTGGAGTCGGCTTGCTACTGTCAGATAACGGAAAACGTTAAATGTTGTATCGTTTCTCCTTCAGCACGGAGTCGCGGTTTAAGCAGAAATGAAATATAACAAGACAGGCGTCTTAGAGAATATACGTCTCTAAGTCCGCCTTTCTCTGAATAAACTGAGCGGGAGGAGACAGACAGGTGAGAAAAAGCTGTTCTTATCTATCGATCCAGTATTTTTATCATCAGACATTAGGCTGTTGTTGTGCTATAAGCTAGCTGCTAGCTAATGACTTTGCTAGCAAAGCAAGGTAACTAAATAGCTTCCCTGTATTGTTAATGACAGTAGTCATTCTTCAGTATTACTTATGCAATAGGGGCACATCGCCCGTCCAAAACCTATCATCTCCATAATGGATATATGTCCGATTTTCTAATTTTTTTTGGTGAATGATGTATATTGCATTTATTGTAGCGTTAGGTAAATGTATCTTGAAGGAGAATTTAAATAAAAGTCTAACAAGGATATTCATTGAATTACCATGATAGATATAATGTATGTAATAATCAAACTGTTTCTGTCCAATAAAGCATGTCATTAATGAAGGGGCAAACATAAACTTTTATTTGCACACATCAGAAATCTTTGGTTTTGATTTTAGGCTCTCCCCAGACCTCATGTGAGAATCGCAAGCAAAACTTTGAATAGCAAGCAAAAATTTCTGACATGCACAAATAAGTTTGTTTGTTTTACAAATAATTTTTTAAGTCATGAGATAAAAATTGTAATTTCAGTTTTTTTTTTAAATTAAGTTAAACATTTTTTTGTTCAAAAAAATGTTACAATTCAAAATGTCTTGATCACAATTTTATATTATTTAATTGAGGTTAGTATTTTAATTGAATAATTGTGAAACAAATTGAACTCCATAGAGAGGTCTCATTTTCTCTGAAATTAATATTGTTATGCTATGGACTGAAAAACATTGGTTTAAACACAAGGGTAAAGAATTGGTAGTGTGGTTTATTATAGTGTTCTGATCATAATTCTTTGTTTTGCTTTTTTCAGTTCAAAGATGCCACATAAAGAGAGACATCAGAAACAAAAAGAAAGGCAGTGGATTATTTACCAACTGGGTCAACTGTACCAATCATTCACAGTGAAGTTATTAACATTCTTCAAGACATGACCAACAGAAAACTGTTGCTATGAACAAAAGAGAACAAAAACAGCAAAAAATGCTTAAAAGTTTGAAATTTGTTTTTAAACAGTTAAAAGGCAAGAGACTGAAATAAATAAGACTTCACTCAACACAGAGAAGATGAGACAATGAGGAAAAAAAGAAAAGAGAAACTGACAAGAAAAAAAAGAGGAAAGATTGAAGAAAATGTACATAAGTACTTACAAAATACACTAAAACACAATTAGAGTAGTCTTTTCTCATAGTGACATGCATTAATTACATTTTTGCTTTTGTTTTTTTCCTGCATTTCCACGTTAAAGTTTGATGCAGCTCTGCTTTTCTGAATGGACCGTCTTCATCTCCACTGCAAGTACAGCAACCCAAGCAGATGTTCTTTGATTGTATGTCTCACAATTTTGTAATCTATCATTGTTAATTAAACTCTGAGAGCTGTGTGACTTTGTTCATATTCTGTCCTGAAATGTGATTTGATGTGCCCTTTTTTTTTTTTTTTTTGAACACCTGCCCCTTTACTAGTCTCTGGCCCTGAATGGAACAGTTAACTATTAGCATCTTAGCAAAACCCCAATAATCACCTAAACTCAGAGCACCCTTTATATTCTGCACCCCCGGTTGCTAATTTAGCATGTTGAATGCTTTAAGGTGAACATGAAACTAACGGCTTGCCCTACTAATCCAAAATGACAGCAATGCCTATAAATCATTGTGGTAGATGCAGTGACAAATGTTTTGTTTTCACATTCAACAACTTGTACTTACTTGTTTGTACTTTAACAAGTAAAAATGATTGAAATATTTGAATATTTTGCTAAGAACAAGTTAGCCTAGCTTCTTAAACTTTCAATTGGATGATGATGAACTTGGGTTCTCATTCCCAGTGATTCTCTAGGACAATTAAGCTCAACATAACTGTAAAAATGTAAAAGAAAAATAAACCCAGTAAAAACTGACAACCCAAATTAAAAAATAAAACTATTTTATCATTTAATTTATACATACACTGTGTGTTATCCCATCAAGTCATGAAATCATTCTGCAAATATGCAAATTGTGAGAAACACAACAAACATTCCAGTGTGGTGATACACTCAACAAAGCACCTTCTATGCAGATGTGGAGGAACAGATTGCTGACTATTATTCATCTTTTTCACGCTGGCAATTGTGCATTGTCTCCTCATTATAACTGAAGCAAAAATGCAACGAAACCTCATACCTCAGTCACCATTTGCTCGCCATTCTTCAGCCAGCTGTAGGACGGTTTTGGCTTTCCATTGGCCTTACACTCCCAGAAGAGATTCTCCTCGATGGACCGAGCCGTGTCTGTTATTGTCTGGAGCCACTGAGGTTTAGCTTGAAAAAAAAAATGAGAGGATTACCTGCTCAAGCATGTTTTAATTATCATGGCTCTTGGACACATCTTGGCAATGAGTGATACTGCATTGAAGCACTTTTAGCGCATGGTTATCAAAACAAGGATTTAACGAGATATAAATCCATCAGATCTCACAATTTTAGAACAATATGGTATCCATTTTGCAAAGTCTTATCCAACTTTAACAGGTGAAGTATCAAGTATTGATCGGAGCCCTTGTTATAAAGTTGTGTGCTTTCAGTTTCACACTTATCTGAAACTAAAAGTCTCTCAAAATGAGACTTTTATTTTGAGCTAAGAAAGACCCCCTGTTGTGTTGACTTCCTGTAAAGCACACTAACAGCTCTAGCTTCTTTAGCTATTGGACCACCTTAGAATTGACAAGAATAAAAAACTATAATATAAGCTACAGACTAGTCAAGTCTAAACTGAATTAATTTATTAAACTAGAGAATTCTGATATTTTAGAAAATTATCAAATTATAGACTCAAACACATAAAATATTCTAAAATAACATTATTAATTAAAATTAATTTACTTTTGATATTTGACTAAAAGGGGTGTAAATCTACCTTCAGGTCTGAAGATATAATGAAAGATTTTGGATTCATAAGAATCAATGGAGATATTCCAGAGGTTTTACTGATTAATTATTTAATTTAATGAATTTACATTGAGAAAATTACAAAGCGCCAGGTAAGGTGGTTCAATTGCTTTAAAAGTGTTTGAAGACAAGTGTCATTATTTCATTACACCCAGCGTTGATTTACATGTTTGATATGTTAGCAGTAAAAACAAAGTCAGAGGTCACTTCAATAACTTACAGTCCATCTGCAAAAAGTGGAATTCAATCCAATTACATTCAAAAACTAACTTCATTTTTATTCAAATGTATTCTGATTTAAATAAATTCAGCCTAATCACACTTTCAAAGCATATGACATTTTCAACGATATATTGCCACAGTTAGAGAAACAAAAGGACTGCTTTAGAAGAATAGATTTTTTTACTTCTATCTTACCATGGTAAGAAATCCGACCTCGAGCAGCATTTTTGCCTCTCCGGTTCTCTGCGATGCACTCATACATCCCTGCATCTTCCTGCTGAAAATTAGGTATTTCAAGGATGGCATTTGAATTCTTCATTTTGACTTTGCTGGGGAAAGGGACACCACTTGTTCTCCTCCAGCTTATTTCTGGGACAGGGCTGCAAAAAAAGAAAAAAGGAAACAAAAGTTGCCAGGCTTTTAGCTATGTCACTGTGATCAAAGTGTGATTCAAAGCAGAAGGAAAGTAAGACCAAGGTTTTGTGATTTATTTATTATTTTTCAAAGTCTGCATCTCAGATTTTTTATCCTCTGTACATAACTTTGATTGATGCATACTTCATTTTATTTTTATGCTAGCAGTTGTTCATACATATAGTGGCAAATCAGTTAAAGACTTCATGCTATTGTTGGCTTAAATAGCTGTAATTCATGTTGGATATCAATTTACTGTTCATTTAAAACACTAAAGAAAGCTGGACTTACTTTCCCAGAGCAAAACATTCCAGTTTGACCACGGATTCTTTTGCAGCTGGAACTGAATCTGGAAAATGAACTTCTATTTTAGGCTCATATTCACCCATTACACCTGCAAAAAGAGAGCACAACAGACAACAAGCTTTCTTATAGCACTGACAAACTGCAGACATTGCCCTGTGTGTCTGGATCAGAGACAGAGGACTGATAGAGTGGGACAGCTAGCACAAGTAGCCTTTATGGTCATGTAGCAAAGTGGTCATTGAAGGTCTTATAAAGGAGAAAAGGAATAAGAGGCGAGTCATAAAAGATTCAGAGAACACATCATTGAAAAGATTAGCTTGGTGGGGATTACTTGCAGAGGTTTATGAAAGCAACTTCATTTAGGACTTTAATTATATTCATTTCACTGAGATGGGCCACACGCTTCTGTTGCAAATATAGCAGCGTGCCCTTTGCTATTACCAGTTTCAGACCAGGTGCCCTGGAGCAAGAGCAGCTTTGGTGTCCTCTGTGTGCCTTCATGTTAAAAAGTCGAATGAATAGTGATAAATGTGGGTATTGTTTTATGGAGCCCTCAAAGCTAATAATAAGTAGTAATCTGTTGTGATTTAACAGTAATAATGTGTGAAAAATAAGTGCTTCCCAGTCAGTTCAGTAGTTTGGTTGGAGTGGTGCACATGTGGATAATCCTCTGAGATGCAGCCATAGATTTTTCATTTTCTAGGTCATCAAAGCCTGCAGTGCCTATAAATGGCTGTATATCATTACTAAACATGCTGCAGGTGGTGGAAGATAAACATCAACCATACAGATTAGTTTTAAACTCATTTTACACATGTGCTATTTATTTGCCCTGCTACATTATTTCACTGTGACATATTGCAAAAATATATTCTGAACTTCCCACAACAAATTTGGTTACCAATTCCTTAGTTAAGAGTCTGCTGTGCATCAAAACGACGATTTAAAAGAGAATTGAACTCATTCACAAGCTCCATGACATGTTTCCAATGAGGCAGGGTCTCATTGTAGAAGCCAGTTTGAATAGAATTTAAAATTTGCTTTGTATTGTTAACGACAATCACAGCATGTTGTTTCATCTTTTATGTCAATGTCAAATTTATTTATATAGCACTTTAAAAACAGGTGCAAAACTGCACAAGAACAACAATAACACAAAGTGATAAAAACAGAGTATCAAAACACTACTACAAATAAAAACAAAAATAAGATTGAACTTTTTGCTAAAATCCACAGGTGATAAAAACTTGATTTAATGACAGAGCTAACTTGTTTATCTCACTTTAAACAGCTATCAAAAGTAAAACCAAGATTCCTAGCAGAGGTCTGATAAAACCAAGCTAAAGAACCCAGAATCAGACCTGGATTTATAGTGTGAAGACTTTGACCAAATAATATAACTTGAGTTTTACTTTGATTGAGCTGAAGAAAGTTTTGTTCCATCCAAGATTTGACATCAGTGAAACAATCTATCTATAGCTGAAGAGATTCATAATTGTCAGAGAGCCACTGGATTTCTTCACATCTTTTTTCTGTTTACCATGCCAATTTAAACAATTATTGGATTTTTTGGATTTAACTGCTCATTGCAAATTGGCTGGTGTTCACATTGATCACTATGATCAATGTAAACATTGTGGCGTCTAAATTTTAATTTCCCCCAATTAAACAATAGCAGCATTTCCACTATAAATGTGGACATTATTCTGTTTATATTTCACTAATGTCGAAAAAACACAATTTTCGAATTGCGGTGTTACCATTAGATAAGAAGCAATTAAAATTACACATGAATAAGTTTGTTTATAAATCATCAAAACACGTCATCATTCTCCTACCGCTTCATCATCTTTTCTGCCAGTAGAAACAATTGTTGATGTTGATCAAATGACTTGTGTAATGTGAAAAAAAGATTTGTGAAACACACTAATTTACAGCAACAAAACTACCTCATCCTAGTGCAAAAAGGTTTTATTGAAAAATTTGAGCTTTCTCCAAAATTGACTTGTTTCCAATAAGTAGATTTATTTTTGTAATTCCAATTTGCACAATTACATGCTCAATGGAAAAGCAGCTACTGACAGTTTTAATATCTTGTTTGTTAAA
The DNA here is from genome assembly GCF_027474105.1 of Poeciliopsis prolifica. Taxonomy (NCBI): domain Eukaryota; kingdom Metazoa; phylum Chordata; class Actinopteri; order Cyprinodontiformes; family Poeciliidae; genus Poeciliopsis; species Poeciliopsis prolifica. The sequence goes on along the minus strand of NW_026562468.1, from coordinate 158,683 downwards.
AATGAGGGAAAATAAAATTGCAGCAATAGTGAAATGTATAACAAATGAATGCCAAAAAATACAGTAATAGACACATCTTGAGAAAATGTGTTATTGTTTTTACCGTCACTCCTGAGGACGAGGGGTGTTGGGGAGCTGAGAACTTTCTGTTTTGTGACTGTGTTGTTCACCACACAAGTGTAGTTGCCCACATCAGAGGGCTCCACTTTGGCTATATAAAGGCTCCCGGTCTCTTGGGAGATAAATCTTCGGCTGTCTTGTTGGACGGAGTACGGGTATTCATTGAAGATCCACGCAAATGTCAGCTCTGAGCACAGACAAAAACAGCTTAGTTCAGTGTTTGTCCACACAGATGGAATGACTGGATCAAAAGAACTCCTCTTTGGCCTTGTGTTAGCATATCACATTATTTCCATCCCCTTTTTGAGATTTCCTTAGAAGGAGATACCAAGAATGCAATAACTATAAATGCAGAAAAAAAAGCAGGAGAACGAAGGAAAGAGAGCGAAACAAACTGGATTACAGCGCGTCAGTGGCCCTCCCCTGACACATGGCCTCAATTCTCTGGGTCCCCGAGCGACTCAGTTTAAGGACCTCATGAATGAACAAATGGATTGAGAGATCAATGGATTGACATACATGTATAAGAATATGCTATCACTTCTTTTCAAAGGTGACAGGGCCCCCATTGAAAAAGAGAAAAGACCTCTCAGAAGAATTATGTCGTCATTGTCCATAAATGGAGGTGCATCACACAATCTTTCACTTCAGGGGCGGTATCTGAGCCAAATAGGTGTATGTAACAAATGTCCATCATGTCCAACACCAGCCCGAAGGAAGGGGGAGACACTTGGCTTTTGACCGACTGAAGTGTCCGCGCTGAGTGCAGCGATGCAGATACAAAGCTTCTTTCTGATTCGGCAAGCAGGAGAGCCACATAGCTCAGAGTCAGCATAACCCCCTTCTGAACCAGGCTGCTGTAATGAGCAGCGATGGAACGCCACACAGCGATTCTTTGTCAAGCAACAACTGAAATACAACACGAATGCCTTTGTGCAGAAAAAGTGCAAAGAGGCTCTTTTAAGTAAGTAAACAAAAAACTGTCGGACTACAGAAGCGGTACAATAGCAATTACTTCTCTATTGCATTTCATTTTTCACATCTGGTGCGGTGCGATATTGCACAGGCTAGCAAAACGAGAAAGCTTTTCCCACAATTCAGAGTCAATCAAGCGTAATGAGAAGCCAAAGAAACGTCTAGTGTTGTAGGTGTCTAATACAGTTCAGTGGAGTGCAAGGTTATGAGGCACGTTGACGCTTTTAAGAGAGGAAGGGGAAAAAGGATTAGGAAGAGAGAGAGAGAGAGAAGTGACAGAGGGAGACTGCCTTACTTTCAGTCACTTTTTGAGACTGTGGTAAAACACAAAAGAACTACAGTTACAGCACCCTGTCGCGCATAAGCCTGTGTCAGAGAGGGAAGCTGTCAAACTGTATTTCACACAGAGTACTCTGACCTATTATCCCAAAGACCAGCTGTACAATGCACTGCGACAAACTGTTTTCTTGTGAGAGAAATTGGTTGTTCCAGTGTGCAAGCTATTGTATCAAGAGGTTGACAAGCTCGGCAGCAGCCATTGTGGCTATCCTCGGTTTTCTGTAGATATGGGAGCTGTGGGGAAGAGAGGGTGCAACTTAATATTTTATCTGTAGCCTCTCATCACATGGATAGTATCTTCTCTGAAATGTTTCCCCATGTGCAGTAGGTCTACAATTAAGAGCTCTGTGCTCATTTGCAGTGTCTTGCAAATGTTTGGTAATGACCTAATTTACATTTTGTCATGTTAAACCCACAAAAATGTGAAAGGTTTTATGTTGATTCTATACAATGTACCAACATGAAGTAGCACATGATTTTGAAAGGTTTACCTGCAGAAAAACCTGCTAAGGCCAGTGTGGTACTGGTGCTAGGGCAGTCTTTCAACTGCCCACCGTATTTCTGTGGGCATACCTTGGAAAGTCAACAAGCAAGTGAAGGGACAACCCAATTGGTGAGCACTCCCTCACGTCCAGTTAAATTTGTCTGCTATGGACTTAGCTTAATCCATCTTTACTGTCACTAGTGACAGTAAAGACCTATTTAAAATAAACAACACTTAGTCTGGTGGGGGGAAAGTAAAGCCTGGTGCCCCACAGGCTTATAATACCCTGGTGGAACCCTGCTTACAGAAACACTTCCCCTCCAGCGCTTGTATATGCTTAGGGTTGTAGTCCTGTTGGGAGCTGAAGCTCTGCTCCAGTCTCAAGTCTTTAGTACTCTATCACGATTGTCCTCCAATTAGCTCCATCAATCTTCCCATTGACTTTGGCTTGCTTCTTTGTTCTCACTGAAAAAAACTCATGCTCTCAACAGAACAAGGCCCAAAAAGATTTAATGTCTCATCTGACCACAGAATTCTGTTACACATTTTTCTGATTTCTATCCAAGGTTAAACACTTTATTGCTCTAATAAATGCTTGATTTTTGACATGAACGACTAATAGAAAATCCAATGTCTTTGGCTCCTTTACAGTTGTGGCTTCTCTATTTCCTATCTATGGAAATCCACTCTATACTCATTTCCCTTCAGTGCACCATCTAGAATTTCTCCCATTGAAAACATTTTCTGATCAAATTAATTCTGGTCAATCAGCAAACAGAAGAAGTTGTGAACAATGACAGATTTTTTTGCACTGTTTTAGAATTGTTGGTTAGAAATGGCAGTGGAGGAAGTGAACAAAGCTGTTCAGTCTATGTTGGCCATGCTTCAAAATAATGAGCAATTAAAGTCGGAACAAGAGAAATGTTTAAGACATTTTATTCCTGTCAAAGGTGTGATTTCTCTCTTCACAGCACTTGCAATTTCCAGTAAACTTTGTAGCATAGCTTTCTTCACGTTCAAGCTGAAGCATTATCATACATCTTGGCCAAATGTTAGCAAATGGGTCAAAGCAGCTCCAATTGTTTTCTCCTTCCATGCCTCCAGCAAGTGATTGTTTCTCAATAGCTAATAGTTCAGACTCTCTGTACGAACCAAACCGTAGAACCAGTGGGCGTTTTTTTTTTTTTTTTTTTTTTTTACTAAGCTACTAGAGTTGATTCTTTGCTTTTTCAGTTAATTATGTCCTTGTCCTGAAAGCTTAGCTTGACCACAATGTCTTGGTATGTGTTGGTAGGGAGCCTTTATGCATTGGATGATGATTTGGATAGTAATCTGTGAGTTGTTCTTTGGTTTCCACTTGGATGTTAGTTGACTAAGAAGTCTGTTTTATGAATCAAATGGTTAAACATTTCATTCATTAATCAAATGTTCTTCTTTCAGAGTAAAGAAATTTGACTCTTTGCTCTGATAGAACATCCAGTTCTGTCAGAGTAAAGAGGGCTGAATACAAACATTTGGGAAATCTTAATAAAGCATAAATCCTTTTTCTAACTTTACAGTTAGGCACAACTTTGTGTTGGCATATTACATAAGAACCCCAAAACATGCATGCATGCATTTGAAAGGCACTGAAAACAGTCAAGAGACAGTTAATTCCAACTTTGTAGCCCCAAATCTCATTAATTAACATTTCTGCAAACCTTAAGTTAGAAAGTGTCAGGCTGTAGTTGTTTTTTTTTTTTCCACAATGTAATCCCTTTGTAACAAAGCAGTTTTCTAGCAAATAAGCAGATCAATATGCTGTGCTAATGAGTTAAGTTTAGAATTGCTGTTTCTCTGTCTGCAGTTTTGTCACATTTTCACAATGCCTGGCTACCTGTTTGCTACATCCACCCTCTGTGGAACGGTAAGCTAATCTCCTGTTTATTGCAGCTTCTGGAGAGCATTTTTCAAAATTCACACCTTACAATCATAGGAAGTAAACAAGATAATTTTGTTGTGCTTAATTTGAGAAATATCCTTCTTTAATTAGACTAAACATTTTTTTAAAAAGCATACAAGCTCTGATTGGTTTTAGTCTGTTGTAAAATCTGAATCTTTGTAGCAAAACTGTATTGATATGAATATGTACTAAAAAGTCAAAGGTTTCAAAACATCTTCAAGTCTGTTTAATGACGCCTGAGACAGTTCCAGAGTGACCAGCAGCTCTGCCCCTCCCACACTTACTGCAATTCATTGCTGGCCAGCTGGCAAAAAATAGTTGTCCACACTTTCCCCTCCTTTATAAATTCATAAAAAATAAAATGGGGTGTGAAAAGTATTAGTGTTTTTGCTGTTAACTGCTAGAGCAGATTACCTTATAAATGAATGGATACATGTTTATGTTTGCATTGCCATGTACATCCCAAGACGTACAATGATATGCTGAATTAGTATGTTTATTTAAAAGGTATTGTGAGATATTACAGCTGTTTATTCCATGTTTGATACAAAAGTGTTGATATAACAACAAATTTTCTTGTTGTTATCTTGTGTAATAATTCAACAGTTCAAGGGCATTTACACAAATATTTTACAGTATGATCCTAGTGCCGATATAAAAATAGAGCATCCTAAATATTCACTTTGTAACAATATTTTATTGCCATTTTAATTAACAGACTAACTGCAAAAGCAAGGAAATAAATTCTGGAGTAATATCTTGAAATAACCAGAACGTTTCTTGTTATAATGAGACATTACTCTGATAATGAGGATATTTATATTTCATTAAAACCAAAATATGCATTTGAGAGATGCATTTAGACAGATGTTTGCATCATTTAGAGGAAATGAAGTGATCAGAGAGAGCATTGTCATACGATAGTTCAAATAACTAATAGTTGCAAAGTCAACAAATTTGTGTAGGAAAAGTTTGAGTGTTTTTTGATGGTGAATATTGAAACACAAAGTGCTGTTATTGTCAACTGCCATGGCAACGTGTCTGTGTATAGCATAGCAAGAAAAAAGAAAAATACAAGTGGCTTTAAATTATTCTTCAATGGTTTTTTTGCATTATATTTCCCTTTGCTGTGGCACATAAAACTAAATTAAGGGTTTTATTTGGACTTGTTCATTCTGTCCTCTGGAATACACAAATTTTCTGGTTGTAAACAATAACATGCAAGGGGTTCAAACCAGCTTTAAGACAAACTATAATGTATATTATTTGCATAAATGTAAATGCTGTCAAACTATTTAATTATTACACAAGGTAAACGTCTCCTGCTGCCCCTTACATAATAAAATAAAAACTGATTGTTCTTTCCTCAAATGTCAAAGTAAAACAGGAAACGTCCTTTGGGTATTTCTGCAATCAAAACAAGAGTACACAAACAACAGCAGCTTGATGTGGCAGCACTCACCTCCAGAATGTGGGGGAGCCCCACATAAAAGAACCACTCCTTGGCCCTCACGGACGTTCACTGCACTCCTCACCGACTGCGTTTTGAAGCTGTCAAGATCTGATGAATCAGGAAAGATCACAATTGAATTTGTCAGCAGCTTAACAAAAGCTAAAACCCTGGGTAGCATATAGCAAGGCGTTTGCCACAGAGTTTCTTTGAACAGTTTGTTCATCCAGGTTTCTTTGATGAGGTCGGCTTTAGAAATGGCACAACGCAGGTTTTTCCCTAAACTCCCCTCATGGAAACACACAGGAGAAGATTGAGACTTTAACAGGCCGTCTGTGATTGCCCTGCAGGCGCCTCCTGACAGCAGCTGATGGTTTCAAAGATGTCGTGGTGCTGATGGACCTGCCTCATTGATGTTTACAACAGCAACATGGCAATTTAGGTTGCAGGGAACAGATTAGACCAAAATGGAATAAAATTAGTAAGGAGGAAGGAAAATGCTGGTAGAACACAAGAGGAGAATGCATGACAAATGACAGTTTGCAGAGCCAGCAGCAATAAGTAACATCATTCTTAAATGTGGTGTAATCTTGCACTTAAAAGCATTAGCTTCCCCATCAGTACTCTCAGCACTATCTATTGCCTGCAAATGAATGAGCATTTGCTGGCAGGGACAGGATGAAAAAAAACATAACAACCTAAAACCTGGCATGATTAACCACCTCTGGCTTCATGACGGATGGGGGGATGAGGGGCAAGCTGCTGCAGTCCGTTGTGCTCCCTGTCTGCACCCCCTGGCTAACAGCCTGGAGTAAGCCTTCCAAACACAAACAAAACGAAAGTCAGTGTGACCGATAAGGGAAATTAGGAGAAGGGAAGATTATGGAGAGAAGTGGGACAGAGTTGCCGCTAAGATTAATGAGCAGCTCTACGCTGACCGCAATGGACTCAAATGGAGCCAAGTCATGGCAGGGCCGCAAGAGGCAACAGGAGGAGGCAACTCGCTTAAAAACACATGCAGAGGTAACGTCCCTCTGATCTCAGCAGGCTGCCTTAATAAGTTCTGGTCCTCTCTCCTCTAAGATGCTTCTCATTCTGAGGGACTCTGAGTCATACCTGGTCTTCTAGACGGCTGATTGTCAGAACAACGATGCCTTTAAAAGCAGGCAGAGATGAATCAAAGAACTTCTAATTGCCTAGCAGATGAGAAAAAATCAACTTGTTTGGCCAGATTGTGGAAATTTGCACAAGAAAGGGATAAAGACTCTGCCAGGCTCAGTGCTTGGCAGAGTCTTTATCCCTTTCTTGTGCAAATTTCCACAATTTGCACAAGAAATTGTGCACAACAGACTACAGAGACTGTACAACAGACTCTGTACAGAGTACAGAGTCTGTTGTGCAGACTCTGTACAGAAGAGTAATGGGCTTCATGGGAGTCAGTTGACCACACACTGTAACTCTGAAAGCTAGAGGCCAAACTCACTATTGCTGCAGCGATTCCTCTGTAAGCAGAATCAATCTCTGGCATATAAGAATGGCTGGCCTAGAGATTACAGAGGGAGGCTATCGCATTGCCAGGATGATTGGTCTGGGTAAGGGTGCCAGTGGACATACGTTACCTGTTATAATGTATCATATCTGGCAGAATTCTTAAGCCAAGCTGATATAGGCCAATATACAGCATAAATGAATCTGGAAAATTCAATAAAATTAGGATGCCATAGCTAATGTTGGATAAAAGCTCATACTGTCAGAGGGAAAATTCAGAATTAAGGGTTCATTTAGGTATGTGGAAACTGATGGCCCTTATTCATTTCCAGAAGGTTCTTGTTAGGAGTTTAACACAGTAGTACATGACCAGAAAGTCCCAGGTGTTACGGTCACTGACCTCTAGGGGCTCTCTTCATGAGAGAGCTCTCTCTGTGTTTCAGTTCTATTTGGCTGCCACAGGTGAAATGTGTTGGAGCTCATCAGCCACCCCATGATGAGCCCAGGTCCCTTTTTCCCTGGGCCTTGGTCTGAAATGAATTTTTCTGTCTGCTGACTGTTTGAGGGGACTTGAATGATCTTGATGTGAGCATATTGTGAAGAATCAAGTGTCTAACTAAGGTAGGGTGTTTCTATTCACAGTGGAAGCTGGTAGGGATTCTCTGCCATTTATGTAAACAGTTTACTCCTGCTTTGTAGTGAGCCAGAGAGTTCAGGTTTTGGACCACTTTCAGTTCTCTTCTCAGATGTTTATTTAAAAATGTTATAGTTAAAAGGGGGTGTTTTGTTTATTGTTTTGGCCTTGGAGACCCAGAAGCTTAAAGCTTCCCTATATTTTCTGCCTCCTGTGATTGAGGTTTTACCTGAACTGTAAAATAAACTCTTTTGCTACTGAAATCAGCTGTTTAGATTACTCATTTTTGTGTTACACCCAGTGCCAGGATTTTTGTGTTACACCCAGTGCCAGGATCCTAAGTGGTCTTGGGGAGGGGTTGTAACACCAGGTCCCATTGCAGGACTCCAAGCCAAACTAATCAAATCAAGTCATTCACAGTCCTGCTTCACATTTGGTAAAAGCTGTTTCTTTTATTAGTTTAGTCTTAGGTTTCTACTGCTGCTCCATACTCTGTCCACCCACAAGATATCAGATATCATGTCATGTTTATGCAAAGAGAAAATTTTTTGCACAGTACCCAAATGACTGTAAATCTATTCATTGTAATGAGTTGACACAGCTTGACTAACAGAGCCAAGTCACAACAAAGCCTAAAAAAAATAATAAAAAATGAATGTGACTTGATAGGCAGGTCCTCTCCTGTTCTGTTGCTCATTCTTGCTTTCAACATGACAGACCATTTGTCTTCCATGTGGAACAGTTTTATAAATATTCCTTCCTTTAATCACTTTATTGCAAACCATTCAAGCAATGGTTGGTGTAAGAAAACTCCGATTTTTCATCTTTCTCATACTTTTCACAAGAAGTCTTGCTTTAAATAATCAAGGGAATCTGTTGTATTACAGAAATGAACCAAAACCAAGCAAGGTATTGGCCAATACCAAACTTCAGATATCTGTATCGGCATCTGAAGTGAAAAAAGTGAATCGGTGCATTCCTAATGTATTAAGCTCTCTAAAAAAATAACTAATATTAAATCTAGAAACAATAAAATGGAACTCCCTTCTCACAAAGTTCACAGAATGTCCTAATAAAGTCTGAACATTCCCAGACATAACCAGCTTGTTAACTGTTGTTCTAAGGAAGGGGATACCTTTATCTGCCATTTAGCAATAGCTTTGTCTGGCATGCTATAAAAATAATCTGGGCCTACCTGCTTTGGCTGCAGCTGAATTGTAGCTGGATTTTGAATGCGAGGTAAAGCAGAACAGGAGGAATGACATTTCTATGTCAGGGCAGTTGCCTCATTACACAGGAAAAACAAAATATCAGCCTTCCTGATCTTTCAGGCCTCTCTCACCGTGCATTAGGCAAGACAATAAATGTCAAGCAGCTCTGCTCCTCTGCTGGTCCCCAACAAGTGAGATTCATCACTGAGCTGTAGGGATAATGGCAGTCGAGAGGAAGTGAAAGGCTCCCTATCCCCGGGACAAGATCAATAGTCAGCAGGCTTGATCAAAAACAGGCGTTGCTTCTATAGGTGGTGGTCTGGAGGGTAGAATCCCCACTGCACGGCGTCACTCCTCAGGATTCCTGCCTTTTTTCTTACCTCTGCCAGAGCAGTGGTCTGGCCTGTCAGAGTTCAACTTGCTCATAATCAGATATTATACACAAAGACATATCTGGTGATTATCATCCAAAGATACAAAGACTTTTTGAGCATTATCCTTGCCTGACTGCTTTAAAGTCTAGATAAGAGCTTGAGTACAGCTTGGCACAAATACGTGTCTGTTTGGATGAGGTGAGGAGGCTGTCAGAGTATGAACCACTAATGAGAATCAATGGGGTACAGAGAAAGTCAGAGAATACCCCTTGTATTTGTTGCATCTGACATTTCACTCAATTACCATGTCCCCTTGTGAAAATCTATTCCCAGGCAATAAAAATTAGAAAACGGAAGAGTGAATGGAAATGGGGAAAAAGGAGAAACAAGTTGTGGGCCAAAAGCATATTACATATGTCAGGGTAACCTACTGCAGGTACAAAGAGATGCAAGACTGTCATAGCTACGTCGGAGTCATGCCAGAAAAAAAATAAAAATAAATTGTTAGCAAACAGAGCGGCGCTTACATGCGAACTGGATGCTGGCTCTGTGGCTCAGGATGGAGCCCAGCATGTTGAAAGCCGTGCACTGGTACATCCCGCTGTCTTGGTCCTTGTCCAGGTTCCTAATGATCAGGCTGCCTCCAGACATGTGACGCCGGTAGTCGCTCCCCAGATCAATGAGCGTTCCGTTTAGTGACCATCTGGAAAAACGCAAACACAATCAGTGGCTGAGCCCCCCCTGGAGATGAGCGCTCAGCGTTTATCAGAGATCCGTTTGATCGGCTTGCCTACATCATGCTGAGAGGATAAAAGGTGAGTAATAAAGAATAGCGGTTTCAAATTACAAGAAAGGTATGTGTAAACTGCCTTTGTGCCATGTTAGGGTGACAGAAAATGTCAGTTAGATCCAACTTTTATAAAAATTCCACTGTCCAGCTGTACTTATGGGAAAATAATAATAATAAAAAATAAAAAACAACGTCCTTATTGTGAATTTTGTTTGGCCTCTAACTCCTGTCTATTCCAGTTTTAATTAGCCCCAGTAGAGAAGTTTGCTATGTATTTGATCAACTGAGTTGCTGTCCCAAAACCAAAAAATAAGCATTTGTTTGCTCACTTTGTTGGCTAAAACTAAGCAAACAAATGAAACGGCAGTTGAAACATTCATAATCACTACACACTGAACTGATTGTTTTGGACCAAAAAAAAAAAAAAAAAAAAAAAACTGAGAAAGCAGTTCCAATGTAAATAGTTTACTTCAGTTGCTAACAAGTATTTAAGTTTATCCAAGTTAACAGTGGTAATGCTTTGGTTAATTATGACACAGCACTAATCATGAATATTAGTTCTGCTAACACTAAGGTGCTAACCAAACATACTAATTTGTGGAAGCTAAAGCTAACACACTAAAACACCAATTTAAGCCATGTAAATAAATGCCTTTCATGTGTCAATGACACACCACTGATACATGGTGCATCATGTGTACCAAACATGTAAGATCAGCTATCACCACCATTGACCTTCAGGAAGGGATTCTTTGGAACAGGCCATGGATTCAGTTTTACAGTTGTTGAGTTTATTGTTGAACGTAGAACAGCATTGCATTCTGGGTACCGAATTGACATCATCTGCTGCACCACATCTTGTGGGGAGAATGTGAGGACAGGAAAAATAACTGCCATGTACACAGTTCACCCACTTCAAACTAAGAGCATCTAACTACTTGAGGAATTCTTAAAAGGTGAACTTCAACAAAGATGTCAAACTTTAATCAACTGGAAGTTTATTAAACAACCAAGTAAATTAGAGCTTTAGAATCAATGAGGAAAATGTAATATAGGGGAAGCTAAGTACACTGACAGTTTTCAAAGTTTGCAAAAAGGCTAAAGCAACAGGCAAAAAATGAGTTTCCCTGCTAATGTATTAGCAGAATTGTCCTCACATTGGCAAGGTCATTTGTTAGGTTTGTTGAAATTTACAATTTGAAAACCTTCACAAAATAACTTGGATGGTTCTAAGTCAATTATTTGTTACCAATTGCAGCAATTATTTTTTTTGATGGCATGACTGCATGAAAACTAAACCCACACTACATACTGCTGTGACCATTTTGTTAGCTACACCATGCAGTTATGTCTCACTGCTATATTTCATATTATTGTAACAAACAGGTGTAAAATAAAACATTGTAACGAGACATTTTGAGCACATAACATGGGCAGAATAATTCATCTAAGACTTGCAGGCTATATCTTGGAGACAGTTGATAACCAGCATTGCTGTAAGTAGCTGGGTTGTTATTTCCCACTTAATCACCGTGCATGCTTGAAAAATGATTACACTGGCTGTAATTTTTGTTAGAATGTGCAGTCGGAGCCAGATTTGAATCTGAACGGAGATGAAAACGTCTAAATATTTGGTGATATTAACAGAAGAAATCCGAGAGACTCAAGCAGCCTTGGCAGATTTATGCGCGCTCTGAGTGCCTTCTAATTAGTTTCTGTTTGTGCCTTTGTGTTTCTGACATATTGCTCTCTGACACCTTCACATTGCATTGTTTACTGATCATTTTCCTTAGAAAAGGTCACAAGATAGTCTCTCACACACACCAAATTCTAGGAGTGACAGCAATTAATCGCTGCCAGAAATGAGAGACAAAAGAAGCATTGAATAATGTTCTGACTTTGACAGGAGGAGTCGGCACAAAAAAAAATCCCTATCTGGAACCTGCTTGCTCTAGTGGGGCCTTATCTCTGAGCATTACCGTAGTTGAAAAGTTACACCTCATGCTCCTTATAGAATCGGAGAGAAATTAAACATTATGTCGGGTGCGAGTCTCCCTGGGTGAAGGGACAGCAAAATGAAAACTCCGATGATAAGAAGGGGAGAAAAAATCAATATCATTTTTAGCCTCCCAGGCAAACTATCAGGCAGTTATAATAATGCATCATGCAGACTTAAAGCCAGTTCTTCATTGCTTTGCAATCCACCCAGTTTCCTCCATAACAAACTACAAAAGACAAAGCTGTCTTTCATCTTGTGGCTTGCATTATTTATCTTACAGTCACTTAATTTGACTGATTTTGTCACAGTGTTACTTTCAAACAACTCCCTGCTTCTGATAATTATCAGCTTTCCAAAAATACATGTGAAAACATCAACATTTACAACGAAACGATCGTCCTCTTTTTGTCTGTGATGTCCCTGCGTCTCCCCCCTGCACTGAGGACTGCAGCCTCTTATTAGTGCAATAGAAGGTAATATTCATTATATGAGCAGGAGGAAAAAAAATAGAGGATGCAAAGCTAGTTAGCTTTGGAGCAGCCCAGCGTGATTGAATTTAATGAGAGATGAAAGCAGATCACACACCATGATGAAAGTTAGCTGCTACAATAAGAACGCCACCCACCCAACACGTTTTGGAATTTTTATCAGTATTTACTAAATGCCAATTAGTAAAAAGAATCCCAGCAGAGAGAGTAAAATCTTCCCTCATCTTGAGTGAGCTTGTTGCCGCGGTGAGGAACCCTCCCTTGAAAGAGAAGCAGACCTCTGGGACTCTCTGTAATTCATCTATACACTGCTGTCATCTGCTAAATCGCCAATGACCACTTGTAACTCAGTAGTGTCACAGGAGGCCAGGCTGTCCCAGATCATCACACTGTATCAATCTCTTTAACGGCGATGTGTTAGATGATTTCTTGCTAGGTTTTCAAGATGTTCTCTACAATTCAATGTGACCTTTTTTCCTGAGCTTGTTTTTGGATGGTTTCACAGCTTGTTATAAACACTCTGTAAAGGTTTTATATAGTCTTTAAAGAAAACTGCTAAGACTTATTGTACATGCCTCCCTTTCATGTGGTGTTGGGTCAGTTCCAGGCTTTGGCACAAGTATTCATTTCTTTCAAGACTTTTTGTATATTTTCATGTTGCAACCACAAACTTCAACATATATATTGTGATTGATCTACAAAAACAAATGTGCAACCAAACCCATCCCAAAACAATGGAAAGAGTTATCAGAAAACCTGCAGTCAATTTTCACAAGACATGTCAATCCACCTGAAACAACAGGCTAGGGCAACCATAGCAACAATCAAATAAGCATCCCATGGCTCATGGGAACTCTGCAGGATCTGGCAGTTTACGAGCCACGTAGCAAACACAGCACACATTTGAAAGAAGAATCTGAACAATTGCTGTTAGTGGAGGATGCACTTCCACTAAAAAGAGCAAATTTTGCATTTAGGGCTTTTGCATTTTTGCTAACTTTGAAAATGCTTAGCTGTCCTTAAACTAAAATTTTCAGATAAATTCTAAAGTGTTACTTTACTTCTTGTAAACATTTTAGTTGTATAATGTTTGTGTTGAAGTCTTGGTGAATGACTGTAGCTGAATGTGTATTCATGCGTATATATTAGTGTAGTGATTCTGTAGATGTATATGTAGGGGGCAGTAACAATTTCTGTCCAATATATTCTGCTGTCACACATGCCAGTGATCGATGGTGGCTATCGATTTGGTTAGATTATGGACTTTGGCTTTAGCTTTACACTATATTTTATCTTGGCACAGTGTGTTAGTGGAACAAATGTTTCTGATTATTGCTTCAAGGTTAGCTATTTTTATTGTTAGTAACTGCCATTGGTTCTTTGCTGTCAGATATTTTTATCACATTGTCTTCAAACTTTTAAGATGAGATTTTCCACATTCAAATGATGCTTTAAATATCCAGTATTTAACATAGATGAACTTATTTTTTTTTCTTTTTATCAATTAAAAGAAAAATCTATATGTGGATGTATTGCTATCTTCCACTTCTCTGCTTTTCCATCTTTGGATGCTATATTCAGAAACAAACTGATAATGGTTTATTTTATCCAACTGACACACTTCTGTAAGATCTCAGCAGCGGGTCGATTCATTCCAGTGGGAGACATAAATGTGCAGACAGTCTCTGCTCGATACATTTGCCACACAAAGGGAGACGTGCATCTTTACACCTCCACACCAGGCATCGCTAATCCTTGGCCACAGGCATCTTGGATTGTAGCACTGAGCTGCACCAAAGAGAGTCTTTGTTAGGATTTTTTCCACAGCCTCCCCTAACTGTTCTGCTGGATGAGGCTCCACTCTGCCCAGGTAATGCTTCCTGGTTCCTGTACAGACTCTGCTTGGCAGTCTTTTGCAATAGGGGTCAATGCTGATCAGTCAGCCTGAAAAGGATCACTGCAGTACACTGATGGAAACTGTTATCTCCTTCTGGGTTGATCTGGGGAAAGAGAGTTTAACCCCAGCAATCAGGCCAAATGGATAAATGGATTTCTCTCAGCCTACCAGCCTTCTTTTCCTTTATTTTCTATGTTTTTGCAACCCACATGCTGTATCTTTTATTTTAGAATCTATATGTAGGAAACTGTTACATTTACAGCTTCTTCTCACATCCTCCCTCTTAGGAGAGTTGTAGTACATGATGTATGAGACAACCAGAAGTTGGAACGAACAAAAAAAAGTTTATTCTTCAAGGTGATGTCTTAAAAAGCACTAGAAAGTATGTGTTTTATTATTATTCAACTAGAAATATTTGACCAGGATTTAAACAAGCATTTATAAAGGTAAACTGGGTGTAACATCAGTTCAGTAGTCCCTGTTAACATGTAGGGTATTTGTGTTTCATTCAGATGTCAAACAAAGATGAACTGATAAAAAAATATTAGTTATTAGTTAATTATTTCACTAATGACATAAGAAAAATGTCTTACCATAAATCCAATAATATGCCATTGCAATTAGTACTTTTCATCAATGTTAAGAAACTGACTTAACACAAGCTCTTTTATCTTGCTGAAAAGTTAATTGCAAAAAATCTTATTTTCGAAATAATTGCACTAGAAACAAAAGAAAGAAAGCTTGGTAAAAGAAAGAAAGCGAGAGGCTGTGTTCCGCCTCTCGCCCGGAACACAGCTGGAGATAGGCACCAACACCTCCTGACCCCGTTAGGGAGAAGGGTGCTCAGAAAATGGATGGATGGATGGGCAGATGAAGGAAAGGCAACAAAATATGCCAAATCTTATAGAAAATGTGATACAGCTGCAAAAGACCAGGAGGTACCACACTTGTCAGAGAACTGAACAGTCTGGCTGCAGTTTTGCACGGGTTGAACAAAATTGTACAACCAAAGATTGGAATAATGTTCCCTGGTCTCATGGGTTTTGATTTCGGCCATGACATTAGGGTTTAAATTTGACTAAGGGACAAGAAAGCAGGGATCCATTCTGTCTTTTACAAACACATCAGATTAGGAATGTTGATGTAGTAGTGTTGGGGAAGTTTTGAAGCCCCAATTGTGCAGAGCCCACCTCAGGACACCCATTCTGCTTCAGAATATGGATCCAGCTCACTGAGAGACCACCACACCATCCATGAGTTTTTAGCCATTTAACAGTCTTTGTAGGAATTTTGTGAAGAATCATACAAATGTATGTAATAAGTTCAAAAATATTCCCAAAAATTTTATGACAACTTGGCTCAACTGGTGATGAAAATGTGGGCAGAGCAACAGAAAGGAGCAAAATGTTCTTGGTGACAAAATTGAGCTGAAAGGCAAAAAAGTGTGCACACCCACACACACACACATACACATAAAGACATGCATAAAGACAGCTATAGAGCTGTTAATGGAAATTCAATTGCTGGCCAGGGCGCTCTCTACAATTATGTTTAGTAGGTTATCGCTGCAGAGTTCACATAAATTGATGTTCATTTTGCTTTTGAGCCAAGTGTAACACAATAAAAATTCCCAAACCTGCTTTTTATCACCGTGGATGCATGTTTGGGAATGCGCATCATCTTATAAATCCTGTAGAATTAGTGAAATATTGGCAGATATACATCACGAGTGAACACAGCAACCAAGATACTACCTACCAACAGTAATTACATAGTTTTGTTCCAGAAAAAGAATGCTTTTACTGAAATTAAAACATAAGAGAAAAGATGGATGCCTAGTAAATGCCAAGAGAGTGAGAGAGAGTATAACTGTTTCTCACAACTTCCCAAATACAAAATATAGTTGAATCAGCACCTATGTGGTTTCAACAGTTCATCTTAACAAGCCTACAGATTTTCTTGTTGGGTAAAGAGGCAATTTACCATCCAGAATATAAAAATCAATTCCATTTGAAAACTCCTTTGGAGATGTTATTTGGTTGTGTGCTAAAATAAAATCACCAGCACACACACAAGCATATTTGAAATGATGTCTTCCCTGATTGTGTTTGTCTTCCTCTGCAGAAATATTTAAATTTTGAACTATGGTAGAGTCATATAAAGTCTAACTACATTACAGAAGACACCAGGCAGAGCACTTTTTTTATTCCCCCTTTCCAATCACCGCCTTGCCCTTGATCCTGTGTTACAGCAGATTCATAGTAAACACAGTGACAGGTGTATTCATAAAGTAGCGCTCAGAGCCTGTGGTGTGCTCTGCCACTGCAGCGAACTATTTGTCAAATGAAGAACTGTCAGGGTTTTCCCCTGTTAGCGAATTTGCACCGTCACTGAGAGGGAGAGGAATGAGGAGTTGGGGGGAGAACGAAAAAAGTTCAGTGGAACGGAGCCAACAAGGGAGTCAAAAGATCCGTGATTAGGAGCACTTTATCATATCTCTGCCGCAATATTTAGATGAACTGTGCTGGGTTTCCCTCTTGTTCATCAGCCTGCTATGGAACATTTCTGCATCAGCATCATAGAAATCTGTCGTTAACGGAGAAAGCATTCAATTTCATTCTCCATCATCCTCATCCTGAGATTTCTCCAGGAAGAACCTGTATTGCTTTCTACTTAGCTGAGTCTTTTTCACTGGGAATATTTTTTGCCATGTTTAGGTGTTACTGTCACAGATACCAGAAATAGTAACGCTAATCATAACAATAATAATAATAATAATAATAATAATAATAATAATAATAATAATAATAATAATAATAATAATAATAATAAAGAGGGTTTAATACAGTAACTTGGAAAAGTATTCACAGCTTTCAAAGGGGCAGTGTTATGTGTTTTCCAGGAACAAAGTGTCATTTTATAGCACAATCAAGTAACTACGCTACCTTCAGTGGTTGTTTTGAAAATGCTATGTATATCCGATACGGCTTAAAAGAAGTTTCACTATGTGATTTAATTAATTGAAATTGGGCCTCTGTCTCGTTGAGAAGCTTCTGCTCTTTTTGAAACTCCACCATCAGGAAGTCATCGCAAGCTTCCTGATGACTTCCTGATGTCTTTCTTCATCAGGAAGTCATCAGGTCAATATAAAGGTCAGTGAAACCTTTTTACCAATGTTTCACTCACAATTAGCTCCTATAATGAGCTCAGCATGGAAAGCCATGGTACTCTGGAGAAGCTGCCAAGAGCCACAGCTCAGGTGAGTCTGTCTGTTGTGACAACGTCTGGCAAGAAGAAGCCAATGTTGGAATAGGAAATACTGTATACTGCAAAAACTCAAAATCCTACACAGTATTTTTGGCCTAGTGCAAATATCTTAGTACACATGAATTACAAGAGACCTTCCACAAAGAAACAGGAGCTTATTTACAGTCCTTCATTTCTCAATATTGATAAAAAAAAAATACTAGTTCCACTGGGTGATAATTTCACTAATAACTAATAATTCTTCATCAATATTAAAGAATTATCAAAACATTATTCTATATATTATGCTGAAAAGTTGCTCGTAAGTTAGGTTTGTCTCATTTTAAGTGCACTAAAATGTTTTCACTAGAACCTACACCAGCAATACTTAGTAAGACTTTATATTTTTTCAGTGCAGTTCACACTGAAAAAAAATCAGTAGACACACAGTTCTCCGTCTTGCAGCTCAGCAACCCTAAACATACAGCCAGAGCTATAATTCTTGTGCTTGAATGACCTATTCAAAGTCTAAACCAAAAGCAAATTGGCAATATGACTTAAAAATGGCTCTTTACAGATGCTCTCTGGCCAATCTGACTTTTTTCAGTGTCTAGATGTGGTTAAAAAGATTTTTTTTAAAAACTCCCTGAGCCATAAGATTTGCAGGTGTAGACTTGGAGAGAAGCAAAGGCTTGCCATACTTTTCTAATTTGTTTTGATTTGAAATAAACATAAAAAAGAAAAAACAAAACAAAACCTGAATTTGAAACAATGTATTGTTTTTCTTCCATTTTCACACTACTTTGTGTGGGTCTCTTACATAAAACCCCACTGAAATACTTTGTAGCTGTAAAATAAAAAAAATATTAAGAAGTCTGAAGAGTTGTGGGTCATTTTGAAAGGTATTATGACGTGGACTCTGTTTTATTTTGTATTGATTGAACATGCTGCACCCTGCTGTAAATACTTCAATGTGGATTCATCTGCTGCTGAAATAGTGGGACATCTTATGCAGCGTTTAGTCCGACTGAAACTGTCCCTCCAGAACTCGTTCTCCTCTTCAGAAAATTACACAAGCCTTTTTTGAAGTAAAATAATGAATTTAAAATATTTATACCCTCAGTGGTAACAGCCAGGCTTATAGGAGACACATTTAACAGATTATGATGCTGTTTTGGAACACAAAGATCAAAGATGTTTTTAATTCTGATCCAGAGTAAAAGGAACAGTCATTTATGACATAGTGATATAATTCATGTGGTATGAACTCAGGCAAAGTCAGTGATTTGATCAACATGTCAGGAGGGAGAAGGTTTGTAAGCTAACTGTTTCCAGCTTTTGTAAAAACACCTGTCAAAGCTCCAAACAGGTGTGTTACCTTCACAGACAAATTACCTCTTGACTAAATAAACTGAATCGGAATTACAGTATACTATTATATTGTATATATTGTAATATTTTCTTTTTTTATTATTATTCAGGTGAAACTTGACAGAATTTGCTGACAATGTAACATTTATACTTCATAGTTTTAACCATAATTTAGATTAACTGCTTAATCTAAAAAGGTACCTGGGCAATGTCTCCCAGCTAATGGAAAATGTTACACTCATTGGCTTAAGTTAGCATATAAAGGACTTTTCATTGCTTGACATAATTCCATTTAGATTTTTCCACAAAAGGCTTTGACATAATGGCAATGAAATGTAAAAACTAGCACAAACTGAAAGGGGTTTGGGTATTACACTGGCTAGAAAGAATATAGCCACTATCATTTATTAAAGTTCTAATATATTTAAGTATAGCTGAAAATAATGCATATCAATTTCTCCATTTTGTAAATCCATGCTTAAATAATTTTTGCCTCCATATGCCCCATATGTTCTGTCATTTAATGTTCCTAATTGCTAAGCAATTATTGTAAGAAGAATAACAATAATAAAATGCAGGGAAACATTTGTTAATATCAACATTAATTGACATTTACATGTACAGTCTATTCTCTACTTTTTTTAGACAAAGATATAGACAAAGTTTATTGTCATTCAATTGCACTTTTAAATTACCTGATAGCTCGCTTGTTCTTTCTTTTTCCAATAATAAATAAATAAATACATAATAATAGAAGTATTAATGTAATATATAATGAAAGATTAAACTAATAGCAGTTTAGTACTTTCATGGCATGAAGGATGAAGCTGTTGTGGAATCTGGTTGTTCTGCTTTTGAAGCTGCTGAATCTTTTTGTTTTCATTTCAATAGTCTTTCCAGTCAATTAAGAATCATAATTTGTTCACTTCCTCAAGGCATTTCTTCCAGCCTGTTTGGGACATTTTGAACTTTTAATTTAATCATCAGTAAAATAAATTTCAGGAAGTTTGGTGCTTTCTATTCTTGAGTTTGAGCAAAAAAAGCTGAAGAGAAAAGAAATCCTCTCCTTGCCTGAGGGGAAGCACATCAAGGACAATCAGTGTCAAACAAAAGTGACGCAACCAAAATAAGGACAAAAAAAAGAGACTCATTCCTTAAAGTTAAAATGCAGGCAAAGAAAATCTAGTGTCTTTAAAAGCATTACCAGAAATGTCAATCTGACGTGACAAGAGCTTGCTGACTCTAACGTCAATTTGTCCTTTTTAAACCTGGTCTCACATTCTATTCATATTCATAATTGAGGGCAGTGACTCCAAGCGTTGGAGCAGCTGACCTAGAAGAAGACTGCCAATCTGACTTATGTCGTTTATTTTTTTTTTTCTGAAGCTCTATAAACCAAAGCCGAGTACAAAAAAAATGAAAAATTGGTGCCGGACATTAGCCTTAAAAACACAAGCTCTCCAGTTTTTTTTTTATTGGAAGCCATTTTTCTGTGACCTGACAAGCATGTTCTGATGTCAACTCTCTTTGTTTTGCTCTCCACCTACTGCAGACAAACACAACTGGCACATGAGCTGCTAAATGCTAGCTTGTTGCTTGCCTCTGCACAACTAGTGATGAGTGAGCAAATCAGAGATTATTTATGAGGGCTGCTGATGTTTGCTTCTGTCATGTGAACTGAGTTGCAGTCTGTTGCTTGATGCAAGGTTGACAAAGGTTGAGACTGAACATAAACTAAAACAATGACATGAAAAACACCAATTCACTCTGAGGAAACTAATGGGATCAGCAAGCCCCCAGTAAATCTCTTTGGGCATGTCACAGCAAGCAATCCGTTTCTTATTACATGATGTCATTTGAACTATTGTTCATATGAAATATTGATTGGCGCAGCTTTCATGTGATAATCCACTCTAACAGCGATAATCTGTTTGTTCCTCAGAGCTCTGCTTTCTGGAAGAGGCCGCAGATCATCCTGGGATGGTTCTGAATTTTTAAAGGGAAACTCTTTTCTCTTATATTTTTTTGCAGTTGACATCTTTCTTGGTATTTCCATGTAGAATATATCCAGATTACTTGCTCCAGCGGGTTAAAGCTAATGTCTAGTCCAGGAAAAACTTCAGAAAGGATTACAATACGCAAACGCTATGTTCACTCTCTAAACCCGACTGATGTATAAACAACAACCAAATGCAAACACACTGGTGGTTTCAGAGTCAAATGTAGACTGACGAGCTAACTAGTTAGTTAGATCTGGTTCTCTGGGTATAAAATCATGATCTTACTGATAAGACTGAGCTCAGTTTGACAGGCCAAACACTGGCTAACTATGAAATTAGACATCATTTTACTTTAAGTAAAATTGAGGTTGCAAAAACAAAGATGTCAGGCTTCTTTTTAGACTAAAGACTGGGACTGAAGTGTAACGAGTCGTCTTCATCCTGTAGCTCTGACAGGTGATCTATTCAGTGAGAAGATGCTTGTTTTGGTAGGCAGGGACGGTCACAGCTGCTAATTACTCCTAGCAATCTGTTCGTGTTAGAAGCTGCTTCATGGTAATGACCATGTGTAGCTTTTAACTCAACAGTATTAAATGACTTTGAGACCTTTCAGAAGACAATACATTTCAGTCACCTTCAAACTTAGGTGGAACCAGAACTGTTCAACCTGCTTGGACTGCAGTCGCTTTAAATATTTCTACCAAAAGTATCTCCTTTTCTTATTTTTTAGGAACAGTCACTAACTCTGTGGATAAGAGTGGTGGGCAAATGTTAATGACCATGTTTTGCTAACTCCAAAAATGTTTAGTGTACACAGATTTTCCTAAATTAATCTTAACTTCTAAAACATTCATTTTATCTTCAGGTGAATAAAGTTCAACATCTAAGTTTAAGTTTATGTTATTGACTGTTAATATTTCTTTAAGTTGTTCAACATTTAAATTAATGTTGTTTTAAAGTGGATGGAGACTGTTTATGAATCAGCTCTGTTTCCTCTCTTCCTGTTCTCTATTATTTTTCAAGAAACCTTATTGAGCGATTAGTGATGTGTTTATTTTTGAACGATTATCCAGAGGTGTTAATTCAATAAATACATTAAAAGAATTCACGTATGTGGATTGTTTTGAGAGGCTCCTCACTTTCTCCTTTTGACTCATGGTTGGCATCAACATTAATGAATTTAGTGTTTTAGCATTAGCTTCTGCTAAATACCATGACAGCATAACACTAGTAATAGCATTTGCATTTATGATTGGTGCTTTTGGGGTTAGCAAAGCAAACTGGTTAGCAGTGCTAACAACTGGAAGGGAGGTTGGAGGTTTTTGGACTATTTTCACCTTTAATGCCTTTGAGACTGATTGAACTCTGAACATTAAGCTCCCAAATGAGCAATAAGAAACTGCTTATAAACTTGAAACAGAGCCTCAATTTGGCAATGTTGAATGATCCCTTTAAAACATCAAAGACAAACAGCTCTGCAACAACACAAGTGAGCTTCAGCGGCCATTAAGCTGTGGGTGAAATAAAGCAAGTGACAGTTTCTCCTTTATCGCCGGGAAGGCTCAGGTTGCACAACAGGTATAATGATACTCTCCCCTTCCACCTCCGCCCCCCCCCCCCCCACCGCAGCGCCTCAACCGTGTTTTCAGCTCCAGCGCATTATAGGAAATGTAAGCATTTTACCGAATGTCACTCACAAGGTTACTGGCTCTCAACTCTGCTTGCTGCGCATCTACATGCTGCTGACCAAGCTCTGAAACACAATCCACCACAAAAAAAAGCCCACAGACAGCTGCCATTTTCACTCACGTTGCTCTGCCAGAGAAGAGCCAGAGTCCTATCAAAGGATTAGTGGTGCAAATGAGTCATAGGGATTTCCTGTTCTCATCTAATGATTTCTCAAGCCCTGTGCCAATTTATAAACTTCAATGCAAGTGGCGGTTTAAATTTTTTTCATAATCAAAGTTAACCTCGCTCATCTTTAGTTGTGGGTATATTCATCAACCAGAGTTGACTGTGACAATCACATCACAAGCCCCAAATTTTTTTCAGTTCAAGATGGACGGTCAATTAAGCCATTATTTCTTTGAAGCCTGTCAAGCTTCATCCTTTATCTCTCTCACTGTAGCAGAAAATATTTTTTTCTGAAGAAATCATTAACAAGCAACTTCCAGTGCCGTCTTTGATTTTCCAATGGAGACAGAGAGAAGCATCCGGCAGCATAGAAGCAATTAAAATGGAAACTAAGTTCCCCTCTGCATGATGCAGCAGTGGAGAGTTAGACGCGGCGGTGGCGTACCTGTACTGAGGCCGCGGGCTCCCTTCCGCCTCACAGGCAATAGTTGCCTGGTGGTCCGGGGTGTTGATTGGTAAAATGAGGTCACCAGGCTCTGTCCTCCATCTTGGCCCTTGAAATATGACATCCTCTGTACAAGCTGCAGAGAAAAGGAAAGTCTTTTACTGGTACAAGCCAGAAAATCTGTCTCTTTGACCCATAAGGAGAAAGTGCTAGAAGAACACACAATGTCAGAATGAAGTTAATCTTTAAGAAAAACAAAATCATTCAATCTGGGATTATTTTTCAGAGTGCAGTATACAGTATGGCTCTCTCTCTCTCTGCCTCTTTCTCTTTTTCTAAAAAAAGTGTTGCTCTTTGCAAAGATGCAGAGGATCCAGCAGGAAGCCGTCCTCCGGCTGCATTCTTGCTTGTATACAAGGCTTGTTTATCTTGCAGCAAGCTCAGTAAATCCCTCTCACCATTACCAGGCATTAAAAGCTAATGCAAACATGCACTCACTGAGAAAAGAGTGAAGATGTTAAGTTCAACAGTCAGAAGGAATGCCTGGATTAGAACATAATTCAGTAAAAAATACAGATTTGAAAATTATTTAAAAGGTTCTACACGATGCAAATGTTGTCTAATGCAGTAGTTTTCTAGATTTTCATAGATACTAAGGTTTTTAAATGCCACTACCTCTTGAAAATAGAACGAGGAAGTATTTCTTGTTTGAAAGATGCACTTACATTGCAACAGATTTATCATCAGCATTTTCAATGACATATTTCAAAGTTCAATTTTGCTTTCACAAGATGATATGTAGTTAAGCTGTAATAATAACCTGTTGATTTTACATTCGACTGTCATAAAATCTGCAAAGACAGTAATTGAGATTTGAATATAATTAAAGTCACAGCAACAAAAAGTTCAGAGTTGACTTGAACAAAGATTTCAGTGAGACTTGTGAGTCTCAGAAACAATCTTTCAATCCATATCTTAAGGGAGTGAGTCAGTAAGCATGGCTCACCTGAATGAAAGAAAAAACTACATTTTGGAATTTTGTTGTTTTCATTAAACAAGAAATGCAATAAAAATCACATGTGAATAAGTTTGTTCATGCATTTAGTCAATTAAAACATCATCATCCAACTACACCCTGTCTGTCTTCAGTTTTCTTTGCTAGTACTAATATAGGGTTGCTGATCATGCGACTCATGTAATGCAAAATAAGGTTCCTATTGCAGTTTTGCAAAATACACTGAAAAGAGTCATATTTCTTTTACTTTTTTAAAATTTATTCTTTCCTTTCTCTTGCAAAAAATAATTCTTCCTAAAATGAAAAACATTTTGCAAAACCCTGAGTATCTTCCACATGAGAAGTGAATGTCTTCAGTCAGAGCAGACTAAAGATCTCCTCTAATACATACTGCTAAAGGAGATCTTGCTCACAGTCATCAGCATCTACAACAGCTCTTTAAGAAATTTTTGTAGTTTGAGTTACAACATTTATTTCCCTTCAGGACAAATAAAGTATTCTTGAATTGATTTGAAGTGAGTTATTGTCATTTCTGCTACATTACTTAGCATTAACTTCTTGCAATTAAGTTGTAAATGGTTAAGATAAAAACATATCACTGTTTTGTTTGACAAATAAATGCTTGGGCAACTGCTATATAGACACTTCGTAGAGGAAAAAAGCTTAACAGACATGCATTTAATTTACGTTTTGGGCCTCCACTGCAAAAACACTAAATCTTACCAAGTATTTTGGTCTAGTTTACACCGCAAATGTTTTAGATCACTTGAAAATGAAACAAACTTACAAATAACTTTTCATCAAGAGATAGCAGCTTGTTTTCCATCAATATAAGAAATTATTTATTAAAAAGTACCAGTTCCACTGGCAGATTATTTTACTGATAAGACATTTTTTCCCACGTTATCAGTAAAATAATCTGGGTGTGCTGTGGTGGCCTAAGGGATAGTGCGACCCACATTTGGAGGCCTTTAGTCCTTGACGCGCCCGTCGCGAGTTCAACTCCTGGACCTGACAATATTTGCTGCATGTCTCACCACCTTCTGTCAAATAAAGGACACTAGAGCCTGCAAAAAGGCCCCTGGAGGGAAACAAAATAAGTAAAATAATCTGTCAGTGGAACTAGGTATTTACTTAATCCAAGATCTTATATCTTGCTGAAAAGTTACTTATATGCTAGTTTTGCTTTATTTCAAGTGTATCATGATATTTGCTATAGAAACCAGACCAAAATTACTTGGTAAGATTTTATATTTTCTGCAGTGTCTTCTGACAGACACCTGCAGAACCTCGAGCAGCACATCTCACTTATGCTTTATTATATTATCTGTAATGTTTACTTAGCTGAAGTGTCTAAGAGATGAATCTAATGAGTCTCGCAGAGCTGGCTACTGTAAGATTGCTGATTATGTCAATCAGCTGGCTGATTGGCATAATATAATAGAGGTGTTTATCATTAATTATCAGTTCAAGACAATCTAACACCAAAAGCAGTTGAAGGCTAAAGTTAAGCGCTCAAAAAGAGGCAACTCCTAATGCTCACAGCACAGACAAATGTCATACTATTTAGTGAACATTTATTTGCAGTAAGTCAACGTATGAAGAAGAAACCTCTATTATACAAATTTCCATGTCATACTACATGCGCACCAGCTAATAAAGGGCCATAAGGGGAGGCATTTATCTGCAGGCAGCCTAAAGCGAAGGGATGTGAAACACAATCTGGTACTAAATCAACGCGAAGCCAACAGACGGCCAGAGAAGGTCTAATTAATATCCTACTGCTAGCAGATTGAGGCATGTGGCTTAGAAACTGGTTTTAATATTACTTCTGTACATTTTCTTAAAGGTGCAGTATTATGTGTTTTCCAGACACAGTGCTATTTGGTAGCACAATTGAATAACTGTTACCTTCAGTGGTTAAAAACTGCTACATATATCAAATGTGACTTAAAAAAATATTTGACTTTGTAATTCAACACCTTAAAATTGGCCTCTTTAAAAACTCCTGCTCTTTCTGAAAAACCACCTGTAGAAATGTTTTTGTCACCTTTGCTCTAAGAAGTAGAGCTCAGCAGATTCACAGTTTTACCAGGTTTTTGCTAATTGCTGCTGGCTAGTCTGAAGGAACGGAGGGAAGAGTCAAGCTTTATGAAGGGGAAGCTCTGAAGTTTGGAAGTAGCAGGAGGAGTTTCATCCTTGAAGGTGGAGCTAGGGCCACCCAGGCATTTTGCATAGCTGATTGGTTGCCATGGAGATTGAAGGATTTCTCAAACATGCATGAATGAATCAAAGCAACACTCCAGGTATGTGTTTGGTGTGGGAATAACATTATAGCATAATCTAGATCAGTGGTGTCCAAAGTGGGTCCTGGAGGGCCAGCATTCTGCATGTTTTATTCTCTCCCTGGTGGTAATACAACCCTTGCAGCATGTCAATGTTCTTCTTAGGCCTCTGATGAGCCATTATTTGATTTAGCTGCATTAAACCAGGGAGAGAACTAAAACATGCAGGATGCTGACCCTTAAGGACCCACTTTTGACATCACTGATCTAGAGCTAGGATGCTGACCCTTAAGGACCCACTTTTGACATAACTGATCTAGAGCTACAAAAAGTCAACCTTACGTAATACTGCGCCTTCTACACATTACATATTACCCCCATGACGTTATAGAATTAATAAAAGAGTTTTGTAAACTTAAGTTTTACTTTCATGCGTATATTTTTTTACAGAAAATATTTTTTCTTCTTCAGGGAATGCTTCCAACAACAAATCATTTTTTTGTTTAGTCTTTCTGATTAGACTCCCACGAGTTTTCCTGCAGTCTGGCAAGCACAAATTGGTGGGTGGTGTAATTTCTTGAGGGCGGGTGGTGAGTAAAGTCAATATTGTTTTCCCTTTCTGATAAAAAATGCCTATTATATGTTTGCAGATAATAGGCATTTCATACACAGGACATAAAAATGTCCTGTGTTGAGAATGCTGAACTGCAAAAAAAAAAAAATTCTTCGGATCACTGCAAATGTCAATTTTAAGTGCTACAACGTAGAAAACTATTTGAATATGTTACGTAGAGGTGAACCTCTGACTTGATAATCAGTAAAATGCATACACTTATTGTCTGGTTCCTAATTCATAGGACAGCAACATGATTAGCCCTCTTAGCACTGTGCTTCTGTATTAGTGCTGAAATTTCAGTAAATAGAATAAAGGCACATTATTCATATAATTTTTTTTCTACTTTCTAATACAGTTTTGAAGATAGCCTTATAGTTAACATAACTACAATAGTTGCATTACAAGCACACACTGTTTTGCATTTCTCTGTGTGTGAGGGTTTTAGCCCCTCCTAACAGGTCCTGCTTTTTGTACTTTCCATATTCCAATTTTTGTGGTAAATGTATTTTGTTTGGAGGAAATATCTTGCTCTATTTAATTTGTTATAATTACTCTCTCTTTTCTTTGAGGTCACCTGATCAGGTCATGTGTTGCCATGGAAGCGTGCCCATTAGCAGTGCTGATAAGGACCTGGTGTTTTCAATCAACCTCACGGGGAACATCCATTGTTTGAGAGGGAGGGGGGATGTTTTTTTTTTGGATTTTGTTTTGGGCCCAGATTGCTTTTGTTTTAGTTTTGAAATTGTTAGTTGTAAAATAAATATTTTCCTAGGAATATAGTTTAGTACAAATGTTTTTTTTTTTTTTCTATATGGAAATTTAAATGTCTCCACCCCTTAACTAGTCCTGGTAGGAGCCAATGCTTTTAAAGCTAGGCAATTCAGATCAGAGGGAGATTCTCCCTCCTGTTGTTTGGATGAATGGTGTAAACTGAAATGTAAATGTCTGAAGAACTACATAAAGAAAAGGAAAAAATCAGAGCTCGACATTGTCTGGAATCTGTCTGACTCTTCATCGCAAACCAACAGCGTGACAAATCTACACAACACAGTGCACAGTTATGGAGTGGGAAGAAAACATTAAGTAATTTTGATCATGTTTTCACAAAGTAAAATATGGAAAGTGGAATCTGCATTTGGGTTCCATTTGAAGGAATATTAGGACCAATTTGTGTCTTCACATCTGCATACATTGTTCCAAAGAACAATGGTATACAGGTGAAGAGGTGAAGAGGTGAAGTTCAGTCAGATTGCATAAAAGTTTATTTAAAAACTTTTGCCATAGATTCCCAATTGGGTTTGGACCTAAAGTGTTTTCATTCAGTTCAATTGGAACATTTGTTCCATTTTCAGCTTCACTTTCACTCTACACTTATAAAGCAACCACACCCTTTGGAAAAGCTGTTCCCCTCCTTGCCTGTCATGGCGCTGCTCCAAGAACCACTGAAGGAAACAGCATAAAAACCTCAGAGGAAGACACTGAACGCAACTTCCTTCTTTATGAAATATAGACAAAAGTGGAGTGCTGCTAATTTTAGCGGTTGCAGAATTTCTCTTTTGTCTTTGTACACCTCAAGTCATTCCTCCCGCAAGACTGTTTGTGTTGGTTGTATTTTACCCAGAATGCTCTGTGCGTTAGTTCAATTCCTGCCCTCGGAGCGGTCTCCAGGCTTCTTGGTGGTCATATATCCATTTGCACCATGCCAGAGTTCACTTCAATCAAATAGAGACCTTGGTTTTTAGTCCACATCAGAGTTTAATTACACGTTCTTACCACCTCAAACAAAATGGACATCCTAGTGAAACAAACTAGAGTTGGACTAAAGCGGAACAGGGTTGGCATGAATTCATCCTAACATCTTAATTGTGCTGTCATGTAGACACATATTTGGACCACCTGACCAGAGAACCTTGTTCCATTCATGTGTCGTCTCGACGACTTGTGGGAAACTTGAAGACATAAGATTTTTTTATTTTTTTTTGTTATGTTCCTGGAACATTATGAAATTGGAGAAAGCATGTCTCTGTGTCTCCTTCCTGTCAGATTACTGTTGAATAAAGGCCACTAGTGTCAAAAAAGTTCTTCAAAAAATTGATAAATAGTTGTGCTGTTAATGGATCCTTCCACCTAATTTAAATCTCTGCTGCTCCTCCAGCGTCAACATGAGTTATTTGGGTAGTTCTGTGACTAATGCAGTACTTTCTACATTTAAAAAACACAAATTCTGCTTCTTATGTAGAATATGCCAGTCTACCACTTAAAATTCAAATAAATTAATGTTATGTTTGTGGATGAAATAATGCAAAGATATTTAAAGGGGCAATATTGTATAAAATATATCTGGAGTGCTACTTTGATTCTTTCATGCATGTTTGAGAAACATGATCAAATATGATCAAAATTGCTTGGGTGGAAAAATTCATTCAGCTCCTTCAGACTAGCCAGCACCAGTTAGCAAACATGTGGTTGAAGGGTGAATCTGCTGAGCTGCATCTCAGAGCAATGCTGGTAAAGTGTTGTTGAAGGGTTAATAGAGGAGTCATGTTGTGACAGCTTCCTGACGGCAGAATTTCAGAATGAGTAGGAGCATTTAAAGAGACAGAGGCCCAATTTCAAGACATTAAAATATGAAGTTAATTTTTTTAAGCCATATTTGATATATATAACATATTTATAACAACTGACGGTAAAATGGCAGTATGTCCCTGGAAAATACATAACACTGCCCCTTTAAGAACTTTGAACACTTCAGTAGGGCATTACAGCTTGTTGATGAGAGCAGCATTGCAGGTGCTACCGTTTTACAGTCATAACACTTAGTAAGAACCAGGACCCACAGACAGAGAATGAGGCCCTGCTAAAACACTTGTCCGCAGGGGAGAGGGAGAGACCGCTTGGATCTGTCTCTCCCTTGGGCGAAGAGCGTGAATTACCCATGAGCCAATTTGAATAACATTCACTGGGAGCTACAATGTCATTGGAACAAGGGTTGACATTCTGGTTGAGTGTCTGTGCCGCTCCTCCTCGAATCCCAGGTGGCTGTGCAAGGGCAGAATGAGACGAGCTGGAAAGTAGATTGGGCTAAAACGCAAGGTTGGATTCATTGCATGGATCCCGATAATGATCTGGACAGACCATAAACAGGAACGGGAACAGGAGTCCCAGGTGTCTGTGCAGTGGACTCTGAATGTGCAGCAGGACACCAGGGGAATGGTGAAGGAGATCGTGCTGGAAGACCGTACATTCATGTAATTCCTTCAGTTTAGTAATTATAACCTTTATGCTGCAGCTTCACAGGTTATTAGAATTTGTTCTGATTCTGTCGTCTCGTCTTTAAAGAATATGTTATAGGAACCGTCCTTGCTACAAAAGAGACTTTCATTTAGAGTGCAGTGGAAAAAGCATGTTTACTCTTACATGATTATGACTTTAGCCTTGTGATATATGATTTTATTTTTGTACTGAGAAAAAAAATAATAATTCTTTGCATGGCCCTAACACTCTGTTGTATACAATAGCTGCAATGATCCCGATTTAAAAAAAAAAATGTTTTGGTTTCTGCCTGACAAGTAGAGTGCATACGTCCCTCAAGTATGTTGTGTATTTTCATCTGAAATTTAAAAGGTATTGATGATATGACACACTGAAACACCACAAAAAAATTCTGGGGGCCAATATTTTGACCCAGCACTACAGACTGTTACGCCACAGAGAAAACGCAACAGCGGCAAAAAAGTAATCGTGTGTAATGAATATACCCCAGACACATTTTTAGAGGAAATGTTCTGGTGACATCAACCATGACAGCAAGCTGCAGAGTACTGAGACGGAAATACAATATGTTCTAAGATGTCTTACCTGCAAGCCATCCGGTGATTGATAGCAGAACAATTTGTTTCCATGGTAACATCATCTTCAGTTGTCCAGGACTAATGAGTATCTCATCCAATTGCTTCTGAATGGAATGCTCTCCGTTGAATAAAAGAATTTAATCTGAAGAGAAAGTAATTACTGGTGTGATTAAAATGTGACATTTTGATTCAAATACGACAAGCATACATAAAAAACATGATTACAGCGATACTAAGTTACATAATTGCTTCTTATTATTTTTGAGTTTCACCGATTGAGGAGGAATGAGAATCTTCAGAAAGTGGTTAGGAGACGCAAAAGGATAAAAAAAAAAAAAGCTTGAGGAAATACAAGCTGGCGGACTTTTTTTTTCTTTTCTTTTTTTTCAGTGGCTGCAGAAGAAACAGCAGCTGCTAAATAGCTGCATTTTCTTTTGCTGTGGCTGCTTCCCGCGCCGCCTAACAAGCAGATTCTTTTAGCTTTAAAGAGCAGCGAGGGGAGATGGAAATGATTGACCTAAAAAAAAAAAAAAAAAACTTTTCTCTCCCCCAATTTGAATATTAATAGGAGCTGGCAGACTGTGCACCAGCACTCTACAAAACGCCTCTTCCTACTTTAACAATCTGTTTAGTGTCCTATTAAGCAACATCATTGCTGCTTTTCTTTTCGCGTCTTCAAAATGATTAGACTAAGAAGCAGCACAGGGCAACCAGCGACTCCAAAACATTAGCAGAGTGCTGGCATTGTAAGTACAAAAAATAAATAAGTAAGTTGTCATTGTTACCCAATTAAGGATTAAATGCGAAACGGTTTTAAACTTGAAGCTAATTTTGCTCCTCGTCCTGTTAGAACATGTTCTTTTAAACCTTCAGACCTGATTTTTTATGTAAATAACAAAATTACGTTCATTAAACTAATTTTTACCGTCAGCAATGAAATTAGCAAAATATGGGAAAAATATATCTTTTTTTACTAGTAGCTCATGAAAGTCAGTTTGTTCTAAAAGAAACATACAAAAATAAACCATTACTTACAGATTTTTTTTTACTTTGCTTTGTAAACATTTTTATTTTCATCCACTGGGATGGAAACTCAACTTAAAAGTCTTGCAATTTAAAAAGAGAACATATTTTTAAAGTAACTTCAAATACGATCACTGGAAATACTTAAAATTATACAAAGAGCAATTTTATTAATGCTACCATAAACTTAAATAAAATTTTGTTATGAAAAACAGACTCTTCCCCTTATTAAGTTTCAAAGCAATGTTGATGACTGAAGCTTACTCACAGTAAACTTTGGAACTTCAATGTCATTGGTCAATCAGAAACTAGTCAGTAACAAAAATCATTCAAATGACAAATGCCTGGTTTCTTAAGGTTTAAACTCATAAATACGTCATGTCCATTTCATTATACCATTTTGTCCTGTGAATTGAGAAAAGTTGCAATTTGGCAAAAATAAGTACTAATTGTGTTACTACACCCATGAAGACAGCATGATTTGGATGAAATCTGATGCACCTGCAGACCGAAGGTAGGTGCGTATACTGTTCTATTTGTCAGGAGATCTACCAGAGAAAGTGATGAAACATTGTTGGTTGTCAGTGTCCTGACAGAAGATGCTTCATAGATGCACCAGGCAGCACATAACTGAGTTTGGTAGGGTTTGCCTGAATGTATGAGGCTGGATGGCAGGGTTATGCAATGGCTCGGCATATGGGGCGTTCCATTTCCAACAGGGTGTGTGATGACACACGTGTATTTGTACATTCATATTCCTAATGGTTCCAACACTGTAAGGCAGACCTGTCCCTGGTCTCCATGTGGATTAAATTACATCTAAGTTACATTCCATCTGTTCCCCTTAGTTTACATTTACCTTTGTTTCTGTGTTGTATTTGGAAATGACCATTAAAGACTCAAAAAAAAAAACAATTTCCGTTAATTTTCTGGCATTGTCGCGTTTTAAAAACGAAATAATTTTTGAGCTAGCTTAAATTTCTGGATTTTCATCAATCAGTCACATCAGGGAAATTTCCTCTAGAATTCACATAAAAACAGCAGTTGACCTGAAAAGTTGCAATATTCCCTGGAATGCTTTAGGCAGTGGTGATCATTAGTGGCTGAGAGTTGGTGTGAAATTCTCACAGCATAATAATCTTTAGTAATATTTCCATGGCTTGAATAAAAGTTTTAACACAAAAATGTGTAGAATGATCTCTAATTGTTGTCATTTACCAACCACTTTGCATCTTGTCTAGATCCCCTTAGTTAAATTGTTGTCTCTTTCTTTACTTCATACATCGATTATCGAGGAGCCCCGGTTTTCGTAGGATGTTCAGGGAATACACCTGTTTGTAAATCACTGAAATACTTGGCACGCCCACTATAAACACTTATAACTGACTATTTTAATAATTCAAACACCAAGTATAACTTAGTATTCATTACTACACATTACAGAACATGTCTTAGCTTTACAGTCTTCTGTAGAAGCTAAAATCTACAGTCTTCTTGGGAGTACAGCCAATCACTGCCAAGTAAAATGAATGCCACTCCTGGATTGGCTTCTCTGCCAACGCCAGCCAATGGAGCATCAAATGCCATCACACCTGTGTGCAATGTTTCTTGGTAACTGTGTTGATCAACTTGGGTAACTAAGTTAATCGGCAACTATGAAACTTAGTTTCGAGGCAGATCACCAGGATCAGCCTTAATGTGGGCCGACAATGACAAATGACTAAAAGCTGAATGCACTTGCATTCCAAGCTCCATTAATATATTGGAATAGATAGATTTTACACAAATAATTTTGAATTACATTCCACAGAAAAAACTGTCTCATAAGTGAATCTGCAAATACTGAACAGCAAATAAGCAGGGGCCAACTGTACTACCAAATAGTTGATGAGTTTTATTTCTGTTCAGCTGTAGATCTATCTTCCATGCAGAGACAACTCTTATCTTTCTAGCACTTTCTCTGATATTTAATTAAAAGGACATTAAACCAGTCGAATAATGCAGATTTTTTTTTCTTATTTGAGACAGCAACATTTTAAAACCTTAGTGCAGCTTTGTACCAGTAACCTTCCATTACTTCTCAGTGCTCCGACAGATGAGTTGGAAAATGTCATTAAGATGTGCATTCCTTTTCTATTTTTGAAATCCGCAACAAAAGTGTCTTCACTTTAAAACCTTCCAGTGTATTTCATTCTGTGCTCTGAAAGTATCTGACAGCACAAATTAGAAGTTATTTCTTGCAGATAGAGGTGGTAATAATCCCACATTTTTACCTCAGCTTTACATCTTGTACAACGGCTCAGGCTTAGCATGCTGGAGGTCAGTAAATATCTATAAAAACCTATTATTTGTGCTGTACCTCTCATATATAAAGTGGGGACAGAATGTTCTGCTCCAGCATTTATAACATGACCCACTTGAAGCTCTGTATACTAATGGAGATTTTTCTCCAATGCAACAAAGAGGAACAACACAATAATACATAGCAAAACACAGATAAATGGAGAGTGTGATATTATTCTGAATTTTCTGACTAGAAAACACAAAGCTTGTTAAGTCAGCCAAACTTTTGTTTTTGGTGCGAACAACACAGTGAGGAGTTACATGTGGTAGCAGAAGTTATTAAGGAAGCAGCACTGAATAAACAAGGCAGGGGAAAAGTGTCTGCTAATTAGTGTTGAAGGTTTAGTTAAAACTAATTTCCCCAACATAAGAGCATGAGCAACACACTGCAGGGACTTTCTTTCTACACAATGTCAAAATTTACAAATAAGTCAATGTGACCTTTACATCAAAGCATATTATTAATAGGGTTGCATAATGTCAGTAAAGCATACAATTATTACATTACTAATGAACACTCCCAGATGATATCAGCCATTAGGGCTCATTTTTCTTACTCTTTTTGAGTAACCGTGAGTTTTGATTAATAAAATGTATATATCCATTGAGGTCATCAAGGGATGTGACAGATAATCTGACACATATTGAATCCATGCAGACCTATGCTAAAGTGTTGAGGACGTGTGACCTGGAATATCATTTTCTCTCTGAATGAATGAAGTTTGGAGAGGAGTTGCTGTAAGTAGGCGTTTAAGTAGGCAGGTAGGTGATCTACTTCCATGAAGTAGAACTTAAAATTGAATGTAGGAACCAATCAGAAAAATTTTTGTATTTGTCTTCAAAACAGAACTGGTCAGTCGGTAATTGTATTGTTGGCTTCTGCGAGATCAGCTGCTCCAAGTAATATTATGGGTCGGTTAGCCTTATTACTAAGTAGCCCTGCTAGCTAATCCTGTCCTATTAAATACTATGGACAGAATGACATGAGTTTCTCTTGCTTCCCCTATATACAAAATGACTGAAGATTTTATTATTGACTAAATAATAAGGATTTTATTATTGACTAAATAATAAGGACTTTATTATTGACGTATGCACTCTACTTGTCAGGCAGAAACCAAAATGACTAAAATGTAGATCAAAACATGTTTTGTATTGTTTTCCTGATTTAAATAATGTAATTCTACATTATTTAAACAATTGAAATGTACTAATACACAATGTTTTTATTGACATTTGAATGACTCTATGTCATATATTTAATGCGCTCATTATTATTTATCTGAACTTTGATGTGTGCACACAAATTTCTATTGATTTACTGAATGATGGCCCTGCGTCCTGCACAGGCCAGGATGGAAAGTGATGACGAGCTACAGAAAAAGCCCCAGAACCAAGAATATTTTTTCCTCTAAGGATTCAGGCCATACATCTTCAAATTGGAGGAAGTAATCTGCTCTGTCTGGGCCAGCAGGAGGCACCTGCAGCTAGTTGAACTTTTTCTTCTCCTTGATTTTTTCTGTTTCTAACCCTTAAGTTCCTGTTGTTTGGGCTCACCAAAACATTTTAAGGCGTCGGCTTGTTCCATATATTTATGTGTGCACCCTTTTTTAAATTTTGTTGTTATTCTTCATGCACAATGACAATAAAAGTAATTTAAGTAGTGCTTATCCACCATCACAGCAATATTAATAATGGATATTAACAACTGCCCAAATTTTATATTGGTCCATCTGGTTTTAAGCTCAGACACTGCTCAAGCGTTCCTGTGGCCCAAAATTTGTATTTTACCAAGTTCTATGTCAAATGGACCATACCTTACAA
The DNA here is from genome assembly GCF_027474105.1 of Poeciliopsis prolifica. NCBI lineage: Eukaryota > Metazoa > Chordata > Actinopteri > Cyprinodontiformes > Poeciliidae > Poeciliopsis > Poeciliopsis prolifica. Next base: position 122,619 of record NW_026562468.1, on the reverse strand, counting down.
GTGCTCCATTATAAGCAAAACACATACAGGTAAGCTAGCTAAACATCAAAATAGTGAGTGCAATCTTGCTGACATTTAAATCCATTTCTCCTGATTCTCAGCACCACTCAGAGCCATGACTTATTTATTACTGGAACCAGTGGACTTTGGTTCAGTCTCTTTATGTGAAATGGAAGACTCTAACAGTGCAATTCAGAGGAAAAAAGGAGGGGCTTTTCTTGAGGTCTGACCTACATCAGAGTAGGTGGAAAAATAATCCACACAACAGCATTGTGTGGATTAACCCAGGGCTACCTTTGGAATACCTGACGAAGACCTACATACTAAATGTTGTCTGTAGGTCTACTGGAGAACATTATGAACATTGTGGTATGGAAAGTCTTCCAGCACTATTTGAAGCACAGTAAAAAAAAAAAAGTAAAAGGGTAACATCAAGCCATTTGCTTGATTATAACTTAATGGCCAGTGTTGGCTTTGCTTAACTGTCCTGGTGCCACTAATTGTTTCTCATCTCCTATAATTGTAGGCACAGCTGAATTCAGAATGCATTTTGTGATGTCTTTCAAAAATTTAGTGGGCGTTTTGCCACTCTAAAAAGCCATCGCATTGGATTACTCGCTTTGAGGGGGCTACAGGAGAGAGTGGGGTAATGTGTGCCACATTTTTTTTCAGTTTGAGTGTAGGGCTGAGGACCATCCTCTTTCTGGATGATCCATTCTTGCCATCTCAAACCTTCAATCCTAGAAGTTTCAAGATGATAAAAGGAAAATTTTCTTGGGAAAAACTGTTCTTGAAAATCAAACAGTAGCAAAGAGTATCTGCTCATATAATGAATGTAAGTCCCTGGGTGTAAAAAAAAACCCTAAAAGGACTTCTTTCACTTTGAGTATTTTGTGTATCTGTATTATGTAAATGAAAAAAAAAAAAAAACTTGTTGAATAAAAGGATAAATTCATATTTTCTAATGCAGATTTCAATTTCACACCGAGGTCCATCTCTTTTGTAATTGTTAGGACATTTTTTTCACTCTCAAAAAGCTTCGACAACCTTAACCATCACAGAGCAGGAGCACCCAAAGCTTTCATAAATCTGAGGAAAAAAAAAATAGAACCCTAATTTTGTCTACAGAAAAAAATGGAAATGCCTAAAAATAAAATTTTGCCCACTGAGATTTGTTGCACTGAAGATGCGGTAGCATTTTCTTTCTCTCCCGCCTTCCCTCCCCTTCAGCTTTCTCAGCTGAAATGATGAGCGAAAGATTGCTGTGCCAAATGTAATGAGGCGTTGCACTTTCACCTCCACAGAAGCTAAACCTAATGGAAAGTCATTGGCTAAACGCATTGCAGAGTAAATGAGATGACTTCTTGGTTAGCGGGGCTGTTGTTTGGAGCATAATTGATAGGAGAGGTGGTTAAAAGCATTCATTTCCCCCCTGAGGGCAGCATAATTGCAAAAGAATCTAATAGGGTAGGAAGGAAAGGAGAGTTTTTATCAAAGTGTAGTACATGCTCAAGGTTTGCATTCCGATCACAAGATGCACATAAGCACCACAAACCTGGGAGAGACGCACATATCGGCTCATGCTAGGAAAAAATAAAGCCTCATTCTGAGCAAATTGAACAACACTGGCAGGGACTTGGAGGTGTGGGGTGTTCAGTGCAGCATCTCGTGCACCCATTCCAGTGTTGTTATTGTCATTACGGCTATCCGTTGCCATCTCCATCCAATCACAGTGAAGGAGAACCCGGTAAACGAGGAGATGCCACACAATCTGAATACACAGCTGCTCTGGGTCTTGGCCAGTAAATGAATAATTCACAATAAACAGATGTCTTTTTTTTGTTTTTTCTCCTTTGAGCTAAGCGACAAATACAAAAAAAAAAAACGTTGGAGTGGAGCAAAATGCAGAGCACAGAACAAAAGCTTCCCTATTCAGTTTGGATCTGATGATCATCCTTTACAGGTGTGATGAAGGTGAAGGGCCCCAATGGCACTAGAGTGACACTAAGCAGTTGATGAAGCAATTATCTTTTTCCCAACTTCAAAAATTCATTTGGATTGACCTACAACACAGAACAGATACAGTAATAGTGTTTGGTATCCATTATAAAGTATGGTGAGCTTTAAAAACTCTTACTGTCATTCATGAAACAAACTCAGACGGAATCAGACAAAAGTCATTTGTGGCAGCAAGTGAGACTGGAGTTACTTTACAAGTTAAAAGGGCGATGGGTTTTCAGCCCCATTATGCAAGCAATAATCTTACGGCGCAATAAAGTGACTTTGTTTGCGCCACTTGTTATGAAAATGCTGTAAATATGACTTGGAAAGAAGTTGACTTCATAATTTACTGCTTCAAAATTGGGTCTGTCTCTTTAAGAACTCCTTCTCTGACAGTCTGCCTTCACTTCTCTAATAACAACTTTAACAACTAGCAATGCACTGAGAAGTTGCTCCTATACTGAGCGCAGTCGGTTTGCAGTTCCACCAGCTGTTTGCTAATTACTGCTAGCGAAACTGCAACTAGGAGGAGGAGCTTCCTCTTCCAGGGTGACACACAGTCCCCTTCAAGGCATTTTATGCAGCTGAATGGTTGCCATGGAGATTGAAGGATAAAGGCATCTCGCCAGATGTGTTTTTGATGAGGAAATAACATTAAAACATAACGTAAAGCTCAAAGACGTCAATCAAGATGATTTTGCACTTTTAGTAAAATACAAGAAACAGTTCAGTTGCTCAGCAGATTTCAGTTGGTGCCAGTAGCTTTAGCTAATCGCTTTAGCTGATAGCTTGGAGCTAACTTCTTTGAGGCTACACTATGCTTCCTCCTCCCCCGTTCCTTAATCTCCTACACAACAATGTCTTTTGTCTTGAGAATACAGTAAGCTGAAATGTATAAATACTTCTCTACCTGTATTTTTTTTTAAAGGAAAACAGCAACATTTCAGGTCATCCAATGACTGTTCTTATTTGGCCCAGAAAAATACATAGAAGATTTTACTTTCTTTTGTCCTTTTGTTAAGCCCTTTGGTTCAGAGAGACTTGCTTTGTCAAGCCTATTCAGGCAACCCTGACAATTTTTCAGACACTTTTAGACATCACTGATTGCCGTGTCAGACATGTTTACACATTATTTAGACAGAAGACAGCATCTTTTCTATGGAAACATTAAGCTCAGGGGAAAGTGTCCTGCCTATTTAGATGTGTCCTGCTTTGTGTGGCCACAGTACTTTGGAGGACATCTGATTGGACTGTATCAAAAGTTTTGAAAGAGGGTTCATGTACGGAACACAAACAAATTTATGAATATTATTTCATCATAACAATAAATTATCCAGACATGTGAATGAGTCTCTATATCTATAAGGATCTTGTACTCTTTTATCCATAGTTTGAGGGTACAGTTTTATACTGTGAAGCTTTTTGGAAAATAATAATAGAAAATGTATAAACCTGCCAGTGTAAGGCAGCTGACCCTGAGGTCAGCATTGAATATATGACAGAATAAGTTTGAACTATGCTTTTTAAATCAAACTCTGGCATTTGTTACAATCAAAGTGTAACAAGCTTTTACAAGGTTACGACTTCATAACCAATAAAATATTTTGTGATAATCTTTTTCATCAAATCATCGCCATGAAGGCATTCGTGACATTTAGCCCAGCGATATACATTTACATGTATTATACCTGTAACTCCTGCCTCTTTCTTTGACCTTTTTTAGTTTCAACAATTGTGTCAGTTGTTCGGCTGTATAAAAGAACAGTTTGGCGACATATATTTGTCTCTGTTAAGAGCTTATTTTTTCTGTATTTTTGCCAATAAATCAAAATAAGAACAAAGGGGTATGTAAAGAAAGGGGTATGGAGAGTAAAGTGCACTTTAAAAAAAGAAAGACTGGGGGGCCATTTGCCCTCCACCCCCCATTCCCGCACATACACACCCACGCACACACCTACACACACACGCACACACACCCAGCCATCCTAGATCCATCCACCCACTAAACACATAACTGGAGGACAAAAACGAGGAGTAGCAGACACTTGGGCTGCATCTTTACTATTTTTTCTTTCTTATTCTCTTCAATTTATCTCACAGCTTTCTGAGGGTAAAGAAGAAAAGAAAACTGGCTGTAGACTGTAATTGCCTCTCTGGTTCAATCAAAAAAGGGGCTTTTGAAAGCAAATGGTACCACAGCACAAACTCACCTCACACACACACACACACACCCACACACACACACGCACACACACACACACACACACACACACACACACACACACGCACACACCCACACACACACGCATACACACACATGCACACGGACTGCCATGCTGGATGTTGCTGCATTACAATGTAATTCCCTGCATGGTCTAAAGAAAGAAAACCCATGTCTCACCTCTCATTTGGCTGTTGCTTGTTATTCTCCAAATATGTGCAAAAAGGATCTATAAATAAACATGAGGAGAGAAGGGGAGTAGCGGGGGGGCAGAGTCCCCTCTGAATAAGGAGGATACTTTGAAGATGCAGTTGGCTGCATTTCTTTTCTTTTTTTTTCCTTCTCGCTGTTCTGTCTGTTTTGGGTGGGGAAAAAGTCAGACCCAGTGGTGGGTAAATATTTGGTTTACCCAGAATGACAGTGCTGAGCTGTTAAAGTAATCTGCCTAATTACTGCCTCCCTCCACCTTTCCCTCCCTGTGGGTCTCCACCATTATTACTTTTATTAAAGAGGGGCTCCTGACATTGTTTGAAAACTTGTAGATGTAAACCGACTTCAATCTAAATAATCCACCACAGCATCCTTGTTCTTCCCCAGACCTGGATGGACTCAACTCTCTGGTCTGACTATATGTGAACGTCTTGTAAAGTGAATTGATGGAACACTGTTAAATTTGACTGGGAGCCTTTGGTCCTGATGCTGTGCTTCTCTCTCTCTCTTTCTCTCTCTCTGACTGTCTGACTCCGTCCTAGATGGAGGGAAATGAGCCCCAGCAGTGAGAATCCCCACTAGGACCATCCAAACCATTTGAGGCTCGTCTGGAAACGCAGCCATCAGCACCATGCGCCTGCGTGTGCATTCTCTCACAAATTAAGATGAAACTAAGTTGTAAACTTATAGTTTTTTGTTTCTTTCGTAAATCTTGCAGTTGGGGGTTAAAGCAAGCAGTGATAATATCAGAGTAAAGACTTACAGCTGCTATGATGCAGATTTTTTCCTCTTCATCAACCTGCTTGAGTTGTAAGTCCAGTATCCGTTAGATTCAGTGGCTCAGAAGCATTTCTCACTCAACACACTGCAACTCTTTTGGTGGGAGAGAAAAAGAACAAAAAAGAAAGAAAAAAAGGAAGAAGGCGCTCTTTGCTCCGGGAGAAGAAATCACATCTGGCCGCCTCGGACAGGATCGGACGAGCGCAGCGCAGCGCAGCCCCTCTCTCTGCCTCCGATAATCCAACAATCAGGAGGGAATGTGAGGAATCCGAGGGGGGGCGCAGGGGGCGACGCGTTTCCTCGAGCTCCTCCGCTGCGTCGCGTGCGCTCCTAAACGATGCAGCCTGGAAGGGAAGAAATGGAGAGAGAGAGGAGAAGAGAGAGGGGAGGACAGCTGCGGCGCCGCTGACTGACTGAGGCGATGCTCGCGTTGCGTGCATCCCCGGGCTCTGCTCCCTATGATCTGCGCAGGAAGATACTGGTGACGCGTGAAAAAGAAAAGCAACCCCACCAAGCAACCCTACAAAGCAACCCCACCACGCACACACACTCACATACACACACGCACACACACACACACACACACACACACCCCCCCCCCCCCACACACACACACACACACCCACACACACACACACACACACACACACACACACACACACACACACACAGTAATGCGCCACCAGCCTATGGGCACCTGCTATTTCCATTGCTGGAAACTCGGCTCATGTCAGGAAGCTGAGCTCATGTCCACTGCGCCGACCTCAACTTCAACAGAGGGACTTTATTAGAAAAATGAATAAATAAATAAAATAATGATAAAAATAATAATAATAAAAACTACACATACACACACACATATATCCTATAAAGAAGACAGATAATATATAGTGCTTTTTGTTGTTTAATATCTTGCTGGAGGAATCCTTGACTGCAGTGGTGTTTCTGCTGACCACTGGAGGAGAACTGATGCGCTCAGACAATGTTTTTATATATGTGTATGTTTTGGTCATTAGATTTTCTTGTGGAATCACTATTAGAAAAGCTAGATGTTTTTGGTTGGTTGGTCAAAAAAATATTGTTTCTTAAAAAAATAAATAAAAGAATAAAACTGCCAACATTACAAATGAGAAATTTTGCCAACCCTCAGCTCAGCTCGACCTACAAGGGGTTATGAGTCCTTCAATTACAGCACTGCCTGCTACTGAAAAGGTGAGTGGACTTAAATTGCCTTTTCTCCTTCTAACTCATCAAAATTTTAGATATTTTTTAGTCTACATGATCATTAATTTTTTTGTGGTGAGAAAATGTGGGTGCATTTAAAGGGATCCACACCTTTCAAAATATTTTGTTTCTCTCCCCCAGCAAGTGTTCAGGATCACCAGAATATGACACTATAAATTTTTAATTTGCAATGCAACATGCACCGACATAGAGGAAACATGTCTGTGGTATTTCCTCTTATTTAACAAAAAGATTGAATATTTTGTTCACCCACTGAAATAGTCCTTGACTTCCAGTCACTGACAATTGATGTTGCTGTAAATCAGATGAGCTGATTGGCTGCCTGTGCTGTACGTTGGAGGAAGATCAATCAATCCAGGGAGAAAGGCTTTTCCATCTCTGTGTCCCTCCATGTCTTTGCTAATTGAACTGTAAACCTTTGCCCTGTGTTTTTACAATGACTTACAGCAGTAGCTATGTTTTCATTCAGTTGTCATGGCAATTTTGAGCAAACTTTTTTTCTTTGTCAAAAAGAAAATATACTTAAAAGAAATGTGAATAAAAAAAGACATTGACCAACCTGACATTTTGATGAAACAATAAATTTTCCTCCCATCCAGAAAATCCTGAAGGAGAATGTCCAAATAATTTAATTGTGAAAGAGAACTAGATATTTCTGGATATTAATTGTTTAACTTCATGACTGACTCTTTGCCTAAACTGTGGATGGGTGGATAAACACTCATCCACACCCTTTACATTTTCATCACATGACTTGTGATGAAAAACACTTTGACCAAACTGTCAGTCTTGAAAATAAATAAGTAGTTAGCTTATGCTACCTACTTAGCAACTAAAAGACTAACTGTATATGGAGTAAACAATCTGGTCCTCTAGAATGAACTAACATCATTAACATTAATCACTTTGTCTAAAGTGTTTCCTCTTGAGCTTCTCAGCTCAGCCTTCTCTCTGGTAATTTAGCTCATGTTTTCCACCTGTGTTACCTGAGCAGTAATCCCGCTAACCTGTCTTACATTGTATTTAAGTTCTAGTCATGCCTTTGCCTCTGTCAGGATTCTTGTGTGCTGTTACATCTGTAGTGTTTTTAGTTTGACTTGTCCATGTGTAAAGTCAAGTCTTTAAGTTTTAATAAATCTCCACATAGCTGTTTTGGCTTTTCCTTATCTCTGCCTTCACCCATTATAGCCATTACACAGCAGAATTTTACTATTTTAACATTTAATCCTGTAAAAGAGGCTTGGTACAATCTCATCAGGGTTTGTATAATTCAAAATGGCTGCCTCTCACTCACCAAACTATATCACAATGTTTGACCAAATGTTTGGTTACCCAACTTCCATCCCAGCATCATGAACCCAGTCAGTTCAGAGGGGAACAAAACGTGACACAAAGGATCACACTGAGTAGCGCCGCAGCTCTCCTGCCTTTATTAATACCATGTCACCTAGTTTTGCTTTCATTGTCTTTGATGATGCAACAATCTGAAATCATACTGAGTTTATACTCGACTTAATCCCCCAAATCCAACCCCGCCTCCTCCTGGCAGCAGATTTCAATCACATGTTTATTAAAACACAAACATTCATGGGTGGGCTCTACTTATATCTTAGAAAGTTGTGTTTTTATGAGTAACTAGTTGACACTGTTATAATTTTGGTGTCTGACGTGGTGTTGATCAGTATCAGCTTCGCATTGAGATCAAAATCTGGCTCTGACATGGAACAGAGAATCCATTTAATAACTCTCAGCCAGTCATTGGATAGATGGGATTATAGGATGTTTTGGATCATAAGTTTGCTGAAGATAATTTCAACATTAATTTCTTCATTTTAACAAAACAGTATCACATTTTCCAGATTGGTTATTGTATTAGATTTATTTCAGAGCTCTGGCTCTTTGTCTCTGCCAACTGACCTTCATGTTTTTCTTAAAGAATGAAGGTTTCCTCCTTCCATAGCACCTAACAACCCACAGTTCACAGGATTCTTTCATGATACACATATCTGAGGTTCAGTATCGGCTGATCCCATACAGACAAACAGCGCTGAATAGACTTAAGACATTTGTTTTTTTAAACACAGACAAATGTAGTGAATGACAGATTTATTTGATAACTCTGCACCAGTACATTACACTAACAGCTTCACAAGCTTGGTCAAACATAGAAAAACAAAACTTTAATTGTTCAGTCAGTTCAATTGGGAGAATAACAGCTGATGTAAAATAAATAATACATACAAACTATAAACAACAGGTTGACTACATTGGTCAAACATGTAAAAATAAACTGCAACTAATCCTTCAAATGGCTCAGAAAGTACAATTAGGGATTGGAAGTGTAAAGTAAAATAAAGTATAACATACTCTGAGTACAAAGCATATAATTAGATTGAATAGATCTCCCCCCCAATGATTGGGCACATTGTCACTGATATCAGATTTAGAATTTGTTTCGATATTGGGACTGTTGCAGATATTAATATTGGATCGGTGAATTTCTACTCTGGACTACAAGTCTTAGGACCAGTCAATATGAAAACAGCGCAACTTATAGTCCAGAAAATGTTTGCTGAGAGCAGGTCAGAGGCTCCTCAACCAAAAAGGTGCTTTCAAATCCCACTGCAGCAAAGCCAAAGCAGACATTTACCTTGAAAGTTACTCATGACCAAAAGAGCACTAAAAGGATGTTGAGTCTGCTGCTTCATATGGGGGAAAGAATGATTCTGAATGCAGTAGGTAAGTCTAATATGGGCTTTCAGACCTTATGAACGGTTTGCACCTCTTTGTGAACTCTCCAGTCTTTGCACACGTAAAATCTTCTCTTTATGGTAGGCAAAGATAATGATATGTCTACCACCTGGAGAGGATTCCTCACTTTCCTGGATGTTAGAGGATTTTTTTTCTTTCTTACACCATAGGAATGATCCTGTGATCATCCACCACTCTTGTCTTCAATCGATGCCCATCCACCACTCTTGTCTTCAATCGATGCCCCAGCTTTCTTTTTCTCCCCATCAGTCTTCGAACTTTCTTAAAATAGAATACACCAAACTGTCGCCATGGCATCGTTTAAAGAACTTCCTTTGTTTCCAGAGTCTAAAGATGACCTGTTTTACTTGCACTGAAAAACACAGAAGGTTTAGATGTTGTAGGTTCAAAGCACCATCCTTCAAATGCAAATAAAACACATGTGCCTTTTATTTTCTTCTGCATTGTTCACAGGAATAAACAGAACAAGAAATTAGCCCACACAGGTCCGTGAAACGGCTTTGAACTCATTGTGCAATTAACCCATAAGGACTCCTTACATTTCAAGGCTCTAATTCCTGCATTCTGGATGTGAATGCTGAAAATAACAGTGTTTTGAAACTGATCGTATGCAACAGCAGATTTGTTTTAGAGCAGATATGTAACCCCTTGTCATGTGTTTAACGTCATTTGATATGTTGTACCTTGCAAGAATAAGGCACAAGTTTGTGCTGTCACAAATTTCACTGTAATGTCTTGGGATTTCCAGGCAGACCAACACAAAGGTAATTTTATTTATTTAACACATATTCAACAACAAGGCAGTTCAAAGTGTTTTACCTGAATTAGAAGGAAACTCAGCAAACCAAAGGAAAGAGCAAAAAGAAAGAAACAAAAAATGCATAAATTAGATGTTGGTTCTCCAGGTTTGGCAAAACTAGTGAAGCATAAAACTAAAGTCATGAAGTAAAAGAAAAATGACATGTTTTTATGTGTGTATTTTTAGTCAGCTCTCTTGAGTCAATACTTTGTAGAATGCAGTTTTGATGCAGTTACAGCTGCGAGCCGTTTGGGTTGAACAGCTACAGTCTGAGCACATCTAGAGGCTGGACTAAGTGTTTTCAGTCAGATTGAATGATGAGCTCTCATGAACATCAATTAAATACAGTCATGATTGACGTTTAGACTTTGCCTGGCCCATTCCAACATGAATATGGTTTTTCTTCGATTCCATACATTTTCATTCATAAACAGTGTTTTAATTGGACTGAAGTCATATGGTTTAGGGACATTTGTTTTATCACAGATACTTTGAGGTCTACAAGACACACCTAGGCGAGCTCCTGTGAAACCCGTCCTGCTGCATGAATAGAGATGGGTTGCAAAATGACAGCGTCATGGCAGAGAGGAACGACTATCATGAGATCACAAGTTTGGAAGAGAAGAAAAAAAAATCATTGATGATCTGGAAAATTTACATTTTATTTCCAATGTTATCAGAGGCCAAACAAACAAAAAACAGAATGAAGATGTCGGTGTATTCGAATGCTGATGCAAAGGATTGAGGGCGAGAAGCGCTTCCTTTAATTTCTGACAACTGCCGCTCAACAAGAGTGAGATATAAACTCCAAAACCAATACCTATTATTATTCCAGTTCGATATATCTGACTTTCAGCTGCATAATTTTATGCATTTTTTCTAAATAAAAATGAATAAAATCGTAATTTCAGAGCAAATCAGCACAAATGTTTTTTGATGCAGCTTGGAGGAACGACAATGGAAAACTGAACTGAAATTTCAAGACAAAACCTTAAGCTATAGGATTGATCCTATCACACCAGCACAGGTACTTATTATTGATATTATCCATATTTTACATCGATCGATCTCCTCTAATATCTGTCGCTAAGCTGCAAATGACTTTGATCTTGCAGTTCTTTCATAAAAGCCAGATCTGTGATTTTTCTTCCTCTTCACAATTATGCACTGCTTTAAACTGGTCTGTGACAAAAATGAAGTAGTTTGTGTTGGCAATCTGACAAAATGTGTACAAAAGCTATGTGCACTGTTCAATCACAAGCAAATGGGATTTTCAAAATTACTAATCATGAATTTGGGGAAGGATTAAATGTGACATTATATTGTCTCACAATCTTTTCAAATTTAGAGCGATGCAGTCGGCCTGTGACAGAATCATTGATACTTTGGCAAAAGCAGACATCTTGTTCTAAAACTCTGAGAAAACCTGTGAGCAGCACACATGATGCTGTCAAAGAAAAAGAAAAGGAAAAGTAGCCAAACTAAAAGGCTGGTGAAAAATGGATTGGTGGCAGCTGATATTCAGTCTCATTTTTCACTGACTGCCAGTCATTGCACTAAATGAATCCTCCAGTATAATTGCCCCTATTTATTTATTTTTTTTAATCAGGTGCAATACACAATTGCCTTAAATCTGGAAGTGATGGAGAGTGGAATATTTAATTTTCTGGTTACAGGAGAGCTCTGAGGCTGGAGTGGTAAAAAAAATCCATTAATTAGGGTCATTTACAGAACTCTGTGTGGAGGGACAAACACCTGAAGGTCAGCAGAGCTGGAACGCTATCACATCCACTTATTCTGCATATGATCCTCCGTCATCTACAGGTAACACTAGCTGGGAGATGAGGCATGCAACGATGCTGAATACACAGGCACCAGCTTCACCCAGCCTGCTGCTCTTCCTTCACCAACCAAGAGAATATTTAAAGCTCCAAATGAGCACAGACCTCCACAATGTGTGAAGTCAAAAGGCAAATAAATCTTCCCTACTAAAAAACTGCAGCTGGAAGCTGAGGTTTCGGCTTTACAATCTGTTTGCACAACTGAGACACAAACATTACTTTAAAATTTTTTGCTCATCTCAAAAAAATTGCAGGGTTGGTAAAGGTAACAGCTGGTTAGCTGTGATTTCATGTGCAAACGGCAGCAGTGGGAATGTGTATCTTTCTTCAATTCAAATTTAACAGTTTTTATACAAAAGGTTTGTAAAAAGGCAACAACCAGCAGTCGACATTTCAAAGAGCTTTGCAAAAGTATTTATAAGCTTTGAGTTTTTCCACATTTTTACAATTTCCCCAAATTAACAAATATTAGTTTGTTTTACTAAGATTATCTTGACGTTTCTGTTCATCTTAATTAGAATGTAAATAAATTTAGCAGGAATATAAAAAACTTAGACATAAAGTCCATGAAAAAACAAAAAAATCAACAGATGACAATACATTTGACAAATCATTCTACAGGATCTGTCATCAACAATATAAATTCAAACATTTCTAGAAAGCTCCAGAATTTCTAAATAGAATATTTTATCCAACTGTTTTTTTTTATGATTTCTTTCAAAAAAAAAACAGGTTGATTAACAAATTAACTTGATATCAGAACATCAGAATAAATCAAAATATGAGGCAAGAACAAAAACCACCTTCTGTAAAGTGCTTCAAAAACAGAGTAGAAACATTAACATATCATCAAATTATAATAAGACAATGGGTAAAATGTCAGGAATAGATCTTGAAATCAACATCTAGGTTTGATCAAGGATGGCTTTCTCCTCAGCTCTCTGTTCTGAACTCACTCCGTGTGATAAAAATATGCTGAAAACCAAATATTTAACAATGCACATCTGGAAACAGCTCCAGTGTTTTATCAGGAACACAATGCAAGGATACAATTCAGGAAGTGTGTGCACTTAACAGAAAACAAAATGCCCCTGCACCATTTACACCACTTGAACTTATGATTGAAAAATATTTTGTCACTCACAGACTTCACTGCTGGAGAAATCTAGGAAGAATCTCACTTCTGAGCAGAAACTTAGTGAGGAAAAGGAATTTTCTTATACTTCAGTTTGTTAGAAAACTCTAACAAACTGAAGCAAATTTATGTTGCTTTTTTTCATATTGGGCATTTCTGAACGAAAAGCAAATGATACATCTTGTACCACTAAAAAATCAAAGTGTGGAAAAAAGTATTTTTCCATCAAGTTTTTTTTTTTTTAATCTGTATTTTAAAAAAGGTTAATGGGGGTGCAGTGGTGGGACTGTCACAGGTTCAAGTCCCGGCCTGGTGACCCATGACTTTTCCATCTGTCATCACCCACTTTGCTGTCTGAAAACAAAGACATTCAAAAAAGTCCATGAGATCCAATGACATCTTTTATTCTTAAAAAAAAAAAGGTTTATGCAAATGTTCATCTGAAGTTTCAGATTTTCCGAAAAATAATGAATGCACATTGATAACACATTTTTCTTTATAAGTTGTGCTGTGAAGAACTTTCTCAGGGATTTTATATGAAAAAAATATTTTGATTGGATTTATCACAATGACAAAACATAAGTCTAGTGCAACATCTGGGAAGGATTCTGTCATCCACGGCTGGGTTTGTGATATACTCTACCAGAGGCACAGATATGGAAACATTCTCTTCATCTTACTTTTGTACAGCCATGCAGACATCAACATTTTATGAAATCATGCTTTGTTTAGCCTGGCTGATTATCTTTAAATCAGCAGATGGAAACACACTTAATTGGTATTTTCTTATTTCGCAATATTTGAAAAATTCACTCAGAACTTTAGAAAAGAATATTCTAGACCAAATATTCTTGCAACAACATAATCTAAAACCTGTGAGTAACATATTTAAGGCAAACTTGCATTTTTAAAAAATGAATGTAGGACATTTTTTGGCCTCAATTATAAATACACTAAGTCCTGTTTCTTTGGACTTGCTACACATTTTTTTGAGGATAAAACCAAATATCTGACAGGACATGAAGAGGAGGAGAGAAGTCAGAAAAATATGGAAAACTAAAATAAGTGAGGAGATAAAATTCACCTGAAGGACTAAAGGATTCCAGAGAGATGAACAGCTCCAGCTCTGACTGGAAGAGCGGGTGTCTACAGCTTCGGGCTTGGCAGCAAACTGTGCGCTTCTTGCATAGCTGCTGCTGCCAGGTGTAAAACTGGACATGTAGCAACTTCTATTGGTGAGACTAAGATTGTTCTACCAGTACACCCCAAGCCTGTGCTGTAATACAAAGCAAGAAAAGATGTAATACAACACCTTGCTGTAAATGTTTCAAAAGGTGAGCAGCTACACACACGCACACACGCAAACAAAGAAAAACTGTCAAAATGCACAGTACAGTGTGTTCAGTTTTCGCTTGTGGTCTTTGTTTCAGGAAGATGACAGAAATTTATGCTAGCTGAAAAAAAGTCAGCTTTTTTCAATCATTCTATCTGCTGCAAGGAACATGTTGTTTGATCGCACAGAAATAAGAGCGAGGAGTTTAAGAACTAATGAAAAACGCTCCAGCTGCTGTTTGAATGAAATAAAAACATATGCCTTGTTGGTCATTTTCTAAGGGGAAAAAAAGCAAGACTGTCTATAATGCTCAGGTGAAATAATAAATGATTACAAGCAGTTAGGGTTAGGTCATATGTGTTTCATTTAGATCTGCTCAGGTAATGATTTACTGACACATAGAGTAGATATCTATTCAGGCATGTTTACAGTGTATAAGTAATTGAAAATATGCCAAAGTAAATGCATTTTGATGTTATTCATAATATTTCAAGAAATCAGTGTTCTTTTTAGGCCTTCCATTAGTTGCTGAGATGTGCTGAAAGCAGTGTGATGTCAGAGTTCTCACTCACATATCTTGTACTTTCATTGACTTGAGGACTTTGTTTTGACTTCCACTCATTTTGCACCCTCAAAAAAAACTTCATACCATTCCACTAAACTTCATTCCTACAGCTCAGTATGATTAAAACAGATGTCTTCTAAAAAATTACAATGGAACAGATAAGGAGAATATTTAACGAAATCTACATTGAAGAAATTTTGTGTATTGAAAAAAATGTATGCCAGTCTTGAAAACCAATGGAAATGCAATTATACTCCTTTACAGTAATCATGAATGAAATTACATGATGTATGAGATGATTACATCTCATCCATGTAATGTGGCTAGGTCACTCATATTGCTTCCAATCTGAAAAAAATATGTTGCAGTTAAAAGATTACTTTGCGCTTAGGGTATGAAAAATATTAGGCTTTACTGTAGGAGAAAAACGGTTAAATGGTTGTACTTTTTGTAATATTTAGGTCCAAACGAATGATAATATCTAATAAAACTTTCATTCACATCTGGATTTGTATAACAATTTTTATACACAACAAAATAAAGCCAGTTTATTTTGATTCAATGATCAATCCTAAAGGCATACGCCCAGCATTTGGGTTAAATGAAAAAGCAGGTGTCTTCAGCATTTAGGTATTCAGATATGGGCTGAATACAAGATAAAATGAGCCACCCACTTCCTCTCACCCAGAGCACAGATGTGTCAAACAGCAAGGGTTGTGAGGCTTCTCTTTGAACCAGAGAGGAGGTCATTTTATTTCATCCTGTTTGAAAGAAACCAAACCAATCTGACCAGGGACTCTGCTGTCGCTGTTGTTAGGTGATTATATCCACTCACCTTCTGAGGCCACTGAGTTTTATTTTATGCTGTGCATGAAAGCAAAAAAACTCATTTTCTTCTACAGTTGCAGGAGAAATTTCAACCACGAGTCAGAAAAAAGCTGAACACAGTCAAGCGATGAGGAGGAACGCTAACAAATTTGGATACATAGAATCCCATGATGGACATGTAAATGAGTGGACTTGGTTGGAAATGCCTTCTTCAGAATGGAGTCTAACATGGACTTTGGCCAAAAAAAAAAGATCTCTATTTGTTGGAGATTTGGTTTACAATCAATTATTTCATTCTTCAAAAAAGTCTTTTTCTGTTTAGAAGTAATGCTAACATTTTCAACTGACCCATTCAGAGTTCCAATCTGCTAAAGATTAGAATGATAGCAAGGAGTTATTATAACCTCAGAGACTTGGAAGTCATTGGAAGAGAGGAGTTGTTTAAAATACCAGTGGTGACTTGCAGAAAGCTGGTCAGCAAATTCATGAATGGGCCAGCTGCTGTAATGCCAATAAAACTTAACTGTTGGCATCATGAGCTGAGAAATCATGTAACAGTACATTTTCAGAATGTTGGACTTAAGTAATAAGTGTAGTGAAATACAAGCTGTTAGATTTTCACCAATACAATGATCAAACTATTAGAGTAACATTCATTTGGAGACCAATGGTCAGCATTGTTGTTTTTAGATGTGCTTTTAAAATAAACTTGATATTGACAAATATCAAGGTTTTTTTTGTCAAACCCCAAACTGCTTATGATTACATTGGAATTTGAGTCAACTGTAATTCAAACAGCTGTGTCTCCCTGACATTTAATTGGATCAACATCAAATTGTATGTGCTTCCTCATGAATCCACATCAGAGTGGTAAATTGATTACATCACATTAGCCCCGCCCACTGAGAAGGAAGTCACAGGTTCCCATGGTGAACGACCCTCCATCACTGCAGAACTTTTGAACTTTCTCCAACATTAAATAATCATTTCGAAATACATTTTTAAAAATATTACATGAACACTTTATCAACTTTTTACATCTCCTCTTAATAAGATGTTTTATTGTAATAAGTGCTACAATGTAATAAATAATACTAGGTTTTAGTTTCTGGAACTGATATAATCAAGTTAACTTTACACTTCAGCTGACTAATTTGTGAAGACAAACTTTACATCTGTGTTCAAATTACAAATAACCCAAATTTGAATATTCAGTTCTCTGCAACAAGCTACTTTTATTAGCCAATAAAGTAAGGATATAAATATTTTAATGGGTCATAAAGTGTGAGGAAATAACTATACGAATGGATTTATAGAAAGTGTGTGTTTATGAAGAAAGCTTTTTTTGGAAAGAGCAGAGGGTGGGAAGAGAACTGAGGAAACATGGGGAAGAACAGAGTAGCTAAGCAGATGGAACGCCATAAGCTGAGTTGTACAGTATGTCTCTAAAATGTGTTATTTGGCTAAGATGCAGAGTCACTTTACTTCATGTCTACTTGATTAACAACTCCTGTTTTTTATTAATTTGAAGATCTAACTTTTCAGTCAACATGAGTAAAGATTAGCTCAAGGAACTGAATCTCACTCACCGGTGTACTATGTATTGTTGAGAATTAAAAAGAGGAATAACTTGATTTAGCTCGTTAATTCATTCCTCTTTTTCCCGAATTCTTGTGTTTCTTATATGGGCAGGGAGAAAGAGCAATCATATGACGTCAGACTTCAGATATCCAGAGTTTTATCCAGAGAAAATCAATGCAAGAAGAATGTTACAATAAGCATCTCACCTAGATCATCAAAAGTCCAAGACATGACAAAACAGAAAAAATTAACCGAGTAAAAAAGGAAATAAAAACACAAACAAAAGATGCATCTTTTGTGAAACTCTCACTCAGCACAGAGATTCGAACTTCTGCTGTAAAACAAACCATTTTATTAGAATGTGTATTCTCCTCATTTAAATATATGCATTAGGAGGTGTGGTTTTCCTTTGCGTGGGCTGTCTTAAATGTTAATTTTATTACCTCTGAGACCCACTGAAACACCCAGCTCTTGTCGTACCAGGCTCCTTTAGGCGACCTTATTTACAGCGTGGATCTGGAACGTTATCTCTGCCTCAAAATGATTCAACAAGAAACCAGTTGGTGTTTTTTAAACAAACTCGCACAAAATCTATTGCTTAATACTAACTATAAGTTGAATCTAAAACTAACTAATTAAAAACATGCTTTTTAATGCTTAAAGAAATATACCAATATGTTTGATTATATGTTGTAACGGACTTCTATAGTTTTTAGTGTTTGTCTGAACTTTTCAACCCTGAGTAAAGAATTTAATGCCCTGATACCCAATACACTCCCTGTCTGAAATGCTCCTTATGGAGTATAAGACTGCTTTCTGATTAGAAATTTATGTAAGTTCAGAGAGTCACCAGTTGTCTTAGTTTGGATTTATATCTAAGTTTATCTTAACGTAAAAGTTAGCCTGTGTACTGTCAAATAAACTGGTATGGAGAGGTGAGATCTGTCCAGGGCTCATGCAGAAAACAGATCATAAATGGGCCTAGGAGACTGAAGTAATCTTGTATTGTGATTCAACAATGATTATAAAAAATGTACTATGTTATGTTTTATGTAAAAGTATAATGATTATGAAGTAAGTAAAATCTGAAGTTGATTATTTATAAATGAGTTAAAAACAAGAAATTACAATTGAATGTATAATCGCACCAAATCAAAGTGAAACGAAGTAATGATTGAAGGAATGTATGAATCATGTTTGTGTTGATGAAGTTATGTGATAAAGTTATGATTCTGTATAAAATATAGAAAACTGAAAGCAGAATAAAGGAGGAATAGGGACAGTCTATGGGGCAGGAGACAAGCCTGGGCATGTTCTGATAACAAGCAGAAAGACCTGGTTGGAATGTTCTGGGAACGCAGCCAGGAAACTATAACGTAATCAGTCCAGAGCAGAAGAGAGCAACGGATGACCAAATATGGAAGGACAGAGAGCCTAGTATGAAGTGGTTACATACTTGAGAAATCATGTGATTCGGCCCCGCACACAACAGCAGGAGGACAGAACATAAATAGGCGAAGGCAAAGACAGTCGGGGTCTTTTGTCCGCAGCAAGTGAGAAGAACCAGCAGGCTGAGAGGACATCGTTGGAGCCTCGCCCGGACCCAGAGGGAAGACAATCTACACTTTGCTGGAGGAACGGACGAGACCCGATGGCCAACACCTCTGGCTCCTGATTCGACTGAAGCTCCACACTCAACCCAAAAAGATCTCAAGATTTGCTGCAACGGACTTGGGGACTGGACAAAGGTCACAAAAGTGATGAAGATTTGGGACGTTCGAGAGACAACTACCAACTCTGCTTTGTTCCTGTTCGGATGAGGATTCGTCGCACCGAGACAAGATTCTGCCCAAGGACATTAACATTTCTGTTGCCGAGATCCCCTGTCATCTGGGTATGAGTTGCCTGCACCCAAAAAGCCTTTTAGAAATTGGATGGCACTGTTAGGGAAAGCTGTTAGGAGAAGTTTACATTGATTCCATACTTATTTAGAAATTTTAATCATTATACTTATGAATATTGAATATTAATCTGTTTGCCATTTATCCTTGCTTAAAGCTTGCTTAAATAAAATATATAACTATCAAAATTCTATTAAGATTTGTGGACATTGAAATTAATTGAGTCATCTCATTACTATCGGTTCTTCTACTTAATGTAAAATCAGTGTTCATGGTTCTAGAAAAGTGGTGGCTTCGGACTTTCCTTTAGTTGACACATAAAATAATGACCCTGGGACTTACAAAGTCACTAAAAATATTCTAGTCGGTAACAAGTGCTCGTTATTCTTAGAGAGGGGGCTACCGTTAACAGGAGTGGTTATTGGGGTTATGCAGTTGCGAGGGCTACTCAACTGATTGCTCCTTAACTGAAAAGGGTCATAACTTCTGGATTGTAGGTAGTTAGAGCTAGACGAGTCCCTCTCGACACCAGCTTAGACAGATCGTTCCCCTCAGACCTTCTGCAGAGTAATACCCAGGTTTCAGGAACTTTCCGGACCCGTTAGATGGAGAGCTGGTCAGTAGTCAGCCCAAAGGAGTTGTGAGGTTTGGGGCGGGGCTGACTATTGAGCAATAACATTCATGGCGCCCAAGGTGGGGCAACATATTAGCACAGCCTCTCCCAACTCCTGATGACCTCCTAGGAGCACCAAAAGGGGACTTTGCAAAAATTGACAAATGTGTTGCCAAACGAATTTTTGATAGCCTTAATGACACTGATTGGGTTAAGAATCGCGCCTCACCACGATGTGACATTTGGCAAACCCAAAACACCTTCTACTCCACATGGATATACCACTGCCCGGATCCAGAGATCTTTCCTACAGCCAAGATAATCTTGCAAGCCTATTATGAAGACTATAGCCGGAGAGAAGATTATGAGTGGTGGGATTTGCAAGAAAAGGAGCTGTTAGCCTGGGTCATCCCCTGCCTTAGCGAAACAACAAATTGTTGGATCAAGTATCAATATCTCGCTACTGTCTACTCTAAAGAGCAAATGATCTGGCCTGGATACTTTTGGTGTCCTGACCTTTATGCCCATCCAAGACCATGGCGCATGTTATGTATAAAGAATAACACTGTGTGCACCATAGGACTGGCCAGGAAACCCTGCCAAAACGTCCGAGGATGGGAAGACTATTGTCAAGAACATTATGCTGATGAATACGACACCCATTCACCTGAAGTCGTATGGAGAAAGGTTGGAGGAGTCTGGAGGAGAGCGCTGGGCAGTGGACCTACTTGTATGGATGCCGTCTTGGGATTTCAGCTGAGGTCGCGTAAAAATATTCTTGAACAACCAGTACCATTTATTCCACACCCCCTAATTGCCATCGCCGAAGGACATGCCTTCCGACAGAGCCTATGTCGAGGTGAGGTAGACCCCGGGTTTGACTGGGTTGGACCTAACCTCCTGTACTCAAATCTCACATGTCAGGTCTCCAAAGAAGAATGGCAGAAATGTGGGAAAGGGTTTCACGAACACATCTGTTATTGGTACGAGACCCTGGGTTCAACGGTGGCCACAACTGCTATTGATGTGGTAGATGGAGTTGTCGACGTCATAGGAGGGGGTCTCTCCATTATTGAACATTGGCTTCTAAGTGCTCTCAATCTCTTATGGCCTTATGTACTGGGCATCCTAGGCTTTATCATTGCTGTAATGGTGGGTAAAGTCGTCCTGGAGGTGTGGCTAAAATCACTCTGTCGCTGTAAGGGGAGGAGCTACAAACCCCTCCCCCCAAAGGAGGAGCCTAATTCTGCATAAAAGAGTGCTGCTGTGCCCTGCTGAGCCACTTTTTAGTTCTCATCGCTGCCGTCAACAACTGATCCTATCAAGACCATTCCCCCACATCATGGCATCCAACTCATCGAATGCTATTACACTTTTTACACCTATTCAAGTGAGTAGCGTTGAATTTGTTGGAATACTCACAGCTTGGATGGCCTACTGCCACACCGGTACCTGGTCTGCGGGACAACCCCTGCGCATCTTTGTTACAATGCAGGGGTATGCGAAGATCATCCTGCGACCAGTTCTCCTCGGAAGATGGGATATGGCTACGTCCCTCTTCGCTTCATACCTGATGGGCCGCACATACATCAACTGGCGTCGAGGCTCCATAGTGGTCCTGTGGTTGGCCATGGATACCACTGCCATGGTAGTGGAGCTGGTGTGTGGGGGCATTCATTCTACTCGCACCGGTCCCCTCAAGATCGCTACAGCAATCATAGAAGGTCTTCTGGCAGTGTCAATCATAACCTATTTGGCCAGCCAAGCAGTATCCATCAAGGGTTGTAGTCGGAACCGTTGGGTTCGGAAATGGATCGTTTTGGCCCTTTGGGCTACATGCTGGGGGATCTTGGTGGTCCTCTATTGGATGAAGGAGACCTCTACCCTACCCATCATCGTGTGGCTCATGACCTATGCATCAATATTTGTGGAAAACACCAAGATGAAGGGTCTGGAGGACGCAGCGCCAACTTATGAGAATGTCCCTCCTATCATCAACTCCCCATGGCTCGCAGCACAGGCCGCTGCGCAATCTGCGGCATCGTCCGGCACACTGGCTTAATATGCTTCTCATTAATGCTTCTTGCGCTTGTTTTGCGAAAAAGTAATGTGTATTAATCTGCAACCATTAATCATGAAGTTACCTAGGTTACTATTTCTCTTCAGGCACCAATCTGCTGTGTGGGGTGTGGAACAGCCGCAGAATCCTCTGGATTCCTTTGGGTTGCATCGTCTGCCCGCTGGTGTCACGGCTGCGTGCCCATACACTACGATAATGTGACGGGCTGACTATTGCGCAATAACATTCAGTACTATTGTGCTAATTTAAAATTCTATTTCAACAGTATGTAGACATCAGTATCACTTGTTATTTAAGTTGCATTACTTTTGTTGAACCAACCCCCTGTACATGGCTGGATGTACAGGGGTTGGTGTTCCAGCTTCCTCTCAGAGTCCAAATACACGACTGCTAGGTCAAGGAAATTCTCTTTTAAGGGCAATGACACTATCTGCCTTTGGCACATAGAATCCTTTTATAGCAAAATGAAGTAACTATGAACTTCATTTGTTAAATAGATTATGTATGACTTAAAAGACAATTTTCTTTGTAATTTCACACCTTGAAATTGGGCCTCTGTCTCTTTAAAAACTCCGGCTGCTTCTGAAACTCCACCTTCAGAAAGTTGTAACCCTTTGACAGTTTTTTTTTTTTTTTTTTACCAGTGTTGCTTTGAGAAATGGCTTCATTAATGAGCTCAGTAGATGTGCAGGTTCACCAGGTGTTTGCTAATTGCTACTGGCTAGTCTGAAGGAGCTGAGGGAGAGATCACAGGAAAGAGCTGATATCTGGGTCAGAAGAGTGGAAGCTTGGAAACTGCAGCTCCAAGGAGGAGCCTCATGTAGAAGGCGGAGCTATGTCCACTCAGGCATTTTGAGCAGCTGAACGGTTGCCACGGGAGATTAAAGGATTTCTCAAACATGCATGAAAAAATCAAGGCAACACTTCAGATATATTTTAATAACATCTTAACATGATGTAAAGCACAAAAAACATAATACTGCCATTTTAAATGTTTCTAAACTCCTAAACTCAGTGTTTTAATTGCTGTATGAAACAGTAATAAGGACATGACATCAACTTTATTTATCTGCAACCAAACAACAACAGTCAAAATGTCTCAAGAAGAGTTTTTTTTAAGCCAAATTGTCAAAAATTTGCCACATTATGTTATTATTCTTTAATTACAACCAAACTCAACAAAAAGTACAAAACCAATTCATTCCATCCATTCTCTGAGCACCCTTCTCCCCTAACGGGGTCGGGAGGTGCTGGTGCCTATCTCCAGCTGCGTTCCGGGCCAGAGGTGGGGTACACCCTGGACAGGTCTCCAGTCTGTCGCAGGACAACACAGAGAGACAAACAAGACAAACAACCATGCACACACACCCTCACACCTAGGAAGAATTTGGGAAGGCTAATTAACCTGACAGTCATGTTTTTGGACTGTGGGAGGAAGCCGGAGAACCCGGAGGGAACCCACGCACATGCAGACTCCGTGCAGAAAGACCCTGGGCCGTGAATCGAACCCAGGACCTTCTTGCTGCAAGGCAACAGCGCTACCCACTGCGCCACTGTGCAGCCCAAAACCTATCCACCATTTATAAATATATTCTATCTCCATATAAATTGCCTGCCAGTCTTCACTGCAATAAATAAAATATGCAAATTATGCTGCATTAATTCCTTAACAGTGTGTTCTGTGACAACATATCAGATTAGTCTTAATTAAAATAAGCCTTTTGTGGGAAAGGCATCATAAGTACACTTCACTGATCTGCATTGCTTTTTTAGCACTGTTGACAGCTCAATTAATATTTCTCAGTCACATGGCAGATGTGGCACTTACCAGGCTTAAAACAAGTGATGAACAGCATATTGGAAAGCAGCCGTCTTCAAGATGCTTTCTTGAAGACTGTTGAAAGAATGAAACCTGAAAAAATAAAGAGTAAATAAAAATTAAACAAATCCCATTTAAAAAATGTCATAGCTTCAGGTTCTTTGTCATGAGGAAGTATTCTTAATGTCTTAATTTTCCTCTTGAGGCACATGCTATAAACCCTGAAAATGAATGCTAGATCGTGATAAGAATCAGGAAAACTACAGCAGTGAAAAGGAAAAAAAATGAAATTAAATTTGGTAAAAGTGACATAAAATGGACTCTAAACAAATGAGTCACTGAATATGTTTTAAAATGGCAATTAAAGGTGCTGCTCCTTTAGTTTCAGCATCAAGACCGCCAGAAAAAGATTCATTTAGTTTAATTTCAATTCAGTTAGCCTAACCCTAACAGCAATAGGTTGGGATTGGCAGTTACCCAGGGTGGCATTGGAAGGGAAGAGGAACCAAAATATGGGCGGACTTGTTATGTTTTGGATGTTTTTTTATTTTATTTTATTTTTTATGGAATGGACAGAAAGCACAGGCAGGTAGTCACTAGTTACAGTTACCCAGTTACATCTATTTGAGTAACATTTTGGAAAAAACACATTTTTGTGAATAGTTCTACGACATAAAAATTTTTGATTTTGTTTGAGTGAGTATTTCTGCACTGCACATTGCAACAAACACAACATTCCCAGTGTTAAGCATGATGATGGCATGACCACATTTTAATTACATATATTTTTTGTCTTTTTTTGTAGAAGTCAATTTTCACTTTCATATTAACGTTTTTTTTTTTATTATTTTAATTAGGTAAAAAAAACTTATGATTGATTTGTAAAAACAATAAAGGGGTAAAATGTCTGAGATGGTGAAAACTTTTCATAGAAATTGTAAACTTAAACAAATTATTCAAATAAGTTAGAAAAAAATGCTTATCTTTTGTGTAGAAGTGTGTGTTTTAAAGTGTGTGTGTGAGGTGAGGGCTGGTACTTTTGGTGCAGTCATGTGAGAACCACCACTGGCGAGCTGCACTGGCGAGCTGCACCGTCTTCTGCAACGTCTTCTGCAATGCTCTGCAGCAGCAGAGAAACATCTGGCCTCCCTGGCAGTAGCTCCAACTTCAAACTGAAGAAACAAGATGAGGTCAAATTTCACAGAGTTCATGGAAAATTCCAATATTCCTTCATATTTATTCCTTCATATTTATATATATTCCAAATTCCTTCATATTTGTGGTTGTAACATGACACAGTATGGAAAAGTTCAAGGGGTATGAATACTTTTGCAAGCTGCTGTCAAAGGGGTGTACAGATTCCCCACATTTCTCATGAACTCATCAGCAGGAGCTTGTCTTCAGTGGGTTGATTGTTGTTTTCTGGAATGTGGCTCTTCTACTCATGCTGCCTTTCTGATGCATCAGCTTCCAGGTCACCGGTTCTCCTGCTGTTACTTTTGGTTGAGCCCCAGTTTGGGAACACCAGCACCAGTCCACAGGTCTTGTCAGTTTGGACCCAGTTGCCTATCCATCATTCATTAGTTCTCAGCAAACTGTCATCCGTAAGTCATATTTGTTGCTCTTTCCACACTAGAGTCTTAAAAATAATTGTTGACTTGCTGCTATATATAAATACCACCTGCTATTGGAAAGCAGTAAGCAGTGTTGTTTTTGTTGAACTGGCCTTGTTTTTTTAGATTGAGTCAATATCAACATTTTAAAAATAATCTGTAGCATAACTTGAATAACTGAGCAGGAAACATTTTACTGACTAGCAATGGGGTGAAATCTGGTAGGATTATTTTTATTAATCAAATTTGGTGTAAGTGTCTCTTATTGATTTTAGTTTGACATTTTTAGTCATTTTAATGCAGTTCTGTACTTTTGCAGCAGGGTTGAGCAGTTTTGAAAACTGTGATTGTGTTCCTTCCTTTCCTCCCGTCTCATTACTTCAGTCTGTCAGGACAAAAATTGTTTGTATTTTTAGGCCTGTGCTTTCAGCAGCATCTTGAGAAGTTTTTTAAAAAAAAGAACATCACAGTTTTAAAGCCTCACCAGTGGTTCTGTTAATCATACTTTGAAAGGCTCTTCAAAAACCACAGTGGCATAACTACAGCAGCCGAAATAGCTAAGTGGAATTTTGCAAGCTGTTTGATTTTCTGCTAAGAGTAAAGTTCTTTATAATTCATGCATAGAAACAATCTGTTCAGAAATATTCAGATAAAAAAACAACAACAAAAAAAAACTGACTTTTGTACTTTTTCTGCCCTTTATGGCAGTTCTATTGGTACATATTCATTAAAAATGAGTCATCATGCATGGTTGGCATTTTATAAACATATATATTTTCTGTTCATACTTTAAACTAAATGTGGATTTCAAACTGTGCAAATGAAGTTAAGTGCAGCTGAATGGTGACATTTATTTTTTGTTGTTGTTTTTCCTGTTGTGGGCAATGGGGCCCGGCAAATACCTGTGTTTGAACGGACGGCGGAGTCCGGCGGTAACAGGCGCTTAAATTCCGTGACAAAAAGAAAAGGAAAATAAAAAAATTAAAAATTAAAAAAAAAAAAAAAAAAACACTTGGTATTTTATTATATGTTGCATGACTTTGTGTTGTGTTTTTATGATGTAAAGCACTTTGAAATGCCTTGTAGCTGAAATGTGCTATACAAATAAAATTTGATTGATTGATTGATGATTAAACAGAGTTATCGGAAAAATTAAAGTGAAAAAACTTTGAGACCAAACTTTTTCTTGGTCTTTCTCTGCATACAGCCAACTTATTTCTGAGTTAAGCTGAATTGAAAACGCTATCACTTCAGTTTGAAGTATAGTAAGATAACAAATCTCGTAATATTAAAATGGTGCATTATTTTAAGTGACTTTGCGTGTCTGAAAAAGCATCATGTATTATTATTGTTATATCATAATAATATACGACATATAAAATGTCATAAACCTCTCAAATCACTATCAAGCTGCTGCTAATGAGGGAATTCCTCTGGAGAACTTTCAGCTGTTTTTATGTGTCGTTTGTAATTCTGATTTTAAAGTCATTAAATGGTTGTGGAGTCGTCCTGTTGTATTGTGAGTCAGATCATAAGGACGTATCTGACTGGTTGTGGCCTTGAAAACGCTCCATGAGTATTAAATTGTTGGTGATAATTTTGGATACTTTGAGAATAGGATAAATATTGCAGTTAGCTAACCGCTAGCCATCAAACAGACCAAAATTAGCTTCAGCTTGAATTGAAACACCAATTCACTGTGATTTATATTCTGGGCTGCATTCATCCCATTTATAAAACAATTTATTCATCCTGGTTTGAGCATCTCTATTCTACATTTTATGTTTCATAAAATATAGAAGAATGTTGCAAAAATTACAGTGCAGCGACTGCCAGGACATATGTTTGCTGGATGGACCCAAGTCCAGCAGACAGAAGCATCAAATACAGAATAATGAAAAAAAATAAAATAAACAAACTTCCAAAAGTCACAGGGAGCCAGGACAAAACACAAAACATAAATCCAAGGGAAAAAGCAGCAAGGAGACTTGAGGAGAACATGAGGCAGAGTGAGGTCCTAACGACATTAGACAGGAGAATCCAGCAAGGAGGAACTGAGAATGAGTTGTTTATATTGGGGAGGTTGATAACTCAAGAAGGAACAGATGATTGATTAGAAACAGATTGTAGGTGTGAGGAGAGAGAGAACAAAAGTGAAAAAAGAGC
This sequence comes from Poeciliopsis prolifica, assembly GCF_027474105.1. Lineage (NCBI taxonomy): Eukaryota > Metazoa > Chordata > Actinopteri > Cyprinodontiformes > Poeciliidae > Poeciliopsis > Poeciliopsis prolifica. Next base: position 95,116 of record NW_026562468.1, on the reverse strand, counting down.
AAGAGAAAGTACACAAGAAACTAATAAATCTAACACTAAAGAATAATCAGAGCTAAGAAACATAATGAAACTGGAGTAATAACGAATAGCTTGACACAAGGAATAAACATAACTAAAACACAAAGAGAGACTGAAGTAAAACAGAAACAAGACTGATCTAATCAAAGTGAGTCTAAAGAACACGGAATAATCCAACCTCAAAAATCAGTCAGAACAACCCAGGACATAACATGGAGTTTAGTTTCCGTACAGTGACGTTTGTTTGAATGGCAGAACTGAACAGAATCAGGGTTTTATCAGAAAAACAACACTACATTTCTTTTCTCTCAACAAAAACAGCTGAGCTGCTGTCATAGAACTTTGTTTGAGCAGCTAGTCTGGGGCTGTGCTCAGCTAAATCATCGTTACAACTTGGGTTAAGTTTTCCTTTTTGACTTATTTTAAGATGTTAATTGTTGAGCCTGTTACGTTTGGAGAAATAAACTGTGCTTTTTTTATGCTTTTTTTTTAAAAAAACTCAAGCCAAATCGGCTTGGTATGTGTTCAGTTTTGTACATTACGTTTTCTTTGTCAACTCATGTTGGTTAATTCAAAACGAAATCTGTTTTCTGCAGATTTTACTGCAATGAACTAAGACTTGAAAAACTTCTAACAAAAATGTGCAGATATGTATATTTGTAATATGAGTAAGAAACAAAACAGTAATGAAGACAGGAAAAGTTTTTTTTTCTCTCCTCCACCACAAATAATCAGCAACACTTTTTATAACATTACATAAAAAAGATAACTTAATGGAATGTCGTAGCATATGATAATATTGAGTGTTGCATTAATATTTGCATTCTTTCAGAACATCACTTTGCGTTTTCTTCTGTATTGCAGAACAAACTGCTCTTATCCTGCACACTATCAGTGCTGAGGTGGAGCAAAGCGAGACATCTGTAGAAATGTCACATATTAATAAAAGTGTCTTAACCACAAGATGTGTCAGAGAAACGCATCGCTTTCAGATGCATGTTGTTACCCATGAATGGTAAGGAAGTGAAGAGGCCTCTCGGGGAAAAAAAAATTTAATTGCCAAGTGCCGCTCAGTCATGTTACAGGGCCTTTTTGTGCAGATGCTGATATTTTCCGACGTACCGTGAGTGGGGCTGATAGAGAATGACGCCAGCATTCATCTAAATTCTCCAGGAAGGAAGGATCACGAAGACACTAATTGGTATGATGCACTCCACCGCCGAGCAGTCACCAGCTGGTTTTCACATATGAGCGGCCGACTTTACAGATGACTTCCTTTACCTGCACAAACTTCTGAACAGGCCAGAGCATGTTCCCACTGTTTGTGTCATGTGTGGACCCTGCCAACCTGGGGGTCTTTGTGGCCTGGCAGTGTGCCACCCCACAAAACCTCTCTGCCCAGGAACAGTATCTCTTTGGGTCGCAGACACGAATCACTGTAGACAATCTGTTCTGTTTGAAAGCCTTCTGGCAGGAAGCTGAGCCGCTGTCGTAGAACGTTAAGAACAAATTTTGCTGTCAGAAGTGAGACATTATCTGTATCGATGGCTATTTAAGAAGGCATGCTCTGCTCCTGACCTGCTGCTCTCTCTCTCTCGGCTAAGAATAGTTTTCTTCTCTCCTCGGTTTAGTATGTGAAGCTTCAGCAAAAAAGAACAATTTGAAAAGTAAAATTTGGTGCCAGCTACCTCCTGTGAGGAACAGTGACCACTGTTTCAAGGCAGAGGCGGCTACAAACAAAAGAATAACAGAAAATTCCACTTTGCAGAAACAACAATTAATAGTGGCAATTTCAAACAATTTGTTGAGCTTAATCAAAGAAAGACAAATAAACAATAAGCCAAATCATTACATGTCCAGCTGTGTTGCCTGATATGGTAAAAATTAACTGAAATTACCTCCGTTTGAACTGATCTCTGCAGCTTTCACTGTAAAAATTAGCATTACTGCCCTGTCCCCTGCTGCAGTCCTGTCCACTCAGGCTGTAACAATAGGTGTGGTAATAGCAATCACAACAGCATTAATCTCCATAAGAGCAGGTTAATGGAAAGGCTGACTGTGCTGAAAACAGCACATTTCTCAGTTAAGAAAGGAGATGAAACAACGGAGGCAGGAGCTTGGCCGCTTTGTTTCAGCTTGTTTGTGATTCCAGCAGCGCAGTTCAAATATGCAGCTCAGAAAAAGACAAGAAGGTGACAGTGTGACTATAGGAGGGAGTAAAAACACCCCCTAAAAGATCAGCAGCACAGCAAAACTCTCAGTAAGATGAACATTTTCAACACTCTCCCACCAGAATAACAACACATTCAGCAGCAGAGCAGCAGAATTGTGAGTCGGCCTGCTATGACTCTCAGCTTCCCCTCCAGGGAGCTTCTGAGGTAACAGCAACGGAGAAATAAATAAAGATGTCTCTGGAGATGCTTGGACCTCCGCGAGAAGCAACCTAAGCTCTTTCTCAGTTGTTTTCTAACATATCTATTTGTTCCTTTGTCCTTGCCTTTGTTTAAAAACATGGTTTTGCAGTGGTGTTGAAATAACTCATACTTTGTATTTTTGAAATCAAAGATTCGAATCAAAGATGAGAATATTGTATAAAAAGTAATTCATTTGGTGTGGTAGGTCTCAAACATCTGACCATGCCATGATGGTATGCATCAACCATCATACCATCACAGATGATTGAGATGTTTATGTATTTTCAGACCCAGATGCATATGGAAGAACCACAGTGCTGGTTCTATTTAACCTCTGCTCAGAATCCAACACTGTTGATCATGAAATATTACTGAAGCTAATGGAGAGCTGGGTTGGACTCTCAGGCACAGCGCTTCACTGGTTTGTGTCTTATGTGGGGAACCCTAGGGTTCCATCTTTGGTCCCCTTTTATTGAACATCTACGAACTCCCAACAGCTCATATTATAACAATAAAACTATTTACCATAGCTATGCAGATGGTACACAGTTCTAAAACTTCACCAGGTGACAATGAACCCATTCAATCATTGAGTAGAAGCTTAGATTAAATCTCAAATAGAAACAAAAATGGTTTGTGGAAGCGGAACAATCAAGATTTGACACATAACTTCAGTTATTACAGCGAGGAACTAGAGATCAGGATGAAATCTGGGAATAGTGATGAACTCTGACCTGAACCTTCAGAGTCACATGAAGACAAAATCGACCTTCTGTCACCTGAAGAACATCTCCAGGATTAGAGGACTGATGTCTCAGCAAGATTTACAGAAACTCATCTGTCATTCTATTCTATTCTATTCTATTCTATTCTATTCTATTCTATTCTATTCTATTCTATTCTATTCTGTCTTTATTTGAACTGATCACTGCAGCATTGTCCTCTCAGGTCTGTCTAAGCCAGGAAGCTAGAGGACATCAGTTCTGAAGTCCTTCCTCTGACTGCCTATAGCAGACTGACAGACTTTTGACATTCTCTTTTCAGAATTGTTTTACTCCATTCACATTGGAGGAATGTGAATGGAGTAAATAAACAGTTTGTCTAATATCATGGCACTGCTTTATAATTAGACTTAAGCCTAGACTTTGTCTAGGCCACTCCAAAAACCTAATGCTTTCCCTTTTTTAGCCATTTAGAGGTGAACTTGCTGGTTTGTTTTTAGATTGTTGTCCTTGAACATAACCCAAGTGTCCTTGAGCAATCACAAATTGACACCTGGGCATTCTCCTTCAGGATTTTCTGCCAGAGGATTCTGACTCATCTCTTATTCTGGCAATAATCAGTCCAGGCTGTTGCGAGTGCATATGCATCATAAGAGTGTAACTATTTAGTTATGTAGCAAAGCATTTTCATGCAGGGCTAAATTGGTTTCAAAAACTTTTCCTATAATAAATAAAATCATGATTCAGAAACAATTTTGTTTCTCACAGTTCTTCAGAAGCACCTTCTGCAACAACCTGAAGCATTGTGCTCATCATTCGAGGTTATAATTCAAAATCACTGAGCTATCTTAAAGAACAGTGAAATAATAGGAGTAAAGGTGCAAACTCTGTAAGGCAGTCCTGGTCAGAAATAGCACACTGCTGATACCTGCTTAAGGCCTCTATTGAGAAAACTAATGTAGGAGATGATAAGAGGAAAAGCAGCATTACTGATTCAACACTTATGTTCTCATCATTAGTCTTTATGAAGTTGTTTTGCTTTCATCTCATTGCTTGAACCACAGAAAATCAGGTTTTAATACATAAATCAATTAGATATGAAAACAGACAAGGTTTCTTATCTAATTAAAAGTACCTTCTAAAAACAACATTCAAGTATGTATTAAGCATGTTTCATTAATCCCAAATGTATCCATTAATGGTGTTTTTTTTTGTGCTCATGTAATCTGATATAAAAGTTCTAATCTCATTAGCTGTGTGCAGAAAATCATCTGAAGTAACAGAAATGAAAGCCTGAAAAGAATAGACTTTGTGTAATGTGATTTACCAAATGAATTCAGTCACAGAAATAAATATTTTGAATCTACAGAATATGACTGTAGCTACAGTTATATGCTTAATATAATAAAATATACAAAAACCTAAACAAAACAATAATGTGTGCCTTCTTCAGAAACCTCAAATATGATCTGATCCAAGATCAGAGTTCTGCTCTGTACCTCTGTCTCTGCACTGCTGTGTTTTTAATCACATTTGTCCTTCACTGGGGTTTATATATATTCTCAATGGCAGCAGTAAAGCAACATTTAAGCTGTATGTGAAAATGCTGCTTGCATTTCAGTGAAACCTGGCCAGTGGCGATTTGGATATGAGAACATGGTGTGGTCATCGGTGCCAGATGAGCTGAAGAATATCTTGTTTGGATATTCTTTTAAAGACCATCTATTTAAAGATGCTCTTTAAAAGAATTGAAAAAACAAATGGGGTTAGAATAATTATGTTTTGTTATCATTCTTACATTGGTAGTTATAATAGATTTGGTATTCACATCCCTGAGAAAAGCTCTCATACTTGTTAGACTTTGGAGCTGCAGCTGTGTACAGACCTTGAAGCTGCAGCCACTTGTATCTTCGGGATACTCCTATCTGCCTCCCTCCACATTCCTTTTCTACTTTCCACTTTGTAATAAAAGAGAAAGCCCTAACAAAGGGTCTTCAGAGCGCTCAGTGAATGGCTTGAAGCAGCAGTTTGCTGGGTTCTCTCCTTTTGCAAAAGCTTTCATAAAATTCACGTGCGTTGTCTGTTTGTTCTTTTATTTAGATTCATTAATACCTATCAAAAGGAGTGAAAAAACAAAAATATACAGAAAAGTGGAAACAAAGTGTTGATATCAGATAACACTCACTCAGACTCAGGGTTGCCCATTTATTGTATTGTTTATCATTTATCATGAAAAATGTCTTATGAGAAGAATTTTGATTTGTTATTTTCTCAATAAATTTTGATTTAAAATATTTTTAAGAGCCATTTTATAATCTCATTCCCTCACCAAAACCTTCCTGCAGTGTTGCCCTGATTCGTTCATGCATGTTTGAAAATCCCTTTAATCTCCATGGCAACCATTCAGCGTAACAAAATTTCTGGGTGGACCTAGCTCCACCTTTCAGATGAAGCTCCTCCTCAGAGCTGTAGTTTCCCCTCCCCAAAAATGGCATCATGTCCCTGAAAAACACATAACACTACCTCTTTATGTAAGTGGAGTCCTGAAGAAGCCTATTTCCAATAGGAATGTTTTTCAAGAATAGTATTTGTGTTTATGGGACTATGAATGCTGTGCCATGCAGTCACAACCACACAGTGAACTGCAAAGGAAATAATACATCATTTTTATCTTTGTTACAATAGTACCACAAAATATCTCCATATGATTCTATCCACATAACCCTACACAGAACTTTCAAATGCTAAAAAAATCCAACAGCAACTAAAGTCCTCACAAATTACATGTAATGTAATTTGGATGTACATCATTGAAATGATGCAATTATCATTTTCACATAATTGCATCTCTTTGCATTTATTCATCATTTGAAATACAATAAATACAATAAAGTGCATTACATTTAACAGGTACAAAAACTTTTTAAAGCATGTACCTTCTGATATAAGTTCCACTGGGAAATATGTATAATCTTAGTTTATAATTTTTCATTTAGAGAGAAGTATTAATCAGGGATTGTATAACTTATTTGGCAATGTAATGGCAGAAATTATTACATATAATAACGGGCTCATTTGAGTGAAAACAGAATGCTCAGGCTGTTTACACAAATTACAGAGCAGCCATTATTTTGGGGGAACATGTTTAGGCCCCTGCAGCTAGAAAACCTTTTATGAACTGGAGAGAACATGGCTCTTTACAAAGATCTCTCGGGGCAGCAAAATCAGAGCCAGTGAGTCACTTAATGATAAGAAAGCAGGAACTATATGCTGAGGAATGATCTGGGGCCCCCTCAGTGGTTGTGGAAAGACCAATGTTGCACAAGTTGCTCTAAGTTCACACATTATTAGACAATTATTCAGATCAATTTTGTTTTTCCCCCTTTTGAATAGCATTTTCTTGAATATTTTTATAGTAACAGCATAGCTCTCATATTTATGTTTATATTTGTACAAAACATTTTATTATAGCACATCAATATTATTCTCTGTTTATATCTTTGTACAACTGTTTATAAATATTTATATCCTGTATAGCACTTCTGGATAGATGCAAACTACATTTCGTTGCTTTGTACATGTGACAGTGCAATGACAGTAAAGTTGAATTCTATTCTATTCTATTCTATTCTATAATTTTCCATTGGGTATTATTCAAATAGTATCCAAATCCATTATATTGAACCCTATTCAATTTCTTTTTATTCTGTTCTAAATCTAAGTGCTGCTGCATAATGTGACCTCCGGTGCTTGTGCCGGGAGCAATGAGGAGACATGGGGCTATGAGCATATCATAGATTTATCCTTGCACTACCACAAGATTTACTGACATGTCTTTAGAGGTGAAGAAACAGGTGCATTTTGTTGTAATTCCTGTCAGCGAAAGGCTTCCAAGATTCCTCTGGAATGAGCTGCATGACTGCACCGGCCAGCAGCAAGGCCTCCACTCCTCATTCCTGGAGTGGAACATTCATCCAATCTGAAACACGTCTGCATCCGAGCAGCATGCCATTAGTCAGGAAGCGCAAAGGTGACTTAAACTTATCATCAATGCGTCATTAACCTTTAATGAACTGGAGGCCTTTTCAGGACAAAGCTGTTCAGGTACTGCCGATCTCTAGGTGGCTGCGTCCCTCTGGGTCTTTTAGCCGTGTAAAGAAAGATTTCAGTCAGACTACTAGAAAAGAGAGAATAATTTACATCCTGTTATATGTTGGCCTGCGTCTTTAAATAAAAGCGTTTCATCATGTTGGATTGGATTCCACTGACATTGATGAGGTAATAATTGGTACATAAAACATGTACCATTTAACATGTACAAAAACAAGTACAAAAACTGCAAAGGAATAATACATCATTTTTATCTTTGTTACAATAGTACCACAAAATATCTCCATATGATTCTATCCACATAACCCTACACAGAACTTTCAAATGCTAAAAAAACCAACAGCAACTGGATTATTTCAATGCTAATTAAGTTTCTGCTGTTGTCTTGGCTTATTGCTCCACAAATCAAACTGCTAGAAAAAAAACACTGCTGAGTAAAACCAAACCAATTTGGGTTATTTTGCTATCACAAGAGAAATGTGTCATGAGTTTGACATAACACGCTTGACTTCCAACCAAAACTGAATTGATGTGAAACTGTCACCACCTTGAATCCACATTCATGCCATAGATTCAACAAAGTGTTAAATATATTGTTGCTGAAATTTTGGTTTCTTTTAATATTGTTAGCATCACACAGTTGATACAGAAATCGGTTGCAAATCCATCCACATCTCTCTTAACATACCATATCATACCCTACCAACTTTATTTATTAAGCACTTTAAAACAACCACAGCTGATACAAAGTGCTGTACATAAAATAAATAAAACATGATGCAAAAAGATTAAGACTCCTTATGACAGCTACTGTCATTCTCAACATATTGTTGAGTATGTTGAGAATTGCTTGTGAAAGATTTTCAATTAAGTTTAATAAGGGTTTTTAGATATGGTTAAAAATGGCCGCCAATGTAGAATAATGATGAGGCTTCAACAAATGATGTAACATTTTTTACCCAATTTTCTGTTAAAACAGAAGTTTCATTTTTCACATGATGCATGAACATTTGCTCTTTTAGACAAAGATTACATTTAGCAAAAAATTTACCTGAACTCATCACTGGTATCCATTCAGTTAACTGAGCTTTTATTAATGCATTTGAAGTAAACTTTTACATGGTAGAAGGATACTACAGCATCAGTAATAAATAATAATAATAATAATAATAATAATAATAATAATAATAATAATATAATAATAATAATAATAATAATAATAATAATAATCATGAATTTGTTGCAGTTTTGAAAAATGTGACCTAAATATCCTTAACACTCCAGCATAGCTTTGGCTGGTTGTTTCACTGCTCTTCTTGTTGCAGTTGGTCTGTTAATTTAAAACTCTTGGATTTCTGTCACAGAGCTGACCTTTATGTATTGTCCACAGATTTAAAATAGGGTTAAAGTCAAGGCTTTATAATAGAAATTAAACTTTATCTTTTTTTTATGTGTGTTTATTTGTGTTATTTTGTCCAAGTCTTAAAAACCTGTACCAAATGTTGGACCCTCAGATGGAAGTTAATTGCAGAGGATGTTCAAGAACAATGTGAGGTCCTCCAAGGTTCAAGCCTGTAATGAACTGGAAAGTAAAACAGGTGTGTCACTTTGCACACATGAACAGGCAAGGGAACCTCCTAAAAGAAGAATCCCTTCAAACACCGTTTGCAGCTGCCCCCATGTATTGACCAAATGATGACAAGACAAAGACTGACTGGATTAAAATGGCAAGAGGAATGTTTGGAGGTGTCAAGTTGAGGGTAATAACGGTGTTGTCAAAGTAAGACCTTAACATAAACTATTCCTAAGGCAGCATCTAGTTCAAAGCAAGTGGAGTGCAATGGATCTCTTTACCAATGTGGGTCCTTAAAAAGACAGCAAAACCAGCTGGTATGTGGGCAAACAGTTGAACTTGTATTTCTGCATGAAGTATCCAAAGCTTACAACCAGTGCAAGGCTTTGTTCACCCCCCGGTAGAGTTCTATTAACTAACTGATGAAGAAAACCACCAACCATCCACACAACCCTGCAAGGATATGTGGGTATGTATGATAGATGGATGGATATATGGACCTTGGACACAGTTGAACAAGGAGTTGGAAAACAGTAAGAATCTTATTAAATGCAGATATATTCACCCAAAGCCCTGCTCAGTTTGCCAGTCTCTGTGTTTCTTACACTTTTGCGTCATGTTTTCTTTCCTGATAAACTGGAGTTCGTAGAGTAGGTTGCCACAAGTTCTGACTTCTTTTGGTCAGAAGTTTGCAAGCTTCAGCCTGCTGTCAAAATAAATTAATTTACATAAACCATTAAAAAACCTGCCATACCATCATGCGCCTACCGCTTCCAGTCGACTTCTTTGTCTTTTTGTAAACATTAAAGATTCGCAAACTACACTAAAAGCCACATCCGAGTGCAAAACCTTTTATCAAAAAACTAGAGTTTAAATATATATATATATATATATATATATATATATATATATATATATATATATATATAAATTCCCTTCTCACCCACCGCGGGTGGTTCTTATCCTCTGAGCTCGGGTCCTCTACCAGAGGCCTGGGAGCTTGAGGGTCCTGCAGTATCTTGGCTGTGCCAAGGACTGCTGCACATTTCTGGACTGAGATGTCTGATGTTGTTCCTGGGATCTGTTGTAGCCACTGCTCCAGTTTGGGGGTTACTGCCCCGAGGGCCCCGATGACCACAGGCACCACTGTGGTCTTCACCTTCCAGGCCCTCTCCAGTTCTTCCCTGAGGCCCTGGTATTTCTCCAGTTTCTCGTGCTCCTTTTTCCTGATGTTTGCAATCACTTGGTATTGCTACATCAACCACAACGGCTTTCCTTTGATGTTTATCCACTACGACAATGTCTGGTTGGTTCGCCATTACCATTCTGTCTGTGGATCTGGAAGTCCCACAGGATCTTAGCTCTGGCGTTCTCCACCACCTTTGGGGGTGTTTCCCACTTTGATCTCGGGGTTTCCAGTCCATATTCCGCACAGATGTTTCTGTACACTATGCCTGCCACTTGGTTATGTCGCTCCATGTACGCTTTCCCTGCCAGTATCTTGCACCCTGCTGTTATGTGCTGGACTGTCTCAGGGGCCTCCTTGCACAACCTACACCTTGGGTCTTGTCTGGTGTGGTAGATCTGGGCCTCTATTGCTCTGGTGTTTAGGGCCTGTTCCTGGGCGGCCAGGATGAGGGCTTCTGTGCTGTCCTTGGTGTGTCGGGTTTTGCAGTCTCGGGCAACTGTGCGGTCTACGAGGAGTTGGTGTTTGGCTCCTCTGGTATTTACACCGATACCCTTCTGTGCCGTGCTCATGTGTTTATCCATGTGTTTGCTTATCTTGGGCCGCTATGATGCCTGACATGAGCTTCCAGGTTGTGGAGAGGCAGGTTATTGGTCGGTAGTTGGGTGGGACTGGATCCTTTGATGGATCCTTCTGGATTAGGATTGTCCGCCCTTCAGTTAACCATTCAGGGTGAGTCCCACTTTGTAGCAGCTGGTTCATTTGGGCTGCCAGTCGCTCATGGAGAGCAGTGAGTTTCTTTAGCCAGTAGGCATGGATCATGTCAGGCCCTGGTGCTGTCCAGTTTTTCATGCCTGAGACTCTTTCTTGAACATCTGTCGCAGTGATGGTTACCGGGGCTTGCTCAGGGAGGTTGCTGTGGTCCTGTGATCAGCCACTGTGCATTGCTGTTGTGGGACGCCTCCCTTTCCCATATGCCTATTACCCCTGCCATTGAGAGTACGCCTTAGCTGGTTGAGTGGAGAAGAGTTAATCCTTCTGGATTAATTCTCCCTTGTGTATCTCTTTAGGCGGCTGGCCAAGTCTTGGAGCCTCTGTTTGGCAGTTTCAAGTGCTTCAGGTATGGACATCTGCCTGTACTTTCTGGTCTTTTCATTGTACCCTTGTGGAGCTCTGACAGTTGGCTCACTTCCCTCCTTGTTACCTTGATTTTAGCCTCTAACCGTCTTTTCCATGGTGGGTATTGGGTCTCATGGTTGCTCTTATAGCCCAAGTATCTCAAGGATCACTGATGCTGAGTTTGTAGATCAGCTCATTGGTTTCTGTTATGGTGTTGGTAGGGATCGTTCTCAATGCTGCATTCACATTCTCAATGAGACTTTCTGATGGTACTTCACTCAGCCGTTGTAATTGGCGCCGAGGAGGCCTGGTTGTCTTCGGGTCATGATTCTCTCTCTCAGGTCAGCAGCTGTCTCGTTCATCTCTGTTTCGCTCATTGGGCTGTGTATCCCCTCACTGGGTGGGGACTTGTAGTTAAGTCCCCACAGTCCTGACATCCGGGTTCCTCCCTTTTGCCGTAGCATTTGTGTTGTATCTCGTCAATCTCAAGTTGTGATAGCAGTTGCCGTTTGCGGATGTTGGAACACTGAGCTACTAGTTGTTTAGCGCTTAGTGTTGACTGGGGATGTCGAAGTAACCATTCCTTCCCCAGTCTTTGCATGTAACCTCTCTCCCTAGGGTTACTTGAGTAGTAGCATTCCAACAGATCCTCATTTTCATCTCTCGCCCATTTCCGTCTTGTTCCAGTAGCCCATTTGTCATCAAGGTGCTCTGGTTCCCCAACACCTGACGCAGACCTTGTTTGGCCGGGCGACGTCTGAGCCGGCATGTTACGCAACTTAGTATCTCTCATGGTATGAGGTAGGCAGTAGCTTGAAGGGTCTTGCCTAAGGACTCAGACTGGATTCGAACCCTGCCCTCTCGGGTGATATACTGATGCCTTATGTATTGAGCTATCCAGTCAGTGTATATATATATATATATATATATATATATATATATATATATATATATATATATATATATATATATATATATATATATATATACACACACACACACACATATATATATATATATATATATATATATATATATATATATATATATATATATATATATATATATATAAGCATGTTTCCATTCTGCAAATGTATTTTTGGAATTTCAATTTGCACAATTTTAAGTTCAGTGGAAATGCAGCCAATGATTCATTCCAAAATCCCACAGAAGAAAAAACTCACCTGCTCTAAAAAGCTAAAAAAAAAAAAAGTAACTAGATGGAATAAATTCAAAGTCAGTCAACAGGATTAAACACACTACGGCAATATAAATCAATGAATTGAAGAACTGTAAAGGTTCAATTTTTAAATGTTTTTCATTCAGTAATGAGGTGTGCAAATATTCATGAAGGCCATTAGTCCACAACTGTGGAAAGCTTTGCTACAGTGTTCTCGTTGTCTTGACTGATCCCCTTTGCTTTCACAGCACACTAAATCAGCTCAGTCTGACTCCTGTCCTTGTCAATGAGCGGATGTGTAGGTGAGTCTCATATCTCCACTCCAACAGGCTCGGCATTGCCCCGCCACCTGGAACTCCACACCAATCATCCCTGATGGCGCACAACATGCATCACCCTCACGCTCTCAGATACACACATTCAACCTCTCGGTGGGACCTGGGACTTGGCTTTTTATTTAAATGTGATAAATATTTCATTTGTGAACGTGTTGTGAAAGATCACACGAGCATGCACAAAGGGCCTGCTGCTGAATATGCAACACTCTGATAAATATTTTAATACTCCATTTCCCCATCCCCTGGTTGACTCACCAGGAACCTGGAGCAAATCCTGGTGAAAATTAAACATGTTTTCCCTGCAATATTTATTCTGGAAAAATAGTCAGAGGCTTGCTGATTTGGTGATTTTTAAGAAATCCTTGGAAAACGGCCTTGATCTATTTATTTTTTTTCCCCAGTTCAAGGTGCCGACTTTAATGATGTAATACATTTTCCCCATACTCTCTTAAAAGGCTTTGTACAGGAGCAGATGACTAATAACACCAATAATCCGCCTACTAGCATTACATTCCCTCACTGCCCCTGTGCTCTCACACACCGTAAACTCTGCCTCTCTGTCATGTTCTCTCATATGACCAACAAAACCTGCTGAATAAAGAATTGAGCTATTGACTGAAATCAGAGGCTCATTATTTTTCTTTCCTTGGATGCTGCAGCAGTTTGGAATCTTGGAATGTCAATGTCATTTTGTACTATCAAACCATTTTTATAGTACAAAATGATTTCCTAAACAACATTTTGGGAAATGTTCCTTTCACTCTCAGTTCAGGACAAGTTGGAAAGTCAAGTACATCAAGCACCTCTAAATCTCTATTATAGTCGAAGGTTAAAGCTGTGTAGTCCAAATACATACTGGATGTTCGACCAAACAAATGTGGCTAGAAATATAACAGCATCTCAGCCTCAACAACACAGATCTACAGTCTGACCAAGCTAAACATGTCTATGCCAGAGACTTGAAGAACAAAACAGAGAAATTTCAGTTCACTCATCAAGATTTGCCTCCTTCCAAAAATCTTAATGCTATCCTGATTATCATGGTGGCTCTTAAAATAATCTTAAGATTTTTCCCACCATGTATTGCATGTTAGAGTGATCTGCTCTGTACAGAAAAATGTCCGGACTGTTCTATGTAAATTGGAGATGCTCAACATCTTGGCCTGAAATCACAACGTGTGCTGTTGAATGTGACATTTAGCCAATCAGAAACCGAGGTGACAAAACAACTTCTTTGGCACACCAGAAAATCTATTGGAAATGTCTTTGTAGTGTTTTTTTGTTTTGTTTTGTTTGTTAAATATAGTCTACAAACTATTGCCACGACTTCTTCCCAGTCGGCCATGTTTGTTTAGTCTGAAGTCATGTTTGGTCTCGAAATGTTTTGCAATATTTCCCATTTGAAATCTTAATGTTGATGAGTGAAATTGGTCTGTGTTTGATGTGTTGCTCCTGTGTTGTGGCTCGATACGACACACTGTAAACCAAACCTGCTATACCTGATGTTTTTTTTCAGATTTTCAGGTTTTAAAAATGCAGGTCCCTATTGAAAATGAGGAGAATATTCAGAAACTATTGGAACTTTTGACTCAGAGCTGTTTTTGTAGAGTTGTTGAGGGGTCAAAGCTGTCTATTAATCAGACACTTGTCATTTCTTTCCCTGATCGAAGTGGTGTGGCATGGACCATTTAAAAATGGGTTTTCATGCTGGTACAAATGAACCTACTCTGCAAGATCACCTTCCATAGCATTCATTTTGAATGAAAGGTGGTCCATACCATCTGTGTCAAGTTACAAAAATATGGAGATGCAAAAGAAGACCAACAGACATTTTCCCGAGCATCAAACTGGGACTGTGAGAAGGTCAAAGCTTCACTTTAAACACATGTGAACCAAGCAAACTGTGTGGCTTTTACAACTGATACATCAACTATAAGCTTGCCTAGTCTGTGCCATCTTTCTTTTGACTGTCTCAAACCTCTTCCTCTCTTCTCAGCTCTGTACATCAGTGTGCCCTAAGCAGGCTATGTCTTCTACTGGGTTAAACAGGCCATCTTGATTATTTTGAAGACTGCTGAAACCTAGTGACTGGATGCTTGTTCAATGTTCAATGATGAAGAAATAAGATGAATATTCATTGTACTTTCAGAAATAGTGTGTTGCAGCAAAATCATCACAACACCAAACTGGGGCACTGCACTCAAATGGAAACATATCCATTATAAAGAACAATGCCTGTGCTTACTTTCATATTAAGCACTTTTAATCTGCTAATACCAAATTCAAAACACATTCTTGCTTAATGTTTTCACATTCATTTCTCCAGAAGGAAGGTAATGAAACAGTTTAGAGCTTTCTAAACAACTTAAGCCACAACTTTACCCCTCTATAAAGATGAATCTCTTTCCAGAATCAGAACAAAATAAAGCCATAGCAAATAAGGAAGGAGACGGTTTCAACAGTTTCAACAGCAATCATCACCTACATAAACTTATTGGATTTTTTTAAAAAAAAGAGGCCTTATAATATTAATTTTGGTGAAGTGGAAAGGCCCCTGCCAGCTTGGTGTGACACTTCCACTTGTATGAGACAAATTCATCAATAAAGCAATTGTTTAAGCTCCCTGTGGGTTCCAGCAATGGCTGTAAAATTTATGAGCAGCAGTACAAACAGACAGTGGATTGATCGAAAAGGGTCCCCGAGGCAGCCGGAAGAGAGTCCTTAGCAATAACAGCGCAATCAATCACATGCAGCACATGTCACATCCGACCCCAGGCTCCCCAGGAGCACATTCACAACATATTCCCACATTCACATGATCGCAGCTATGCCATCATATCTAAGTGTGAAGCAGCTGGCGTGATGTGTGCCAGGGTCTACACCACTATCTTCATATGCTAATATCTCTGCATCCACAGCATCGAGGGCTATCTATGCTTGGATTATTAAAAGCAAATACAGTTACATAATTAATCTTTGTGCAGCAGCCAGGCTTTGTTCCTCTCTGTTCTATTTTGCATTTGTCCTGATATATCTGAGTCAGACGAATCACTTTGCTGTAATGTTTAGTCGCTCTTCATGGCATTAAAACAGACATGTCGTGTGGGGGTGTTTAAAACAAACCAACGTGTTTGGGAGAGAGCGTTAAAATGAAACAACTTGATGGTTATATTTCCAAACACACCTTTTGTTTCACAAGAGACACAGCTGCTCAGATCAACCGAGGCGATGATGTACTTTGGTTAATATATGAGATGTGTTTTAGAGAATTACAACTAAAATGTTTGCTTAGGAGTTAGGACATCATTTGTTTTACATTAACCTTTACAAAAGAAGCCATTTGCTGAGGCCCAGCCTCCACTGAGTCTTTTGTACGAATCTCTGTGTGGGTAGATGAGGATGGTAAACAATGTATCAAACTATTGTGAGGCATGGCAGCAGGGAGCCCAATACTGAAAAGCCTTAAGCTTTTATTTTATTCAGATTTTCAACACATGCCATGCAGATGAATTCATCTCTCACAGCACTGGTTCATTTATTCATGTGAATTCATCCAACTTCAAAGTATTTTATGGGGATTTTTGTGAAAGACTGACAAAATAATAACTACTATGAACTGGAAACAACTTCATAGTTGTTTTTTTATATTATTTTGTGGAGTGCATTTGCACTCCACAATTCCAGCTTGTAAAAGCTTATAATATGAACGATACATACAGTCTATACGTAGTATGGACTATATAATCTATATAGTAGTGTATAATCCATACTGTATAGTCTATATCGAAGCATATGGTCCATGGTATAGAGACTAAAGTCTATAGTAGTCTATAGTCTGTATGGAGTGGTATAGTACACTATTCTAATATGGTAGTATGGACTGTTGTACAGTCCACATAGTATGGACTATACTATGTATAGTATAGTATAGAATAACATAGTATAGTATAATATAATATAGTATAATGTAGTGTAGTATAGCATAGCATAGTATAATATAGCATAGTATAGTATAGTGTAGTATAGTATAATACAGTATAATATAATATAGAATAGCATAGTATAGTATAGTACAGCATAGTATAATATAATATAGAGTAGTGTAGTATAGTATAGTATAGTATAGCATAATATAGTATAATATAGTATGGTATAATATAGTATAGTATAATATGGAATAGTATAGTATACTATAATATAGCATCGTATAATATAGTGTAGTATAATATAGTATAGTGTAGTGTAGTGTAGTATGGTCTTATTTGTGGTTGTTTATGAGATAGTATGCTTTGAGCCCTGACTGAAAGTAACTCAATACTTGCTGATTCTGAAAATGTCACAAAAATGCTAAAAATATCCACAGTGATATTTATCAGATTTCTTCAATTTCAGCAGAGTAAAGGTTTGCTTTAATGGGCAATCTAGTCAAGGTATAAGATTCATGTGGTTGGTTGTCCCTAACCTTTCCATGACCCTGAGCGGAATAATGCGGATCCATGGGATGGATGGAAATGTACCAATTTCAAAGCCTGTACAATGCCGTTCTCTTTTTCACCTCCCTGGTGGTTTCTCTTTCAGGTCCATTCAATCTTTCAGATAAAAAAAGGAGTTTGTTTGTTTTCAGCAGGTGCGTCACAGACTTTCCTTGAACTTTTCACAGCTTTTTTCATCACAAGTTCAACATCTTCAAAACTCATGCAGCATAACAGTTCCATGGCAACGACTGCATCGTTTCTCACCTCTGCCTCCTTTGAAGAGTGTTAAAAGAATATGATGACCTATTCACCAGCCTGGGGATGTAGAATTAAGTAATCCACTTTTCTGCGTGGTAAAAAATAAATCCAACTGCAGCTGATCTACCTTTTCAACATTATGTGAACTCCTTTCACAGTGGCTGACATTTGTGGTAAAAGATGTTTTTCATATGACAAAGATTTGAAGACCTCTTTCTGAAGCTTTGTTACCTCTACCTTTTTCTTCAATTCCATTTTCTCTCAGTGAAGACATTTTACAATAAGTAAATAAATCCTTGAATTTTTTTGCAAATATGTAATTTTTTACAAAAAGAAAAAGGCAAGGTGGAATTTGAGCAAAAATGCAATGAATCTAGGCACACTGACTGTAGCTTCTCAGAGAGATAGTCCCTGAAGCTGGTGATCCACTGCCAGGTGGAGGATAGCTCTGTGATCTGGATGAGCTTCTGATGAAAGGTGTTTGGGTGGATGGTGTTAAAGACCAAGCTACACAATTCCTGGCATAAGTCTAAGTGGTTGAGGTGGAGCAAAATGAACTGTCGTTCCATATTTATGGCCCAGAGGTAAATATTCTACACCAAATCCCCATTCACATGATGATGATGGTGACAAACTACAGCATAGTATCCCCAGTTGCTCACAGAAACTGTAGGCCAGGTAGGTGAAGTATCTTGCACAAGGACACAAAGGCAGACAGAGCGGGAATCGACCCACCAACTGCAGGGGAAACTCCCACCACCATTGTCCCACCAGAGAGATCCTGCAATGTCTTTCAGACACTTCAACATTAGTCGCTCTAAAGATTTTGTGACCACACATGTTGGGGTCATAGGTTTTCAGCCATTTTTGTCCCTGATGGATGTGGATAATGGTGGAGCATGTGGAGCAGGAGGGAACCTAACAGCTGCAGATCTGAGTGAAGACAGGGCCATTGGGTCAATGCAGACTCTCTGGGGCGTGAGGTTAACTCTGTTAGATCCTGAAGTTTTTCTGGTCTTCTGACGCTAAAGAGCCTGTTCAAATCATTCTCTGAGATCTTTAGGCCAGTCAAGGAGTTTGAGGACAAGAGGATATTTTGCGCATGAAGAATAGAAGCTGCTAAAAAACAATTATCTTGCAGATAACTGCATGAATTCGTCCATCAAGGCGTTATCTTTGTTACTGTGCAAACTTGTTTAACATACTTTTGCTCACCTACAATTATCTGAATCAGGTTTGTTAAAGCAAGAAAACATCTAAACATGCAGAGCAGTGTGCCTTGAGGATCAGGGTTGGGAAACGCTGATCTAGAAGGATGTGTGATGATGGAGCATTGAAAGCAGAACCAAATTCTAGACTGAACTATTCATCTTCTAAACCCCCAGAAAGGTTATTAAGGAGACAGACCTTGCTGTCCTAATGCCTGCACACTTTCTATTTATCAATGTGGACTTGATGGATAGAGTTGAAACTGGGCGAACCCACTTAAAGGTTTGGGTAGCTAACCTTTAAAACATAGGTGTCAAACTCTGGCCCGCGGGCCAAATTTGGCCCGCAGTGTAATTATATTTGGCCCGCGAGGCAATTTCAAATTAATATTAGACATTTACATCAGAAAGGAGGCATTAAATTTTTATTTAAATTTTATTTAATATTTTATTTCATATATTAAATATATTTTATTTAATATAATATGTTTTAGCAACTCAATTTTGCACACCTGCACTTTTAAGTTAGATAAGCTTTGCTTCTTCAATATGTATTGTTATATTAGAACTTGTTTGGTCCATATTAAAAGATTCATTTGTTCAACCTTGGCCCGCGACTTTGTTCAATTGAAAGTTTTGGCCCACTGTGTATTTGAGTTTGACACCCCTGCTTTAAAACATACTCTGATGTGTCTCCATAAAATAACAGAAATCTGGTAAATTATATATAGAAAGAAAAAGGAAGAAAAAGTGAAATGTGCCAAAGAAAGGTTTAGAGAAACACAACCAGGTAATTAAGAGATGTGTGTAACAGTTAGTGTGCGGCTTGCCCTGTGTTCCTCATGTGTTCTAGTAGGAGACAGCTGGTTTCAAAGGGGGCTGTGTGTTTTTACTGTTATTGTGTGTTTGTGAACAATCTGGTCCCCACAGGGATCAGCCAATCAGTGTGGTGCATGAGCTTGACAGAAGTCAGTATTTCTTCTTGTTTATTTCACCTGTGGAAATATTGTACAGCCTTCTACCACCAGATGTTTGCTTGGGATTTGATTGAACTTTTGATTTGTAATGGTCTGTTGTTAAATCACAAACTATTCTGTCAGGATGCTTGGTTTGTAGTGACGGTCGCCTTGCCATGTAGCAAGTTTTGATTTCTCTCGTATCATGTTTGAGTGAATTCCAGGTGCAGGGCATCATTTTTTTTTAAACCAGGGCATAGCGTTTTGCTTTTTCAGATCTCTCACCCCACTCCGAGTTGTGGAACAGAGATTCTACCGGCCAGGGAGTGATCAGACAGGAAATGCAAGTGAAACTCAAATAGGAATAATCAAATTAGGTTTTCACATTTGGCCAACCAAATGGTTGTTAATAACAAGGATTTTATTTTGTTATTAATAAGGTAATAAGTTATCTTGTTATTAAAGGAAACAAAGTATCTTGTCTTGTCATAAGGAGACAAGAAAACTGCTGTGTTACTCATGTGATATTTGTCTGATATTGAAATCAGTTTGATTTAAAACATTTAAATGTGACAAAAAAGTAACAAAACAAAAAACAGAAGCAATCATTAAATGAGTTAATATCTATAGTTAACTACAAAACACAACAGTTCATATGTTCATATGCCAAATTCAATCTATGCCTTAAAATTTTGCTCTAGTTTTATGATTCCATTATTGAATTTTCTAAACAAGGGAATATTATATTTTTATGCGTCATTATAAAGATAGCAAAATAATAATATAATCTACTTATATTCTATCATTTGTAATACCACAAGAAGTCTGGTGTAATATGTAATACTTAATAAATACATCAACACTTTTCATCTCTTGGTTTTAAAAAAATTAAATTGCTGCATTCGGGCACGGATAATCTCAGTACATGAATACTGTATACCATTTGTGTTTACAGTCTACAGTCCCATGGTGAGATTGTTAATTTTCTCAAGTCTCCATGTTCACATTGTTCCTGCATGGTGAGAGGCACCATGCATGAACAATTTTGGCATGCTCATAGCACCATCCACAAGTCTGCTCATTATTCTTCCTCCCTACAAGTCGGGTGACCCCAATGAAACAGGAAAGCATGGGCAAGAACCCACAGAGTCCGGTCCAGAAAGAGATCTGCTCTGTGGGCACAACTTTACAGTGAGAGCCCTGCAGTCTGAGGGAGGGAATTAACTACCTGATGCTCAGATTTAACTAGCAAATTATTTTTATTAAATTAGATGTGTTTTAAATAATAATAAAAAGAAAAATTAACAATAAACTTCAATACACAACAGAAAAAAATGAGGAGTAGAATTTAAAAAAAAAATCACAGGTAAGAGAAGTAATTGAGTCCGATGGTTCAAACATTAGCCTAATGCCAAACACATAATGACATGATGTAAAAATCATGTTTCTCCACCATAGCTTTTATTTTCAGGCTAACAAATGCAATGTAACACAACACTTCACATGAAACAATCATCACCTGCGAGTCTCACTGATCTCCTCATAGTGCTTCCATGCTGAGTTGTGTTATCAAGAAAGATTTACATTAGCATATGAAATGATTGCCTCAAAAGGCATATTTGAATAAAAATGTTTCCCTGCTGAGAAAAGAAAGAAAAAAAAAAGAGAAAGAAAAAAATCTCACCCACGCAAAACTCCAAGTAAACATTTTAGACCTTCCACAAATCTGATCAGTCGTTGGTTTGTCATTGTGAAGTGGTGCTAGTTTTACTCCCGCTTTTACTCCAAGATGTTTCTAGGATATAAATCACAAGCTGCCATTTTTGTTTTGTGTTTTTGCCATCGCCAAATGATACAAAACCTTACCCACAGGAAGCGGCCCATAGTGAGATTGCAGGCCGCTGTTCATGCATTGTGCAGCGCAGCAAAGACACAGCAGGACGTGAAGCAATGTAATTATTCTTTTTCACATGGTATGATAAATCACTGCACATGGAGCTGAATTTCCTGTAGGTTGCACTCTGGGAGGTTGTTGCATGTCGCGGTGTGAGGAAGAAAACTAACACTTCTTTTGCTGGATTTCACAGTTTGTCACCAGCTGGTGTGATGGATCTTTGCAGTTGCAGCTATAATTTTACCGCTCAGTAACACCCTCATAAAATGATTTCCTTCCCCTGCTAGGTGTGACAGGTCTAGCTAGATGATCTTGTACGTTATGGTCTTACATGATGGGTTTTATTATTTCTCAGCTGTCATCTTTGTCTCTACAAATGATGATCCAAAAATAGTTGTGCTGCAAAAAAAAATACTTAGCTAAAGTAGCAGCTAGCCCAGTTTCCTGACTTCTTTATGTTTCTATGTATTGCAGCTGCCTTTCCGCTACATTTTTTCACATATCTGTTGATTTGTATGATTGGAAAAATCACATGATCTATTTAGAAATAGCTGTAGCTCTGTGAAATACAGCTGAAAAAGCATGATGGAGCAAAAACTTTTCATCAAAAAGTGACTTTTTCCTAAATCTGCATGTTTCCATTAAGCCAAGTTATTTTCATAATTTCAATTTGTGCAATTCTATTGTTAATGGAAAGGCAGTGAATTTTGGGTTAAGAGATTATGGCTAAATTTTAGATCTGATCTGCAGTCGTGTTCAGACAGGAAAGTCCCATTGAGATGCATCTTGTTTTCTTTCATAAACCTAAACTAACCTTTGAGGAGTACATCAGAAAAGACAAAAGCAAAGCACTTAGAAAATACTGAAGCAAATTGCACATTTTGTTTGAGTTCATTCCACAGACTTGAGCACAAAATAAGAAGACAGTTTCGCCTAACTCAGTTGCCACTGTGGGGAAATCTCAGATCTTAACTCAGATTGGATTCTGAATAAATGACAAAAATCTTTTCATCTTAGTGTTTTTATTTATCCAGGAAGAAATCCAATTGAGGTTAAAAACCTCTTTCTCATGAGAGTCCTGAAAAGAAGCAACAAAAACATAAAACAAGTCAAAGAAAATGAGAAACTACGAAAAACTGGTGTGTGTTCTTGGATCAGCCTCATTAAAACAAGCTCAGTACAACATTATGATTGATCAGAATAACTTCTCGGAAAAGAAAATGCATTATTATGACGGGACTATTCTCAACCACCTTAACCATCTTCCAGTTGCACGTGGAAAAATTATTGAATTTACTGATTATTGTCTTCAGAAACCCAGCAACTTAAGCTAACAAATCATAATTACTTATTTGTTCATCCAATGTTTCATGTAGTTGACAGTGACGTTTATGAAACTGAATAAATGGGATGCCAACCAACAAATGCACAAATAAACAGCGTGTTAGATTTGGAGGTTGGAGTTAATTAAAAGCATTCAGTTAATTTTTATTTTTTCAAATGAAATTTGAAAATCCCACCTTCTGGGTAGAAATGGAATACAACATATTGTTATGACAAAAGTGAATTGATTTCTTTCTTGCTGGCTCTCAGTCCCTCGCTGCTTGTGTGTACCAGATCATAAATATACAAGACAATATAAACTCTTTTTCAACTCTTTTTCTTTCTCCACTGAGAAATATGTAGAAATAAGCTCATTTGCATTTTGTTAGACCCTAATTGGTGTAACAACAAGAATCTTGTCAGTAGCATTCTTTTGAGACAAACAAGAGAATACTTGATTTAACTATGTTGAAAAAAAATGGTTGGAAATGCACTCCAAAAAACAATACACTAATGTATAATCACAAGGAAATTGTGTTTGTCTAAATAACATAAAATGGCTTAGGAGGTCATTTTAAGTTGTACTTACGACCCCGTGCCAGAAGGGGGCATATTCTTCTTTGAGACAGAATAGAGAGGTCTCAAGCCTCCATCTCCGACATTGCAGAAGTAATTGACAAACTTCACCAGTTGTCTTGTCACTGCTGTGTGTCTTGGAAGCATTATTAACACCATTAGTTGAAAAAAACAACAACATATTTTTGAAGACCAATTTTCAAAGTTTGATCTTTTTTTTTCTCGTGTTTAAGTCATCTGCATGTAGAAAAGACAAATTCTAGATTCAAATATTTTCAGGTTTGTTTCTTGTCAAGACACAGGAAAAGAAAAAATTACTAACAAGACATAAAAAGATGGCACAATATTTTTCTCATTTGCCATTGAGGGCAATCAATTCAGCAATCAAATTCCAAATACCAGTCTCTCTACCAAGCTCCACCCACAGGCAACCACTAAATGCTGAATCAAGTTACAATCCAGAGCCTCAGGTTTAGGCAGTAAACCATAAAGAAAAGACTATTCTAAAGCAAATAGAGACCAAAACTATGTCTGGTGTGAGAACCATTGGAAAAAGTGCCTGAGATAAGAAGTACAAAGTGAACTATACAGTCTGTCCTGTTTTTATTTTCATTTTTTACAAAATACTCTTCAGAAACCACATGATGTGACTCACTAATTGACTCCTGAGTAGATTATCTTTTCAACTTTTATAGGTCAACAGCATAAAGTGTTGAAGGGATGCACAAGGAAATGTGATCTAACTGGTTTTTTGAACACACCAATTGAGAAATACCTCTGTTAGTTTTTAAAGCTTTTAGCTTCATTCCAGATTTCTTAAAACAAATTACTATATTATTTTCCTGTAGATTATTTGCTGGTCTTGTTCTTTTCAATTTCACAAATTAGTGTACTGCACAGAATGTTTCTGGCCAAGTTAATTTTTTTTCTTTTTGACTAAAGTATTTCAACTAAAATATTTAATTAATAAATTATGTCTTTGGGAGAAGTGGTCTGTCTGTTCTGTATAAGTGTGCAGTGTCTGATCTATTGTTCTGTAAAAGCACATCATCAAGCAGGTATTCATAAAACTGATCAATACAGGCAGCTGATTGGCTGTTATTTGGAGATAATCAGGTTTTGCCCAAACTTGGAAAGTTTGATAGAAATTACTAACTTTGTTTATATTTGCCTTTGGAACTTATCAGTTATTCATAGCCAAACGAAACACAGAAATGATCACACAAGCTTGGCTTTGAAAAAAGGAGCCTTATTCTTTATATGACGAAAAGAATGAAAAGAATAATATCCAGAATGAAATAGGATGAGTATGACAATATCAGCCTTTAAGTGTTAAATTAATTGGTTTGGAAGGAATTGTTGATTTTAAAGTTCACTCCTCTTTTTTAAAAAATAAAGTCTATGAGTAGTCAGCAAATTTTGATATAATTCCGCCAAACAAAAGCATCAGCATATAACAGCTTTTGGCTCGTGTATGCTTTTAAAGCAAAGTGAGGTTCTCGTGAAAAATTGAATGCCCGAAGGGGAATAATAATGCTTCAAACTAGAAAAGGATAGAAAATATTTAATATTTCATTAAGCTCTTTTCATAAGCAGACTTGTCAACTTACCAGAGAACGGACAGAACCTCTGGAAACCCACATCCTACAACAGACCTACTGATGAAAACTATAATCTGTAAGTCTGCAATGTGTTATTTTATTTAAAAAAAAATAGTTTACAAAAATAATTCACAACTCTTCACTTATGTTTATGAGAAATAAATAATTAGACTTGGGATTTTGATCTCTCAGCTGCAATTAGTCATTTCTTTTCTATAAATAGTTGTGCTCAGTTGAAATGCCATTAATGTGACATTCCCAAAGGTTACAGAGACGCCTTTTCTCCTCTTGCTTCTGTTTCTGTCTCGTCTTCGATTCCTCTCCTTTTCTCTCTTTCCTTGTTTCTGCCATTTTTTTCTTTCAGAAATTTCACAATTTTGAGTTAACGCCAACTCTTCTCTTAATATTCAGCAAACAGTAAAAGCTGATCAAAAAGTAAATCTCGTCTTTCTCAGTGTACATCATTACCAATGTTTTTTCTGCTTTCTATGACAACCCCAACAGTAAAGACATTTCTTTTTAGAAGCAAGTTAACAATAAGACTTTGAGTTTCTAAAAGACCCCATGCTTTTAAAGCACCATTAGGCCAGGATGGAGGATTACATGGTTCTGAACACTCAGATGGTTGCCCCGAGAAACAATTGTCTAATTGCAACTCGAGGCTAAAGGATAAAAGAGAGTCCATCCATGCAGAAGCCTGTTTTTGAGCAATGGAGTCAGAAATGCATTTCAACAAAGAATTAAAGCACAAGTCAAAACAAAATGGATAATTTACTGAAAAAGGACTAATTTCCTCTAAATAACTATTTTGCTTTATTGATATCTTTAATGTTTTAACAGAGCTATATTTTACATTTAAAAAAACAATCTTATAAAGGGGGCAGCAACACACATCTGGTTGAGTTGAAGGGTTTTGCTAATGTATGAGTAGCACTTGAACTTTTCCTCATTTTGTCAGGTTATGATCGCATACATCAGTGAACTTTATTGAGTTTTTATGTGTCTGACAAACACAGAGTAGCACCAGGGGTATCAATCAGCTTGATAGTAAGGCAACAACATCAAACTGATGTGATTGGATTGATGCATATCTTCCAATTACATAAGGAAGATGATATAATATCTCTTCTGTAAGTCCTCCTATTACTTGAATGTCGTCACAGAGCTCATGCCAGCGCTATGCAGGATTAAAAATATCAAACATGAAGTTGAGAACAGCCTTTCATGCCTTTGTTATGTTTGAAATCAGAATGTCTTTTAAATACAATATGCTTAAGTCCCTCAAAAAATCAGTTTGATTACTTATTTATGCAACAAAAAAATATATATTTTTATTTAACTCAAAAATATAGACAATAACTGTAATCCGAATATGACTGAATATTAAAAAAGGAAAAAATATTCCTATTTCATTGAATTATAGTTATAGGCTCAGTTAACCTACTAACATTAGGATGTGGGTTGAACCCAATGCACTGATTAAAATGATTAAGCAGAAAACAAATCAGGTGTAAAACGATAGACCCTACCACTGCTGACTGATGAGTTCATCAATCATAATTTTATTGCTGTTAATGATTTCATGTCATTTATCTTTATTTGCTGAAGAAGGATGCTGTGCATTGATGAACAACTTACCACAAATATAAATAGACCCAATTACAGCCAAGGTTAATTTCTAATGTTTATCTCTCTGCCAGATGAAAAGGCCATTCAACCTAAACTTAAAAAAGAAATTACATACGAAACAAAAAGCAAAAAGAAGAAAATATCTACATACAGTACATGACATAAACAAGACTATACACAACATTTCAGTTTTTTAAACAACCAGAGTTTGCAATACCTGCAGTGAACAGTTTGGATTTAGGCTGAGCTCACTGTCTGTGTTTCCATCAATTGTCTCACTTTTATCACTTTTGTCTCATATGTATCGGAACAACAGCAGGAATCAACCAGGAATTTTCTTGCTAGAGGACAAATATCAGAGCAATGACGCTATAATTATTTTAAGAGGCATGTTGTGTTTCCTTCAGTTGACGTAAAAGTGCCACATGCATGAACAATAACTTAAAATAAATTTGACATTGTAATTTAACACTTTGAAATTGGGCCTCTGTCTCTTTAAAATATTCTGATCTTTCTTAAACTCCTCCTTCAGAAAGTCATCTCAACATGGCTCCTCTTTTAACCTTTAACAACATTTTTACCAGAGTTGCTCTGGGAAGTAACTCCTATAATGCGGTCGGCAGATGCACACTTCCACCAAGTGTTTGCTGATTGCTGCTGGCTAGTCTGAAGGAGCTGAATGGGGAGTTGCAGCTCTGTTTCACTGAGCTGCTCTGTGAAACAGAAGTTTGGAAACTGCAGCTCCTAGGATGTGACAGCACTTTTCTATCACAATAACCTTGATTAATGTTAATTTCTCATTCACCTTTCATACAGAGACTGTTAGTATTTGTTGTAGATTGTTAATTGTAAGCATCTTCGTAGGCTGTTGTCCAGGGCAAAAGTGATGCAAATGTGCACAGCACAGTGGCACCACAAAGCTTCTTGTGGTGCCACTGGATGCAAAGGAAAGCAAAAGTAATCAGATATTGTGACTCCACATTTCTCTCTTCATCTGTCCTCTGCCTGGACAACATAGACCCTGTCATTTCAGTTAGAGATGACAGCTGATACAATACTTGAGATAACAGAAATGAGGTATTGGTCGTTTTTGTTATAAAATCCATTCCAAAGAGTGAATAAAATGCTGATATCAGAATCTATCGAAAACAAGCTGTCAATACACAACAAGATAAATCACTGAGGCAAAAATAGAGCATAGCAGATGGCGAAGACAACACACAGGTTTAATATATGAGGCCTTTCATTGTATTTGAAATGTAATATTATATTTGTGACATGGTGAACAACTGTGTGTAGGAGGTGCTGTGATCTAGTCATGAGTCATCTTGGCTTTGGGGACACAATTCATAAACTGGCAATCTTTTTGCCTTCTCAAAAACAGCTTTCAGATAAAAATGTTAGTTCAGATGAAGAAAATGACCATAAAACTAAAACAAGTAAGAATATGTCTTGGAAATTATTTTTAAAAAATACTTAGATACAGAATCCATTTGAGAATATCTGCATTCTAATTAGAATTTGTAGCTGCATTTAACTATTACAAAACTATGATTTATGGATTGTTTTGTATTGCTAATTTTTGATGGAGAAAATTACCTTAGATTTCTTTCCTTTCCATGGAGAAGAGAAACTTGAGAAGTTGAAAATGATCAAGTCAGTCTTGATCTAAACCCAATTTATTGTGCATTTCACTTGCTGAAGACTAAACTAATTTGATACATCACAAACAAATTTCACATGTTCTTTCTTTTTAGTGTGTTTCAGTAAATGTTACAGTCACACACAGGGCTGATCCAAGCCAAATCTTACGGCATTAAATTACAAAGTTAAGTCGTATTTCATGTGTATTTAGTACTTTTATAACAATTGAAGGCAACATACCTATTTGATTTTGCTATGTAATGATATTATGAGCCTGAAAAATACATTTAAATGTTAAATTTTAAGTAATTCACAATGAATTTTTGGGATATTCTCCATTTTATTATTAGTATTAATACACACATTTTGATATAAATGTTAAAGTGTGTTAAATGTAAACATTACACCCACATTGGAACATCTCTGTTTCTACTGATTAAGTTGATGATGTGTAGGTATTAATCTTATGAAGGTTTGGAACCAAAACTATAAAAACACTATTATAAATCCAGCTCTGAATGCAACAATACAATGTCAAGCAACTGGGCAAGCAACTCCACATTGATATTGGTAACTCTTCAAATCATCTCTGTTACCAATAGGCAGTGAGACATGTGCAGGTGTCAATTTATTAGTCTTTTCAGAAGTTGAAGAGCTCACGTCTCAGATCAACAAGCAAGTTTTTTGCTGAGCAGTTATGCAATTTCAGTGCAAAAAAATTGCCTCCATATAAGAACAGCTTTATTTTTAATGCACCTTATTAACACAATATTGTTACAAGACAGTTTATGCAAGGAGGAAGTTAAACAGACCTGAGTCTTTTAACAGCAAGGCTTCTGGCTTTAAATAAACTTCACATCCTGACTATTGTCAACTTAAGTGATGTTGAGTGGTATCATTAGACATCAACAAAACCGGAACCTATAAACCACTGTGAACCCATCCTGTAATTAATTTACATCTATATTTGAATTCTCTGCTCCCTTTCTGATTTTATGGTCCCATTAATCACATGGTGCCGATCACTCTCCTGGCAGAGTTAATTGTAGGACTGTAATGAAGCTACAGTGGCCTTATGAGAATTACAGTGAGATGTGATTGATTAACAGTTGAAGGATCATTGATTTACTGGTGTCTGGCTGCAGCATAAGCAACATTTGATGAGCATTTTAAGACAGCTGCATAATTGCCATCTCCACTCCTGCCTCCCTCAGCACAGGGATCCAACGCTAGATTTTAAGGGACAGTTTTGTTTTTTGTTTTTAAGTGGGGTTTTGTGAATAGGTTTTGAGCAGTATCTACAGTTGGTGGGCATCTGAATGACTTCAGCAAAGCAGTGTTATATTGATGCTGTTTTTGTGCACATTTTTTGGTATCGCATTCGAAAAAATAACTATCCCAAAAGTTACTTCGGGAAAATTTTCATGCTCAGTTGGGGAAGGTTTTGACTTTTCAGAAAAAGAGTTGATTTGCTAAAGGAAAGATGGAAACACATGCCGAGAAGTTCGGACATTACAAACTTTCGCATCCACTTGTGGGTCTGTGGCTAACAGGAGGTGCAAAACTTAAATTTCTAAGTCAAAACCTCCAGCTCAGACGAAATCCTGTTTTATTTTTTGCAACATTTTAAAAGTGAGACAATTGATGGAAACACAGACAGTGAGCTCAGCCTAAATCCAAACTGTTCACAGCAGGTATTGCAAACTCTGGTTGATTAAATTGGCATTTTGGACGTTTTTGCATTTTTGCTTTTAATTCTGTTGCATTCTGCGTAAAGACATGTCCTGCGAAACAATAGATACATTAAAAATGAGATATACCTGCTGTACTTCAGCAGGTTTGTAACACAGTATTCATCTGGACCCCTTAAATTCACAAATGTCTATTTTTTTCGAAGATTTATTTTTTTTGGTTCTGGAAGAATTTATTGCGGGGTAATCACATTTTGATTTCCAAAGAGTCTCCAAAAAGAAATACCCGGGAAACAATTTCTGCCAAAGGGACCGTTACTTGCCATTCTGTCTGACTCCATAGCAGAGGCGTGCTGTTTACACCTCAGTATACATGAAAATAATTAAAGACCATGTGAGGTTGCAGTTTTCATTGTGGGTCCAAACTAAACTGGCTTCTTAGTAAGTCAAATATTTCTTTTTGATAAAATGTGATAAATCATGTAAAAATGTATTCACTTTCTATTAACCTCTCACCACTAATTTTTACTGTGTCAGAAACTTGCACAAGGCAAAAAATGATAATTAATTTTTAAGCAGCTAAATCTTAGTGAGCTGTTAAAAAAAGATAAAATATTTGAACGGATTTTTATTGGGGAGCTGATTGAAGGAACAACCTGAATGAATGTGAAATACATTATTTATTTTTGAGCTCTTAATTATTTCAACAATTTTATGACAATTTTATGCTGTCAGAGTGTTAGGCAGGAATCTCAACAAAAAGCTAGCAATAAGAAAAACACCTTTATGTTGTGTCTTTTTTCAGTTTTCCACTTATGGTAAAATTAAAGTAAGTGAATTTTATAAATGATGGAACAATATATCACAATTAAAGAAGAAAAACAACATCTGCTTCTAGAATTTGATTGGTAACAATAAAATTTAATCTGAGTGCAGAAAAGATCAAGTCCTTCTTTGTGATTACCATAAGTATAAGGACCTACGGTAGGTAGCAGCCCAACACTGTGGATCAAAGAAATTGATTGAATGATAATTAGTGTCTTTTAAAGAAGATGTTTCAGCATTTTGCTACACAAAGGTATTCAGGTGTGTGTTAATAAAATAATCAAAGATATCAGTAAAATATTCTCATAGAGGCAGTTATTGCTGTCCATTAGTCTGGTCAATCTGTATTTAATCTCTCTACATTAACAGCGAATGCTTATATCTAAATGTTATTTAAAACATCTTATTTTTGTTGAAAATAACTTTAAGGTCAGGGAGTGCAGTATTTTGAAAAACTGTAGAAACTGAAAGACATAACACCA
The DNA here is from genome assembly GCF_027474105.1 of Poeciliopsis prolifica. Lineage (NCBI taxonomy): Eukaryota > Metazoa > Chordata > Actinopteri > Cyprinodontiformes > Poeciliidae > Poeciliopsis > Poeciliopsis prolifica. The sequence goes on along the minus strand of NW_026562468.1, from coordinate 63,894 downwards.
TGCCACCAATTTCAAGAATAGCTGCAAGCAGACAACGAAGCCAGGCTGCAGAACATACCACCTGGCATCCTAGAGGGGGAGTTTGCCTTCAACAATCTAGTGGAGGGTGTGGCAGGGGTTGAGGTTTGTCCAAGGCACCAAAAGCTAGGACCGCCTTTGAGAGTTAGGTAAGATGCACTGCATCAATTCTTCTTGTTGCTGTCGACCTCTGTGGTTGTGGATGTTCGTGTTTAATACTCTCTTAATTTCATCTAGTTTCTCTATCCTGAAACCTCACTGAGTTATTCTGACACTTAAGTTACAGATACTTATGTTAAAATACATACTTTCTATTTGTGCTTTTTACATTTTAGTAACTCTTTGTGTTTCACACTTTATGCAGTTTGGTGGTAAAGACTTTTTAGCTTACCACTAGACTAGCCTTGTGCTTCGCTAGCCTAGTGCTTGTGCTGGCTTAGCTATTATAATTTTCTGTCATTTAAATTATTATATCTTTCACATATTTAGGTACAGTCAATAAATAATGTGAACAAATGTCTTCTGAAAATCTAAGTAAGCATATTGTGAATGAAGATGCATGTGGACAGAGGGGTATTTTTTTTTTTGTTGGGTTTCTTTTACAAAAAAAAGTTTTTCCACTGTTTTGAAATTGAGTCTGTTACGCTTTTTTTATACAACTTCTCCATCTGTAGAAAACACCCGCTCACATGAGGCTGGAGAGCAAAGAAATTGCAAGGAAAAGCAGAAGATGTCTGGATAGATTGGTTTTGGTTTTGGTTATACCTCATAGGATCATCCATATGGAACCGCAAAGGATCAGAGGTTCCTCTGGTAGATGCATCCTGTTAACAGAAAATCTTCCTTGCCGACACAGTTTGATGCATCAGTGTCTGTTTAAAACAGTTTTTGTATCAGACACATGACTTTCTTACGGCAATATATGCACTGACATAGGATTTCGCTCTATTAGCTCGGCGCCGATGCGTCGGTGTTGCAGGACTGTAACAGAAAGTCTTTAACTCTGTTTATTCCTCTCATCAACAACAACAAATCCTGTGGATTTTGTGACATTTGATCATTATTTGCCAAAGTTAAAGTAGAGGAACTACATATTTTACCCACCTGATATAATCCGTTCCCATTCCATAACATGGGAATAAATTAATTTACCAGCAATTCTTTAACTGTGCTTTGGAAACATTTGCTCTTCATTTCACAAAAGTAATGGGCCTTGGGATTTAATCTATCTTTCCATAGCTTCCTTTTTATAAAGTCTTTTAATATCAAACATAGTTTTCAAAATGTAATTTATTAACGATTATACAACATACATAAACTAGCACACCACAGCAAACTCAAGAATCTAAGGGAAACATGCAAAATAATAAGTTTTTCCCACGCACACCTGATGGAACCACCTCAGGCACGTCACACTGGATCTAGGAAAGAAACCAAAAATATAAGGCTTTATTTTAGACAAATATGTCTTTACAATTACAATATATAATAATTTTATTTTGATTGTATATTGTCCGGAGCTTGTTTACAATTAGATAAAACTTGTCCACTTCATTTAGTTTACTAACACCAAGTCTTTGAATAATTCTAAAAAATGTCTTACCCAGTTCACATCCGTGCCACTTTCCATCTCTCTACAGAAGTGGCACAAGTTTTTTAAGTCATCTGTAACAACAAGTATAAAAACATACACACACCCACACACACATGATTATACATGTACTATATATATGTTATCAAGTTTATTCATTTACTACTACTATAGTAGTTAGCAGGTATTGAAGCTTATATTAAAAAAAGTGAGTATGATCTGCTGTAGTAATGTCAGAGCATGTTCTGATATGTTCTGGAATATTAAATGCCACAGTCCTAAGCTGGTCAGGCTGACCAACGATGGAGATTATGAAGGTTTCAGGTTTTACTACCTGGACTAACAGAATCTCAGAAGTAACAACTCTATATTAGGGAGTATGATTCAAACAAGTGAAACTGATAAAAGTAACCCAAAATCATTAGTTATGCAGGCAGGCATGGTGATAGTTTTCCAGAATAGATTGTTTTGTTGTTCAAGGTGTAGCAAACATCTACATATAACCATAAATAATTAGAAAATATACCAGACCTGACGAGAGCTTGGTGTGAATTTCTCCTGTCTGATCCCCAAAAGATTCCTTTTGCATTTTATTAAAGTTTGGTTGATTTTAATTGCATGACTTGCAGTTAAAATCGGTCTCAGCACTGAACCAGTAGACATGTCTCATCTCAAACCTTGGCAAAGAAGCTAAATTTGCCTTCAACACTAGGAAACTAGCTAACTAGTTAGCTAGTCACAAGGAATGACTACCAATGAAGTCATTGTTCAGAAAACAGTGATGTTTTAATGTAAACGTAAATACACTTAAAAGTTACAAACTGTAGGTTTAATCTCTTGCTAAGAAGCTCTACCTGTAGACTCTGTCCTAATCATGGCGCAAAATGATGTTTTTATTGGATTTCACTTTGTTTGGATAAAAGAGAGTCCTCCAGACCGCTCAGCCTCTCTGGGAAACATCACACGATGGCTGCACTGTAAAAAAAAAAAAAGTCTCTAATTTACAATAAAATAATAATAATAATGAGGAAGAGCTTGGCTTTTGTTCTGTCAGTGGAACAGAGGTCCTGATCTGTACCTTGATCAGGTTGCTGAAGGGGAAGGGGTCCATGCGCAGTCATTTAAATGTCCTGGTACTCTGCTTAATGTCACACAAGTATGGAGGCAGAAGACGCTGGAGATTATTAATGTTATAGACTTCATTACAAAAACAGTCAGTGTCAGTGAAAAATCATAGAACATTTAGCTCTCTGACTGCCTGAACAGAAAGTGAACTCTGTTCTGCAGCTGCTGTGGAGACTGAGACAGTTCACTGAGCAAACACACTGGACACACACAGCATCTCATTTCATCGAGTTTTATTAAAACCCAAACTAAGAAAAAAATGTCTATTTTCTTAACATTGAAGAAAGTTGATGAAAGTCTCACTTTATTTCGAACAAAGCTGAGAATGTATTCTCCTTTCCACCAATAAAATAAAATCCTGAGCTAAAATAAAACAGTCAGTGTAAGCAGTAAAGTGTAGCCAATGTTGTGCCTTCTTGATCAGACAGTTTGTGCCGAGTTCATGTGAGGTCCCCTAATATGGGTCTCACCTTCCGGATTGTAAATCCAGATTTCTGGCCACAGAAATAATCCAGGTGTCTGTAGCCAGAAACCTGGATTGTAACACTCTGTCCAAACCTCCTCCATTGATTTTCAGTAACAGGTGATTCACTTTTTACCTCCCTGGCTCTATGGTGATTTCCTTTGTTTTCCTTTGGGTCTACATTCTTGAGGTCTTGATACTCATTACAGTTATTTTTTTGCTAATGAAACCTGACGGCAATGAGACTTCTGTGTGAATGATTTCTGACCTCAAACTCAGTTCTACCAGGTGCTTGCTAATTGCTGATGGCTAATGTGAAGGAGCTGAATGAGGAGGTTGCAGGAGAGGACTGCTCTGTCAGGTAGAAACTTGGAAACTGCAGCCCTACCTGTCCTTGAAGGTAGAGCTAGGTGCACTAAGGCATGTTGCACAGCTGAATGGTTTCCACGGAGATTACACAGATTAAACACGCAAACATGCATGAATGGATCTAGTCAACACTCCAGGTTGGATGAGGGAATAGTGTAACATGATGTGAAGCTTCCCTTTAAAGTTATGATCTTGTTATGATTGTCACAAGATCATAACAAGATGAAGGAAGCTGTTAGAAAGAAAGTACAACTGAAACTAACGGCCCTTTGTAACATTTGGAATACAACTTCTATAAGAACTGTCTTCTAGACACTTCTACACTGGGTGTCATTTAGGTGAGTGACCTGCTATTTCCATGTCATGTTATTCTTTTTTCCCCAAAAAACTAGTGTACTCACTGTTCAACAAGTGTAAAAAATCGTATGTGAAGGCTCAAGATATTGAAAAATTGAAAGAGGTACAATGTGGTGACATGAGGCCATTAAATGCATCCTGCGATCATGTACGCCTGCAGCACCAGATCCACAAACACATGTGGACTGGAAAATCTGGACACAGACTTACGGCTCACTTTTACATCACTAATACTAATTTAGCTCATTGTCACATCAGAAAGTCATCTGGAAGTATTCAGCTTCTTTATGTACACACATAAACTCACACTGTCTCACTTTCTAAAAGTTGTGAACTTTTTGTTTTTCTCCCTCCATCAGTGCTGATATGTATGTGGGATGGAACATATTCACACTCAGCTTGTATAAGACAGTTTCCACTTAAGGTAGGAGGTGCTTTGAAAACCTTTTATTGTTTACTGGTGTTTTCAAATGAACATGTACAAGAAACAGCCGGGGATTTGACATTAAACTTCAGTTTCTTTAGAGTAATTCTGGAGGACAATGTTTAGTTCTGTGCTCAGTGTTATATTGAGTACAGGTGAGGGAGGAAAGTCAGAGCAAAAATCTCAAATTATTTTATACCTAACTTTGGAAACTTGAACTATGAATATGAAGGTTTAGTTTTTGCAGGAATGGTTTCCTGACGAGTCAAGTAAAATGCAAAAAAAATCATTTGTTTTATTTTTCTTTTTTGTAGTAGGAAGAAGATTACATAGTCAGCTGGTACTCAACAGAAAAATTACTTCACCATACAAGCACAACATTTTCTACAACTACTAGCAAATTTCTTCAAGGGTCAACTGACAAATATGATATATTTTGGTTTCTAGTTCTTCAAAATTTTGTATATTTTTGACAATACGGGAAGCTCTTGTATTAGGATTTTTGTATTTATTTTTATGTCATGCAGTTGAGAACATTCATATATTAATTGTATATACTGTGGGGTTCTCAGCACTAAAGAAAGGCAGCAAAATCTCACTGACTTTAAAAATAAACATGTGAGGCCTTGTTTAATCTTTAATCAGTACAGATGTTTGGGTTGTGGAGTTATTTCTGAACCAGGAGACATGTCTCCAAACACATTCACACACAAGGGACACGTCTGCATCTGCGTGTACGTTGGCACCACTTGCCCCCCTTATCCACCCACCAGATGCTTCATTGTGAAAAATAATTTGTGTTTTTCAAAGACATCTAAGCCACTCTTCTATTTTTTGTATCTTTGTGTTCCCAGGTCTCATTAACGCTTTGACTCGACATTTAGTCAAATGCCTGTATCTGTTCGGTTCACAGCTAAAAACAAATGAACACTTCAGTGCTTTGGCTGTAAATAAATGTGAGATATCATACATAATGCAGCGATCATGGTAGCTCTGAAGTTGTTCAACGTCACCCTGGACACTGAGACCTCTGCTGAATTAATATGAAATGTTCCTTTCATTATGAATGAAGGCCAGGTGTGCCTCGTTAAATTTGAGCCTCTATTGCCAAACATACACACAGAATCCCCACACAGATACACAGTGGGGTTGTGTTGCTCTTGAGTGTTGATGCGCACAGAGGAGAAAACACAAGTAGCAATGTAACATAAGTGACAATAATCCTCTCTCTAAAATATGAAGCAGCACATTCATTTGCAGACATTAATTAGCCTTTTGCTGCTCTCTTCTATGCGCTTTAAGGTATAAGACTGATCTTTGGGGTTGACTGCAGCAGCAGATTTGAAGCAACACCATCAAATAAATCATTCTGTTTGCATTGACAGCTTGTGATGAAGTAATAGCAGTATGTTAGATGTGGGGAAAGTTAAAAGACTGCCACCGCCACTCGGGTCCTGCCGCTCCGCCGAGCATGCTGGGACATATTGTGTATTGTCTGCGCTTCCATCTGGAAAAGCAAGTCTTGATTTCACTGCTGGGACCTGTGGCGACAGACGCCAGATGATCAGGGATGATTCAAAGCCCAGCAGTTTGATTCCTCCAGTGCGGCCGACTGAGTTGAGAGAACGTGGCCACAGCTCATCATGGTCCTCATCTGCCATTCCTGGAAGGAATTCAGAAACCTGGCCAAGGGCCTCCAGTCACCTCGTCCGGTCCGACCTAACCCAGTGGCCTCATCTGAACTTCCCTGGCTGACCTCTCCGGGGTCCGACACCAGCCCCACTGCTGGGATTGCAGCTGAAAATAACCAACTATTCATCATAGCGGCCCTGTTTGTGCCGCATAGGCACTGCACTTAAATATGGGATCTGTTTCACGGTGACCGACAGAGACTGCCTGCAACTTCAATAAACCCATCATTTGATATGATGGCTGTAGGCCAACATTACGACACTTAGAAGTCCCCTTAGAAGATATAAGTGATTCCAGTGAACATAGTGTCTTGAACAAACATTCATACCTCTTGAACTTCTTGACATTTTGTCATTTCACAAACACAAAGTTGAGGTATTTTATGATTTCATGTGATAGTTTGTATTGCATACTACATAACTGAAATGTGGAAAGAAAACTATCTTAAAAATCTGAATATTATGTTTGCCCCAATTTATCATGATGCCCCAAAATAAAAGCCATGGCCTTTGAGCCTGTAAATAACCATTGGGAGCTGGTCCAGGAATTTGTATCAATTAGCCGCTCGGTGTTGTTCTACAACTATAACGATTGTGCTGAGGTTGTTGCTATTTTTTATCCATGTTTATTTGGGGGACACATCATTTCTGTTATTCTGGCAATCATTAAGTACACTCCTCATCACTTCCTCTACAGGTTGTGTCCATTTGAAGTTACGTAGTGTGATGTTAGATAGTTAGAGCAATTATCTCCAGGGTACAGCCCTAGTACCACAACCACTGTAGCGTTTTTCTTTTTTTTTTCTTGTATATCGTAATATATGACAGCTTTTTTTTGTTAGATATAATGTTTTAGTAGTAGAGAGCACAAATAGGAAGAGTGAGAAATAATTTCAAGACATTTAATTTTTAAATGGTTCAAGTGAAAGGGGTAAAAGCTGCATTTTAAAAAAGCAAAGCGTTCTGATCCATCATTCAAAGTTGTGGTCATTTGTAAGTTATTAGCTGATCCAGCATTTGATTGGTTAATGAAGCACCTGTCTGCAGAGCTGTCGACTTTAAGAACAAGGTTTTCTTTTGTTAAACTTTGACAAGATGCATTCTGTTAAGTATTTCCTTGGATCTGTGTCAAGCCAACTACTAATAAAGCTATGAACAAACCTGGCCACAAAACCCACATTGGATTCATAATATCCAAATAATTTGATAAAATATTAATTTTAAACATAGCAGCAAATTAGAGCTTCTATAAAATAAAGATTTCCACTCCGACCCTCGAACTTCCGGCCCTAAATAGTCTGAAGTTATGTGAATTTTTTATTTAAATAGTAACATTATGATAAAATAACTCAATTGCAAATCTATTTTATAATATATGTGGCCATTAATAAAATTTGCATTAATTTCATAAAACTACAGTTAAAAGATAAACGTAAGATGGGTAATCACATGTGTCACGCATCCAAACAGCAGCGCCAGTCAAAATATCATAAAGACAGTCCTGTTTACTTTCTTTTTTCTTCATTTTTAAAAAGTGATTTGTCTTTGAAAAACTAAACAACAAATAAATGAAGCATATGAAGGCTGGGCCAGGTGTGAGTGTGTGAGAGCCAGGCTAACCAGGCTGTTGTACTGGGACAGGAACCCACAGCCAGCCACAATAAACAGGATAAACGCTTTTCTAAATGTGGCCAAAACTTTGAGCAACACCTGTTGTCCCAAGATGGAAACTTATCCAATAAAAGTGGCTGTGATGGTTTTATTGAAGACACCCAGTATCATGGTGTTTTATCCATACTGGGCAGAGCATGCAGGTGTAATCTATGGACAGACAGAAGTTGAGCCGCTGTGTCAACAGAGTCCTTGAGCTGTGTTTTCTGCACACAGAGTACACAGAGTCAGCAAGGACTCTTTTAAAAATTCATGATGAACTGAAAACTGTTTACAGATGTGGATATCCTCCTCATATCAAGCACAGAATGTGAATGGGGTCTTTCCCAGATGAACTGACTTGCATTCTAGGATTATATTTCATTGAGATTTTTTTTCTTTTTCAAAACTTCAAACCTGCCTTTCTTGTTTATTTGTTTGTTTTGTTTCTTTTTTTGGATTACTATTTCTTCTTGTTTTGGATGCTGTGTAAATGCCGAGTAGAGAGGAGACTGAGACCCTGCAGTGTGGGATATACTGAACCACTGGCTATGAAAGACGTGACCCTCAACTGGATAAGCTTAATACACATAAATTATACCAAAAGCATTTCAATTTCAATCACCAACAATTAGACATGAGACAGGAAATCTCACAAAACCCGTCAAGACTAAATGTGACCTGGAATCAACAAACATGAGGTGTTAGGAGGAAACCATGGTGACAGTTGGTGGAATATCCCCACAGAAAAACACAGAGGGCTAATTCATGTTTCCATCACTTCGCTTTCTGATTGGCTACATGTCACTTTCAACAGGCTGCATTCCCATTTGTCCTCTTTGAACACTTCTGTGACATCAAGCCAAATCAATCAAACATGTCGAACAGCCCTGATGATAGATCAGAGCAGTCCTGATTTCTCTCCAAGCAGACCAGATCAGTCTGAATCCACCACACACAGCAGAAAGTCTCTTAAGATTATATTAATTGGGGCGTCCTGAAGATTGTTGGAAAGGAGAAAAAGGAGAAAAATCAGCATAAAAACTAGGCAAATAGGTTAACCTTTGTCTCACAGCACTGATTGCATTTTGTCCTAGATTGATTTACATATAAAGGATTAATGAAGAGCCTCTGAGTTGTGCTGTAATGTGACTTCGTGTTGGAGACATACTTTAAAAAACTTTAAAGGCAAACTAAATTCTACAAATGGTTGTAAATGCATGCCAGAATTTTCAGATTTTAAATTGTAGCTTTTGAAGACCAGATAAGTATCTTTCAGCTGAAAAATTCTGTAAAAATTCTGTCATATAAAATACAAATAAAATACATAAAGGTTTATGATTTCAACATGTCAAGGTGTGAAAAGATTTAACAAGTACTCGATTACCTTGGCGAGGAATCATGTTTGTCTACTGAAGCCATTAGCTTGATGCAGCATTAGCATTAAGTGTTTACATGAAGAAATGCAGCTGTGTTTGTACAGGTCTATCACTGCAGCTTCAACAGGAGCACACAGGCAGACAGGAGGCAGACAGGTAGGCAGGCAGGCAGGCAGACTCCAGGCAGACAGTCTCCAGGCAGGCAGACTCCAGGCAGGCAGTTTCCAGGCAAGCAGACTCCAGGCAGGCAGACTCCAGGCAGGCAGGCAGGCACCCAGGGAGGAGGGCACCCAGGCAGCCAAGCAGGCAGGCAGACTCCAGGCAGGCAGAAAGGCAGGCAGACAGGCAAGCAGACAGGAAAGCAGACAGGCAGGCAGCCAGGCAGGCAGAAAGGCAGGCAGGCTGGCAGGCAGGCACGCAGACAACTGTTTTCCTGTCACACCAAACCAGAGGTCCTGCACATCATCTTGATCAGAAACTAATCAGGGTTTGATGATTATAGTCCTGCTCAGACTGAGCCCACATTGCACAAACTACTCAGGAAACAAGAGTTCTTCTCTATGGTGAGGTTGATTATAGCACACATCAGGGCACTGTGATTATAGCATCTAATTAATACAACTTCTTGTCTTTAATGGCTTTATTTAAAAACTTGTTGCAATTAGATACTTGACAAAGCTTGCAGAGGCACAAGGCCCAATTTCAGCATGAGTAGGACATTTCTCAAGAGCACTCATTTTCATCTGGACAGAGTGGGCATGAAAAGTTGTAATGAAACATGATCAGAATCCCCTAAAAAATTCTCCCTGATTGAACACATGACAGGTTGATAACTGTATAAGTTTCGTACAATCCTCTGCATGCTCTATACACTTTCTGATGTGAATCCTGCAGTTTTTCAGACAGGAAGCGTGCTCTTCAGCTCCTTTCCGACCTGCAAGATTACATGATCATGCCCCATCCGTTCGCCTCATCTTGATCAGCTGTCTTTTCCTAAAGAACAGTGAGCCTTTTAAAAGCAAAGCGCCTCAGGAAATAAAGACGACGAGAAAGCAGATAGATATCATCTCCTTTCCATCCTAGGCAGGTGTAGATAATTTTTTTTACATCCTTGTGCCGAGGCTGCTTGAAAACCTGCAGCAGAGCTACTGTTGTTTGACACAGCCACAGCAGATAACGCATATTCAATATGACATGTTGCCGACATTAATTCTAATCTCTTCTGCACTTTGAGGTAACAGGAGCAGACTCTTTATCAGTTGAAATTAAACACCCAAATTAGAAAGGACTCAAATTATACTGTGATTGAATTACTAAAAGTCTATCAAATAATAGTACTGATAATATTTCTGACAATATGCGAGGTGGTTCAGCCATTTTCGTCTCAGATAGTTTTATGTTCAAGAAAAACTGGAATTGTTCAAAGCACAAAAATATACCTCTTCTCAGTACTTCCATGCTGTTTCAAAGATTATAAAACTGAACTTTTAAGATTTTGCTGAAAATTACACAGTGGTTCATTTTTGCCTTAATTTTATAGTCTTTGAAACAGCATAGAAGTACTGATAAGCAGTGTATTTTAGTGTTTTGAACAAATGAAGCCTAGGCGTAAATTCAATTTGGAAGACTCTTTAACCACTCCCGCAGCTCCAAATCAGCGCACGCCATGCATAGCCGTTGACCAATCAACGCCGGACCAAGCCACGTCACGCCCTGTCATCTTTCAAGCCCCAGCTGAAAATGATCTCCAGCCAAGGATTCCTCAGCTTGTCAGCCGAGCTCCATCTCCATCTCCACTCCACCATATCTTCAAAGATGCATCCTTCATCGACCTCCAACACCAGTATCGGGTCCCGGGGGATGACGTTCCTATCAGCGGAGGGAGCGCTCATCCGAGCTTGTCGCTATATCAGACCGATGTCAGTGAAATAAGTCAAAAATGCACCACTGTGTAATTTTCTGCAAATTCATGAAAGTTCAGCTTTATAATCTTTGAAACAGCTTAGAAGTACTGAGAAGCAGTATATTTTAGTGTTTTGAACAATTCCAGTGTTGATCTCAGTGAAAGAAGTCAAAAATAAGACTAAGACGAAAAAAGCTTTCTCTCAGTGAAATAAGTCAAAAATGCACCACTGTGTAATTTTCTGCAAATTCATGAAAGTTCAGCTTTATAATCTTTGAAACAGCTTAGAAGTACTGAGAAGCAGTATATTTTAGTGTTTTGAACAATTCCAGTGTTGATCTCAGTGAAAGAAGTCAAAAATAAGACTAAGACGAAAAAAGCTTTCTCTCAGTGAAATAAGTCAAAAATGCACCATTGTGTAATTTTCTGCAAATTCATGAAAGTTCAGCTTTATAATCTTTGAAACAGCTCAGAAGTACTGAGAAGCAGTATATTTTAGTGTTTTGAACAATTCCAGTGTTGATCTCAGTGAAAGAAGTCAAAAATAAGACTATGACGAAAAAAGCTTTCTCTCAGTGAAATAAGTCAAAAATGCACCACTGTGTAATTTTCTGCAAATTCATGAAAGTTCAGCTTCATAATCTTTGAAACAGCTTAGAAGTATTGAGAAGCAGTATATTTTAGTGTTTTGAACAATTCCAGTGTTGATCTCAGTGAAAGAAGTCAAAAATAAGACTAAGACGAAAAAAGCTTTCTCTCAGTGAAATAAGTCAAAAATGCGTAATTTTTGACTTTGTAATTATCTGCAAATTCATGAAAGTTCAGCTTTATAATCTTTGAAACAGCTTAGAAGTACTGAGAAGTAGTATATTTTAGTGTTTTGAACAATTCCAGTGTTGATCTCAGTGAAAGAAGTCAAAAATAAGACTAAGACGAAAAAAGCTTTCTCTCAGTGAAATAAGTCAAAAATGCGTAATTTTTGACTTTGTAATTATCTGCAAATTCATGAAAGTTCAGCTTTATAATCTTTGAAACAGCTTAGAAGTACTGAGAAGCAGTATATTTTAGTGTTTTGAACAATTCCAGTGTTGATCTCAGTGAAAGAAGTCAAAAATAAGACTAAGACGAAAAAAGCTTTCTCTCAGTGAAATAATTCAAAAATGCACCACTGTGTAATTTTCTGCAAATTCATGAAAGTTCATATTCATAAACTTTGAAACAGCTTAGAAGTACTGAGAAGCTGTATATTTTAGTGTTATGAACAATTCCAATGTTGATCTCAGTGAAAGAAGTCAAAAATAAGACTAAGACGAAAAAAGCTTTCTCTCAGTGAAATAAGTCAAAAATGCACCACTGTGTAATTTTCTGCAAATTCATGAAAGTTCAGCTTCATAATCTTTGAAACAGCTTAGAAGTACTGAGAAGCAGTATATTTTAGTGTTTTGAACAATTCCAGTGTTGATCTCAGTGAAAGAAGTCAAAAATAAGACTAAGACGAAAAAAGCTTTCTCTCAGTGAAATAAGTCAAAAATGCACCACTGTGTAATTTTCTGCAAATTCATGAAAGTTCAGCTTTATAATCTTTGAAAAAGCTTAGAAGTACTGAGAAGCAGTATATTTTAGTGTTTTGAACAATTCCAGTGTTGATCTCAGTGAAAGAAGTCAAAAATAAGACTAAGACGAAAAAAGCTTTCTCTCAGTGAAATAAGTCAAAAATGCACCACTGTGTAATTTTCTGCAAATTCATGAAAGTTCAGCTTTATAATCTTTGAAACAGCTTAGAAGTACTGAGAAGCAGTATATTTTAGTGTTTTGAACAATTCCAGTGTTGATCTCAGTGAAAGAAGTCAAAAATAAGACTAAGACGAAAAAAGCTTTCTCTCAGTGAAATAAGTCAAAAATGCACCACTGTGTAACTTTCTGCAAATTCATGAAAGTTCAGCTTCATAATCTTTGAAACAGCTTAGAAGTACTGAGAAGCAGTATATTTTAGTGTTTTGAACAATTCCAATGTTGATCTCAGTGAAAGAAGTCAAAAATAAGACTAAGACGAAAAAAGCTTTCTCTCAGTGAAATAAGTCAAAAATGCACCACTTTGTAATTTTCTGCAAATTCATGAAAGTTCAGCTTTATAATCTTTGAAACAGCTTAGAAGTACTGAGAAGCAGTATATTTTAGTGTTTTGAACAATTCCAGTGTTGATCTCAGTGAAAGAAGTCAAAAATAAGACTAAGACGAAAAAAGCTTTCTCTCAGTGAAATAAGTCAAAAATGCGTAATTTTTGACTTTGTAATTATCTGCAAATTCATGAAAGTTCAGCTTTATAATCTTTGAAACAGCTTAGAAGTACTGAGAAGTAGTATATTTTAGTGTTTTGAACAATTCCAGTGTTGATCTCAGTGAAAGAAGTCAAAAATAAGACTAAGACGAAAAAAGCTTTCTCTCAGTGAAATAAGTCAAAAATGCACCACTGTGTAATTTTCTGCAAATTCATGAAAGTTCAGCTTTATAATCTTTGAAACAGCTTAGAAGTACTGAGAAGCAGTATATTTTAGTGTTTTGAACAATTCCAGTGTTGATCTCAGTGAAAGAAGTCAAAATAAGACTAAGACGAAAAAAGCTTTCTCTCAGTGAAATAAGTCAAAAATGCACCACTGTGTAACTTTCTGCAAATTCATGAAAGTTCAGCTTCATAATCTTTGAAACAGCTTAGAAGTACTGAGAAGCAGTATATTTTAGTGTTTTGAACAATTCCAATGTTGATCTCAGTGAAAGAAGTCAAAATAAGACTAAGACGAAAAAAGCTTTCTCTCAGTGAAATAAGTCAAAAATGCACCACTTTGTAATTTTCTGCAAATTCATGAAAGTTCAGCTTTATAATCTTTGAAACAGCTTAGAAGTACTGAGAAGCAGTATATTTTAGTGTTTTGAACAATTCCAGTGTTGATCTCAGTGAAAGAAGTCAAAAATAAGACTAAGACGAAAAAGCTTTCTCTCAGTGAAATAAGTCAAAAATGCACCACTGTGTAATTTTCTGCAAATTCATGAAAGTTCAGCTTTATAATCTTTGAAACAGCTTAGAAGTACTGAGAAGCAGTATATTTTAGTGTTTGAACAATTCCAGTGTTGATCTCAGTGAAAGAAGTCAAAAAGTAAGACTAAGACGAAAAAAGCTTTCTCTCAGTGAAATAAGTCAAAAATGCACCACTGTGTAATTTTCTGAAAATTCATGAAAGTTCAGCTTCATAATCTTTGAAACAGCTTAGAAGTACTGAGAAGCAGTATATTTTAGTGTTTTGAACAATTCCAGTGTTGATCTCAGTGAAAGAAGTCAAAAATAAGACTAAGACGAAAAAAGCTTTCTCTCAGTGAAATAAGTCAAAAATGCACCACTGTGTAATTTTCTGCAAATTCATGAAAGTTCAGCTTCATAATCTTTGAAACAGCTTAGAAGTACTGAGAAGCAGTATATTTTAGTGTTTTGAACAATTCCAGTGTTGATCTCAGTGAAAGAAGTCAAAAATAAGACTAAGACGAAAAAAGCTTTCTCTCAGTGAAATAAGTCATAAATGCACCACTGTGTAATTTTCTGAAAATTTATGAAAGTTCAGCTTCATAATCTTTGAAAAAGCTTAGAAGTACTGAGAAGCAGTATATTTTAGTGTTTTGAACAATTCCAGTGTTGATCTCAGTGAAAGAAGTCAAAAATAAGACTAAGACGAAAAAAGCTTTCTCTCAGTGAAATAAGTCAAAAATGTGTAATTTTTGACTTTGTAATTATCTGCAAATTCATGAAAGTTCAGCTTTATAATCTTTGAAACATCTTAGAAGTACTGAGAAGCAGTATATTTTAGTGTTTTGAACAATTCCAGTGTTGATCTCAGTGAAAGAAGTCAAAAATAAGACTAAGACGAAAAAAGCTTTCTCTCAGTGAAATAAGTCAAAAATGCACCACTGTGTAATTTTCTGCAAATTCATAAAAGTTCAGCTTTATAATCTTTAAAACAGCTTAGAAGTACTGAGAAGCAGTACATTTTAGTGTTTTGAACAATTCCAGTGCTGATCTCAGTGAAAGAAGTCAAAAATAAGACTAAGACGAAAAAAGCTTTCTCTCAGTGAAATAAGTCAAAAATGCGTAATTTTTGACTTTGTAATTTTCTGCAAATTCATGAAAGTTCAGCTTTATAATCTTTGAAACAGCTTAGAAGTACTGAGAAGCAGTATATTTTAGTGTTTTGAACAATTCCAGTGTTGATCTCAGTGAAAGAAGTCAAAAATAAGACTAAGACGAAAAAAGCTTTCTCTCAGTGAAATAAGTCAAAAATGCACCACTGTGTAACTTTCTGCAAATTCATGAAAGTTCAGCTTCATAATCTTTGAAACAGCTTAGAAGTACTGAGAAGCAGTATATTTTAGTGTTTTGAACAATTCCAATGTTGATCTCAGTGAAAGAAGTCAAAAATAAGACTAAGACGAAAAAAGCTTTCTCTCAGTGAAATAAGTCAAAAATGCACCACTTTGTAATTTTCTGCAAATTCATGAAAGTTCAGCTTTATAATCTTTGAAACAGCTTAGAAGTACTGAGAAGCAGTATATTTTAGTGTTTTGAACAATTCCAGTGTTGATCTCAGTGAAAGAAGTCAAAAATAAGACTAAGACGAAAAAAGCTTTCTCTCAGTGAAATAAGTCAAAAATGCACCACTGTGTAATTTTCTGCAAATTCATGAAAGTTCAGCTTTATAATCTTTGAAACAGCTTAGAAGTACTGAGAAGCAGTACATTTTAGTGTTTTGAACAATTCCAGTGTTGATCTCAGTGAAAGAAGTCAAAAATAAGACTAAGACGAAAAAAGCTTTCTCTCAGTGAAATAAGTCAAAAATGCACCACTGTGTAACTTTCTGCAAATTCATGAAAGTTCAGCTTCATAATCTTTGAAACAGCTTAGAAGTACTGAGAAGCAGTATATTTTAGTGTTTTGAACAATTCCAATGTTGATCTCAGTGAAAGAAGTCAAAAATAAGACTAAGACGAAAAAAGCTTTCTCTCAGTGAAATAAGTCAAAAATGCACCACTTTGTAATTTTCTGCAAATTCATGAAAGTTCAGCTTTATAATCTTTGAAACAGCTTAGAAGTACTGAGAAGCAGTATATTTTAGTGTTTTGAACAATTCCAGTGTTGATCTCAGTGAAAGAAGTCAAAAATAAGACTAAGACGAAAAAAGCTTTCTCTCAGTGAAATAAGTCAAAAATGCACCACTGTGTAATTTTCTGCAAATTCATGAAAGTTCAGCTTTATAATCTTTGAAACAGCTTAGAAGTACTGAGAAGCAGTATATTTTAGTGTTTGAACAATTCCAGTGTTGATCTCAGTGAAAGAAGTCAAAAAGTAAGACTAAGACGAAAAAAGCTTTCTCTCAGTGAAATAAGTCAAAAATGCACCACTGTGTAATTTTCTGAAATTCATGAAAGTTCAGCTTCATAATCTTTGAAACAGCTTAGAAGTACTGAGAAGCAGTATATTTTAGTGTTTTGAACAATTCCAGTGTTGATCTCAGTGAAAGAAGTCAAAAATAAGACTAAGACGAAAAAAGCTTTCTCTCAGTGAAATAAGTCAAAAATGCACCATTGTGTAATTTTCTGCAAATTCATGAAAGTTCAGCTTCATAATCTTTGAAACAGCTTAGAAGTACTGAGAAGCAGTATATTTTAGTGTTTTGAACAATTCCAGTGTTGATCTCAGTGAAAGAAGTCAAAAATAAGACTAAGACGAAAAAAGCTTTCTCTCAGTGAAATAAGTCATAAATGCACCACTGTGTAATTTTCTGAAAATTTATGAAAGTTCAGCTTCATAATCTTTGAATAAGCTTAGAAGTACTGAGAAGCAGTATATTTTAGTGTTTTGAACAATTCCAGTGTTGATCTCAGTGAAAGAAGTCAAAAATAAGACTAAGACGAAAAAAGCTTTCTCTCAGTGAAATAAGTCAAAAATGTGTAATTTTTGACTTTGTAATTATCTGCAAATTCATGAAATTTCAGCTTTATAATCTTTGAAACATCTTAGAAGTACTGAGAAGCAGTATATTTTAGTGTTTTGAACAATTCCAGTGTTGATCTCAGTGAAAGAAGTCAAAAATAAGACTAAGATGAAAAAAGCTTTCTCTCAGTGAAATAAGTCAAAAATGCACCACTGTGTAATTTTCTGCAAATTCATGAAAGTTCAGCTTTATAATCTTTGAAACAGCTTAGAAGTACTGAGAAGCAGTATATTTTAGTGTTTTGAACAATTCCAGTGTTGATCTCAGTGAAAGAAGTCAAAAATAAGACTAAGACGAAAAAAGCTTTCTCTCAGTGAAATAAGTCAAAAATGCACCACTGTGTAATTTTCTGCAAATTCATAAAAGTTCAGCTTTATAATCTTTAAAAGCTTAGAAGTACTGAGAAGCAGTACATTTTAGTGTTTTGAACAATTCCAGTGCTGATCTCAGTGAAAGAAGTCAAAAATAAGACTAAGACGAAAAAAGCTTTCTCTCAGTGAAATAAGTCAAAAATGCGTAATTTTTGACTTTGTAATTTTCTGCAAATTCATGAAAGTTCAGCTTTATAATCTTTGAAACAGCTTAGAAGTACTGAGAAGCAGTATATTTTAGTGTTTTGAACAATTCCAGTGTTGATCTCAGTGAAAGAAGTCAAAAATAAGACTAAGACGAAAAAAGCTTTCTCTCAGTGAAATAAGTCAAAAATGCACCACTGTGTAACTTTCTGCAAATTCTTGAAAGTTCAGCTTCATAATCTTTGAAACAGCTTAGAAGTACTGAGAAGCAGTATATTTTAGTGTTATGAACAATTCCAATGTTGATCTCAGTGAAAGAAGTCAAAAATAAGACTAAGACGAAAAAAGCTTTCTCTCAGTGAAATAAGTCAAAATGCACCACTTTGTAATTTTCTGCAAATTCATGAAAGTTCAGCTTTATAATCTTTGAAACAGCTTAGAAGTACTGAGAAGCAGTATATTTTAGTGTTTTGAACAATTCCAGTGTTGATCTCAGTGAAAGAAGTCAAAAATAAGACTAAGACGAAAAAAGCTTTCTCTCAGTGAAATAAGTCAAAAATGCACCACTGTGTAATTTTCTGCAAATTCATGAAAGTTCAGCTTCATAATCTTTGAAACAGCTTAGAAGTACTGAGAAGCAGTATATTTTAGTGTTTTGAACAATTCCAGTGTTGATCTCAGTGAAAGAAGTCAAAAATAAGACTAAGACGAAAAAAGCTTTCTCTCAGTGAAATAAGTCAAAAATGCACCACTGTGTAATTTTCTGCAAATTCATGAAAGTTCAGCTTCATAATCTTTGAAACACCTTAGAAGTACTGAGAAGCAGTATATTTAGTGTTTTGAACAATTCCAGTGTTGATCTCAGTGAAAGAAGTAAAAAATAAGACTAAGACGAAAAAAGCTTTCTCTCAGTGAAATAAGTCAAAAATGCACCACTGTGTAATTTTCTGCAAATTCATAAAAGTTCAGCTTTATAATCTTTAAAACAGCTTAGAAGTACTGAGAAGCAGTACATTTTAGTGTTTTGAACAATTCCAGTGCTGATCTCAGTGAAAGAAGTCAAAAAAAAGACTAAGACGAAAAAAGCTTTCTCTCAGTGAAATAAGTCAAAAATGCGTAATTTTTGACTTTGTAATTTTCTGCAAATTCATAAAAGTTCAGCTTTATAATCTTTGAAACAGCTTAGAAGTACTGAGAAGCAGTATATTTTAGTGTTTTTAACAATTCCAGTGTTGATCTCAGTGAAAGAAGTCAAAAATAAGACTAAGACGAAAAAAGCTTTCTCTCAGTGAAATAAGTCAAAAATGCACCACTGTGTAATTTTCTGCAAATTCATGAAAGTTCAGCTTTATAATCTTTGAAACAGCTTAGAAGTACTGAGAAGCAGTATATTTTAGTGTTTTGAACAATTCCAGTGTTGATCTCAGTGAAAGAAGTCAAAAATAAGACTAAGACGAAAAAAGCTTTCTCTCAGTGAAATAACTCAAAAATGCACCACTGTGTAATTTTCTGAAAATTCATGAAAGTTCAGCTTCATAATCTTTGAAACAGCTTAGAAGTACTGAGAAGCAGTATATTTTAGTGTTTTGAACAATTCCAGTGTTGATCTCAGTGAAAGAAGTCAAAAATAAGACTAAGACGAAAAAAGCTTTCTCTCAGTGAAATAAGTCAAAAATGCACCACTGTGTAATTTTCTGCAAATTCATGAAAGTTCAGCTTCATAATCTTTGAAACAGCTTAGAAGTACTGAGAAGCAGTATATTTTAGTGTTTTGAACAATTCCAGTGTTGATCTCAGTGAAAGAAGTCAAAAATAAGACTAAGACGAAAAAAGCTTTCTCTCAGTGAAATAAGTCAAAAATGCACCACAGTGTAATTTTCTGCAAATTCATGAAAGTTCAGCTTCATAATCTTTGAAACAGCTTAGAAGTAATGAGAAGCAGTATATTTTAGTGTTTTGAACAATTCCAGTGTTGATCTCAGTGAAATAAGTCAAAAATAAGACTAAGACGAAAAAAGCTTTCTCTCAGTGAAATAAGTCAAAAATGCGTAATTTTTGACTTTGTTATTATCTGCAAATTCATGAAAGTTCAGCTTTATTTTTGAAACAGCTTAGAAGTACTGAGAAGCAGTATATTTTAGTGTTTTGAACAATTCCAGTGTTGATCTCAGTGAAAGAAGTCAAAAATAAGACTAAGACGAAAAAAGCTTTCTCTCAGTGAAATAAGTCAAAAATGCACCACTGTGTAATTTTCTGCAAATTCATAAAAGTTCAGCTTTATAATCTTTAAAACAGCTTAGAAGTACTGAGAAGCAGTACATTTTAGTGTTTTGAACAATTCCAGTGCTGATCTCAGTTAAAGAAGTCAAAAATAAGACTAAGACGAAAAAAGCTTTCTCTCAGTGAAATAAGTCAAAAATGCGTAATTTTTGACTTTGTAATTTTCTGCAAATTCATGAAAGTTCAGCTTTATAATCTTTGAAACAGCTTAGAAGTACTGAGAAGCAGTATATTTTAGTGTTTTGAACAATTCCAGTGTTGATCTCAGTGAAAGAAGTCAAAAATAAGACTAAGACGAAAAAAGCTTTCTCTCAGTGAAATAAGTCAAAAATGCACCACTGTGTAACTTTCTGCAAATTCTTGAAAGTTCAGCTTCATAATCTTTGAAACAGCTTAGAAGTACTGAGAAGCAGTATATTTTAGTGTTATGAACAATTCCAATGTTGATCTCAGTGAAAGAAGTCAAAAATAAGACTAAGACGAAAAAAGCTTTCTCTCAGTGAAATAAGTCAAAAATGCACCACTTTGTAATTTTCTGCAAATTCATGAAAGTTCAGCTTTATAATCTTTGAAACAGCTTAGAAGTACTGAGAAGCAGTATATTTTAGTGTTTTGAACAATTCCAGTGTTGATCTCAGTGAAAGAAGTCAAAAATAAGACTAAGACAAAAAAAGCTTTCTCTCAGTGAAATAAGTCAAAAATGCTCCACTGTGTAATTTTCTGCAAATTCATGAAAGTTCAGCTTCATAATCTTTGAAACAGCTTAGAAGTACTGAGAAGCAGTATATTTTAGTGTTTTGAACAATTCCAGTGTTGATCTCAGTGAAAGAAGTCAAAAATAAGACTAAGACGAAAAAAGCTTTCTCTCAGTGAAATAAGTCAAAAATGCACCACTGTGTAATTTTTCTTAAAATTCATGAAAGTTCAGCTTCATAATCTTTGAAACAGCTTAGAAGTACTGAGAAGCAGTGTATTTTAATGTTTTGAACAATTCCAGTGTTGATCTCAGTGAAAGAAGTCAAAAATAAGACTAAGACGAAAAAAGCTTTCTCTCAGTAAAATAAGTCAAAAATGCACCACTGTGTAATTTTCTGCAAATTCATGAAAGTTCAGCTTTATAATCTTTGAAACAGCTTAGAAGTACTGAGAAGCAGTATATTTTAGTGTTTTGAACAATTCCAGTGTTGATCTCAGTGAAAGAAGTCAAAAATAAGACTAAGACGAAAAAAGCTTTCTCTCAGTGAAATAAGTCAAAAATGCACCATTGTGTAATTTTCTGCAAATTCATGAAAGTTCAGCTTTATAATCTTTGAAACAGCTCAGAAGTACTGAGAAGCAGTATATTTTAGTGTTTTGAACAATTCCAGTGTTGATCTCAGTGAAAGAAGTCAAAAAAAAGACTAAGACGAAAAAAGCTTTCTCTCAGTGAAATAAGTCAAAAATGCACCACTTTGTAATTTTCTGCAAATTCATGAAAGTTCAGCTTTATAATCTTTGAAACAGCTTAGAAGTACTGAGAAGCAGTATATTTTAGTGTTTTGAACAATTCCAGTGTTGATCTCAGTGAAAGAAGTCAAAAATAAGACTAAGACAAAAAAAGCTTTCTCTCAGTGAAATAAGTCAAAAATGCACCACTGTGTAATTTTCTGCAAATTCATGAAAGTTCAGCTTTATAATCTTTGAAACAGCTTAGAAGTACTGAGAAGCAGTATATTTTAGTGTTTTGAACAATTCCAGTGTTGATCTCAGTGAAAGAAGTCAAAAATAAGACTAAGACGAAAAAAGCTTTCTCTCAGTGAAATAAGTCAAAAATGCACCACTGTGTAACTTTCTGCAAATTCTTGAAAGTTCAGCTTCATAATCTTTGAAACAGCTTAGAAGTACTGAGAAGCAGTATATTTTAGTGTTATGAACAATTCCAATGTTGATCTCAGTGAAAGAAGTCAAAAATAAGACTAAGACGAAAAAAGCTTTCTCTCAGTGAAATAAGTCAAAAATGCACCACTTTGTAATTTTCTGCAAATTCATGAAAGTTCAGCTTTATAATCTTTGAAACAGCTTAGAAGTACTGAGAAGCAGTATATTTTAGTGTTTTGAACAATTCCAGTGTTGATCTCAGTGAAAGAAGTCAAAAATAAGACTAAGACGAAAAAAGCTTTCTCTCAGTGAAATAAGTCAAAAATGCACCACTGTGTAATTTTCTGCAAATTCATGAAAGTTCAGCTTCATAATCTTTGAAACAGCTTAGAAGTACTGAGAAGCAGTATATTTTAGTGTTTTGAACAATTCCAGTGTTGATCTCAGTGAAAGAAGTCAAAAATAAGACTAAGACGAAAAAAGCTTTCTCTCAGTGAAATAAGTCAAAAATGCACCACTGTGTAATTTTCTGCAAATTCATGAAAGTTCAGCTTCATAATCTTTGAAACACCTTAGAAGTACTGAGAAGCAGTATATTTTAGTGTTTTGAACAATTCCAGTGTTGATCTCAGTGAAAGAAGTAAAAAATAAGACTAAGACGAAAAAAGCTTTCTCTCAGTGAAATAAGTCAAAATGCACCACTGTGTAATTTTCTGCAAATTCATAAAAGTTCAGCTTTATAATCTTTAAAACAGCTTAGAAGTACTGAGAAGCAGTACATTTTAGTGTTTTGAACAATTCCAGTGCTGATCTCAGTGAAAGAAGTCAAAAAAAAGACTAAGACGAAAAAAGCTTTCTCTCAGTGAAATAAGTCAAAAATGCGTAATTTTTGACTTTGTAATTTTCTGCAAATTCATAAAAGTTCAGCTTTATAATCTTTGAAACAGGTTAGAAGTACTGAGAAGCAGTATATTTTAGTGTTTTTAACAATTCCAGTGTTGATCTCAGTGAAAGAAGTCAAAAATAAGACTAAGACGAAAAAAGCTTTCTCTCAGTGAAATAAGTCAAAAATGCACCACTGTGTAATTTTCTGCAAATTCATGAAAGTTCAGCTTTATAATCTTTGAAACAGCTTAGAAGTACTGAGAAGCAGTATATTTTAGTGTTTTGAACAATTCCAGTGTTGATCTCAGTGAAAGAAGTCAAAAATAAGACTAAGACGAAAAAAGCTTTCTCTCAGTGAAATAACTCAAAAATGCACCACTGTGTAATTTTCTGAAAATTCATGAAAGTTCAGCTTCATAATCTTTGAAACAGCTTAGAAGTACTGAGAAGCAGTATATTTTAGTGTTTTGAACAATTCCAGTGTTGATCTCAGTGAAAGAAGTCAAAAATAAGACTAAGACGAAAAAAGCTTTCTCTCAGTGAAATAAGTCAAAAATGCACCACTGTGTAATTTTCTGCAAATTCATGAAAGTTCAGCTTCATAATCTTTGAAACAGCTTAGAAGTACTGAGAAGCAGTATATTTTAGTGTTTTGAACAATTCCAGTGTTGATCTCAGTGAAAGAAGTCAAAAATAAGACTAAGACGAAAAAAGCTTTCTCTCAGTGAAATAAGTCAAAAATGCACCACAGTGTAATTTTCTGCAAATTCATGAAAGTTCAGCTTCATAATCTTTGAAACAGCTTAGAAGTAATGAGAAGCAGTATATTTTAGTGTTTTGAACAATTCCAGTGTTGATCTCAGTGAAATAAGTCAAAAATAAGACTAAGACGAAAAAAGCTTTCTCTCAGTGAAATAAGTCAAAAATGCGTAATTTTTGACTTTGTTATTATCTGCAAATTCATGAAAGTTCAGCTTTATAATTTTTGAAACAGCTTAGAAGTACTGAGAAGCAGTATATTTTAGTGTTTTGAACAATTCCAGTGTTGATCTCAGTGAAAGAAGTCAAAAATAAGACTAAGACGAAAAAAGCTTTCTCTCAGTGAAATAAGTCAAAAATGCACCACTGTGTAATTTTCTGCAAATTCATAAAAGTTCAGCTTTATAATCTTTAAAACAGCTTAGAAGTACTGAGAAGCAGTACATTTTAGTGTTTTGAACAATTCCAGTGCTGATCTCAGTTAAAGAAGTCAAAAATAAGACTAAGACGAAAAAAGCTTTCTCTCAGTGAAATAAGTCAAAAATGCGTAATTTTTGACTTTGTAATTTTCTGCAAATTCATGAAAGTTCAGCTTTATAATCTTTGAAACAGCTTAGAAGTACTGAGAAGCAGTATATTTTAGTGTTTTGAACAATTCCAGTGTTGATCTCAGTGAAAGAAGTCAAAAATAAGACTAAGACGAAAAAAGCTTTCTCTCAGTGAAATAAGTCAAAAATGCACCACTGTGTAACTTTCTGCAAATTCTTGAAAGTTCAGCTTCATAATCTTTGAAACAGCTTAGAAGTACTGAGAAGCAGTATATTTTAGTGTTATGAACAATTCCAATGTTGATCTCAGTGAAAGAAGTCAAAAATAAGACTAAGACGAAAAAAGCTTTCTCTCAGTGAAATAAGTCAAAAATGCACCACTTTGTAATTTTCTGCAAATTCATGAAAGTTCAGCTTTATAATCTTTGAAACAGCTTAGAAGTACTGAGAAGCAGTATATTTTAGTGTTTTGAACAATTCCAGTGTTGATCTCAGTGAAAGAAGTCAAAAATAAGACTAAGACAAAAAAAGCTTTCTCTCAGTGAAATAAGTCAAAAATGCACCACTGTGTAATTTTCTGCAAATTCATGAAAGTTCAGCTTCATAATCTTTGAAACAGCTTAGAAGTACTGAGAAGCAGTATATTTTAGTGTTTTGAACAATTCCAGTGTTGATCTCAGTGAAAGAAGTCAAAAATAAGACTAAGACGAAAAAAGCTTTCTCTCAGTGAAATAAGTCAAAAATGCACCACTGTGTAATTTTTCTTAAAATTCATGAAAGTTCAGCTTCATAATCTTTGAAACAGCTTAGAAGTACTGAGAAGCAGTGTATTTTAATGTTTTGAACAATTCCAGTGTTGATCTCAGTGAAAGAAGTCAAAAATAAGACTAAGACGAAAAAAGCTTTCTCTCAGTAAAATAAGTCAAAAATGCACCACTGTGTAATTTTCTGCAAATTCATGAAAGTTCAGCTTTATAATCTTTGAAACAGCTTAGAAGTACTGAGAAGCAGTATATTTTAGTGTTTTGAACAATTCCAGTGTTGATCTCAGTGAAAGAAGTCAAAAATAAGACTAAGACGAAAAAAGCTTTCTCTCAGTGAAATAAGTCAAAAATGCACCATTGTGTAATTTTCTGCAAATTCATGAAAGTTCAGCTTTATAATCTTTGAAACAGCTCAGAAGTACTGAGAAGCAGTATATTTTAGTGTTTTGAACAATTCCAGTGTTGATCTCAGTGAAAGAAGTCAAAAAAAGACTAAGACGAAAAAAGCTTTCTCTCAGTGAAATAAGTCAAAAATGCACCACTTTGTAATTTTCTGCAAATTCATGAAAGTTCAGCTTTATAATCTTTGAAACAGCTTAGAAGTACTGAGAAGCAGTATATTTTAGTGTTTTGAACAATTCCAGTGTTGATCTCAGTGAAAGAAGTCAAAAATAAGACTAAGACAAAAAAAGCTTTCTCTCAGTGAAATAAGTCAAAATGCACCACTGTGTAATTTTCTGCAAATTCATGAAAGTTCAGCTTCATAATCTTTGAAACAGCTTAGAAGTACTGAGAAGCAGTATATTTTAGTGTTTTGAACAATTCCAGTGTTGATCTCAGTGAAAGAAGTCAAAAATAAGACTAAGACGAAAAAAGCTTTCTCTCAGTGAAATAAGTCAAAAATGCACCACTGTGTAATTTTTCTTAAAATTCATGAAAGTTCAGCTTCATAATCTTTGAAACAGCTTAGAAGTACTGAGAAGCAGTATATTTTAATGTTTTGAACAATTCCAGTGTTGATCTCAGTGAAAGAAGTCAAAAATAAGACTAAGACGAAAAAAGCTTTCTCTCAGTAAAATAAGTCAAAAATGCACCACTGTGTAATTTTCTGCAAATTCATGAAAGTTCAGCTTCATAATCTTTGAAACAGCTTAGAAGTACTGAGAAGCAGTATATTTTAGTGTTTTGAACAATTCCAGTGTTGATCTCAGTGAAAGAAGTCAAAAAGTAAGACTAAGACGAAAAAAGCTTTCTCTCAGTGAAATAAGTCAAAAATGCACCACTGTGTAATTTTCTGCAAATTCATAAAGTTCAGCTTTATAATCTTTAAAACAGCTTAGAAGTACTGAGAAGCAGTACATTTTAGTGTTTTGAACAATTCCAGTGCTGATCTCAGTGAAAGAAGTCAAAAAAAGACTAAGACGAAAAAAGCTTTCTCTCAGTGAAATAAGTCAAAAATGCGTAATTTTTGACTTTGTAATTTTCTGCAAATTCATGAAAGTTCAGCTTTATAATCTTTGAAACAGGTTAGAAGTACTGAGAAGCAGTATATTTTATTGTTTTTAACAATTCCAGTGTTGATCTCAGTGAAAGAAGTCAAAAATAAGACTAAGACGAAAAAAGCTTTCTCTCAGTGAAATAAGTCAAAAATGCACCACTGTGTAATTTTCTGCAAATTCATGAAAGTTCAGCTTTATAATCTTTGAAACAGCTTAGAAGTACTGAGAAGCAGTATATTTTAGTGTTTTGAACAATTCCAGTGTTGATCTCAGTGAAAGAAGTCAAAAATAAGACTAAGACGAAAAAAGCTTTCTCTCAGTGAAACAAGTCAAAAATGCGTAATTTTTGACTTTGTAATTATCTGCAAATTCATGAAAGTTCAGCTTTATAATCTTTGAAACAGGTTAGAAGTACTGAGAAGCAGTATATTTTATTGTTTTTAACAATTCCAGTGTTGATCTCAGTGAAAGAAGTCAAAAATAAGACTAAGACGAAAAAAGCTTTCTCTCAGTGAAATAAGTCAAAAATGCACCACTGTGTAATTTTCTGCAAATTCATGAAAGTTCAGCTTTATAATCTTTGAAACAGCTTAGAAGTACTGAGAAGCAGTATATTTTAGTGTTTTGAACAATTCCAGTGTTGATCTCAGTGAAAGAAGTCAAAAATAAGACTAAGACGAAAAAAGCTTTCTCTCAGTGAAATAAGTCAAAAATGCACCATTGTGTAATTTTCTGCAAATTCATGAAAGTTCAGCTTTATAATCTTTGAAACAGCTTAGAAGTACTGAGAAGCAGTATATTTTAGTGTTTTGAACAATTCCAGTGTTGATCTCAGTGAAAGAAGTCAAAAATAAGATTAAGACGAAAAAAGCTTTCTCTCAGTGAAATAAGTCAAAAATGCGTAATTTTTGACTTTGTAATTATCTGCAAATTCATGAAAGTTCAGCTTTATAATCTTAGAAACAGCTTAGAAGTACTGTGAAGTAGTATATTTTACAGTTTTGAACAATTCCAGTGTTGATCTCAGTGAAAGAAGTCAAAAATAAGACTAAGACGAAAAAAGCTTTCTCTCAGTGAAATAAGTCAAAAATGCACCACTTTGTAATTTTCTGCAAATTCATGAAAGTTCAGCTTTATAATCTTTGAAACAGCTTAGAAGTACTGAGAAGCAGTATATTTTAGTGTTTTGAACAATTCCAGTGTTGATCTCAGTGAAAGAAGTCAAAAATTAGACTAAGACGAAAAAGCTTTCTCTCAGTGAAATAAGTCAAAAATGCACCACTGTGTAATTTTCTGCAAATTCATGAAAGTTCAGCTTTATAATCTTTGAAACAGCTTAGAAGTACTGAGAAGCAGTATATTTTAGTGTTTGAACAATTCCAGTGTTGATCTCAGTGAAAGAAGTCAAAAAGTAAGACTAAGACGAAAAAAGCTTTCTCTCAGTGAAATAAGTCAAAAATGCACCACTGTGTAATTTTCTGAAAATTCATGAAAGTTCAGCTTCATAATCTTTGAAACAGCTTAGAAGTACTGAGAAGCAGTATATTTTAGTGTTTTGAACAATTCCAGTGTTGATCTCAGTGAAAGAAGTCAAAAATAAGACTAAGACGAAAAAAGCTTTCTCTCAGTGAAATAAGTCAAAAATGCACCACTGTGTAATTTTCTGCAAATTCATGAAAGTTCAGCTTCATAATCTTTGAAACAGCTTAGAAGTACTGAGAAGCAGTATATTTTAGTGTTTTGAACAATTCCAGTGTTGATCTCAGTGAAAGAAGTCAAAAATAAGACTAAGACGAAAAAAGCTTTCTCTCAGTGAAATAAGTCAAAAATGCACCACTGTGTAATTTTCTGCAAATTCATGAAAGTTCAGCTTCATAATCTTTGAAACACCTTAGAAGTACTGAGAAGCAGTATATTTTAGTGTTTTGAACAATTCCAGTGTTGATCTCAGTGAAAGAAGTAAAAAATAAGACTAAGACGAAAAAAGCTTTCTCTCAGTGAAATAAGTCAAAAATGCACCACTGTGTAATTTTCTGCAAATTCATAAAAGTTCAGCTTTATAATCTTTAAACAGCTTAGAAGTACTGAGAAGCAGTACATTTTAGTGTTTTGAACAATTCCAGTGCTGATCTCAGTGAAAGAAGTCAAAGAAAAGACTAAGACGAAAAAAGCTTTCTCTCAGTGAAATAAGTCAAAAATGCGTAATTTTTGACTTTGTAATTTTCTGCAAATTCATAAAAGTTCAGCTTTATAATCTTTGAAACAGGTTAGAAGTACTGAGAAGCAGTATATTTTAGTGTTTTTAACAATTCCAGTGTTGATCTCAGTGAAAGAAGTCAAAAATAAGACTAAGACGAAAAAAGCTTTCTCTCAGTGAAATAAGTCAAAAATGCACCACTGTGTAATTTTCTGCAAATTCATGAAAGTTCAGCTTTATAATCTTTGAAACAGCTTAGAAGTACTGAGAAGCAGTATATTTTAGTGTTTTGAACAATTCCAGTGTTGATCTCAGTGAAAGAAGTCAAAAATAAGACTAAGACGAAAAAAGCTTTCTCTCAGTGAAATAACTCAAAAATGCACCACTGTGTAATTTTCTGAAAATTCATGAAAGTTCAGCTTCATAATCTTTGAAACAGCTTAGAAGTACTGAGAAGCAGTATATTTTAGTGTTTTGAACAATTCCAGTGTTGATCTCAGTGAAAGAAGTCAAAAATAAGACTAAGACGAAAAAAGCTTTCTCTCAGTGAAATAAGTCAAAAATGCACCACTGTGTAATTTTCTGCAAATTCATGAAAGTTCAGCTTCATAATCTTTGAAACAGCTTAGAAGTACTGAGAAGCAGTATATTTTAGTGTTTTGAACAATTCCAGTGTTGATCTCAGTGAAAGAAGTCAAAAATAAGACTAAGACGAAAAAAGCTTTCTCTCAGTGAAATAGTCAAAAATGCACCACAGTGTAATTTTCTGCAAATTCATGAAAGTTCAGCTTCATAATCTTTGAAACAGCTTAGAAGTAATGAGAAGCAGTATATTTTAGTGTTTTGAACAATTCCAGTGTTGATCTCAGTGAAATAAGTCAAAAATAAGACTAAGACGAAAAAAGCTTTCTCTCAGTGAAATAAGTCAAAAATGCGTAATTTTTGACTTTGTTATTATCTGCAAATTCATGAAAGTTCAGCTTTATAATTTTTGAAACAGCTTAGAAGTACTGAGAAGCAGTATATTTTAGTGTTTTGAACAATTCCAGTGTTGATCTCAGTGAAAGAAGTCAAAAATAAGACTAAGACGAAAAAAGCTTTCTCTCAGTGAAATAAGTCAAAAATGCACCACTGTGTAATTTTCTGCAAATTCATAAAAGTTCAGCTTTATAATCTTTAAAACAGCTTAGAAGTACTGAGAAGCAGTACATTTTAGTGTTTTGAACAATTCCAGTGCTGATCTCAGTTAAAGAAGTCAAAAATAAGACTAAGACGAAAAAAGCTTTCTCTCAGTGAAATAAGTCAAAAATGCGTAATTTTTGACTTTGTAATTTTCTGCAAATTCATGAAAGTTCAGCTTTATAATCTTTGAAACAGCTTAGAAGTACTGAGAAGCAGTATATTTTAGTGTTTTGAACAATTCCAGTGTTGATCTCAGTGAAAGAAGTCAAAAATAAGACTAAGACGAAAAAAGCTTTCTCTCAGTGAAATAAGTCAAAAATGCACCACTGTGTAACTTTCTGCAAATTCTTGAAAGTTCAGCTTCATAATCTTTGAAACAGCTTAGAAGTACTGAGAAGCAGTATATTTTAGTGTTATGAACAATTCCAATGTTGATCTCAGTGAAAGAAGTCAAAAATAAGACTAAGACGAAAAAAGCTTTCTCTCAGTGAAATAAGTCAAAAATGCACCACTTTGTAATTTTCTGCAAATTCATGAAAGTTCAGCTTTATAATCTTTGAAACAGCTTAGAAGTACTGAGAAGCAGTATATTTTAGTGTTTTGAACAATTCCAGTGTTGATCTCAGTGAAAGAAGTCAAAAATAAGACTAAGACAAAAAAGCTTTCTCTCAGTGAAATAAGTCAAAAATGCACCACTGTGTAATTTTCTGCAAATTCATGAAAGTTCAGCTTCATAATCTTTGAAACAGCTTAGAAGTACTGAGAAGCAGTATATTTTAGTGTTTTGAACAATTCCAGTGTTGATCTCAGTGAAAGAAGTCAAAAATAAGACTAAGACGAAAAAAGCTTTCTCTCAGTGAAATAAGTCAAAAATGCACCACTGTGTAATTTTTCTTAAAATTCATGAAAGTTCAGCTTCATAATCTTTGAAACAGCTTAGAAGTACTGAGAAGCAGTGTATTTTAATGTTTTGAACAATTCCAGTGTTGATCTCAGTGAAAGAAGTCAAAAATAAGACTAAGACGAAAAAAGCTTTCTCTCAGTAAAATAAGTCAAAAATGCACCACTGTGTAATTTTCTGCAAATTCATGAAAGTTCAGCTTTATAATCTTTGAAACAGCTTAGAAGTACTGAGAAGCAGTATATTTTAGTGTTTTGAACAATTCCAGTGTTGATCTCAGTGAAAGAAGTCAAAAATAAGACTAAGACGAAAAAAGCTTTCTCTCAGTGAAATAAGTCAAAAATGCACCATTGTGTAATTTTCTGCAAATTCATGAAAGTTCAGCTTTATAATCTTTGAAACAGCTCAGAAGTACTGAGAAGCAGTATATTTTAGTGTTTTGAACAATTCCAGTGTTGATCTCAGTGAAAGAAGTCAAAAAAAGACTAAGACGAAAAAAGCTTTCTCTCAGTGAAATAAGTCAAAAATGCACCACTTTGTAATTTTCTGCAAATTCATGAAAGTTCAGCTTTATAATCTTTGAAACAGCTTAGAAGTACTGAGAAGCAGTATATTTTAGTGTTTTGAACAATTCCAGTGTTGATCTCAGTGAAAGAAGTCAAAAATAAGACTAAGACAAAAAAAGCTTTCTCTCAGTGAAATAAGTCAAAAATGCACCACTGTGTAATTTTCTGCAAATTCATGAAAGTTCAGCTTCATAATCTTTGAAACAGCTTAGAAGTACTGAGAAGCAGTATATTTTAGTGTTTTGAACAATTCCAGTGTTGATCTCAGTGAAAGAAGTCAAAAATAAGACTAAGACGAAAAAAGCTTTCTCTCAGTGAAATAAGTCAAAAATGCACCACTGTGTAATTTTTCTTAAAATTCATGAAAGTTCAGCTTCATAATCTTTGAAACAGCTTAGAAGTACTGAGAAGCAGTATATTTTAATGTTTTGAACAATTCCAGTGTTGATCTCAGTGAAAGAAGTCAAAAATAAGACTAAGACGAAAAAAGCTTTCTCTCAGTAAAATAAGTCAAAAATGCACCACTGTGTAATTTTCTGCAAATTCATGAAAGTTCAGCTTCATAATCTTTGAAACAGCTTAGAAGTACTGAGAAGCAGTATATTTTAGTGTTTTGAACAATTCCAGTGTTGATCTCAGTGAAAGAAGTCAAAAAGTAAGACTAAGACGAAAAAAGCTTTCTCTCAGTGAAATAAGTCAAAAATGCACCACTGTGTAATTTTCTGCAAATTCATAAAAGTTCAGCTTTATAATCTTTAAAACAGCTTAGAAGTACTGAGAAGCAGTACATTTTAGTGTTTTGAACAATTCCAGTGCTGATCTCAGTGAAAGAAGTCAAAAAAAAGACTAAGACGAAAAAAGCTTTCTCTCAGTGAAATAAGTCAAAAATGCGTAATTTTTGACTTTGTAATTTTCTGCAAATTCATGAAAGTTCAGCTTTATAATCTTTGAAACAGGTTAGAAGTACTGAGAAGCAGTATATTTTATTGTTTTTAACAATTCCAGTGTTGATCTCAGTGAAAGAAGTCAAAAATAAGACTAAGACGAAAAAGCTTTCTCTCAGTGAAATAAGTCAAAAATGCACCACTGTGTAATTTTCTGCAAATTCATGAAAGTTCAGCTTTATAATCTTTGAAACAGCTTAGAAGTACTGAGAAGCAGTATATTTTAGTGTTTTGAACAATTCCAGTGTTGATCTCAGTGAAAGAAGTCAAAAATAAGACTAAGACGAAAAAAGCTTTCTCTCAGTGAAATAAGTCAAAAATGCGTAATTTTTGACTTTGTAATTTTCTGCAAATTCATGAAAGTTCAGCTTTATAATCTTTGAAACAGGTTAGAAGTACTGAGAAGCAGTATATTTTATTGTTTTTAACAATTCCAGTGTTGATCTCAGTGAAAGAAGTCAAAAATAAGACTAAGACGAAAAAAGCTTTCTCTCAGTGAAATAAGTCAAAAATGCACCACTGTGTAATTTTCTGCAAATTCATGAAAGTTCAGCTTTATAATCTTTGAAACAGCTTAGAAGTACTGAGAAGCAGTATATTTTAGTGTTTTGAACAATTCCAGTGTTGATCTCAGTGAAAGAAGTCAAAAATAAGACTAAGACGAAAAAAGCTTTCTCTCAGTGAAATAAGTCAAAAATGCACCATTGTGTAATTTTCTGCAAATTCATGAAAGTTCAGCTTTATAATCTTTGAAACAGCTTAGAAGTACTGAGAAGCAGTATATTTTAGTGTTTTGAACAATTCCAGTGTTGATCTCAGTGAAAGAAGTCAAAAATAAGATTAAGACGAAAAAAGCTTTCTCTCAGTGAAATAAGTCAAAAATGCGTAATTTTTGACTTTGTAATTATCTGCAAATTCATGAAAGTTCAGCTTTATAATCTTAGAAACAGCTTAGAAGTACTGTGAAGTAGTATATTTTACAGTTTTGAACAATTCCAGTGTTGATCTCAGTGAAAGAAGTCAAAAATAAGACTAAGACGAAAAAAGCTTTCTCTCAGTGAAATAAGTCAAAAATGCACCACTTTGTAATTTTCTGCAAATTCATGAAAGTTCAGCTTTATAATCTTTGAAACAGCTTAGAAGTACTGACAAGCAGTATATTTTAGTGTTTTGAACAATTCCAGTGTTGATCTCAGTGAAAGAAGTCAAAAATTAGACTAAGACGAAAAAGCTTTCTCTCAGTGAAATAAGTCAAAAATGCACCACTGTGTAATTTTCTGCAAATTCATGAAAGTTCAGCTTTATAATCTTTGAAACAGCTTAGAAGTACTGAGAAGCAGTATATTTTAGTGTTTGAACAATTCCAGTGTTGATCTCAGTGAAAGAAGTCAAAAAGTAAGACTAAGACGAAAAAAGCTTTCTCTCAGTGAAATAAGTCAAAAATGCACCACTGTGTAATTTTCTGAAAATTCATGAAAGTTCAGCTTCATAATCTTTGAAACAGCTTAGAAGTACTGAGAAGCAGTATATTTTAGTGTTTTGAACAATTCCAGTGTTGATCTCAGTGAAAGAAGTCAAAAATAAGACTAAGACGAAAAAAGCTTTCTCTCAGTGAAATAAGTCAAAAATGCACCACTGTGTAATTTTCTGCAAATTCATGAAAGTTCAGCTTCATAATCTTTGAAACAGCTTAGAAGTACTGAGAAGCAGTATATTTTAGTGTTTTGAACAATTCCAGTGTTGATCTCAGTGAAAGAAGTCAAAAATAAGACTAAGACGAAAAAAGCTTTCTCTCAGTGAAATAAGTCAAAAATGCACCACTTTGTAATTTTCTGCAAATTCATGAAAGTTCAGCTTTATAATCTTTGAAACAGCTTAGAAGTACTGAGAAGCAGTATATTTTAGTGTTTTGAACAATTCCAGTGTTGATCTCAGTGAAAGAAGTCAAAAATAAGACTAAGACAAAAAAGCTTTCTCTCAGTGAAATAAGTCAAAAATGCACCACTGTGTAATTTTCTGCAAATTCATGAAAGTTCAGCTTCATAATCTTTGAAACAGCTTAGAAGTACTGAGAAGCAGTATATTTTAGTGTTTTGAACAATTCCAGTGTTGATCTCAGTGAAAGAAGTCAAAAATAAGACTAAGACGAAAAAAGCTTTCTCTCAGTGAAATAAGTCAAAAATGCACCACTGTGTAATTTGCAAATTCATGAAAGTTCAGCTTCATAATCTTTGAAACAGCTTAGAAGTACTGAGAAGCAGTATATTTTAGTGTTTTGAACAATTCCAGTGTTGATCTCAGTGAAAGAAGTCAAAAATAAGACTAAGACGAAAAAAGCTTTCTCTCAGTGAAATAAGTCAAAAATGCACCACTTTGTAATTTTCTGCAAATTCATGAAAGTTCAGCTTTATCTTTGAAACAGCTTAGAAGTACTGAGAAGCAGTATATTTTAGTGTTTTGAACAATTCCAGTGTTGATCTCAGTGAAAGAAGTCAAAAATAAGACTAAGACGAAAAAAGCTTTCTCTCAGTGAAATAAGTCAAAAATGCACCACTGTGTAACTTTCTGCAAATTCTTGAAAGTTCAGCTTCATAATCTTTGAAACAGCTTAGAAGTACTGAGAAGCAGTATATTTTAGTGTTATGAACAATTCCAATGTTGATCTCAGTGAAAGAAGTCAAAAATAAGACTAAGACGAAAAAAGCTTTCTCTCAGTGAAATAAGTCAAAAATGCACCACTTTGTAATTTTCTGCAAATTCATGAAAGTTCAGCTTCATAATCTTTGAAACAGCTTAGAAGTACTGAGAAGCTGTATATTTTAATGTTTTGAACAATTCCAGTGTTGATCTCAGTGAAAGAAGTCAAAAATAAGACTAAGACGAAAAAGCTTTCTCTCAGTAAAATAAGTCAAAAATGCACCACTGTGTAATTTTCTTCAATTTTCTGCAGTGTTGATCTCAGTGAAAGAAGTCAAAAATAAGACTAAGACAAAAAAAGCTTTCTCTCAGTGAAATAAGTCAAAAATGCACCACTGTGTAATTTTCTGCAAATTCATGAAAGTTCAGCTTCATAATCTTTGAAACAGCTTAGAAGTACTGAGAAGCAGTATATTTTAGTGTTTTGAACAATTCCAGTGTTGATCTCAGTGAAAGAAGTAAAAAATAAGACTAAGACGAAAAAAGCTTTCTCTCAGTGAAATAAGTCAAAAATGCACCACTGTGTAATTTTCTGCAAATTCATAAAAGTTCAGCTTTATAATCTTTAAAACAGCTTAGAAGTACTGAGAAGCAGTACATTTTAGTGTTTTGAACAATTCCAGTGCTGATCTCAGTGAAAGAAGTCAAAAAAAAGACTAAGACGAAAAAAGCTTTCTCTCAGTGAAATAAGTCAAAAATGCGTAATTTTTGACTTTGTAATTTTCTGCAAATTCATAAAAGTTCAGCTTTATAATCTTTGAAACAGGTTAGAAGTACTGAGAAGCAGTATATTTTAGTGTTTTTAACAATTCCAGTGTTGATCTCAGTGAAAGAAGTCAAAATAAGACTAAGACGAAAAAAGCTTTCTCTCAGTGAAATAAGTCAAAAATGCACCACTGTGTAATTTTCTGCAAATTCATGAAAGTTCAGCTTTATAATCTTTGAAACAGCTTAGAAGTACTGAGAAGCAGTATATTTTAGTGTTTTGAACAATTCCAGTGTTGATCTCAGTGAAAGAAGTCAAAAATAAGACTAAGACGAAAAAAGCTTTCTCTCAGTGAAATAAGTCAAAAATGCACCACTGTGTAATTTTCTGAAAATTCATGAAAGTTCAGCTTCATAATCTTTGAAACAGCTTAGAAGTACTGAGAAGCAGTATATTTTAGTGTTTTGAACAATTCCAGTGTTGATCTCAGTGAAAGAAGTCAAAAATAAGACTAAGACGAAAAAAGCTTTCTCTCAGTGAAATAAGTCAAAAATGCACCACTGTGTAACTTTCTGCAAATTCTTGAAAGTTCAGCTTCATAATCTTTGAAACAGCTTAGAAGTACTGAGAAGCAGTATATTTTAGTGTTATGAACAATTCCAATGTTGATCTCAGTGAAAGAAGTCAAAAATAAGACTAAGACGAAAAAAGCTTTCTCTCAGTGAAATAAGTCAAAAATGCACCACTTTGTAATTTTCTGCAAATTCATGAAAGTTCAGCTTCATAATCTTTGAAACAGCTTAGAAGTACTGAGAAGCTGTATATTTTAGTGTTTTGAACAATTCCAGTGTTGATCTCAGTGAAAGAAGTCAAAAATAAGACTAAGACGAAAAAAGCTTTCTCTCAGTAAAATAAGTCAAAAATGCACCACTGTGTAATTTTCTGCAATTTTCTGCAGTGTTGATCTCAGTGAAAGAAGTCAAAAATAAGACTAAGACAAAAAAGCTTTCTCTCAGTGAAATAAGTCAAAAATGCACCACTGTGTAATTTTCTGCAAATTCATGAAAGTTCAGCTTCATAATCTTTGAAACAGCTTAGAAGTACTGAGAAGCAGTATATTTTAGTGTTTTGAACAATTCCAGTGTTGATCTCAGTGAAAGAAGTAAAAAATAAGACTAAGACGAAAAAAGCTTTCTCTCAGTGAAATAAGTCAAAAATGCACCACTGTGTAATTTTCTGCAAATTCATAAAAGTTCAGCTTTATAATCTTTAAAACAGCTTAGAAGTACTGAGAAGCAGTACATTTTAGTGTTTTGAACAATTCCAGTGCTGATCTCAGTGAAAGAAGTCAAAAAAAAGACTAAGACGAAAAAAGCTTTCTCTCAGTGAAATAAGTCAAAAATGCGTAATTTTTGACTTTGTAATTTTCTGCAAATTCATAAAAGTTCAGCTTTATAATCTTTGAAACAGGTTAGAAGTACTGAGAAGCAGTATATTTTAGTGTTTTTAACAATTCCAGTGTTGATCTCAGTGAAAGAAGTCAAAAATAAGACTAAGACGAAAAAAGCTTTCTCTCAGTGAAATAAGTCAAAAATGCCCACTGTGTAATTTTCTGCAAATTCATGAAAGTTCAGCTTTATAATCTTTGAAACAGCTTAGAAGTACTGAGAAGCAGTATATTTTAGTGTTTTGAACAATTCCAGTGTTGATCTCAGTGAAAGAAGTCAAAAATAAGACTAAGACGAAAAAAGCTTTCTCTCAGTGAAATAAGTCAAAAATGCACCACTGTGTAATTTTCTGAAAATTCATGAAAGTTCAGCTTCATAATCTTTGAAACAGCTTAGAAGTACTGAGAAGCAGTATATTTTAGTGTTTTGAACAATTCCAGTGTTGATCTCAGTGAAAGAAGTCAAAAATAAGACTAAGACGAAAAAGCTTTCTCTCAGTGAAATAAGTCAAAAATGCACCACTGTGTAATTTTCTGCAAATTCATGAAAGTTCAGCTTCATAATCTTTGAAACAGCTTAGAAGTACTGAGAAGCAGTATATTTTAGTGTTTTGAACAATTCCAGTGTTGATCTCAGTGAAAGAAGTCAAAAATAAGACTAAGACGAAAAAAGCTTTCTCTCAGTGAAATAAGTCAAAACTGCACCACAGTGTAATTTTCTGCAAATTCATGAAAGTTCAGCTTCATAATCTTTGAAACAGCTTAGAAGTAATGAGAAGCAGTATATTTTAGTGTTTTGAACAATTCCAGTGTTGATCTCAGTGAAATAAGTCAAAAATAAGACTAAGACGAAAAAAGCTTTCTCTCAGTGAAATAAGTCAAAAATGCGTAATTTTTGACTTTGTTATTATCTGCAAATTCATGAAAGTTCAGCTTTATAATTTTTGAAACAGCTTAGAAGTACTGAGAAGCAGTATATTTTAGTGTTTTGAAATTCCAGTGTTGATCTCAGTGAAAGAAGTCAAAAATAAGACTAAGACGAAAAAAGCTTTCTCTCAGTGAAATAAGTCAAAAATGCACCACTGTGTAATTTTCTGCAAATTCATAAAAGTTCAGCTTTATAATCTTTAAAACAGCTTAGAAGTACTGAGAAGCAGTACATTTTAGTGTTTTGAACAATTCCAGTGCTGATCTCAGTGAAAGAAGTCAAAAATACTAAGACGAAAAAAGCTTTCTCTCAGTGAAATAAGTCAAAACTGCACCACTGTGTAATTTTCTGAAAATTCATGAAAGTTCAGCTTCATAATCTTTGAAACAGCTTAGAAGTACTGAGAAGCAGTATATTTTAGTGTTTTGAACAATTCCAGTGTTGATCTCAGTGAAAGAAGTCAAAAATAAGACTAAGACGAAAAAAGCTTTCTCTCAGTGAAATAAGTCAAAAATGCACCACTGTGTAACTTTCTGCAAATTCTTGAAAGTTCAGCTTCATAATCTTTGAAACAGCTTAGAAGTACTGAGAAGCAGTATATTTTAGTGTTATGAACAATTCCAATGTTGATCTCAGTGAAAGAAGTCAAAAATAAGACTAAGACGAAAAAAGCTTTCTCTCAGTGAAATAAGTCAAAAATGCACCACTTTGTAATTTTCTGCAAATTCATGAAAGTTCAGCTTTATAATCTTTGAAACAGCTTAGAAGTACTGAGAAGCAGTATATTTTAGCGTTTTGAACAATTCCAGTGTTGATCTCAGTGAAAGAAGTCAAAAATAACTAAGACAAAAAAAGCTTTCTCTCAGTGAAATAAGTCAAAAATGCACCACTGTGTAATTTTCTGCAAATTCATGAAAGTTCAGCTTCATAATCTTTGAAACAGCTTAGAAGTACTGAGAAGCAGTATATTTTAGTGTTTTGAACAATTCCAGTGTTGATCTCAGTGAAAGAAGTCAAAAATAAGACTAAGACGAAAAAAGCTTTCTCTCAGTGAAATAAGTCAAAAATGCACCACTGTGTAATTTTTCTTAAAATTCATGAAAGTTCAGCTTCATAATCTTTGAAACAGCTTAGAAGTACTGAGAAGCAGTATATTTTAATGTTTTGAACAATTCCAGTGTTGATCTCAGTGAAAGAAGTCAAAAATAAGACTAAGACGAAAAAAGCTTTCTCTCAGTGAAATAAGTCAAAAATGCACCACTGTGTAATTTTCTGCAAATTCATGAAAGTTCAGCTTCATAATCTTTGAAACAGCTTAGAAGTACTGAGAAGCAGTATATTTTAGTGTTTTGAACAATTCCAGTGTTGATCTCAGTGAAAGAAGTAAAAAATAAGACTAAGACGAAAAAAGCTTTCTCTCAGTGAAATAAGTCAAAAATGCACCACTGTGTAATTTTCTGCAAATTCATAAAAGTTCAGCTTTATAATCTTTGAAACAGCTTAGAAGTACTGAGAAGCAGTATATTTTAGTGTTTTGAACAATTCCAGTGTTGATCTCAGTGAAAGAAGTCAAAAATAAGACTAAGACGAAAAAAGCTTTCTCTCAGTGAAATAAGTCAAAAATGCACCACTGTGTAATTTTTCTTAAAATTCATGAAAGTTCAGCTTCATAATCTTTGAAACAGCTTAGAAGTACTGAGAAGCAGTATATTTTAATGTTTTGAACAATTCCAGTGTTGATCTCAGTGAAAGAAGTCAAAAATAAGACTAAGACGAAAAAAGCTTTCTCTCAGTAAAATAAGTCAAAAATGCACCACTGTGTAATTTTCTGCAAATTCATGAAAGTTCGGCTTCATAATCTTTGAAACAGCTTAGAAGTACTGAGAAGCAGTATATTTTAGTGTTTTGAACAATTCCAGTGTTGATCTCAGTGAAAGAAGTAAAAAATAAGACTAAGACGAAAAAGCTTTCTCTCAGTGAAATAAGTCAAAAATGCACCACTGTGTAATTTTCTGCAAATTCATAAAGTTCAGCTTTATAATCTTTAAAACAGCTTAGAAGTACTGAGAAGCAGTACATTTTAGTGTTTTGAACAATTCCAGTGCTGATCTCAGTGAAAGAAGTCAAAAAAAGACTAAGACGAAAAAAGCTTTCTCTCAGTGAAATAAGTCAAAAATGCGTAATTTTTGACTTTGTAATTTTCTGCAAATTCATGAAAGTTCAGCTTTATAATCTTTGAAACAGGTTAGAAGTACTGAGAAGCATATTTTATTGTTTTTAACAATTCCAGTGTTGATCTCAGTGAAAGAAGTCAAAAATAAGACTAAGACGAAAAAAGCTTTCTCTCAGTGAAATAAGTCAAAAATGCACCACTGTGTAATTTTCTGCAAATTCATGAAAGTTCAGCTTTATAATCTTTGAAACAGCTTAGAAGTACTGAGAAGCAGTATATTTTAGTGTTTTGAACAATTCCAGTGTTGATCTCAGTGAAAGAAGTCAAAAATAAGACTAAGACGAAAAAGCTTTCTCTCAGTGAAATAAGTCAAAAATGCACCATTGTGTAATTTTCTGCAAATTCATGAAAGTTCAGCTTTATAATCTTTGAAACAGCTCAGAAGTACTGAGAAGCAGTATATTTTAGTGTTTTGAACAATTCCAGTGTTGATCTCAGTGAAAGAAGTCAAAAAAAGACTATGACGAAAAAAGCTTTCTCTCAGTGAAATAAGTCAAAAATGCACCACTGTGTAATTTTCTGCAAATTCATAAAAGTTCAGCTTTATAATCTTTAAAACAGCTTAGAAGTACTGAGAAGCAGTACATTTTAGTGTTTTGAACAATTCCAGTGCTGATCTCAGTGAAAAAGTCAAAAAAAAGACTAAGACGAAAAAAGCTTTCTCTCAGTGAAATAAGTCAAAAATGCGTAATTTTTGACTTTGTAATTTTCTGCAAATTCATGAAAGTTCAGCTTTATAATCTTTGAAACAGGTTAGAAGTACTGAGAAGCAGTATATTTTAGTGTTTTTAACAATTCCAGTGTTGATCTCAGTGAAAGAAGTCAAAAATAAGACTAAGACGAAAAAAGCTTTCTCTCAGTGAAATAAGTCAAAAATGCACCACTGTGTAATTTTCTGCAAATTCATGAAAGTTCAGCTTTATAATCTTTGAAACAGCTTAGAAGTACTGAGAAGCAGTATATTTTAGTGTTTTGAACAATTCCAGTGTTGATCTCAGTGAAAGAAGTCAAAAATAAGACTAAGACGAAAAAAGCTTTCTCTCAGTGAAATAAGTCAAAAATGCACCATTGTGTAATTTTCTGCAAATTCATGAAAGTTCAGCTTTATAATCTTTGAAACAGCTCAGAAGTACTGAGAAGCAGTATATTTTAGTGTTTTGAACAATTCCAGTGTTGATCTCAGTGAAAGAAGTCAAAAAAAAGACTATGACGAAAAAAGCTTTCTCTCAGTGAAATAAGTCAAAAATGCACCACTGTGTAATTTTCTGCAAATTCATGAAAGTTCAGCTTCATAATCTTTGAAACAGCTTAGAAGTATTGAGAAGCAGTATATTTTAGTGTTTTGAACAATTCCAGTGTTGATCTCAGTGAAAGAAGTCAAAAATAAGATTAAGACGAAAAAAGCTTTCTCTCAGTGAAATAAGTCAAAAATGCGTAATTTTTGACTTTGTAATTATGTGCAAATTCATGAAAGTTCAGCTTCATAATCTTTGAAACAGCTTAGAAGTACTGTGAAGTAGTATATTTTACAGTTTTGAACAATTCCAGTGTTGATCTCAGTGAAAGAAGTCAAAAATAAGACTAAGACGAAAAAAGCTTTCTCTCAGTGAAATAAGTCAAAAATGCACCACTTTGTAATTTTCTGCAAATTCATGAAAGTTCAGCTTTATAATCTTTGAAACAGCTTAGAAGTACTGACAAGCAGTATATTTTAGTGTTTTGAACAATTCCAGTGTTGATCTCAGTGAAAGAAGTCAAAAATAAGACTAAGACGAAAAAAGCTTTCTCTCAGTGAAATAAGTCAAAAATGCACCACTGTGTAATTTTCTGCAAATTCATGAAAGTTCAGCTTTATAATCTTTGAAACAGCTTAGAAGTACTGAGAAGCAGTATATTTTAGTGTTTTGGACAATTCCAGTGTTGATCTCAGTGAAAGAAGTCAAAAAGACTAAGACTAAGACGAAAAAGCTTTCTCTCAGTGAAATAAGTCAAAATGCGTAATTTTTGACTTTGTAATTATCTGCAAATTCATGAAAGTTCAGCTTTATAATCTTTGAAACAGCTTAGAAGTACTGAGAAGCAGTATATTTTAGTGTTTTGAACAATTCCAGTGTTGATCTCAGTGAAAGAAGTCAAAAATAAGACTAAGACAAAAAAGCTTTCTCTCAGTGAAATAAGTCAAAAATGCACCACTGTGTAACTTTCTGCAAATTCATGAAAGTTCAGCTTCATAATCTTTGAAACAGCTTAGAAGTACTGAGAAGCAGTATATTTTAGTGTTATGAACAATTCCAATGTTGATCTCAGTGAAAGAAGTCAAAAATAAGACTAAGACGAAAAAAGCTTTCTCTCAGTGAAGTAAGTCAAAAATGCACCACTTTGTAATTTTCTGCAAATTCATGAAAGTTCAGCTTTATAATCTTTGAAACAGCTTAGAAGTACTGAGAAGCAGTATATTTTAGTGTTTTGAACAATTCCAGTGTTGATCTCAGTGAAAGAAGTCAAAAATAAGACTAAGACGAAAAAAGCTTTCTCTCAGTGAAATAAGTCAAAAATGCACCACTGTGTAATTTTCTGCAAATTCATGAAAGTTCAGCTTCATAATCTTTGAAACAGCTTAGAAGTACTGAGAAGCAGTATATTTTAGTGTTTTGAACAATTCCAGTGTTGATCTCAGTGAAAGAAGTCAAAAATAAGACTAAGACGAAAAAAGCTTTCTCTCAGTGAAATAAGTCAAAAATGCACCACTGTGTAATTTTCTGCAAATTCATGAAAGTTCAGCTTCATAATCTTTGAAACAGCTTAGAAGTACTGAGAAGCAGTATATTTTAATGTTTTGAACAATTCCAGTGTTGATCTCAGTGAAAGAAGTCAAAAATAAGACTAAGACGAAAAAAGCTTTCTCTCAGTGAAATAAGTCAAAAATGCACCACTGTGTAATTTTCTGCAAATTCATGAAAGTTCAGCTTCATAATCTTTGAAACAGCTTAGAAGTACTGAGAAGCAGTATATTTTAGTGTTTTGAACAATTCCAGTGTTGATCTCAGTGAAAGAAGTCAAAAATAAGACTAAGACGAAAAAAGCTTTCTCTCAGTGAAATAAGTCAAAAATGCACCACTGTGTAATTTTCTGCAAATTCATAAAAGTTCAGCTTTATAATCTTTAAAACAGCTTAGAAGTACTGAGAAGCAGTACATTTTAGTGTTTTGAACAATTCCAGTGCTGATCTCAGTGAAAAAAGTCAAAAAAAAGACTAAGACGAAAAAAGCTTTCTCTCAGTGAAATAAGTCAAAAATGCGTAATTTTTGACTTTGTAATTTTCTGCAAATTCATGAAAGTTCAGCTTTATAATCTTTGAAACAGGTTAGAAGTACTGAGAAGCAGTATATTTTAGTGTTTTTAACAATTCCAGTGTTGATCTCAGTGAAAGAAGTCAAAAATAAGACTAAGACGAAAAAAGCTTTCTCTCAGTGAAATAAGTGAAAAATGCGTAATTTTTGACTTTGTAATTATCTGCAAATTCATGAAAGTTCAGCTTTATAATCTTTGAAAAAGCTTAGAAGTACTGAGAAGCAGTATATTTTAGTGTTTTGAACAATTCCAATGTTGATCTCAGTGAAAGAAGTCAAAATAAGACTAAGACGAAAAAAGCTTTCTCTCAGTGAAATAATTCAAAAATGCACCACTGTGTAATTTTCTGCAAATTCATGAAAGTTCAGCTTCATAATCTTTGAAACAGCTTATAAGTACTGAGAAGCAGTATATTTTAGTGTTTTGAACAATTCCAGTGTTGATCTCAGTGAAAGAAGTCAAAAATAAGACTAAGACGAAAAAGCTTTCTCTCAGTGAAATAAGTCAAAAATGCACCACTGTGTAATTTTCTGCAAATTCATGAAAGTTCAGCTTTATAATCTTTGAAACAGCTTAGAAGTACTGAGAAGCAGTATATTTTAGTGTTTGAACAATTCCAGTGTTGATCTCAGTGAAAGAAGTCAAAAAGTAAGACTAAGACGAAAAAAGCTTTCTCTCAGTGAAATAAGTCAAAAATGCACCACTGTGTAATTTTCTGAAAATTCATAAAAGTTCAGCTTCATAATCTTTGAAACAGCTTAGAAGTACTGAGAAGCAGTATATTTTAGTGTTTTGAACAATTCCAGTGTTGATCTCAGTGAAAGAAGTCAAAAATAAGACTAAGACGAAAAAAGCTTTCTCTCAGTGAAATAAGTCA
The DNA here is from genome assembly GCF_027474105.1 of Poeciliopsis prolifica. Taxonomy (NCBI): domain Eukaryota; kingdom Metazoa; phylum Chordata; class Actinopteri; order Cyprinodontiformes; family Poeciliidae; genus Poeciliopsis; species Poeciliopsis prolifica. The sequence goes on along the minus strand of NW_026562468.1, from coordinate 19,753 downwards.
AAAATGCACCACTGTGTAATTTTCTGCAAATTCATGAAAGTTCAGCTTCATAATCTTTGAAACAGCTTAGAAGTACTGAGAAGCAGTATATTTTAGTGTTTTGAACAATTCCAGTGTTGATCTCAGTGAAAGAAGTCAAAAATAAGACTAAGACGAAAAAGCTTTCTCTCAGTGAAATAAGTCAAAAATGCACCACTTTGTAATTTTCTGCAAATTCATGAAAGTTCAGCTTCATAATCTTTGAAACAGCTTAGAAGTACTGAGAAGCAGTATATTTTAGTGTTTTGAACAATTCCAGTGTTGATCTCAGTGAAAGAAGTCAAAAATAAGACTAAGACGAAAAAAGCTTTCTCTCAGTGAAATAGTCAAAAATGCACCACTGTGTAATTTTCTGCAAATTCATGAAAGTTCAGCTTCATAATCTTTGAAACAGCTTAGAAGTACTGAGAAGCAGTATATTTTAGTGTTTTGAACAATTCCAGTGTTGATCTCAGTGAAAGAAGTCAAAAATAAGACTAAGACGAAAAAAGCTTTCTCTCAGTGAAATAAGTCAAAATGCGTAATTTTTGACTTTGTAATTATCTGCAAATTCATGAAAGTTCAGCTTTATAATCTTTGAAACAGCTTAGAAGTACTGAGAAGCAGTATATTTTAGTGTTTTGAACAATTCCAGTGTTGATCTCAGTGAAAGAAGTCAAAAATAAGACTAAGACAAAAAAAGCTTTCTCTCAGTGAAATAAGTCAAAAATGCACCACTGTGTAACTTTCTGCAAATTCATGAAAGTTCAGCTTCATAATCTTTGAAACAGCTTAGAAGTAATGAGAAGCAGTATATTTTAGTGTTATGAACAATTCCAATGTTGATCTCAGTGAAAGAAGTCAAAAATAAGACTAAGACGAAAAAAGCTTTCTCTCAGTGAAGTAAGTCAAAAATGCACCACTTTGTAATTTTCTGCAAATTCATGAAAGTTCAGCTTTATAATCTTTGAAACAGCTTAGAAGTACTGAGAAGCAGTATATTTTAGTGTTTTGAACAATTCCAGTGTTGATCTCAGTGAAAGAAGTCAAAAATAAGACTAAGACGAAAAAAGCTTTCTCTCAGTGAAATAAGTCAAAAATGCACCACTGTGTAATTTTCTGCAAATTCATGAAAGTTCAGCTTCATAATCTTTGAAACAGCTTAGAAGTACTGAGAAGCAGTATATTTTAGTGTTTTGAACAATTCCAGTGTTGATCTCAGTGAAAGAAGTCAAAAATAAGACTAAGACGAAAAAAGCTTTCTCTCAGTGAAATAAGTCAAAAATGCACCACTGTGTAATTTTCTGCAAATTCATGAAAGTTCAGCTTCATAATCTTTGAAACAGCTTAGAAGTACTGAGAAGCAGTATATTTTAATGTTTTGAACAATTCCAGTGTTGATCTCAGTGAAAGAAGTCAAAAATAAGACTAAGACGAAAAAAGCTTTCTCTCAGTGAAATAAGTCAAAAATGCACCACTGTGTAATTTTCTGCAAATTCATGAAAGTTCAGCTTCATAATCTTTGAAACAGCTTAGAAGTACTGAGAAGCAGTATATTTTAGTGTTTTGAACAATTCCAGTGTTGATCTCAGTGAAAGAAGTCAAAAATAAGACTAAGACGAAAAAAGCTTTCTCTCAGTGAAATAAGTCAAAAATGCACCACTGTGTAATTTTCTGCAAATTCATAAAGTTCAGCTTTATAATCTTTAAAACAGCTTAGAAGTACTGAGAAGCAGTACATTTTAGTGTTTTGAACAATTCCAGTGCTGATCTCAGTGAAAAAAGTCAAAAAAAGACTAAGACGAAAAAAGCTTTCTCTCAGTGAAATAAGTCAAAAATGCGTAATTTTTGACTTTGTAATTTTCTGCAAATTCATGAAAGTTCAGCTTTATAATCTTTGAAACAGGTTAGAAGTACTGAGAAGCAGTATATTTTAGTGTTTTTAACAATTCCAGTGTTGATCTCAGTGAAAGAAGTCAAAAATAAGACTAAGACGAAAAAAGCTTTCTCTCAGTGAAATAAGTGAAAAATGCGTAATTTTTGACTTTGTAATTATCTGCAAATTCATGAAAGTTCAGCTTTATAATCTTTGAAAAAGCTTAGAAGTACTGAGAAGCAGTATATTTTAGTGTTTTGAACAATTCCAATGTTGATCTCAGTGAAAGAAGTCAAAAATAAGACTAAGACGAAAAAATCTTTCTCTCAGTGAAATAATTCAAAAATGCACCACTGTGTAATTTTCTGCAAATTCATGAAAGTTCAGCTTCATAATCTTTGAAACAGCTTATAAGTACTGAGAAGCAGTATATTTTAGTGTTTTGAACAATTCCAGTGTTGATCTCAGTGAAATAAGTCAAAAATAAGACTAAGACGAAAAAGCTTTCTCTCAGTGAAATAAGTCAAAAATGTGTAATTTTTGACTTTGTAATTATCTGCAAATTCATGAAAGTTCAGCTTTATAATCTTTGAAACAGCTTAGAAGTACTGAGAAGCAGTATATTTTAGTGTTTTGAACAATTCCAGTGTTGATCTCAGTGAAAGAAGTCAAAAATAAGACTAAGACGAAAAAAGCTTTCTCTCAGTGAAATAAGTCAAAAATGCGTAATTTTTGACTTTGTAATTATCTGCAAATTCATGAAAGTTCAGCTTTATAATCTTTGAAACAGCTTAGAAGTACTGAGAAGCAGTATATTTTAGTGTTTTGAACAATTCCAGTGTTGATCTCAGTGAAAGAAGTCAAAAATAAGACTAAGACGAAAAAATCTTTCTCTCAGTGAAATAAGTCAAAAATGCACCACTGTGTAATTTTCTGCAAATTCATGAAAGTTCAGCTTTATAATCTTTGAAACAGCTTAGAAGTACTGAGAAGCAGTATATTTTAGTGTTTTGAACAATTCCAGTGTTGATCTCAGTGAAAGAAGTCAAAAATAAGACTAAGACGAAAAAAGCTTTCTCTCAGTGAAATAAGTCAAAAATGCACCACTGTGTAATTTTCTGCAAATTCATAAAAGTTCAGCTTTATAATCTTTAAAACAGCTTAGAAGTACTGAGAAGCAGTACATTTTAGTGTTTTGAACAATTCCAGTGCTGATCTCAGTGAAAAAAGTCAAAAAAAGACTAAGACGAAAAAAGCTTTCTCTCAGTGAAATAAGTCAAAAATGCGTAATTTTTGACTTTGTAATTTTCTGCAAATTCATGAAAGTTCAGCTTTATAATCTTTGAAACAGGTTAGAAGTACTGAGAAGCAGTATATTTTAGTGTTTTTAACAATTCCAGTGTTGATCTCAGTGAAAGAAGTCAAAAATAAGACTAAGACGAAAAAAGCTTTCTCTCAGTGAAATAAGTGAAAAATGCGTAATTTTTGACTTTGTAATTATCTGCAAATTCATGAAAGTTCAGCTTTATAATCTTTGAAAAAGCTTAGAAGTACTGAGAAGCAGTATATTTTAGTGTTTTGAACAATTCCAATGTTGATCTCAGTGAAAGAAGTCAAAAATAAGACTAAGACGAAAAAATCTTTCTCTCAGTGAAATAATTCAAAAATGCACCACTGTGTAATTTTCTGCAAATTCATGAAAGTTCAGCTTCATAATCTTTGAAACAGCTTATAAGTACTGAGAAGCAGTATATTTTAGTGTTTTGAACAATTCCAGTGTTGATCTCAGTGAAATAAGTCAAAAATAAGACTAAGACGAAAAAAGCTTTCTCTCAGTGAAATAAGTCAAAAATGTGTAATTTTTGACTTTGTAATTATCTGCAAATTCATGAAAGTTCAGCTTTATAATCTTTGAAACAGCTTAGAAGTACTGAGAAGCAGTATATTTTAGTGTTTTGAACAATTCCAGTGTTGATCTCAGTGAAAGAAGTCAAAAATAAGACTAAGACGAAAAAAGCTTTCTCTCAGTGAAATAAGTCAAAAATGTGTAATTTTTGACTTTGTAATTATCTGCAAATTCATGAAAGTTCAGCTTTATAATCTTTGAAACAGCTTAGAAGTACTGAGAAGCAGTATATTTTAGTGTTTTGAACAATTCCAGTGTTGATCTCAGTGAAAGAAGTCAAAAATAAGACTAAGACGAAAAAATCTTTCTCTCAGTGAAATAAGTCAAAAATGCACCACTGTGTAATTTTCTGCAAATTCATGAAAGTTCAGCTTTATAATCTTTGAAACAGCTTAGAAGTACTGAGAAGCAGTATATTTTAGTGTTTTGAACAATTCCAGTGTTGATCTCAGTGAAAGAAGTCAAAAATAAGACTAAGACGAAAAAAGCTTTCTCTCAGTGAAATAAGTCAAAAATGCACCACTGTGTAATTTTCTGCAAATTCATGAAAGTTCAGCTTTATAATCTTTGAAACAGCTTAGAAGTACTGAGAAGCAGTATATTTTAGTGTTTTGAACAATTCCAGTGTTGATCTCAGTGAAAGAAGTCAAAAATAAGACTAAGACGAAAAAAGCTTTCTCTCAGTGAAATAAGTCAAAAATGTGTAATTTTTGACTTTGTAATTATCTGCAAATTCATGAAAGTTCAGCTTTATAATCTTTGAAACAGCTTAGAAGTACTGAGAAGCAGTATATTTTAGTGTTTTGAACAATTCCAGTGTTGATCTCAGTGAAAGAAGTCAAAAATAAGACTAAGACGAAAAAAGCTTTCTCTCAGTGAAATAAGTCAAAAATGCACCACTGTGTAATTTTCTGCAAATTCATGAAAGTTCAGCTTTATAATCTTTGAAACAGCTTAGAAGTACTGAGAAGCAGTATATTTTAGTGTTTTGAACAATTCCAGTGTTGATCTCAGTGAAAGAAGTCAAAAATAAGACTAAGACGAAAAAAGCTTTCTCAGTGAAATAAGTCAAAAATGCACCACTGTGTAATTTTCTACAAATTTATAAAAGTTCAGCTCTATAATCTTTAAAACAGCTTAGAAGTACTGAGAAGCAGTACATTTTAGTGTTTTGAACAATTCCAGTGCTGATCTCAGTGAAAGAAGTCAAAAATAAGACTAAGGCGAAAAAAGCTTTCTCTCAGTGAAATAAGTCAAAAATGCGTAATTTTTGACTTTGTAATTTTCTGCAAATTCATGAAAGTTCAGCTTTATAATCTTTGAAACAGGTTAGAAGTACTGAGAAGCAGTATATTTTAGTGTTTTGAACAATTCCAGTGTTGATCTCAGTGAAAGAAGTCAAAAATAAGACTAAGATGAAAAAAGCTTTCTCTCAGTAAAATAATTCAAAAATGCACCACTGTGTAATTTTCTGCAAATTCATGAAAGTTCATATTCATAAACTTTGAAACAGCTTAGAAGTACTGAGAAGCAGTATATTTTAGTGTTTTGAACAATTCCAGTGTTGATCTCAGTGAAAGAAGTAAAAAATAAGACTAAGACGAAAAAAGCTTTCTCTCAGTGAAATAAGTCAAAAATGCACCACTGTGTAATTTTCTGCAAATTCATGAAAGTTCAGCTTCATAATCTTTGAAACAGCATAGAAGTACTGAGAAGCAGTATATTTTAGTGTTTTGAACAATTCCAGTGTTGATCTCAGTGAAAGAAGTCAAAAATAAGACTAAGACGAAAAAAGCTTTCTCTCAGTGAAATAAGTCAAAAATGCACCACTGTGTAATTTTCTGCAAATTCATAAAAGTTCAGCTTTATAATCTTTAAAACAGCTTAGAAGTACTGAGAAGCAGTATATTTTAGTGTTTTGAACAATTCCAGTGTTGATCTCAGTGAAAGAAGTCAAAAATAAGACTAAGACGAAAAAAGCTTTCTCTCAGTGAAATAAGTCAAAAATGCACCACTGTGTAATTTTCTGCAAATTCATAAAAGTTCAGCTTTATAATCTTTAAAACAGCTTAGAAGTACTGATAAGAAGTACATTTTAATGTTTTGAACAATTCCAGTGTTGATCTCAGTGAAAGAAGTCAAAAATAAGACTAAGACGAAAAAAGCTTTCTCTCAGTGAAATAAGTCAAAAATGCACCACTGTGTAATTTTCTGCAAATTCATGAAAGTTCAGCTTTATAATCTTTGAAACAGCTTAGAAGTACTGAGAAGCAGTATATTTTAGTGTTTTGAACAATTCCAGTGTTGATCTCAGTGAAAGAAGTCAAAAATAAGACTAAGACGAAAAAAGCTTTCTCTCAGTGAAATAAGTCAAAAATGCACCACTGTGTAATTTTCTGCAAATTCATGAAAGTTCAGCTTTATAATCTTTGAAACAGCTTAGAAGTACTGAGAAGCAGTATATTTTAGTGTTTTGAACAATTCCAGTGTTGATCTCAGTGAAAGAAGTCAAAAATAAGACTAAGACGAAAAAAGCTTTCTCAGTGAAATAAGTCAAAAATGCACCACTGTTTAATTTTCTACAAATTTATAAAAGTTCAGCTCTATAATCTTTAAACAGCTTAGAAGTACTGAGAAGCAGTACATTTTAGTGTTTTGAACAATTCCAGTGCTGATCTCAGTGAAAGAAGTCAAAAATAAGACTAAGGCGAAAAAAGCTTTCTCTCAGTGAAATAAGTCAAAAATGCGTAATTTTTGACTTTGTAATTTTCTGCAAATTCATGAAAGTTCAGCTTTATAATCTTTGAAACAGGTTAGAAGTACTGAGAAGCAGTATATTTTAGTGTTTTGAACAATTCCAGTGTTGATCTCAGTAAAAGAAGTCAAAAATAAGACTAAGATGAAAAAAGCTTTCTCTCAGTAAAATAATTCAAAAATGCACCACTGTGTAATTTTCTGCAAATTCATGAAAGTTCATATTCATAAACTTTGAAACAGCTTAGAAGTACTGAGAAGCAGTATATTTTAGTGTTTTGAACAATTCCAGTGTTGATCTCAGTGAAAGAAGTCAAAAAAGACTAAGACGAAAAAAAGCTTTCTCTCAGTGAAATAAGTCAAAAATGCACCACTGTGTAATTTTCTGCAAATTCATGAAAGTTCAGCTTCATAATCTTTGAAACAGCATAGAAGTACTGAGAAGCAGTATATTTTAGTGTTTTGAACAATTCCAATGTTGATCTCAGTGAAAGAAGTCAAAAATAAGACTACGACGAAAAAAGCTTTCTCATAAGTCAAAAATGCACCACTGTGTAATTTTCTGCAAATTCATGAAAGTTATGCTTTATAATCTTTGAAACAGCTTAGAAGTACTGAGAAGCAGTATATTTTAGTGTTTTGAACAATTCCAGTGTTGATCTCAGTGAAAGAAGTCAAAATAAGACTAAGACAAAAAAGCTTTCTCTCAGTGAAATAAGTCAAAAATGCACCACTGTGTAACTTTCTGCAAATTCATGAAAGTTCAGCTTCATAATCTTTGAAACAGCTTAGAAGTACTGAGAAGCAGTATATTTTAGTGTTATGAACAATTCCAATGTTGATCTCAGTGAAAGAAGTCAAAAATAAGACTAAGACGAAAAAAGCTTTCTCTCAGTGAAGTAAGTCAAAAATGCACCACTTTGTAATTTTCTGCAAATTCATGAAAGTTCAGCTTTATAATCTTTGAAACAGCTTAGAAGTACTGAGAAGCAGTATATTTTAGTGTTTTGAACAATTCCAGTGTTGATCTCAGTGAAAGAAGTCAAAAATAAGACTAAGACGAAAAAAGCTTTCTCTCAGTGAAATAAGTCAAAAATGCACCACTGTGTAATTTTCTGCAAATTCATGAAAGTTCAGCTTCATAATCTTTGAAACAGCTTAGAAGTACTGAGAAGCAGTATATTTAGTGTTTTGAACAATTCCAGTGTTGATCTCAGTGAAAGAAGTCAAAAATAAGACTAAGACGAAAAAAGCTTTCTCTCAGTGAAATAAGTCAAAAATGCACCACTGTGTAATTTTCTGAAAATTCATGAAAGTTCAGCTTCATAATCTTTGAAACAGCTTAGAAGTACTGAGAAGCAGTATATTTTAGTGTTTTGAACAATTCCAGTGTTGATCTCAGTGAAAGAAGTCAAAAATAAGACTAAGACGAAAAAGCTTTCTCTCAGTGAAATAAGTCAAAAATGCACCACTGTGTAATTTTCTGCAAATTCATAAAAGTTCAGCTTTATAATCTTTAAACAGCTTAGAAGTACTGAGAAGAAGTACATTTTAATGTTTTGAACAATTCCAGTGTTGATCTCAGTGAAAGAAGTCAAAAATAAGACTAAGACGAAAAAAGCTTTCTCTCAGTGAAATAAGTCAAAATGCACCACTGTGTAATTTTCTGCAAATTCATGAAAGTTCAGCTTCATAATCTTTGAAACAGCTTAGAAGTAATGAGAAGCAGTATATTTTAGTGTTTTGAACAATTCCAGTGTTGATCTCAGTGAAAGAAGTCAAAAATAAGACTAAGACGAAAAAAGCTTTCTCTCAGTGAAATAAGTCAAAAATGCACCACTGTGTAATTTTCTGCAAATTCATGAAAGTTCAGCTTCATAATCTTTGAAACAGCTTAGAAGTACTGAGAAGCAGTACATTTTAATGTTTTGAACAATTCCAGTGTTGATCTCAGTGAAAGAAGTCAAAAAGTAAGACTAAGACGAAAAAAGCTTTCTCTCAGTGAAATAAGTCAAAAATGCACCACTGTGTAATTTTCTGCAAATTCATGAAAGTTCAGCTTCATAATCTTTGAAACAGCTTAGAAGTACTGAGAAGCAGTATATTTTAGTGTTTTGAACAATTCCAGTGTTGATCTCAGTGAAAGAAGTCAAAAATAAGACTAAGACGAAAAAAGCTTTCTCTCAGTGAAATAAGTCAAAAATGCACCACTGTGTAATTTTCTGAAAATTCATGAAAGTTCAGCTTCATAATCTCTGAAACAGCTTAGAAGTACTGAGAAGCAGTATATTTTAGTGTTTTGAACAATTCCAGTGTTGATCTCAGTGAAAGAAGTCAAAAAGTAAGACTAAGACGAAAAAAGCTTTCTCTCAGTGAAATAAGTCAAAAATGCACCACTGTGTAATTTTCTGCAAATTCATGAAAGTTCAGCTTCATAATCTTTGAAACAGCTTAGAAGTACTGAGAAGCACTATATTTTAGTGTTTTGAACAATTCCAGTGTTGATCTCAGTGAAAGAAGTCAAAAAGTAAGACTAAGACGAAAAAAGCTTTCTCTCAGTGAAATAAGTCAAAAATGCACCACTGTGTAATTTTCTGCAAATTCATGAAAGTTCAGCTTCATAATCTTTGAAACAGCTTAGAAGTACTGAGAAGCAGTATATTTTAGTGTTTTGAACATTTCCAGTGTTGATCTCAGTGAAAGAAATCAAAAAGTAAGACTAAGACGAAAAAAGCTTTCTCTCAGTGAAATAAGTCAAAAATGCACCACTGTGTAATTTTCTGAAAATTTATGAAAGTTCAGCTTCATAATCTTTGAAACAACTTAGAAGTACTGAGAAGCAGTATATTTTAGTGTTTTGAACAATTCCAGTGTTGATCTCAGTGAAAGAAGTCAAAAAAAGACTAAGACGAAAAAAGCTTTCTCTCAGTGAAATAAGACAAAAATGCACCACTGTGTAATTTTCTGCAAATTCATGAAAGTTCAGCTTCATAATCTTTGAAACAGCTTAGAAGTACTGAGAAGCAGTATATTTTAGTGTTTTGAACAATTCCAGTGTTGATCTCAGTGAAAGAAGTCAAAAATAAGACTAAGACGAAAAAAGCTTTCTCTCAGTGAAATAAGTCAAAAATGCACCACTGTGTAATTTTCTGCAAATTCATGAAAGTTCAGCTTCATAATCTTTGAAACAGCTTAGAAGTACTGAGAAGCAGTATATTTTAGTGTTTTGAACAATTCCAGTGTTGATCTCAGTGAAAGAAGTCAAAAATAAGACTAAGACGAAAAAGCTTTCTCTCAGTGAAATAAGTCAAAAATGCACCACTGTGTAATTTTCTGCAAATTCATGAAAGTTCAGCTTCATAATCTTTGAAACAGCTTAGAAGTACTGAGAAGCAGTATAATTTAGTGTTTTGAACAATTCCAGTGTTGATCTCAGTGAAAGAAGTCAAAAATAAGACTAAGACGAAAAAAGCTTTCTCTCAGTGAAATAAGTCAAAAATGCACCACTGTGTAATTTTCTGCAAATTCATGAAAGTTCAGCTTCATAATCTTTGAAACAGCTTAGAAGTACTGAGAAGCAGTATATTTTAGTGTTTTGAACAATTCCAGTGTTGATCTCAGTGAATGAAGTCAAAAATAAGACTAAGACGAAAAAAGCTTTCTCTCAGTGAAATAAGTCAAAAATGCACCACTGTGTAATTTTCTGAAATTCATGAAAGTTCAGCTTCATAATCTTTGAAACAGCTTAGAAGTACTGAGAAGCAGTATATTTTAGTGTTTTGAACAATTCCAGTGTTGATCTCAGTGAAAGAAGTCAAAAATAAGACTAAGACGAAAAAAGCTTTCTCTCAGTGAAATAAGTCAAAAATGCACCACTGTGTAATTTTCTGCAAATTCATGAAAGTTCAGCTTCATAATCTTTGAAACAGCTTAGAAGTACTGAGAAGCAGTATATTTTAGTGTTTTGAACAATTCCAGTGTTGATCTCAGTGAATGAAGTCAAAAATAAGACTAAGACGAAAAAAGCTTTCTCTCAGTGAAATAAGTCAAAAATGCACCACTGTGTAATTTTCTGAAAATTCATGAAAGTTCAGCTTCATAATCTTTGAAACAGCTTAGAAGTACTGAGAAGCAGTATATTTTAGTGTTTTGAACAATTCCAGTGTTGATCTCAGTGAAAGAAGTCAAAAATAAGACTAAGACGAAAAAAGCTTTCTCTCAGTGAAATAAGTCAAAAATGCACCACTGTGTAATTTACTGCAAATTCATGAAAGTTCAGCTTCATAATCTCTGAAACAGCTTAGAAGTACTGAGAAGCAGTATATTTTAGTGTTTTGAACAATTCCAGTGTTGATCTCAGTGAAAGAAGTCAAAAAGTAAGACTAAGACGAAAAAAGCTTTCTCTCAGTGAAATAAGTCAAAAATGCACCAGTGTGTAATTTTTTGATAATTCATGAAAGTTCAGCTTCATAATCTTTGAAACAGCTTAGAAGTACTGAGAAGCATTATATTTTAGTGTTTTGAACAATTCCAGTGTTGATCTCAGTGAAAGAAGTCAAAAAGTAAGACTAAGACGAAAAAAGCTTTCTCTCAGTGAAATAAGTCAAAAATGCACCACTGTGTAATTTTCTGCAAATTCATGAAAGTTCAGCTTCATAATCTTTGAAACAGCTTAGAAGTACTGAGAAGCACTATATTTTAGTGTTTTGAACAATTCCAGTGTTGATCTCAGTGAAAGAAGTCAAAAATAAGACTAAGACGAAAAAAGCTTTCTCTCAGTGAAATAAGTCAAAAATGCACCACTGTGTAATTTTCTGCAAATTCATGAAAGTTCAGCTTCATAATCTTTGAAACAGCTTAGAAGTACTGAGAAGCAGTATATTTTAGTGTTTTGAACAATTCCAGTGTTGATCTCAGTGAAAGAAGTCAAAAATAAGACTAAGACGAAAAAAGCTTTCTCTCAGTGAAATAAGTCAAAAATGCACCACTGTGTAATTTTCTGAAAATTCATGAAAGTTCAGCTTCATAATCTTTGAAACAGCTTAGAAGTACTGAGAAGCAGTATATTTTAGTGTTTTGAACAATTCCAGTGTTGATCTCAGTGAAAGAAGTCAAAAATAAGACTAAGACGAAAAAAGCTTTCTCTCAGTGAAATAAGTCAAAAATGCACCACTGTGTAATTTTCTGCAAATTCATAAAAGTTCAGCTTTATAATCTTTAAAACAGCTTAGAAGTACTGAGAAGAAGTACATTTTAATGTTTTGAACATTCCAGTGTTGATCTCAGTGAAAGAAGTCAAAAATAAGACTAAGACGAAAAAAGCTTTCTCTCAGTGAAATAAGTCAAAAATGCACCACTGTGTAATTTTCTGCAAATTCATGAAAGTTCAGCTTCATAATCTTTGAAACAGCTTAGAAGTAATGAGAAGCAGTATATTTTAGTGTTTTGAACAATTCCAGTGTTGATCTCAGTGAAAGAAGTCAAAATAAGACTAAGACGAAAAAAGCTTTCTCTCAGTGAAATAAGTCAAAAATGCACCACTGTGTAATTTTCTGCAAATTCATGAAAGTTCAGCTTCATAATCTTTGAAACAGCTTAGAAGTACTGAGAAGCAGTATATTTTAGTGTTTTGAACAATTCCAGTGTTGATCTCAGTGAAAGAAGTCAAAAATAAGACTAAGACGAAAAAAGCTTTCTCTCAGTGAAATAAGTCAAAAATGCACCACTGTGTAATTTTCTGCAAATTCATGAAAGTTCAGCTTTATAATCTTTGAAACAGCTTAGAAGTACTGAGAAGCAGTATATTTTAGTGTTTTGAACAATTCCAATGTTGATCTCAGTGAAAGAAGTCAAAAATAAGACTAAGACGAAAAAAGCTTTCTCTCAGTGAAATAAGTCAAAAATGCACCACTGTGTAATTTTCTGAAATTCATGAAAGTTCAGCTTCATAATCTCTGAAACAGCTTAGAAGTACTGAGAAGCAGTATATTTTAGTGTTTTGAACAATTCCAGTGTTGATCTCAGTGAAAGAAGTCAAAAGTAAGACTAAGACGAAAAAGCTTTCTCTCAGTGAAATAAGTCAAAATGCACCACTGTGTAATTTTTTGATAATTCATGAAAGTTCAGCTTCATAATCTTTGAAACAGCTTAGAAGTACTGAGAAGCAGTATATTTTAGTGTTTTGAACAATTCCAGTGTTGATCTCAGTGAAAGAAGTCAAAAATAAGACTAAGACGAAAAAAGCTTTCTCTCAGTGAAATAAGTCAAAAATGCACCACTGTGTAATTTTCTGAAAATTCATGAAAGTTCAGCTTCATAATCTTTGAAACAGCTTAGAAGTACTGAGAAGCAGTATATTTTAGTGTTTTGAACAATTCCAGTGTTGATCTCAGTGAAAGAAGTCAAAATAAGACTAAGACGAAAAAAGCTTTCTCTCAGTGAAATAAGTCAAAAATGCACCACTGTGTAATTTTCTGCAAATTCATAAAAGTTCAGCTTTATAATCTTTAAAACAGCTTAGAAGTACTGAGAAGAGTACATTTTAATGTTTTGAACAATTCCAGTGTTGATCTCAGTGAAAGAAGTCAAAAATAAGACTAAGACGAAAAAGCTTTCTCTCAGTGAAATAAGTCAAAAATGCACCACTGTGTAATTTTCTGCAAATTCATGAAAGTTCAGCTTCATAATCTTTGAAACAGCTTAGAAGTAATGAGAAGCAGTATATTTTAGTGTTTTGAACAATTCCAGTGTTGATCTCAGTGAAAGAAGTCAAAAATAAGACTAAGACGAAAAAAGCTTTCTCTCAGTGAAATAAGTCAAAAATGCACCACTGTGTAATTTTCTGCAAATTCATGAAAGTTCAGCTTCATAATCTTTGAAACAGCTTAGAAGTACTGAGAAGCAGTATATTTTAGTGTTTTGAACAATTCCAGTGTTGATCTCAGTGAAAGAAGTCAAAAATAAGACTAAGACGAAAAAGCTTTCTCTCAGTGAAATAAGTCAAAAATGCACCACTGTGTAATTTTCTGCAAATTCATGAAAGTTCAGCTTTATAATCTTTGAAACAGCTTAGAAGTACTGAGAAGCAGTATATTTTAGTGTTTTGAACAATTCCAGTGTTGATCTCAGTGAAAGAAGTCAAAAATAAGACTAAGACGAAAAAAGCTTTCTCTCAGTGAAATAAGTCAAAAATGCACCACTGTGTAATTTTCTGAAAATTCATGAAAGTTCAGCTTCATAATCTCTGAAACAGCTTAGAAGTACTGAGAAGCAGTATATTTTAGTGTTTTGAACAATTCCAGTGTTGATCTCAGTGAAAGAAGTCAAAAGTAAGACTAAGACGAAAAAGCTTTCTCTCAGTGAAATAAGTCAAAAATGCACCACTGTGTAATTTTTTGATAATTCATGAAAGTTCAGCTTCATAATCTTTGAAACAGCTTAGAAGTATGAGAAGCAGTATATTTTAGTGTTTTGAACAATTCCAGTGTTGATCTCAGTGAAAGAAGTCAAAAGTAAGACTAAGACGAAAAAAGCTTTCTCTCAGTGAAATAAGTCAAAAATGCACCACTGTGTAATTTTCTGCAAATTCATGAAAGTTCAGCTTCATAATCTTTGAAACAGCTTAGAAGTACTGAGAAGCAGTATATTTTAGTGTTTTGAACATTTCCAGTGTTGATCTCAGTGAAAGAAGTCAAAAGTAAGACTAAGACGAAAAAAGCTTTCTCTCAGTGAAATAAGTCAAAAATGCACCACTGTGTAATTTTCTGAAAATTTATGAAAGTTCAGCTTCATAATCTTTGAAACAACTTAGAAGTACTGAGAAGCAGTATATTTTAGTGTTTTGAACAATTCCAGTGTTGATCTCAGTGAAAGAAGTCAAAAAAAGACTAAGACGAAAAAAGCTTTCTCTCAGTGAAATAAGACAAAAATGCACCACTGTGTAATTTTCTGCAAATTCATGAAAGTTCAGCTTCATAATCTTTGAAACAGCTTAGAAGTACTGAGAAGCAGTATATTTTAGTGTTTTTGAACAATTCCAGTGTTGATCTCAGTGAAAGAAGTCAAAATAAGACTAAGACGAAAAAAGCTTTCTCTCAGTGAAAAAGTCAAAATGCACCACTGTGTAATTTTCTGCAAATTCATGAAAGTTCAGCTTCATAATCTTTGAAACAGCTTAGAAGTACTGAGAAGCAGTATATTTTAGTGTTTTGAACAATTCCAGTGTTGATCTCAGTGAAAGAAGTCAAAAATAAGACTAAGACGAAAAAAGCTTTCTCTCAGTGAAATAAGTCAAAAATGCACCACTGTGTAATTTTCTGCAAATTCATGAAAGTTCAGCTTCATAATCTTTGAAACAGCTTAGAAGTACTGAGAAGCAGTATAATTTAGTGTTTTGAACAATTCCAGTGTTGTTCTCAGTGAAAGAAGTCAAAAATAAGACTAAGACGAAAAAAGCTTTCTCTCAGTGAAATAAGTCAAAAATGCACCACTGTGTAATTTTCTGCAAATTCATGAAAGTTCAGCTTCATAATCTTTGAAACAGCTTAGAAGTACTGAGAAGCAGTATATTTTAGTGTTTTGAACAATTCCAGTGTTGATCTCAGTGAAAGAAGTCAAAATAAGACTAAGACGACAAAAGCTTTCTCTCAGTGAAATAAGTCAAAAATGCACCACTGTGTAATTTTCTGCAAATTCATGAAAGTTCAGCTTCATAATCTCTGAAACAGCTTAGAAGTACTGAGAAGCAGTATATTTTAGTGTTTTGAACATTCCAGTGTTGATCTCAGTGAAAGAAGTCAAAAAGTAAGACTAAGACGAAAAAAGCTTTCTCTCAGTGAAATAAGTCAAAATGCACCAGTGTGTAATTTTTGATAATTCATGAAAGTTCAGCTTCATAATCTTTGAAACAGCTTAGAAGTACTGAGAAGCATTATATTTTAGTGTTTGAACAATTCCAGTGTTGATCTCAGTGAAAGAAGTCAAAAATAAGACTAAGACGAAAAAAGCTTTCTCTCAGTGAAATAAGTCAAAAATGCACCACTGTGTAATTTTCTGCAAATTCATGAAAGTTCAGCTTCATAATCTTTGAAACAGCTTAGAAGTACTGAGAAGCACTATATTTTAGTGTTTTGAACAATTCCAGTGTTGATCTCAGTGAAAGAAGTCAAAATAAGACT
This sequence comes from Poeciliopsis prolifica, assembly GCF_027474105.1. Classification (NCBI taxonomy): domain Eukaryota; kingdom Metazoa; phylum Chordata; class Actinopteri; order Cyprinodontiformes; family Poeciliidae; genus Poeciliopsis; species Poeciliopsis prolifica. The sequence goes on along the minus strand of NW_026562468.1, from coordinate 4,023 downwards.
AAGACGAAAAAAGCTTTCTCTCAGTGAAATAAGTCAAAAATGCACCACTGTGTAATTTTCTGCAAATTCATGAAAGTTCAGCTTCATAATCTTTGAAACAGCTTAGAAGTACTGAGAAGCAGTATATTTTAGTGTTTTGAACAATTCCAGTGTTGATCTCAGTGAAAGAAGTCAAAATAAGACTAAGACGAAAAAAGCTTTCTCTCAGTGAAATAAGTCAAAAATGCACCACTGTGTAATTTTCTGAAAATTCATGAAAGTTCAGCTTCATAATCTTTGAAACAGCTTAGAGTACTGAGAAGCAGTATATTTTAGTGTTTTGAACAATTCCAGTGTTGATCTCAGTGAAAGAAGTCAAAAATAAGACTAAGACGAAAAAAGCTTTCTCTCAGTGAAATAAGTCAAAAATGCACCACTGTGTAATTTTCTGCAAATTCATAAAAGTTCAGCTTTATAATCTTTAAAACAGCTTAGAAGTACTGAGAAGAAGTACATTTTAATGTTTTGAACAATTCCAGTGTTGATCTCAGTGAAAGAAGTCAAAAATAAGACTAAGACGAAAAAAGCTTTCTCTCAGTGAAATAAGTCAAAAATGCACCACTGTGTAATTTTCTGCAAATTCATGAAAGTTCAGCTTCATAATCTTTGAAACAGCTTAGAAGTACTGAGAAGCAGTATATTTTAGTGTTTTGAACAATTCCAGTGTTGATCTCAGTGAAGAAGTCAAAAATAAGACTAAGACGAAAAAGCTTTCTCTCAGTGAAATAAGTCAAAATGCACCACTGTGTAATTTTCTGCAAATTCATGAAGTTCAGCTTCATAATCTTTGAAACAGCTTAGAAGTACTGAGAAGCAGTATATTTTAGTGTTTTGAACAATTCCAGTGTTGATCTCAGTGAAAGAAGTCAAAAATAAGACTAAGACGAAAAAAGCTTTCTCTCAGTGAAATAAGTCAAAAAGCACCACTGTGTAATTTTCTGCAAATTCATGAAAGTTCAGCTTTATATCTTTGAAACAGCTTAGAAGTACTGAGAAGCAGTATATTTTAGTGTTTTGAACAATTCCAGTGTTGATCTCAGTGAAAGAAGTCAAAAATAAGACTAAGACGAAAAAAGCTTTCTCTCAGTGAAATAAGTCAAAAATGCACCACTGTGTAATTTTCTGAAATTCATGAAAGTTCAGCTTCATAATCTCTGAAACAGCTTAGAAGTACTGAGAAGCAGTATATTTTAGTGTTTTGAACAATTCCAGTGTTGATCTCAGTGAAAGAAGTCAAAAAGTAAGACTAAGACGAAAAAGCTTTCTCTCAGTGAAATAAGTCAAAAATGCACCACTGTGTAATTTTTTGATAATTCATGAAAGTTCAGCTTCATAATCTTTTGAAACAGCTTAGAAGTAATGAGAAGCAGTATATTTTAGTGTTTTGAACAATTCCAGTGTTGATCTCAGTGAAAGAAGTCAAAAAGTAAGACTAAGACGAAAAAAGCTTTCTCTCAGTGAAATAAGTCAAAAATGCACCACTGTGTAATTTTCTGCAAATTCATGAAAGTTCAGCTTCATAATCTTTGAAACAGCTTAGAAGTACTGAGAAGCAGTATATTTTAGTGTTTTGAACATTTCCAGTGTTGATCTCAGTGAAAGAAGTCAAAAAGTAAGACTAAGACGAAAAAGCTTTCTCTCAGTGAAATAAGTCAAAAATGCACCACTGTGTAATTTTCTGAAAATTTATGAAAGTTCAGCTTCATAATCTTTGAAACAACTTAGAAGTACTGAGAGCAGTATATTTAGTGTTTTGAACAATTCCAGTGTTGATCTCAGTGAAAGAAGTCAAAAAAAAGACTAAGACGAAAAAAAGCTTTTCTCTGAAATAAGACAAAAATGCACCACTGTGTAATTTTCTGCAAATTCATGAAAGTTCAGCTTCATAATCTTTGAAACAGCTTAGAAGTACTGAGAAGCAGTATATTTTAGTGTTTTGAACAATTCCAGTGTTGATCTCAGTGAAAGAAGTCAAAAATAAGACTAAGACGAAAAAAGCTTTCTCTCAGTGAAATAAGTCAAAATGCACCACTGTGTAATTTTCTGCAAATTCATGAAAGTTCAGCTTCATAATCTTTGAAACAGCTTAGAAGTACTGAGAAGCAGTATATTTTAGTGTTTTGAACAATTCCAGTGTTGATCTCAGTGAAAGAAGTCAAAATAAGACTAAGACGAAAAAAGCTTTCTCTCAGTGAAATAAGTCAAAAATGCACCACTGTGTAATTTTCTGCAAATTCATGAAAGTTCAGCTTCATAATCTTTGAAACAGCTTAGAAGTACTGAGAAGCAGTATAATTTAGTGTTTTGAACAATTCCAGTGTTGATCTCAGTGAAAGAAGTCAAAATAAGACTAAGAACGAAAAAAGCTTTCTCTCAGTGAAATAAGTCAAAAATGCACCACTGTGTAATTTTCTGCAAATCATGAAAGTTTCAGCTTCATAATCTTTGAAACAGCTTAGAAGTACTGAGAAGCAGTATATTTTAGTGTTTTGAACAATTCCAGTGTTGATCTCAGTGAATGAAGTCAAAAATAAGACTAAGACGAAAAAAGCTTTCTCTCAGTGAAATAAGTCAAAAATGCACCACTGTGTAATTTTCTGAAATTCATGAAAGTTCAGCTTCATAATCTTTGAAACAGCTTAGAAGTACTGAGAAGCAGTATATTTTAGTGTTTTGAACAATTCCAGTGTTGATCTCAGTGAAAGAAGTCAAAATAAGACTAAGACGAAAAAGCTTTCTCTCAGTGAAATAAGTCAAAAATGCACCACTGTGTAATTTTCTGAAATTCATGAAAGTTCAGCTTCATAATCTTTGAAACAGCTTAGAAGTACTGAGAAGCAGTATATTTTAGTGTTTTGAACATTCCAGTGTTGATCTCAGTGAAAGAAGTCAAAATAAGACTAGACGAAAAAGCTTTCTCTCAGTGAAATAAGTCAAAAATGCACCACTGTGTAATTTTCTGCAAATTCATGAAAGTTCAGCTTCATAATCTCTGAAACAGCTTAGAAGTACTGAGAAGCAGTATATTTTAGTGTTTTGAACAATTCCAGTGTTGATCTCAGTGAAAGAAGTCAAAAGTAAGACTAAGACGAAAAAAGCTTTCTCTCAGTGAAATAAGTCAAAAATGCACCACTGTGTAATTTTCTGAAAATTTATGAAAGTTCAGCTTCATAATCTTTGAAACAACTTAGAAGTACTGAGAAGCAGTATATTTTAGTGTTTTGAACAATTCCAGTGTTGATCTCAGTGAAAGATCAAAAAAAAGACTAAGACGAAAAAAGCTTTCTCTCAGTGAAAATAAGACAAAAATGCACCACTGTGTATTTCTGCAAATTCATGAAAGTTCAGCTTCATAATCTTTGAAACAGCTTAGAAGTACTGAGAAGCAGTATATTTTAGTGTTTTGAACAATTCCAGTGTTGATCTCAGTGAAAGAAGTCAAAAATAAGACTAAGACGAAAAAAGCTTTCTCTCAGTGAAATAAGTCAAAATGCACCACTGTGTAATTTTCTGCAAATTCATGAAAGTTCAGCTTCATAATCTTTGAAACAGCTTAGAAGTACTGAGAAGCAGTATATTTTAGTGTTTTGAACAATTCCAGTGTTGATCTCAGTGAAAGAAGTCAAAATAAGACTAAGACGAAAAAAGCTTTCTCTCAGTGAAATAAGTCAAAATGCACCACTGTGTAATTTTCTGCAAATTCATGAAAGTTCAGCTTCATAATCTTTGAAACAGCTTAGAAGTACTGAGAAGCAGTATAATTTAGTGTTTTGAACAATTCCAGTGTTGATCTCAGTGAAAGAAGTCAAAAATAAGACTAAGACGAAAAAGCTTTCTCTCAGTGAAATAAGTCAAAAATGCACCACTGTGTAATTTTCTGCAAATTCATGAAAGTTCAGCTTCATAATCTTTGAAACAGCTTAGAAGTACTGAGAAGCAGTATATTTTAGTGTTTTGAACAATTCCAGTGTTGATCTCAGTGAA